>NC_060214.1:32082500-32800833 GCF_021130785.1 Homalodisca vitripennis | reverse complement strand
ACGGCGTCTGTGACGTTATAAGGGTTAAGTAAAATACGTTAATTGCGAAACCAAATTATAATCTATGGAGTGGGGGCATACATACGATGAAGACGTGAAACTGTGGGAGGTGTGACTACCTGGTTGAAGTCTCAGGCAGCAGAATTTTATAATGCTGGAATTTCAAAACTAGTTTACCGCTATGATAAATGCCTAAATTTGAATGGTGAATATGTTGAAAAATTGTATTTTAGTGTCACTTTCAAATGTATATAATATAATTTATTTTTGTTTATATTAAAACACAATTTACTTTCTGGCTAGCTCTCGTATGTTAGGTGTTATGCGTTGTCGAAGTGTACATCCTGGACTGAGTATTATGTCTATTTACTTTCCAATTTGTCAAATTTCTGTCAATGAGAGTAATTATAAAGTACTAGTTTCAATCTCAATATTATAATGAATCTCAGATAAACTAGAACAAAAACTGAACGTCCACTCCTAGAAAAAAAAAACAAGCAGGAACAAAAAACCTTAGAAGTGTCCTACTTTGAAATGGTTTCGAGCAGTATTTAGGCATTGTAACCAACATAAAATACAAGTATCATGCTGGATTTCATTATGTACTTTAATAGCCAATATTTATATGTCAATTTGGCTAAAACTCTGATCTCATGAGGAACAGTACTCTACCGGAACCGTCTCATAATGTCAGCTGTTTCAAATAAACCTATTTGTTAGAGCTATATCTCTTAAATCAACTTCATCCAAGAACAACTAACAAGTCCAAACCCAGCCCTGCCTGAATGTGCGGAGATTTGTTTTATATCCTGACAGTTTACAAAATACCACTTAATGAAAAATGTTAGAATTTTCTTAGATGTGAATTTGTTAAAATGTTTAACATTCAAAAGCGTATGTAGGACCTCCTTATATTACAAGAGGCATTGGTTCTTCTGTAATATGCATGATTTGTATTTCTTCAAGGTCTAAATAATTAATTTTTCCACTTCCTCTGAAATTTATCTCAGAGTAGTATGACAAGTTGATTGGAACTATTTTGGGACACAGAAATGGAATTTTCTCCTCTGATGCTGGTTTCCTATTATAAATTTTAACCCAGCTGTTCAGATTCACTAAAAACACTGGAAGAACAGTATTCAGAAATTTGATTTTCTTGGAGTTCTTAGTTTCATGTCCAGTACTCCAATCGGAATATGATGAGTGATTGTTTAAATATATGACAGTATAAATTTTATAAAACATGCTACGATTAATTGAAATTTTCCATTGAGCATTTGCTTAAAAGACTTTTTTAATGTTGTTTGATGGGTACAAATGGTTAACATCAATTAATTTATTCTTGGTAATGTATTTAGCTACTAAAAATATATACACATTGAAACACACATTTTCCCCTTCATATACTCGTATAGTAGGCACACTTATTGTGTAATAATTTAACATGAATTTTTCAGAGCATGAGAAGAAACGGAACTTTGGACTAATGCGCCCTTAATTGAACACGAGGAAATAATGAAACTAAGAATTGTATTTTTTTTCTTAAAGCACTATGACTGTATGAATAATGTGATTAAAAATTTTTCAATTCACATTTTATAAGATTAAAATGTATTTTTAACATAGATTTATTGTGAATAATTTACTTATTTTATTTACTATATTACCTACCAAAATGATCATTATGAGTAATAATAATTTAGTTTAACATTGAGAATGGAAAAAACGTTTTGCTCACAAATGCATATCTCCTCTGAAAGTGGTTTGGCTGTTCTTATAGAGCATGGTGAGTTTTTGGGAATGTAATTAATTACAGGATATGATGTTGTGGACGACCTCTCAATTTAATTTGTGAACACATATTGCGAATGATAGTCAGGTTACGTAGGTTAAAACAAAGAAAGTGAGATTATGGTTTTATATCACGGTCACATCTAAACCTTCCAGTCTGCAAATGGCCGGCTGGCCGAATTCCCCTCACATGTCAGTATATCTTCTTCAAATATTTGCCAGCAGTGTGATATATTTGGAACCATGATGCTTCCGCTGGACTGTATTCAGTGCTGCCATCGACGATGAAATTTTAATCCTAATCATTCCATTTAGGGATGACATCTGATCGGCAGTACGCAAATAAATTGCTAACATTGTTATACTCTCTGCATGAAAAAAAAACATAGATAGATGATTAAATTATTAAGAAATTACTGTAGTTTTTCAAAAATACTTTTGTTCTAATTCGTATTTTCTCTATTCATTGTGGTGTTTTATTGCAAGTCTTCTGCATCTACTCGTGTCAATGACTGATCAACATTAGACAAATTACCAATTGCTAAAACATGTTTTTTTAGTTCTTTGTTTATAAAAATTTTTTTTAGAAATGAACCGTAACAAATTAGTGTTTTTAAACTATGTTTTACTTAAAGTTCATATTTTTTATTACATTCGGCAATGCCACCATTTAGCTGGTTCTGTGTGCTTCATTACATCGGCCAAATTTATGTAACAAAAAACTATATCATTTGCTACCTGATGATATTTTTATACTTCAAAGTTCAGTTTTTATCATTAAAATATCTGTGATTCCCCTTACAAGGTGATTTTGAGGAAGGAAAACATATTTTAAAATGAAAATCTATGTTTTACAGAAGAGGAAATAGTCAATTTTGTATTTTAATTTTTTTGCCACAAGAGAAATTCAGCTTTAGTTGAATGCTGTTTCTTGGCAGAGTATTATCAGAACACTTTTTGTTGACTCAACTTTGATGCCTCCAATAAACCGATTCTAAAAATGCTGTGTATTAATGATTCCCAATAACTGCTATACTTGACTAAGGCATATTATTATAAATAAGAAGTCTCTTACCTCTCTGTCCGTATTATTGGGAACAGCACCCAGAGTCTAATCTTGAATCTTCCTTAAATTTGTAGCTGAATTAAATCATTAAACTACAAATGATAACCACAATTTTTCTTAAGAGACAAGGAATATAGTGTTAGAACAGCTCGACAATATCATAAAAGGTTCTTGTCATCGTACAGTTGGAGCAATAATAACCGAAACCACAAGGATCTCTCGTTATGTACTCTGTATTTATTATTCAAAAATATACCATACAAATGCTACATTAATATTTCCAATATTATTTTATAATGGTAATAGTTCACATGGTATGATTATAATAAATTTAAAATGTTTGATAGTCAAATGTTTACAACTGACATTAAGTTCAAATGTACAATTTTAATTTACCATAGATAAATTTAAAATTAAAAAATTAAATGTAATTATCTTTGGACAAGAACCCATACATTATTATTCCATGTGTATAAAATAACATAATTTTATCTTTAATGTGTCAAACAAAACAAAAAACACTCGTATCTTTTGAGTTTTCATCATGATATAATTTTTTGTGGTAGTTCGGAAGTCATGTTTTAACCGTTGGTCCCCAGGTTGTGTTAGAGAGGGCTTCTTAGTCCTAAATTTGCTTTGTAAAATGACATTCTTTACCTATACCTTTGACCTTTAAGTAGAAGTTGTACAATAATAATGATAAGTTTTTAAAATACTTCGTAAGAATGTAATAAATACTAATCAATTATTATTAACAAGATGTATTTCCAAAATACATAATATTATTATTAATTATTTTTATTTATTTATTAAATTAATTCCTAATTAATTATTAAAAATGTTTAATTACAAAAATTATGGTCTCCCATTTTGTTTTAGAAATTTTGATAGTTAGTACGTCTGTTTGAAATGAATACTGAACATGAATAAATTTCATATCACACAAATAAATGTTATTAGCCAATCTAATAAACTCAAACTTCAATACAGATTATCTTTAGATATCTTGACAATACACTTTTATTATTTCCCAATAGTATGGTGTACTTTACTTGATAAAGATAAATGTAATCACTGACTCTGAATTGTATATTTTTTATTTATTCGGTTCTATCGGCACTTTGCTCTGGGAGCTCATATCCCTCCCACACTTTATTTCTTACGATTGACCAGAAAGTGTGAGTTAAATCTTGATCTTGGTTGACCTTAACCTACAAGTACATGAAGATGGATTCTTCGAATCCTAAATGTACATTGTACAATTGAAAACTACGAAAGTGTTCAAAGGTTTATTCTTGTTTACTATCAACACGTTTCGACGCTACATTTATAATATTAAAATCTTTCTTTTAAATAAAGTAATACCACATTACTGTTTATATTATGGTCTAAAATATAGTCCATTCTATATTAATTCAATAAATAATTTATGATAAATTTAAATCAGATAATCATTGGTTCCAATGTTATACTACCTTTAAAAAGTAGCTGATATATTTCATCACATTTTTTATAGTATGGTTTTGATAAAATAATGATTTCCTCCTACATTAGCACTTCACAGCATCAAGTTGATATTCTGGATCACATTTATGTGTAAATGTATAAAATATTTGTTGTTTATTTTAAAAGCTTTAATAGTTGTTGTTTTATTAAACAAGGCATGTTCAGAAAGTAAGTACCAAAAAAAAAAAAAACAAATCAAACAATTTTTCAACAAAATTTTATTTCTACATGAAAGCCTAAATCTTAAACTATTTTTTGACATAGTTTCGACTGATGTTCAAAGACTTGTCGTAATGGTCAAATTGTCAATGATCAATTTTTGTCTATACCCTCTTCGTAGAAGGTTCCCGCCAACGAATGTAGCTATGACTCCACGACAGTTTTAACTTCATTGTCGGTTTTGTTGGTTGCCTGTCTAGCTCACGCTCAATGTGCAGGAACAAGTGGTAATCAGACGGTACCAAGTCCGGGCTGTAGAGCGTGTGATCAAACTGCTCCCAACGAAATTGTCGAACCAATGTTTGAGTGTCACGAGCAGTATGGGGCCGAGCATTGTCATGGAGCAACACAATTCTGTTACTGAGCATACCTCTCTGTTTGTTTTGAATTGCCCGCCTTAGTTTTCTTAAGGTTTCGCAATACCTTGCCACATTAATGGTTTAACCTCTTGGGAGAAAATAAATCAGCAAAATACCTTTCCGATCCCAAAAGACAGTGCACATGATTTTTTTGCAGACATTGTCATCTTAAATATTTGTTTCTTCAAGGATTGGCTGTGTTCCATTGACTACTGGGATACATCACTCCATTGATTGCTGTATGGATTCCAGTTTGATATGGCAGACTCAAGTTTCATCACCTGTCACAGTTTTGTTTAAAAATTCTCACCATCATCACTGTCGTGTGAGAATAGTCAAAGAACTTCCGAGTCTCTTGGTTTTGTGCACGTCAGTGAGCATTTTTGGAACCCATCGGGAACACAGATTGCAATAACCTAAGCGTTCCGTAACAATTTCGTACAAAAGAGTGCGTGAAATTTGTTGGAAATCGTCAGATAGCGTTGTCATAGTGAAACGTCTGTTCTCTTGGATTTTTTCATCTAACTACCCTTACCAGATCATCGTTGACGAGAGAAAGCCAACCGCTCCGATTCTCATCATGCACATTTGTTCGACTGCCTTTGAACATTCTAACCCACTTTCTCACCATTCCTTCACTCATCATGCCTTCTACGTTAACATATTGAAGTTGACGATAAATTTCAGCCCGGTTTTACATTCCTTGCATTCAAAAATCTTTGGAGAAAACTTTTTAAACGTTTAGAGAAAACTGAAAACACAATGTAGAACAACTAAAATGGCGTGTGTCGATAGCCAGTGAACAAGGATGACTAGTGTGCATGCGCTGAACACCGATTGCAGCTGCAGTAGAAATGAAACGGTACTTACTTTCTGAACACGCCTCGTATTATCACAAATCTGCCTATCAGCAATTAACCAATTCTTTTAAATTCTTTTTCCATTTTTTTCTGTTGCTCTATTTTAACATTTGATATAGTCTGTAATCAAAGGTACTAGTAGTAACTCTGGTAATAATTTAATATACTCCCAAATCAATAAGAGTTTTGGAACTGTAAATATTAAAAATAATAATTGGTAATTTATTCCATGTTTTACATCACTTTTTTACCAATTATGCTTTATCTTCTGAGTATTCTGACTATCATCTAAGTTTTCCTGCTCACTTATAAAAACATTGTTAATACAATAAAAGTCTGTGACAGCATCAGATTCCAGATGCTGCACTAAAAGGAAGGTGAACTTGAGCTAAACTCAACATTCAGAAGATCAAAATATCTCAATGTTTTAATCATTTTAACAGTTCATTTTTATTCAGAAAAATTAAATGATGCCTATAAATTTCTGAGCACTGATCAATTTTCCTGCCTTAATTTTAACGAGTACAAAGTATTTTTACTCATTTTAACTATCCTTTTTTTATATTTTTCAGAGCATGAGAAACAAAACATGGGAGTCTTGCAGTGTCCAAATTAAGACAATCAGGTCCAGTTTTCAAGCTCTATGGAGTCACACCAACAGTGTTAATGCTGTGATAATTCATATATGCATTTTCAGATGTATTTTCAATGTTTTTGTGATATAAATATATTTTATGTGATTTAAAACTGTATTTTTTTAATTTCCCTTTCATGAAGGAGGAGGAGCTCTTCTTATTGGAATATAAATTTTCTATTATTTTAATAAAGAAAAACTCACAATTAAATTCCCTTTCATGATTTTGGCTTCACATGGAAGTTTGACTTCTCCTAATTTAGAGTGTTTAAGTGTATTAATCATCATTGAAATACATCATCATTTTAATTTAATTCCATATGAGTTTGAGAGTTTTTGTAATTACCAATTTGACTAATCTTTGAAGTGAAATAAATCAAATTAATTTGCTTAAAATCTTATAAATAAAAATGAATCACAAAATGTGTTGGTAAGCGTTAATCTCGAGAACAGCTGGATCAATTCGGTTAATTCTTTTTATAAAAAAATGTTCATTGAAATCCATGGAAGGATTTTATGAAGAAAAATATAAAAAAAGTTACCTGAAATATTTTAGAATTAAAAAAAATTGTTTTTATTTTTCATAATTCAAATTTGAACTGGCACTAAACAGCTGTTCACACCTTCAATTTTATATCGACAAATTGACTGAAACATCTGTTTACATTTAAATTTGATCAAATATTAAGTAAACAGTGCTGATCAGTAGTGCAATGCATGTAGTAAATAAATATGTGATTTAAAACTGTATTTTTTAAATTCCCTTTCATGAAGGAGGAGGAGCTCTTCTTATTGGAATATAAATTTTCTATTATTTTAATAAAGAAAAACTCACAATTAAATTCCCTTTCATGATTTTGGCTTCACATGGAAGTTTGACTTCTCCTAATTTAGAGTGTTTAAGAATCAAGAATCAAGAACTTTATTTTCCATTAAGTAAACAAGTTACAATAGGCATCGTCAAGAAGTTATATACAAAATTAAGGTGTCAAGTCCAACATATCACAGTTCATATACTCTTCTGCAGTATAAAATGCTTTCTTCTTAAGCCACTTAGCAATAGTACAACTAAATTTATTACAAGGAAGTGACCTGATGGACATCGGCAGTTTATTGTATAACAAGATTTGTTGATACTTAAAACTATCTAAACACTTATTAAGCCTAACATTAGGTTTAACAAGATCTTTCTTTTGTCTAGTATTGTAATCATGTATTGAATTTGCTTGATTAAAATTACTAATGTTTTTCTTAACATAAATCAGGTTACAGCTAATGTAGATACATGCAAGAGTCATAATATTAAGTTGTTGAAAAGTGTTTCTACATGAAGCCGACATGGCTAGTCCGTTTATTATTCTAAGAGCCTTCTTCTGCCAAATAAAGGCTCTTTTTGCTGAACTAGAACCACCCCAAAGACGTATACCATAGCTCAGATGTGCATGAAAAAGGCCAAAGTATATCATGACAAGAACATCCAGATTCACGCAATCCTTCAACTTTCTTAAAAGATAAGTAACTCTGGACAGTTTTTTACAGAGATGATTAACATGTTCGTCCCAACAGAGTTTGCTGTCTAAATGAATACCAAGCAATTTTACAGGTTTGAACAAGTCATAGTCTACATCCGATAAATGGTTCTTTAAAGTAAATATTATTTGTTCAGTCTTAGTATCATTTATTAACAGATCATTAGCAAGAAACCATTGTTTTGCTTGTTTTAATGAATGTTTAAGTTGAATTTTCACATCTAAAATATCCAAACCAGAGTTAGTAATGGTTGTATCATCTGCATATAGAACAGAAAAAGATGAAACATTATAACTAAAATCATTAACAAAAATTAAAAAAAGAAAGGGTCCCAGTACTGAACCTTGTGGTACCCCAGCTGAAACATTTAAAAATTGAGAATCTTTGTCTTGTATACAAACTATTTGTTTTCTATCTGTAAGGTAGCTACTCAACAATTGCAGCTCTTTGTCCAAAATTCCATAATATTTTAGCTTTTTTGACAATAAGCCATGTGAAACCGTATCAAACGCCTTAGCAGCTAATGTATTCTAAGTGTATTAATCATCATTGAAATACATCATCATTTTAATTTAATTCCATATGAGTTTGAGAGTTTTTGTAATTACCAATTTGACTAATCTTTGAAGTGAAATAAATCAAATTAATTTGCTTAAAATCTTATAAATAAAAATGAATCACAAAATGTGTTGGTAAGCGTTAATCTCGAGAACAGCTGGATCAATTCGGTTAATTCTTTTTATAAAAAAATGTTCATTGAAATCCATGGAAGGATTTTATGAAGAAAAATATAAAAAAGTTACCTGAAATATTTTAGAATTAAAAAAAATTGTTTTTATTTTTCATAATTCAAATTTGAACTGGCACTAAACAGCTGTTCACACCTTCAATTTTATATCGACAAATTGACTGAAACATCTGTTTACATTTAAATTTGATCAAATATTAAGTAAACAGTGCTGATCAGTAGTGCAATGCAGGTAGTAAATAAAAAGTGAATATCAAAATTTTACTCCAGATCGCACCAGTGACGAATTTAAATCATCTAATGCATTTTAAATATTATTTAAACACTGCTATGTAATCAACCTTAATGAACAAAGTTATGAATGTTTTCACATAATTTACTTTAAACTGGTTGGCTTCCTTGACATTGTGATATGGCATTTTAACAGTGGCTTTTTTAAAAACAGAGAAATGAACACTAAAATGCCTCAACGATTCATTCTTTCCCTAGCTACAGTCCAAAAAACAAGTGTAACGCAAGTATTACTTTCCCTTGGCCGTAATAGGTCCTACGGAAAATGTGATATGATTCAATCCATAACAGAAAAAGAACAGACCAACATCGTCAACAAGACTGACCCAGGTCGAAACAGGAGGAGACAGACAAACCTCGCCTAAAAAACTGAACTGGGGACAAAAACTCTTCACAAGAACAAGGGACCAATCTTGGACAAAAGATGCCTTTACCTCCTTACACAGCAAAGAAGTTAGCAATCTGGGGAGACGTTAGAGGAGTTCTTTCTGAAAAAATATTGAGGATGCTTTATCGTTCAGAAATGATTCCTCTCTTATACCTACGAAGAGATTTTCCTGGGCTATCAATTCAAACATGGAAAATGTGTCAACTACAAGAAATCCCAGCCTCAAGGATCAAGAAAACAAAATCTCTGTTGCCAATGGTCCAATGACTCTGAAACTCAGGCAAGATATTCCACGATCTGAAGAAACTTCCACCCAAACCCTAGTCACACCACCCCTTATAAAACCAATCGAGTCCCACAACATTCAGCATTTTTTAGACCCCACTCAGAGAAAAAAAACTCGAGACAAAACGTTTGTAAACTCAACTTGGGCCACAACAATCTTTCATCACGGCAGAATACTGTAGTCTTTCATCAAAATGTTGACAGACTTGGTAATAAAATTGACAGATTGAACCATCTCTTAGACTTGGATAAACCCGACTTTGTTGTACTCACAGAACATGGACTGAATCTGACTACTCTGGAAAACGTGTGCCTGCTAAATTACATTTTGGTTGCTGCATACTGCAGAGAAAATCACCTGAAAGGGGGTGTGGCCATATACAAAAGCAAAAATATGGCTAATGAGGCAGAATGTTTCGACTTAAGCAGCCATTGTGAAGAGCTCCGTTTGCGAAATGTGTGCGGTAAAGGTAACTTTGGATAGGAGAAGACATCTTTACATACTTGGAATTTACCGTCCCCCGAATGCTTCTCTTGACATCTCATTGTTGCACTTAGCTGATGCACTAGAGAAAATACCCACAAACAACAGTAGGATCTGCATTTTCGGAGGACTTCAACATCAACAACTTAACAACTTCAAGAGAGAATAACGGCTCTATGTGAAATGCTTGCTTCTCTGAATATCTCAAGATTACCACTACCCCCTACCAGAATAACTAGTACCTCTGCCACCTCCATCGATCTTGTATGCACCAACCTAAAGCCTCATGAAGTAAGAGTTCAAGTAACAAATACAGGCATTTCTGATCATACTGGACAGCTGTGTTTCTTGAAGTTCCATCTCGCCTTAAAAAGGTCTTCAACCTCAACTAGAAGGCACTTAAATGAAGACAATCTTTCACATCTGAAAAGCCTGCTTGCACTGCAATCATGGGAAAGAGTCTACCAAGAAAACAGTGCAGAACGTGCCTACTCTAACTTTATAGCCACATTTTCAGCTGCTCTGGACATTGCCTGTCCTCTTAAGACGTCTCGAAGAAAACCAACCGAGCCCAAGCCTCAAGTAACCTACCATCCAGATGCTATAGAGCTCAGGAAAAGCTTCATTGAGGCTCAAAAAAGCTTTATGTCAAGCGGAAGAGAAGAGGGAATAAAGTAATTGCCTTTCAAAGGAAGAAGGATTACGACCTGAAATTGAGGACTTTAAGACAAGAGGCAAATGAGACCTTCCATCACTAGATCCGACAACAAATCAAAAGCCATCTGGAGAATCATCAACCACGAGAGATCATCCTCTACGGAAACCCCAGTGACCACTTGGCGGCTGGAAATTTCAGGAGAGGTGGACAGTGATCTTGACAAAGTAACTGAAACACTTCAATACATTTTTTGCCACTGCAGCTGAGAATTTGTTACGCAATACTAACACTCGAAGATCACATGTTGCTCAGTTGAATAACTCTTTTCAAGGAGAAACACTTGCCAACTGGCCGCTTGCGTCACATGAGGAGGTCTTAAATATTGTTTCTTCGCTGAAAATCAACATCGTCTGCGGGGGGGTTGATGGTATTTAACTCTAAGATGATAAAGTTTTGTATTAATGAGATTAGCAAGCCTCTTACCAACATCATTAATAAGTCTCTGTCTCAGGGTGAATTTCCTACAAAATTAAAAACATCTAAAGTGTGTCCTCTCCACAAAAATGGAAGCAAACAGGAGGTTCAAAATTACAGACCCATATCTCTTGTTCCAACTATTTCTAAAATTAATTGAAAAAATAGTATTGGTAAGGCTCTTGGATCACTTAAATATCAACAACCTTCTACCTGAAAGACAACACGGTTTCATATCCGGAAAATCAACCACAAGTGCACTAATTGACCTAGTAGAACAAATTATAGACAACCTTGAGAAAGGAATCACTGTTACAAGTGTTTTTTCTTGACCTCAGCAAAGCGTTTTGACTCCCTAGACCACAGATTAATAATTCAAAAGATCGAATCTCTGGGCTTTGAGGGAATGCACACTGAGGTGGTTTCAAAGTTATCTCAGCGAGAGATGCCAGATAGTCGAGATAAAAACAAGTGCAGTGTGGATTTGAGAGAACTGTAAGGTCCAAATCAAAAATGGTCAAACGAGGTGTCCCTCAAGGTTTCGGTTTTGGGCCCGGTCTTGTTTGTACTTTTCACTTCAGATTTGCCAAAATACCTCGAAAATCAATGTTATCCAATCATGTTTGCTGATGACACTGTCCCTGTTGACTGGCAGTAACTCTTCTGAGCTCTTAGATATTAACACCTATATTTCAGTGAGCATGGCACAACAGTACTGTGATAGCAATGATCTTGTTTTTAACTCCTCTAAGACAAAACTCCTAGCACTGGGAAGGCTGAAAGATGAGTTGACTGAGCCTCCAGACTTACAACGGGTTGGGACAACCAAACATTTGGGTGTTATACTGGACGAATGTCTTTTCCTGGAAAGATCATGTAGATCAGTTATGCTCTAGACTCAATTCTGCAGTTTTTGCATTGAAGAGAATCAAGGCAGTAGCCACATCAACTGCAACAAAAACTGCATATCATGCCATCTTTTGAATCCCACCCTTCGTTATGGGGATAATCCTCTGGGGAGGCTCTACAATGGACAACCTTGAACGAGTCCTTATTGCGCAGAAGCGTGCTGTTTCGGGTCATGGCTGGTCTTCAACCTCGGGATAGCTGTAGAGAAGCCTTCAAGTCTCTTGGAATTCTCACAGTGGTGTCCATCTACATCATCGAGGTCATCAATCACGCAGCCTCACGTGGGAACTTGCCCAGAATGAGTGCTGTCCATGATCATCACACGCGACATGGTAATGACTTCTCTCCCTACCGATACACAGGACAGCACTTTTCTCCAAGAAACCTTGCTACGCTGGGGCAAAGCTGTTCAACTTACTTCCTCAAGACTTCAAAAATTGTGACTCCAAAACCTTAAAAAGAAGACTGCTAAATTGGCTCAAAGACAGATCCATCTACAACCCTTGACGAGTTCAAGACTTCAATAAACAGTTTTCATTAAAACATGACATGTAATGTAAATTATTTCATATTGTAATACTTTGACACCTATTCTTTTCTTGATGAAATTGAATAAAGTTTTCTGATTTCTGATTACGTATGTGTATATTTTCTTCATGAGGACAACAAAACAAACAACTATGTCACTGAAAATAGATTACAGAAGCCGACAGCAGACGATTTTGACCAAAGTAGATTTCTGAGATCTGCGTAATCGAACGTATCTAGAATTTGATCGAGGAAATATTGCAAGCTGAAATGTGACATAGTGAGTGAATTTAAACGATCTGAAGTAGGCACTTTTTAACCGAAGTAGGCCTCTCGGTCCTACGTAAGTATATATTTTTACTTCGTCAGGACAAGGCAACTCTACTATGGTACTGGAAATATCTTAGACCTGAAATATGTGATAAAAGCTAGAAATAGACGTTTTTTGACCGAAGTAGGTTTCTGAGATCTGTGTATTTGTATTTTATTTATCAGAATAATAATGCAGGCTCAGCTATGACATTGCAAATATAATTAATCAATTTGAACCAGAGATGCTCTTCCACGTGCAAAACACGATATATTAATTAAATTAAACTCTGATAATATCTACTTGATGTATGCATACTTATGTTTTAAAATTTTCATAGAACTCCATCATTTTACATAATAAGTGCTTTTACTATAAGTAATATAAGGACTTCGATTCTAAAGATTCAACACATTAATAATCAGTATTGATATTTACTAAAGTCTTTATGGGAGAGTTGTGTTTTTCCATTCAACACTGTTTAACCAATAACTGAGTCAACTATTGTTCAGGCTTCTGTGAAATATTCTAGTACCTTGTACTATGATCTCACAAGTGTGATACAATAGGTATTGATACAGCTTTGCCGTGACACATCCTAAAACAATGGATTGAATCACAGGTTTTTACAGTATAATGTTTGTGTTCATTTATAATAGAATAATCTAAATGAAATCAGATCAATTAAAACTGTTTATTTACACACAAATCCATTTGAACTATTACATATTAATTCTGAAATAAAATAAATAACTAGTTGGTGATGAGACTTTCTAAAAATGATTTTATAAAATAAGTGGCTGGTTGTATTTTAATTCTTAAATGAAACAAAGACTTTTTAAATGATTTAGTAAATCAAAAGTTGTTTGGGTCTTCAAATTTCAGTGAAGTTGGTGTTATTATTCAAGTTTAATTTTTATTTTAACAGTGTAATTAATTAATAAAATTAAAGCGTTTAGATACGTATTAATAAGATCTTTAACAAAATAAGACATCTTTCATAATTCTACAACCAAAATTAAGGCTGTAAAGGCTTTTGAAGTTTAACATTGTTCTTATGAGATAAGCCCCAGGTCGTTTGATTACAGTTGGCTCTTAACAGAATTATTTCTAACTAATTACAACAATTTTCTTAGCTCAAGTTTAAACAATATTAATTTCCAAGACACACTTCAGAAAGTCCATGTTCTTAAATTACAGTAAGAGACTTTTGATAGATTATGAGGAGAAATTTCCAATTAGAGAAAGAGTTCCATTTATAGCAGAGAATCATAGTTTGAAAAGATGAAAATGAGATGATGCAATTTAGATACTTTGGGAGTTTTAGTATGTCTACAGTTTTAAGGTAACCTAATAAAATTTGGTATAAATACAATACTTTAAAATTTTAAGTACAGTACAAACTCGGTTAAGTCGGACTAGCCTGGACCGCAGTCTATCCAACATAATGAAAATCCAGGTTTAATGGAGATTGTTCAACAAATAAGAACAACATGTACAAACAATGCAATATTTGTTTATTGAGGAGAAACACTTAGAATACACATCACAATAAAGTGTAATACACCAAATATAGTTTAATTTTGTTAATTTGAGTTACGTTAGCATTGAATGCCGTTTCCGTGCAATCACCCATCCTTTTCAACATATGAAGCTCGCTGGTTTTGTCTCTACTTGTTGCTCGAAATAAATCATGATCTCACCGAAATTAGGTGATGTTTCTGCATGGCTTATAACTGCGATATTTTCAACGTTTTTTGTCGTCAGTATCCTCGCTGTTACATGTCGCAATACATGTAAATATTAAGTTCTAGGAACAGTCTACGATAAATAACAATCTGTCTCACGCTCGCTCGGCAGTCTGAGGGTACAGCAAAAAGCTAATTTAAAACTTTCCTGAACTGATCCGGTTACCCAGAGATCCGAAATAAAGAGGTCCGACTTAACGAGGTTCCACTTTATCCATCCATTGGGTTAACAAACTCAAGGTTAAAATTAAACAACAAATGCTTCATTAAAGCTATCCTAGTACAAAGCTTTTTTTAATTATGTATTTTTTACAATAGCTTTTAATTTGTAGTACAATAGCTGATTACTGCTTTCACAGTTTCCTAAAAGTCTAAATTAACTTATAAATGGTCATTTGTAGTTTAAATATATTATTATAGTTATATTTTATACACATAATATTTTATATGTGTGTGTGTGTGTGTGCGTGCGTGCGTGAGTACGTGCGTGCGTGTGTGTTGTGTGTGTGTGTGTGTGTGTGTGTGTGTGTGTGTGTGTGTCAGTGTGAGTTGAAAACAATTTCACATAATCATTTGTGTCCAGAAAGCAGTTTTCTTTCAGAAGAAAATAAAATGGTGTATTTACCATAACTGGGTGTTTGGGCATTGACAAGTTGTTTAGTCATTGTAGTCATAACTACAAAATGTAAAATCAAAATCAAAATGTAAAATGTCTACAAAATGTAAAATTGTGGTGGTTTAAAAAACTTAAATCAAAGTCAAAAAGTATTTTTCTTCCATCAAAAAACATTTACATCTAGTTTACATACGTTTCTTTAGGTGTAATACAATATACTACTATAAACTGATAAGGTTGCTGTAAAACTTAATAAAATAATACTTAGAAATTAATTCCCAAACTAAGTAAAAACTTGTGTTTTGGGAATGAGTCTCTTTTAATATACTGCACTGTTATTTAATATTTTATTGTAGCTTAGTTATAACGAAAAAGAAATAAGATTGCTGTAAATATAAATATATTTAAAAAAATTATTAATTGATTATGTTTTTAGTAATTTTTAAAAAAGATACTAAAGCTTGTCAAACCGTCATTGGAAACACGGAGACATCTCAGAAAACACCAGCAACACTAAAAGATTGCTCTGTACATTGTGATCCTGTGTCAACCAACTACGAACGAAGCGCAGAAGATAGAGAGCTAATTGACAGCCTCAAAACGACCATCCAGGTTTTGGAAGCGGAGTTGGAATGCCTCAGATCGGAATGCAAACTATGCAACAGTAGTCCGTGGTCGACTTATGTTAAAAAGAGGAGCCTGCCAATAGACTTGCAAAATAAATTCCTACCTCTTGACTTGGACAATAATGAACGGAAAACAAACAAACTGGAGAAGAGAAAATCTACACAAAATAAAAACAAAAAGAAGAAAAAGAAAAAAGTAAACACTGGAACTGGACACTGGCAAACAAAGAAAAAGAAGGACCACGCCCCACTCAATGTAGAACCAAAGTTTATCGAGCAGGTGCCAAGTGAAATTACATTCTCATCAATGCTGATTGTGGGCGACAGCCATGGCAGACACCTGGCGGGCATGGTTCAGGACCTCATCGGCGGGGGCCCTAAAGTGACCGGCGTGTGCAAGCCAGGGGCCGGACTCCTTGACGTCGCGTCTTCCAGGCCTTCTTCAGATGACTTCACCGTCCTCATCGCCGGTACAAACGACAATGCCAACGGTCAGCGATCAAACATCTTCCGCCATCTGGAGCGGGTTTTACAAGACAGAATGGGGGCGTCTCGGGTGGTGGTGTCGACTGTCCCTCATCGGCACGACCTTCCTGCTTGGCATCCAGTGCATCGCGATACAGATAATGTGAACAGGCATATTGAAGAAATAGCTGTTCGTCATGCCGGGGTTAAAGTATTAGATTTTAACAAAATACCCAAACGCCTGTTCACACGCCACGGGATGCACTTGCGAATGCCTGGCAGGCGGCTGCTGGCTAGACGCCTCCTTCAATGCCTGCACCAATTTGCTGAAGACGGGGTGGCCTCACCGCCTACGCCTGGCGCTGCCATCACTCGTTCCATGGCGGCTGCTGATGGGTCCTGTGGATCGCCTGCGAGGGTGCCGGTCATGTTGCAACACGACAGCTATTCAGAAGCAGTAAAGGCCCAGCTGTCGGCGTCAGTAGCACCTGCGACGCCACCTGCTCCACCTCCGCAGCCACTTCCTTCTACAACGGCCCTGCCAGCGTCTCCACCGGCACCAGTAGTACATATTTCTCAATCTTTTTTAGTAGGGACTCCACTCCAAGTACCCATACAAATTTGACTGACAAGCAAAAAACAATAAAAACACAAATCTCAAACAATTTCAAAATTTTTCACCAAAACGCAAAAATTGCCACAAATAAAGGAGATGAGCTCCTCCTCGTGTGTGAGGAGCTCAATCCTGATTTGCTAGTTGTAACCGAGCACGGTTTTAACAACAGCAACATTGAAAATTTCAAAATTCAAAATTATGAATTGGCAAACTTTTATTGCCGCAACTCCTTCAAAGGAGGAGGTGTAGCAGTTTTTCTAAAAAACGAAATCTCCTTTACCCCCCTCACCCTTGCCAAACCTACAGACAAAGACTTTGAACTCACCCCCGTGTAAGTACAAACAAAAAACTCCAATTTTGATCTGATTGGCTTATATAGGTCTCCCAGCGGAAACGAAGCGTCTTTTTTTTTTTAATTTCGAAGAAACTCTCTCTGACTTGACAGACAAAAATCGCGGCTTCATTGTCGTGGGGGACTTCAATATTGATGTTTTAGATGTTGATAGCCCCATGACGAGGAGATTCGCCGATATACTGAGGTCGTTTGGCCTAAAGTGGTCAGTCACCTCTCCAACAAGAGTGACGGCCGATTCGGCGACTGCGATCGACAATGTCGTCACAAACATGACAGACATTGATGTATTGGTGGTTGACACAGCCATTTCAGACCACTATGGCCAACAGGTCATCGTCAATGGTCATGAACCTACAAGGGGTCCAGTCGAAAAGAAAACAACTAGAGACATAAGGCCCGCAAACATAGCATTACTCAACTTTCTTTTGAAAAAAGAGAGTTGGAGCTTTCTAAATTTTGAAGACTCCCTTGAGCTGCAATTCCAAACATTTGAAAACACCTTCAATTTCAATTTAGACGTGAGCTGTCCCCTAAGGTGTACCGTTATTATAGCACATATATTTTAAATTTATATGGAGCAAATACTTTATAATTATTAAACAACTTTTCGGAAATACTTGCTTTATTCCGAAATTTAAGTTTCACCCAAAAGTTTACAAAGTTTACAAACTTTTGATTCAATTTTCTTCAAATGTCACTCAATCGAGCAAATCTAATTAAGAGTCTGATTAAAAGATATTAAAATTAAAATTAAACTAAAAATGTATACTTCTCCAAAAATGGTTTAAATTTACAAAACAAAATAAAAAAGTTCTCTACTCAAAATACTCAAAATTAATATAACACAAAACTTGATATTTACTTTATCACCAAAATTTAATTCACAAAACTTCAAAAAATTTGAATTAAATTTTCAGACTCTGAAAGATGGGAAACTTTCGAAATTTTTAATACAGTATTATAAAATAAAAGATATTAACTATACGCTGGTACGGGACTTACTACTTTGAAGATTACGGAGGCAGATCGGATCTTAAAACGCACTAAAAATTTTTAAATACTTCAAATTGACTTTACCCACGAAAAATAAATTACTCTAAATCCCAACTATTGGGTTAGAGAAAGAACTTCAGCTACTAACTCGACCGCTACACGTACTCCTCGTCGTGGCTTCAAGACTCGACTGCCCACTTCTGACCCTCTCCAGGCTTGCCGGGTCGGAACGTAGACCGATCATGCTGATTAACCGGTTCAACTAAAACAATGTGTCCACGCACCGCGTCTAGTTAACAGGAGCCTACTTCCTACCGCGATTCAGCATAAAGAATTAGAACTATGGTACATATTTTCCCTAGCCCGAAGCTGCAATCACGGTAGGAACCTAAAACCTTTAAACACTCATCCCGGACTAAGTACAATAATATCCCTCCACATGCACACTTTTGTAAATAACAAATTCTTTTGTACTTATCACTTACGTGGAGGCTGTGATGTGTAGTCCGAGGGTGATGTTGGTAGGAGTGTCCGACGTTCCAGTGTGGCTCCCCAGGTAGCCATCGCAGAGGGATGTGGTAGGTGAGGAGTCGAGGCAGGTAGCTTCTCCAATGATTGTGCGGGCCGGGTGCAGTGCGGCGGCCTCGTTGATCTCGTTGGTTGGCTGGCTCTGGTTTCGCTAATAGCACTGCTACCTGCTCCTCCAATCTAATAACAATTTCAGCCAGCGAGGCATTGAAGCTCTTGGAGGACATTCCTTTTACAAAATATTCCCTCCGTATAATTGTATGGCTGTCAGTCTTTCACGGTGTTCTTATTGTACGCCTGCGCCAGTGTCACGAATGTAAACCATTACCAGATGTTGTTAATTACAATACAATCAATTTACAGGGATTACAATGGCACAATAATCAATTGTTTTACACACAATAAACCTCATATAGTGATAAAAAAACAATATTACCCTGTCCTTCTACATTTGAAGGAACAGGGAAGAAATATCACTATCAATACAACTCATTGTACACCAAAAAATATTACCCTGTCCTTCTCTATTGGAAGGAACAGGGGACAACAACACCACAACATTACCAAAATTACCCTGTCCTTCTACATTTGAAGGAACAGGGAAGAAATATATCTCATGATATATCACAATACTCTGTGTATTAATTTCATACACCATTAATGCCGTTCATTGTCCCTGAAAATTACATGGTTTACAACAACACTCCTATCACACACTTACACTGGCATTTTATATTATGACTTCTCATCTTAGCCATACAATTACTGAAATAAAAACGTCGTCACATCACCCTTTCATATTCCAATATTTATTTGTATTATTATAATAAACTACTGGACTCTCCTATACTTAACTTGTTTTGTGTTTTGGGCCAAATTAATACATAATTATATAATCAATTCTTGAAGTTTAATTTATAAATAAATTATATTGTCATTTTATTGTTTTTAGACCCATCTTCAATTCCTTTTCAACAATATAATTGTCTGAAAATAAAACATACTGACCTTTGCCCCGGGCTAATGTTTATTGAGTTTTCAAATTTCACATTTTTTTCAAATTTTGTATTTAAATTTAAATTTTGAAATATGCACCTTTAAAGAAAAAACAACCTATCTTTACTTTTAGAACCAAAAAAAAGACATTTTACCAGGATCAATATTTCCTTGTTATTTCTCTGATAAGCATTTAACATGAAAATATTCAATCATATTGCCCAGTCCTATCTTTACTGCCGTGTCATAAACTCTTTCACTTATCGGGCCCACTTAGTTTTCACTTATCAGAGTCACTTCGCTTTCACTTATCGGGTTCACTTGTAATTAAACTTTACGATACGGACTCTTCTGAACAAATACTTTTACAAGGGGCCGAGTTATTTCCAGCTTGATTACATCCTGACCTTTTTACAATTTACACAGGGCGCTCTCAACAATATTCCTATCTCCTGCCCTCATTGTTCTTGAACCTTTCTATAAACCATAATTATTTTATAACCCTTTCCGGTTACTTAGCATTGTACATATTATTAAATTTCAAAGGGGACCTCCCACATTTTTCTAAGTTTATGACGGTGTCGTTTCCAAAAGCATTTCCGTCCCTAAAATTTTATTTCAAATATAATTCCTTTTTTGAGCAACAGATCCACATGCGCTAGCTCCATTTTTATTTTAAAATAATTTTTCTTAAAATAAATCAAATATTCCAAACTCACAATATTATTCTAAGTTCCTAAGTCTTACTCACTACACAAAATTATGCAGGTTTATACACAATGTTCAAGTTCATACAAGTCTTATACAAGTTACACACACTTTTCATGAATTATACAAGTTTATACCAGTTTACAAGTTCTTTCCTGTAAATAACCTGTTGTACAAGTTTATGCTCAAAAAGAAAAAGCAGATTGGCGCAAATTATGTACCGTTATTATAGCACATTATATTTTAAATTTATATGGAGCAAATACTTTATAAATTAAACAACTTTTCGGAAAATACTTGCTTTATTCCGAAATTTAAGTTCACCCAAAAGTTTACAAAGTTTACAAACTTTTGATTCAATTTTCTTCAAATGTCACTCAATCGAGCAAATCTAATTAAGAGTCTGATTAAAAGATATTAAAATTAAAATTAAACTAAAAATGTAATACTTCTCCAAAAATGGTTTTAAATTTATAAAAACAAAAATAAAAAGTTCTCTTCTCAAAATACTCAAAAATTAATATAACACAAAACTTGATATTTACTTTATCACCAAAATTTAATTCACAAAACTTCAAAAAATTTGAATTAAATTTTCAGACTCTGAAAGATGGGAAACTTTCGAAATTTTTAATACAGTATTATAAAATAAAAGATATTAACTATACGCTGGTACGGGACTTACTACTTTGAAGATTACGGAGGCAGATCGGATCTTAAAACGCACTAAAAATTTTAAATACTTCAAATTGACTTTACCCACGAAAAATAAATTACTCTAAATCCCAAACTATTGGGTTAGAGAAAGAACTTCAGCTACTAACTCGACCGCTAACACGTACTCCTCGTCGTGGCTTCAAGACTCGACTGCCCACTTCTGACCCTCTCCAGGCTTGCCGTGGTCGGAACGTAGACCGATCAGCTGATTACCCGGTTCAACTAAACAATGTCCACGCACCGCGTCTAGTTAACAGGAGCCTACTTCCTACCGCGATTCAGCATAAAGAATTAGAACTATGGTACAAAGGAATACCCAACAAAAACGCAAAAAAAGGAAGTGCACATGGATTACCAAAGGTATCCTGGTTTCTAGAGAAAGACTCCTCTTTTTCTCAGAAACTAACAAGCACACAACCAACGAGGAATTCAAAACATTTTTTCAAAATTACAAACGGATTTATAAAAAAGTCATCAAGGCTGCAAAAGCTTACGATGTAAACAAAGCATTGCTCACGTCAAAAAAGGTTTCAAAAACCGCATGGGCCATCATTAACAATAAAAAACCACTGACTGACAAACCAATTGAACTGCACATAAAAAATAAACTCATCAACGACCCTTCAAGGATAGCTGATGAGTTTAACAAATTCTTTTCCTCGGTTGGAGCTGACCAAGGACTTCGTCCACCACATAGTCAGCCTGCTCCCCCCTTAGTACAGAGTCCGGTGGCTTCAAGGGCACTGGTCCCGGTATCAGAGGAGGAGATTGCCAGAGTGATAAGAGATTTTCCAACAAAACGGTCAAATGACTCGAATCACGTGTCAACGTGGCTCCTACAACAGTGTTCTAAGCATTTATTGGGGCCACTTGAACATCTCATTAACCTCTCTTTTCATGCTGGAACCTTTCCCTCCTCTCTCAAAAAGGCCAAAGTCAGGCCAATTTTCAAGAAGAGCGACCCTTTCTCTATTCAAAATTACCGCCCAATCTCAATGCTGCCGGTTTTCAGCAAAATCTTTGAGAAGCTTTTTCTTTCCCGATGTCTACATTTTCTGGATAAGCACCACCTGCTATCTGCAAACCAATTCGGATTCCGAAGCGGTAAATCGACAGTAGACGCAGTCGCCCGTTTAGTCGATGCAGTGGTAGAGGGAATTGAAGGTCGAGGGAATACTTTGAGTATATTCCTTGACTTATCAAAAGCTTTTGACTGTGTCGACCACCAAATCCTCACTCACAAACTGGAGTATTACGGGATACGAGGAAGGTCACTCAAGTGGCTTGAATCGTATCTTAGTAATCGAACACAATTCGTAGGCATTTCAGGCGTTAGATCGGAGGAGCTGGGGCTGAACTATGGAGTTCCTCAAGGCTCAATACTCAGCCCTTTTCTCTTTTTGATCTACGTCAATGATGTTGGCTCATCTGTGCAACAAGGGCGGCTCGTCCAATACGCAGATGACACGACTCTCTATCTCAACTCAGAATCACAAGAGGCGCTCGAAAAAATGTCTTTCATTGAGCTAAACAATTTAGTTCAACACTTCAACGAGCTCAATCTGAAAACAAACCCATCGAAATCATCTTTCATCAAATTCTGTTTGCGACAAACAAATTCAGATTATAGTCCAACAGTCATGTTGGATGAAACTGAAATCACTGAAGTCTGCGCTATGAAATTCCTAGGAATACACCTAGATCGAGGTTTGACTTGGGATTCTCATGTAGATCATGTTTGTTCAAAGCTATCCTCAGGCATTTATGTCTTGCGGAAACTGTCCGAATACTGCCCAACCCAGGTACTGATGACGGCATATTACGGACTAATCTACCCGCACCTCTCCTACGGAGTGGCTTTGTGGGGAGGTTGCACAAACACAAACTTTTCCAGAATTTTCATCCTTCAAAAAAAAGCAGTCCGAACAATTGCAAAACTGAAACGGAGAGAGTCGTGCAGACCAGCTTTCAAAAACCTGAAACTGTTGACATTTCCTTGCCTCTACATAATATTGGAAACCTGCATTTTTTCAAGTCCAAATGCGAGACCATAAGAGGTAGTGACATACACCCTTATGCAACGAGAGGCAGGGACGACTACCGATCTGTGAGACATAGAACGGTAGCTCATGAACGACTGCCTTCTCAGGCAGGAGTTCGATTGGTCAACAAATTGCCAAGCTCGATTAAAAGTGCCCCAATGCTGAAGGCATTTAAGACTCGTCTAAAAACAACACTGACCACTTACGCATTTTACAGTACGGACGAGTTCATGGCACACAACTGGGAGACATAACAATTGGCTTACTGACTGGGGAAAGGGTGGAACAATTCGAATGACTGGGAGAGAGTGAATGTCAAAACTGTATGTTAGAAAGGGATTTTGATGCAAGTATGAGTGAAAAATTTTAGCTTAATTCAGTTATCTGACGATTGCATAACATGTAATATGTTCACGCAATAAAACATTATTATTATTATTATTATTATTATTATTAGCTTTGTTAGGTTACATTGAAATATGAACTACCAGTGTTGGAACCTAGCTTGAATATGTTCAGATCAGGTACCTATATTCGATTCTATTTATTTAGTGGCTTTCTTGTGATACTTTTTTTTATTTATCTCAATCTTTAAATGTTCAATTTGATGGTCTTGATAAGGGGATTTATGTATGCCTGACTATTGATGAAATTGATTTTTAGTTTTTGCCATAGGTATTCTTAAAAAGAACCATGGCGTAATAGTAACCAATGATATTAAAATCCAGTGAGAAAGATGTGGGATTTCTAAATCAAGATTTATTGAGATTTTTGTAATAGCACACATGCATCCATTTGGAAATAACAGTGGCTATGTTGAAAATAGCATTTTTATCTGTCGGTTTTATGTGTCAAATCTTAAGAGAGAACACTGCTTACTTTTAACAGTAATTTCATAAGGGTAGAGTTTAACACTGCATGATAAATAGGAACTTATAGCAAATCTACTAATCTTATTTCCTTCAGAAACATAGTTTTTAGTGTATCAGTGTTAATGAATAGTTACAAATACAATTATCTGTTAATGAATATAAATTATAAAACATTATTTATAACAGCAGATCAATGTATTTATAACAATTTATCAGCATCAAAACATTGAAATCTAAGTTTCTTAATGTATGGATTTGAGACAAGTTCTGACTTATTCCCATGTTAAAATCAAAGCCTGAGACAGCTGGCGGCTGATTAGCTTGTCTTACTATTACAAAGTAAGCTCACCAGAAAGTATACAGTTTAAAAATGTGGTGAACACACAAAGTTAAGTGATAATATTTTGTATACTGTTTACATTCTTGCTTGCTTACACTTATGATTTAAGATTTTAAATATGATAAAGTGGACAGATAAGTCTTGAAACTTTCTTTCATTTTTTTAACACATAACAAAAATATACATAATTCTATTGTCTCAAATTACCCATGGTCAAAACATGAACTCTAAACAAAGAATTCACTTTTTCTTGTGTGCAATCGATCTCTTGGTACCAAATATTGTTAATCTTTAAACCCAATAAATTATAATTTTAAATAAGTGTGCTTGTTATAAAAATAAACCAAACAATTGACAAACAGCAATCTTATCATTTTAATTAAATACACACCACTTCTAGTTTATTACATACCAACTAATTACCACTAATCAAACTCCACAGGACATTCTGTTTCAAAAGTTGTCTTAGTGTATTAAAATTGAGGACCCTAGAAGTAAAGGGGTATAAGTGACATTATTTTAATATTAAGATAACTGCATCACTGAACTGGAAATAAATTATTCTATTTGGTAGTAAAGAGATCTAAGTGATGAGTCCAACAAGTGCTGCTATCTAGCAGCAAAGCACTTAACCTCCAAGCCAACTATGAGTAGGGCTTGGAAGAGAAGAGGTACAAGTGCACTTGTACCCCTGTTCCACTGTGTCAGACTGTCAATTGAGTTTGTTTTCATTGTAAATGGGTAATGGTATTGCTGCTCTAAAGCAATATTATGATTTTATTTTCTTTTTAAAGTAATACTTTAAAATATACGTAAGGCAGAAGCCGTAAGAACAGCAAAAGAAGAGTGTCGTAAGCTAAAGGATGATAGCAGAGTTGTGATAATCTTTGACTTGCAAAAGACTATGCCAACTCCTAATGTATCGACTTCTAAAGCATATTATCTTAGGCAACTATGGACTTTTAACTTAGGTGTTCATAACCTACAGACATAAATGAAACACCCTTGAATTTTACACATAAGAACAATGTTTAACTTTAAACACTAACACCATTATTTTTGGTCATATATATGAATTTAATTTAAAAAATATAATAAGTACATATCCAAATGCATTTTTCTTGTAAAGTGTATTGTTTTGAGTATTTAAACAATTAATAAATACAAAAACAGTCAGATTTTTTTCTAACTAACCAATAAAAAAATTTGTTTTAAAATACATTTGGATGTGTATTAATACCACGATTTTATGGCTAAAAGTAAAATCGTAAAGTTTAATATTGTTCTCGTGGAGCTAAAATCAAGATGGTTATCACTACAGTGCAATGGCTCGGTATACCTGTAGTTTAGAAATAAGTTTATTGTCCAAGAAAGAAAATTTCATTGTATACTTGAAAGAAGTCCAATCATCACAAAAGGCTCTGAATGAGTCATGAAAAACATTTTTCAAATATTCACACATATAAAATAACTACATTCTTGAAGCTCTTGTCTTATTGGAAATTATCTATTAATTTAAACAAACTCTCCAATAATATAAAGCTTTTATTTTTTTGTGAGGCCTTTCATACTCAATGAGTACATCTTCGGTCTCACACAACTGAATAAAAGTAATAATAACAATAGTAACATAAACAATTTTGTACTAAATATAAACATATGTCATTAAAAATACAAAGAGGTAATATTCTATGACAGCACAGTATGTGATATGTATATATAAAAATAAAGTTTATATTTAGTTAAATCAAATAAAGTAACGGTAAATTTTGAAAAGGCCCAGTTTCGTTGTTTACCAGATTATTTTGGTTCTTTTTTTATAAAAATTGTTTCATATGCATCAAGGAATTAAAGTTAAAACGAAACAATGTACAAAAAATATTTCAAAACTACCTCAAGAATCATTTAGAAATAAAAATAATATAATAAAATCTTTAAAAAGCAAAGAAGTTTTCTACTTAAAAGCAGATAAAAGTAACACAATCGTTATCTTAGATAAAAGTGAATATTACTCAAGAGTTCAAAACATGCTTAAAGACGGCCCTTATGAAGAATTCAAAAAGAATCCTTTAAATCAATATATTGCATCAGTTACAGCCTCATTAAAACACTGCAAGACAATCATATCCAAAGAAATTTTAAAATCACTTACTGTATCAAACCCAATCATCCCAAGATTGTACTGTCTTCCAAAAACACACAAACCTGGTAATAAAATGAGGCCCATAGTTTCGTGCATAAATTCTCCTTCTTATAAGATATCAAAATGGTTAGTGCAGGAGTTTCAAAAATTTCAATTTCCTCCCACTTTCTCCATTAAAGATAGGTATGATTTTATAAACTCCACACAAGATTTAAAGATCGAAGAAGATGAATATCTTGTATCATTTGATATTGAATCACTTTATCCAAACGTACCAATTAAAGATACTATCAAAATCATAGAGGACTGGCTGATTTCCTTAAATTTAGAAACAAGAAATCTGACAAACCTCAAACAAATACTGGATGCTCAAACTTGGGAAATTGTATTTCAAGCTGTTCATGCCCAAACTGCATATAAATACTTTAGCGAAATATTAGCAGATGCTTTAAATATAGCCTGTCCTCCTGTATCATCACGCAACAGACCTTTAAGAACTCCTAAACCAGAGAGGCACAATCTTGAAGCTGAAGAATTAAGAAAACAGTTTATTGAAGCTCAAGAACTGTATGTTTTAAATGGGAATGAGGCTGATCGGCTTGAGATGATACAACGAAAGAAGACCTATGACTTGAAACTTCGCAGCTTAAGAAGGCAAGCTAATGAGTATTTTGTAGCACAATCAACGAACAAAACCAAAGCTATATGGAAAGTTGTGAACAGTGAGAGAGTGTCAAGAAAAGATATTGGTGAAATGAAGTGGAAGATAAATACTGAAGGAGGGACAACTGAAGAGCCTAGAAAAGTGGCTGAGCTCTTTAATGAATATTTTACAAGTATAGCTGGAGACCTTAAAAGTGAATTGTCTTCATCAGTCTTCCTCTTATGCTCTACATCTAGCTCAACCTGACCACCCTCTTTCAACGTTTCAGCCTACTACTGGGGAAGAAATTCTCAAGATAATCAACTCAATGAAGACCTCATCTGCAGCTGGAATTGATGACATCACTTCACAACTTTTCAAATTCTGTGCTTCTGAATTAACTCATCCTCTAACAGACGTTGTAAATAAATCTCTATCTCAAGGAATTTTCCCAGACAAGCTCAAATTTTTCCAAAACATATCCACTACACAAACAAGGAAAGAAACATGAAATGAAAAACTTCAGGCCAATTTCCTTATTACCTACAGCCTCAAAAGTTATTGAGAAAGTTGTATTAATACGACTTTTTCATCACCTACAACTGAATAATCTTTTACCTGCTGGACAGCATGGCTTTTTACCAGAAAAATCAACATTGACTGCTCTTACAGAACTTGTAGAAAAAATTATTGACTGCATCGAAGCTGGAAACACAGTTAATAGCACATTTTTGGATCTTAGCAAAGCATTTGATTGCCTTGACCACAGTTTAATTTTAACAAAACTTGACAGGCTAGGAATCAAAGACACTGCACTTCAATGGTTTCACAGCTATCTAAGTGAACGAAGACAAATAGTAGAACTGAAACAGACTATTAATGGAAGAACAGTACATATAAAATCTGCTTCACGAGAAGTAAAATGAGGAGTCCCCCAAGGGTCTGTGTTGGGACCAGTCTTGTTCGTTCTGTTCACTTGCGACCTCTCCACATTCATGGAACCTTACAGTCAGACAATCATGTATGCTGATGACACTGTGCTGCTATCCAACAACAAATCAGCTGAGGCTTTAGAAATAGCCTCATACATATCTGTCAGCATGGCTCATGATTACTGTAGAGCAAACGACTTGGTCTTTAACGAAGAGAAGACAACACAGATGATTTTGGGTAAGCACAAGAACAAAGTCTCTGGAACACCCAAGATCGCAACTGTTGAACAAACGAAGCACCTTGGAATGATTCTTGACGACAAACTTTCATGAGACAGCCACATTGATTCTCTTTGCTTAAAACTCAACACCGCTTTGTATCTACTGAGAAGAACCACGGCAGTGAGTACAGAATTGACTACAAAGACAGTCTATCACTCGCTCTTTGAGTCTCATGTTAGATATGGAGTGATTCTATGGGGCAGCTTGTCCTCAAAGAACCTTCAGCAGATCCTACTCATTCAAAAGTGAGCAGTAAGAATCATGGCTTCCCTCCAACATCAAGATAGTTGTAGAGAGGTATTTAAAACACTAAGAATATTGACAGTTGTGGCTATTTATATAATTGAAGTCATTGTACATGCCTCCAAACAAGGACTTACTAGAAATGGTGATCTTCATGGCCTGCAAACAAGACATGCTCAAGACTTCAGCCTAACAATACACAGGAAATCTCTATTTTCCAAAAAACCATCATATGCAGGAGCGAAACTCTATAATCTACTCCCACCTAAGCTGAAAGAAGATAATCCTGAAATTCTAAAACGAAGCCTGAAGACCTGGTTGCTGAGAGAATCAATCTACAGCCTGGAAGAATTTGTGACATGCTGTAGAACATCCCAAGGAGAGACATGACCTTATGAATTACTTAGATTTAATTTTTTTATTTGTTTTATCGATTGTTGATCCTTATTCTGTACTTGATGTTCACGAATAAAGCCTACTGATTGATTGATTGATTCCTGTTGGTATTTTAAACATGCCCTATGTTCCTTAGCTCTCTGTTTTAACTTTCTTTTCGTTTGGCCAATGTATTTTAAATCACAATTGTCACAATTAATTTGATAAATTCTAGATTTGTCTTCTTCATTAATTTTATTCTTGGGATTTCCTAATATATTCTTTAATTTAATTTTGGAATTTGTAGATACATTAATATTGGCATGTTTCTTAAAACTTTTAGTAATATCTGTAGATAGATTGTTATAGGAAACAGATATCCATTTTTCAGGTTCTTTACTTTTGATTTGATATAAAGTTGTTCTAGAATTTCTTTCAATAATTTTTTTTTTCTTGTTTATCATATTGTCAATCATGTTACTTTTGTAGCCATTAAATAAAGCAGTTTCCTTTATTTTCTTAACTTCTTTTTTATAATTTTCTGTTGATAATGGAGTATGTAAAAGCCGATGGATAAAATTGTGAAAAGCTGCTCTTTTTTGTGAAGGGGGATGAAATGAATCAACTGGGATGAATCTGTCATTTTGTGTTGGTTTTCTGTATATATCGAATTCAAAATGGCCAGTCGTAATTTTTATAATTATTAAATCGAGAAATGGGAGTTGATTGTAATTTTCTATTTCACAAGTGAATTTGATAGAAGGATAAAAGGAGTTGAGAGAATCGATAAAATTTTGAAGATTTTGTTTCTTGTCGAAAACAGCAAAAACATCGTCAACATATCGCTTCCAGATTCTGGGAAAATAATCCATTGTTTCCTTTGCATGAGTTTCAAATTTACTTAAAAATATGTTTGCAATGAAACACGAAAGTGGATTTGCCATGGCAGTACCACAGTACCATCAAACTGTTTGTAATATTTTTCTTGAAATTGAAACACATTTTGGGACATACTAAGATTTACTAAATTAATGTATTCGTTAACAATAGTTGTTTCTAAATTTAAGGAAATCAGCCAGTCCTCTATGATTTTGATAGTATCTTTAATTGGTACGTTTGGATAAAGTGATTCAATATCAAACGATACAAGATATTCATCTTCTTCGATCTTTAAATCTCGTGTGGAGTTTATAAAATCATACCTATCTTTAATGGAGAAAGTGGGAGGAAATTGAAATTGTTGAAACTCCTGCACTAACCATTTTGATATCTTATAAGAAGGAGAATTTATGCACGAAACTATGGGCCTCATTTTATTACCAGGTTTGTGTGTTTTTGGAAGACAGTACAATCTTGGGATGATTGGGTTTGATACAGTAAGTGATTTTAAAATTTCTTTGGATATGATTGTCTTGCAGTGTTTTAATGAGGCTGTAACTGATGCAATATATTGATTTAAAGGATTCTTTTTGAATTCTTCATAAGGGCCGTCTTTAAGCATGTTTTGAACTCTTGAGTAATATTCACTTTTATCTAAGATAACGATTGTGTTACTTTTATCTGCTTTTAAGTAGAAAACTTCTTTGCTTTTTAATGATTTTATTATATTATTTTTATTTCTAAATGATTCTTGAGGTAGTTTTGAAATATTTTTTGTACATTGTTTCGTTTTAACTTTAATTCCTTGGTGCATATGAAACAATTTTTATAAAAAAGAACCAAAATAATCTGGTAAACAACGAACCTGGGCCTTTTCAAAATTTACTGTTACTTTATTTGATTTAACTAAATATAAACTTTATTTTTATATATACATATCACATACTGTGCTGTCATAGAATATTACCTCTTTGTATTTTTAATGACATATGTTTTTATTTAGTACAAAATTTGGGTTAATGAAACCCTATTTAAGATAAATTGTTATTTCACTCCGTTATGCCTCAAATGCAATGCAGGTTCCATAGAAAGTCTTCAACATTTAATCTTTGATTGTGTGCAATATAACGACTTCAGACATGAATTGCTCACTAAACTGAAAGCGAAGAAAATAGATCCACCTTATATATTGAAAGATCTTTTAACAAGCTTTGACATGGAAAAATAATACTGGAAATTGTAAGTTTTCTTAAATCTATAAATAAGGTAATATAAAAAATAAAAAAAAAAACATACTAACATAACTTAAGTCTTGAAAGTGACGTTACATACAAGAATGTTTATCGAGGTTCCATGCTCAAAGTAAGCAGAACCTGCTGAAATTCAGCAAACAAGAAGAAAGAAAGTTTATGTTACTATTGTTATTATTACTTTTATTCAGTTGTGTGAGTCCGAAGATGTACTCAATGAGTACGAAAGGCCTCACAAAAAAATAAAAACTTTATATTATTGGAGAGTTTGTTTAAATTAATATATGAAATAACTGTTTTTTTTTTTTTTTTTTTTTTTTTTTTTTTTTTTTTTTTTTTTACTAAAAGCTAATGTATGTTATTCTCTTTGTCTCAGTAAACTAGAAGTACAGCTACAAAATTTTAAGGGTCACTCAGAAACACAAGCTGCTAAATTCTGAATTGCAGCAATCATAAGTTGAGATTAAAAATTAAAATACATTTTTTTAAGAAGATTTTATTTCTTAACATTTAATATGGTTAAAAAAATGGTTTCTGGCATAAACACAGTTTATTATAATTTTTATATTACTGTTATTACTCAGCACAATAAAGGAATATTCTTATTTTTAATTAATCCTGGGGATAAAGGTACGGAAATTGGAAAGTACAAAGCTAAAGTAAAAGATATTAAAATGTATCAAATACATTTTTTTTTAATTTTTGTTTCATTGCAATGTTTGGTTACAAATTGGATTTTCCTTGACAAAACTACATTTCTGTAACAAAAATCTTAATTTCAGCCCGACAGTCTCTTTGTTATATACTAACCATACTAGATTTCAATTTTGAGTTTAGCTCCAATCTATCTTCAAAGCAGCGTCTGGATCTGATACAGTCCTGGAATCGAGTCATGTTCGTTTAAGGAGATCCAATAAAAGTCAGTGATGAAGAAACTTTTTATCTCGTTTTGACATCAGATACTGCAATATATAAATATAGGTAAATAGATATTCTCATTGCCACATCAGGCAAAAATCAGATTCCAAATGCTGCATTATGAGGAAGGTGAATTGGAGCTAAACTCAAAAATCCCATTGAATCAATCCTTCCCACCCATGTTTATAGCTACATTATATGGGTAGAAGACTTGGTTGTTCTACTGTCCTTAGAGATTGTGTCAGAAACATTGTAGTGTTATCAGTTGTGCACCTGATGAGACAATGAAAGTATCTATTCACCTAGATTACACGTTATTTTTAAATGTTGTAATCTAGGGGTCTCTAAACTCAAAGAGTTCATTTGAGCTTCTTCGTCACCAACCTTTTTCAATCTCTTCAGACAAACATGACTCCATATTCCAGGAATCAAGTCTCAGACAGCGTCAGATTCCAGGTGCTGCACTAAGAGGAAGGTGAACTGGAGCTAAACTCAAAATTCACATTGAATCAACCCTTCCCACCATAGCTACGTTATACTAGAGTTGACAAATTAACTGAAATACAATTTTAGGCATTGGTAAGATATGGTTTACCAGCATAGCGTAGCTTGTAAAGCACTTATATTCCCAAACTCGTTTTTTTTGTCAAAACCGAGTAATCCCATTACATGGTAGGATGTCTTATGTATTGTTGCCTGAGAAGTTGATTCCCTGAATACAGAAAAAGTAGGAAAGGTGTTTCTTATCACTCCTTTTGAAATTAAAAACATCTAAAGTAGGCAAATTAGGCCATTTTGTAATCAGGTCCAAATAAAAACTGCTGAAGATTAAAATGTGAAATTTTAACACACTACAGATTTTTAGCTTCAGGAAGTAACATGTATTTTATTTATTTTTGACTTTGAGAAATCTTTTTTTAATTTTTAGTTAAATATAATTTAAGAACATGCCATAGTTATATATTTTATCTTAACAAAATTAATGTTTATATAAAAAAAATCTTGTCACTGTTGTTATTGTTTTTATTATTTCCTTATCTTGTTATATCATCTACCCCAGATATTTTTTCTATGTCTTTGCAACAAACTGGTGTAACCTTTTCTGTGAGAAGAAATATATTCATATACAATACGAAAGCAAAGTTTACCAACACATAATGTAATCACATCATTGTACTGAAAAACTTGCTGGTTGCTTGGGACTTGGACAAAACTGTTCTATTACTAAGAAATCAGTCATCTTGGTCTCGCAGCTGACTTTACTCTAACAGCTGATACTCTATTTGTATTTAATAATCTGTGGCTAACTTAAACACTCCAGTATGCATTCTGTCTAAAGGAATTTAATTACCTGCCTTACCTTACTCTTATTCCCACAATAGTTAATTCAGTTGATATTTAACTATACAAACTTGCCCCCCAACTTGCCTGGTCCTCTGCATCTTCTTTAGCAGCTCCAGTTGTCTCCACACCAGCTTTTATCTAACTCCATCCCCTCTATCTCAGCCATCTCAACATTCTTATTCAACCAATATCCCTCTCTTCTCCTTAATATTTTCCATTATTAACATTTTGGCTCTCAAGGAGCACATTGTTTACTATTGAACTTACACTTGGTCACCTTCTGTAAGCTCTTAAAAGTGTTGTGTTTGAGATAAACAAGAAAAAGGAAAAACTAGTAGAGAAAGGGAACAATGGGACGGCTCTGAAAACCCATGGTTCCTAAAGTCCTTGCCAACTCACTTACAGCCTCAATGATTGGGGTGCCCTGGTTAATACCTTTACTACAACATACAAATCATGTTCTGACTTTGGACAGTCAGGGTAGTCGTGAAGTGTATCCACCACAGTCAATGTGTTAAACTATGATACATCTCTAGCAACAGAATACATAGTTAACATCTTCACTGTGACACAAGTCATATACCCACTTTGGACAGTCGGGGTAGTCGTGAAGTGTATCTACCACAGTCAATGTGTTACTATGATACATCTCTAGCTACAGAATACATAGTTAACATCTTCACTGTGACACAAGTCATATACCCACTTTGGACAGTCGGGGTAGTCGTGAAGTGTATCCACCACAGTCAATGTGTTAAACTATGATACATCTCTAGCAACAGAATACATAGTTAACATCTTCACTGTGACACAAGTCATATACCCACTTTGGACAGTCGGGGTAGTCGTGAAGTGTATCTACCACAGTCAATGTGTTACTATGATACATCTCTAGCAACAGAATACATAGTTAACATCTTCACTGTGACACAAGTCATATACCCACTTTGGACAGTCGGGGTAGTCGTGAAGTGTATCTACCACAGTCAATGTGTTACTATGATACATCTCTAGCTACAGAATACATAGTTAACATCTTCACTGTGACACAAGTCATATACCCACTTTGGACAGTCGGGGTAGTCGTGAAGTGTATCCACCACAGTCAATGTGTTACTATGATACATCTCTAGCTACAGAATACATAGTTAACATCTTCACTGTGACACAAGTCATATACCCACTTTGGACAGTCGGGGTAGTCGTGAAGTGTATCCACCACAGTCAATGTGTTAAACTATGATACATCTCTAGCTACAGAATACATAGTTAACATCTTCACTGTGACACAAGTCATATACCCACTTTGGACAGTCGGGGTAGTCGTGAAGTACCACCACTTTGTTACTATGATACAGTCGGCGTAGTCGTGAAGTGTATCCACCACAGTCAATGTGTTACTATGATACATCTTTAGCTACAGAATACATAGTTAACATCTTCACTGTGACACAAGTCATATACCCACTTTGGACAGTCGGGGTAGTCGTGAAGTGTATCCACCACAGTCAATGTGTTACTATGATACATCTCTAGCTACAGAATACATAGTTAACATCTTCACTGTGACACAAGTCATATACCCACTTTGGACAGTCGGGGTAGTCGTGAAGTGTATCCACCACAGTCAATGTATTACTATGATACATCTCTAGCTACAGAATACATAGTTAACATCTTCACTGTGACACAAGTCATATACCCACTTTGGACAGTCTGGGTAATCGTGAGGTGTGTCCACCACAGTCACTGTGTTCCATCAGCTCTGTTCCAAAGTGCATTGATTAGTTTTATTCATTTTCATTATAATCTTTTAATTTTATTATATATGTAATCTTCGTAAGAAATGAAATCCAAATATTGTTTATTAAGGAAATAGTGACATTTTAATTGTATTAGGACTCTTAATATTTCATTTATCATTTCACTATTAATGTGCCACACCATGTTTGGGCTCATTTTCTTTATTTTGTCATAGAAACCTATTTTATAATATTATTTCAATATATCAGCAAGTTGTGTGAGTTTAGTGGGAAAGGGTCTATACTCATGTGTGGACAATGAAGCTTTCAACAGTGTATCACAAGTACATAAATACAGTATTATGAATGGTAGTTAAGATATGGCAAATTTAAAACCAATGAATACCTTATGAACCCTTCAAGTAATAAATGCAGACTGCATGATCCCTGCTATTTATAATAGTCTAGGAGCCGAAAGCCAATTTTAATTATATAGGAAACAGGATTTTCCGGACATTTGCCATCGTTCAGTGAAACAAGAAATCAGTTCACACCATGTTTCGAGATCTGCAATCTGATCTCTTCTTCAGATAAATTTTTCAGATCTCGAAACGTAGTGTTACTGATTTCTTGTTTCACTGAACGATGACAAATGTCCGGAAAAATCCTGTTTCCTTCACAATCCTTCCATCGTCAAAAATAACCTTCAAACAAAGAATTGAATCGTATATGCATTCAACTTGGTTTTTCTTGAAATCAATAGGAATATTTCCTATGAAAGAACGTAATCATCAGCTATACTAGCATTGGTGGTCAAAATGGGAAAGTATAAAAAGGATTAATAACATTAAACAGTACTTTTTCTAGATCAAATTTTTTGAGCTTTATACACTTGCTCACTTTATAAACTGACTACCAGACACATCATCATAAAGAGTCTAAAAATCATTACTTTCAGGGTGTTTATGAGTAACTGGCGCTGATTTTACATTTATGTACATGTCTGATGGTCAAAATCCATGTTAGTTTTGGAGATCAAATAGGAGGTTATAAAAAGGGTTAAAAGTATGAAACGGTAATTTATTCTCTGATTATATTTTTCCCAGCTTGTTACACTTAAAAACTGACCACCAGACACATAAATAAAGTTCTATCATCGTCAGAAAACTTGATGAAATCAACATTTCCAGGGTTTGTATATGATTAAATGATGCTGATTTAACATTATTTACATGTCTAATGGTTGGTTTTAAGTGTGAAGCTAGGAAAAATATGAACTGAGACAAAAGTATCGTTTCATATTTTAAACTTTTTTGACAACTTACATTTTGACTTCCACCAAAAATTGGTTGACTGACAATCAATGTCTTTCTTAGAGGAAACTCCTCTATTGATTTCAAGAAAAACAAAGGTGTGTGCTTATACAATGCACATTGGTTTTCAGTTCCTGGACCATAAGAGAAATTTATCAAAATTAATACCCACCATTTCACCAGACAGATTCTCAGTGTACTCCAATACTGAAGAGGAAGTACGCAGCAAGGAACTGCCAACTCCTGGAGCAACTAACAGCTGGTAAACTATCAGGAATGTACAAAGTAGTAAAACAATCAATTTCTCAAAATTAGTGATATCCATATCAAGTAATCTTTAAAAATTCTTACTTCTTTTTCCTCTTACATCTATATATATAAATGCGAATGTTTGTTTGTATGTTCCGTTATAACTCTGGAACCAATGCACGAAACATCATGAAATTTTGTACAGTGATTCTACACGTTCCTGGAAGTAACATAGGCATACATACTAGAGTAAATTTGGTCCAATTTAAATAGTTTATTTAATTAATTTTTTAATTATAAATCATTGTTGATGTTAGAGTGTTTTATATTGGATCCGACAGACTGCGCTACGACACATAATACAAAGCGAACTGATACTTAACAGCTGTTAATACTTTCAGCTGAAGTTCATCAAAGAGGCAGAAACATTTGTTTACATTTAAAATTTAGAAAATTTTTATTGTAAAGTGCTTGATCAGTAGTGTAATGCAGGTTGCATAGAAGACGTCATTGCTTAATTTTAAATTCAGATTGCACCAATGATCAATAATAATATATATAAATGAATGTTTGTGTGTTTGTCCTTTATAGACTCAGAAAATATTGGACCGATCACTATGAAAATTTTTTTATGTGTTTCTGAAGCGTTAATCCGTTATCGCCACTCTATCTTTTATGCAGTATACAATCCTCACTCTAATATAATTAACCTATTCGTTAAACTTTTCCAAAGCTGTAACAACCTTCGTATCTGAAAAATCTATTTATTCCCAATTGTAAAGATGCACAATTTGAACACGATTAAAAGTTTGTTGTTCTTTACAGTGATTGTAAAGTTCAATTTAATCATGTTTGCTAATTTCACAGCGCTCTCATGATTGAATATGCATTTTCTTAGACTTATAAATGAAGCATGTAGTCAAACTATGTTTGTAAACTGAAATTGGCTGCAATTTAACTATACCTGGTTTTCTGTTGTTTATATTTGGGGTGCTGAGAAACATAGTGGTGTAAGTCAAGATTTTGTCCCATTTGAGTTCATGACATATTCTGTTTCAAAAATGTACTATTTATTTAGGATCATAGTGAATCAAGTCATAACTCCTATAATTGCTACTAGGTGACAGCACCTACTGGTAGTATTTAACAAATATTGGAAACTGTTTAGAAACATAGTAAAGTAAGTTTGACTTACACCACTATGTTTTTAACAGCTGATTAATTTTGTTGTTGTGAGTAAAGATTGTTTAGTCAAATAAGATGAATAATAACAAAGAATTATTAGATTTGCTGAATGTTAGCGATGATAGTGATAACGATAAGGATTATGTTCCTTCCGAAGAGGAAGATAGCTCATCAGGTGAGTTAATTAATATAGCAATAAAATAATAATATTAGCAGTAGATATTGTATAAGTATAAGATATGTTTTTATAAGAGATTCGCTTGAATATAGTGAACTAGACCTAAGCAAATTTAATCTAGAGCAAAATTTAGAAATTTCAGGAATAAAATTGGCCAATTTAGAAGTAGCAATAGTTTCTCTGTATAGATCACCTTGTGGTAATATGGACTTATTTTTTGATAACTTTTAACAAGCTATTAAAAAGGTTTTGCAACATACCTCTAAGTTAGTCATTGGAGGTGACTTCAACATACCATTCCATAAAACCACTGACACAGTGACAACCACCTTTGTAAACATCTTACGCTCTCTTAACTTGGTAGCTATAAATAAGGCTCCTACAAGAAATGATTCGTGTCTCGATAACATCCTCGTAAATTTTTCAAGGGATTGTTATGAATTAAAAGTTTTGAATGACTGCATTTCCGATCATAATCCTCTTCTATTAAATCTAAAACTTGATAGATCATGTAGACCAAATGAGACAGTCACATCCTCAAAAAAATGTATGCGTAAGCAAAATGAGACACAAATTAAATTGTTTGCAGAAAGTTTGGAGAGTGAAAGGTGGGAAATAATTGATACCTATAAAAGAAAAGAGATTGACATTGAAACTTTATTTAACAGTTTTCTAAAAACATATAACAATATTTGGTATCTATCATCTCCATTAGTTAAAATTGGTGTTAAAAGCAAGCAGACAAAGAAACTTTTGTGGTACAATGAAGATTTAAAAAGAGGTAGAGAAATAATGCTAGGTTATTTTGATGTTTTTAAGAATCTTAGAAAAACTGGGTCTCAGCATATGGAAGCCGCACATAACCTTTATAAATTCTTCAAAAAAGAGTATAGAAAAAAGCTCAACCTAGCAAAAAGGGCTTGTTTTGAAAATCATATAGAGGGAGCTAGTAATAAATGTAAGGCTGCCTGGGAGGTAATTTCCTCAGAAACACAAAACAACACAGGTGTGACACCAACAACACTTGATCCACACCTAACTAACCAGTATTTCATACAGTCGGTGGCAGACATTCAAACTAACATTGATAACACTGACATATTGGCAACCAACCTACTGGCTAACACTTTAACTAACTGTGTACCTCAATTTACTTGGTCATTAATCACCCCAACTGATGTAACTAAGGTAGCTGCTAAATTGTCAAACTCTAAAACTTCCGACTTTTATGGTATATCTAATTATATTGTCAAGAACACAATAAAACACATCAGTTCACCATTAGCTTTCATCTTCAATCAATGCTTATTACATGGATATTTTCCTGATCTTCTAAAAATTTCCAAGGTATTGCCAGTCTACAAAAAAGGGGACAGATCTCTGCCCCAAAGCTATCGCCCAATTTCTATAGTCCCCATCTTATCAAAAGTTTTTGAATCTATAATGTATCATCAACTTAATCAACATTTTGAGTCCAATAATATAATCAGTAATAACCAACATGGCTTTCGTACCAATAAATCTACAACTTCTGCCGTTACAGAAATAGTCGTTAAAGCACTTCATGCTTTTGAACAAAAGGAGTCAGTTGCTTTAACACTCATTGATTTAAGTAAGGCGTTCGATTGCGTGAATCATGGCATCCTCCTCGACAAACTTAAGATCTATGGTATATCAGAAAATTCCATTAATATATTGCAGTCATATCTATCGAATAGAGTACAATATGTTTCTGTTCAAGCTCAGCAGTCTACCACTCTCTCTGTGGCCACAGGTGTACCACAGGGTTCAGTTTTAGGACCATTCTTATTCATCATTTTTATAAATGATCTGCCCTCTAATGTGTTGTCTAACATTGTTATTTATGCTGATGACACCACTCTTTTTTCATCTAATAAGCAGTTGAATACTCTGAAAGAAAACATGGATGCATCTCACAGCTTGGCTTTAAATTGGTTCACTTCTAATAGACTGATATGTAATCAGGAGAAAACGCAAAATCTGCTTCTCAGCTTATCTGAAAATTATGAAGATCAATCTGTAAAATTGTTGGGTTTTCATCTTGACAGCAAGCTTAATTGGAAATCACACATTGACCATGTATGTAGAAAAATATCTAGAGTCTTGTATCTAATGTGGAAACTGAGGGATTTTGTTAGCTGTGAATATTTGAGAGTGGCATATTTTGCCTTTTTTCAATCACACATTTCCTATGGCATTGTTTTGTGGGGTCACTCCAATGCTGTGAATGATATTCTTCTCATTCAAAAAAAAGTAGTTAGAACCATCAGTGGAAGCAGCTCTCTAGAACATTGCAAACCACTTTTTATCAATCTCAAATTCATGACAGTTATTAACCTTTACATTTTTCATATACTAGTCTATACAAAATTACAAATTACAGATTTCAATACCAGACAAGATTTTCATCAACACAATACCAGGGGTAAAAACAAATTAGATCTCCCTCAGCACAGGCTAGTCAAAACCGGCAACTCTTTTAAATTCAATTGCATAACTTTTTATAATAAGCTGCCTGCATCTGCTACAATGACTCCTTTCAATATTTTTAAACTAAAGATAAGTAACTGGCTCATATGCAATCCATTCTACTCTTTAAAAGAATTTTTAGATTCTGACATAAATATCATTTTTTGATTAGTTTGATTTGTAGATTTCTGATTTTTCTATACTGTATTAGCTATAACGTAATTAACAAACCATGTGCACACTCTTCATAGATTATATTAAACCTGTTACTTGGTCATAAAATTAGTATAATTATAGTACAATATTGTAATAACTAATTTTGTTGTTGTAAATATCAGTGCTGTATACTTTGACGATGCCTATTTCATATTGTTGTGACCAATGGCTAATAAACTTCTTGATAAACTCTCTCTTCTTCTTCTTGTAACAAAAAGTTAGGTTAGGTTTTATTTGGATAATGATATTAGTAATAAAACTTAAATGTTTGGTAAATAAATAAAAGTTAATCTTATTTTTGTCAATTATAATCTTTATAAAGAATTTTGTAGTGAAAAACAACTGGACCCTGTAAAAGAACACGTTTACTGCTATATTTTTAATAATAACTTCAATTTGCAATTCCATCCTCCTCGCAAGGACACTTGCAAAAATTGTGATAAATACAAACAGTTAATCAACGTGGAAAGTGATTCTGATAAAAAGGCTCAATTGGAAAGAGACCACATATTGCATCTGGCAAAAGCAGATAAAGCTCGTGATTCTTTGAAGGCTGATGGTGAATTGGCAAAAAAAAATGATAATGTATACACTATAACGGAAGATTTACAGAAATAACTTCCATTTCCAGTACTAACCGTCAGCGAAGCATATTACAGGAGAAACATGTACTGCTATTATTTAAGAGTACATGATGTAGCAAAAAATGTGGGGTATATGTATGTATGGGATGAGACCATTGTGTCTAGAGGTTCGCAAGAAATTTCTTCCTGTCTAGTAAAGCCCATTAAGCAGAAGCTCCACAAACATGTGATTGTATATAGCGACACATGTACAGGACAGAATAGAAATATGAAGATGTCTTTGTCATTGTTGAAACTAACTCAAGGAACGAGTGTAGAGATCATAGACCAAAAGTTTATGATTTCAGGATTCCTACCTCCCCAATGACTCTGACTTTGGTTTAATAGAACAAGCAGCTCGTAACAAAATTATTTACACACCTGATGATTGGTATAATGTGATTAAGTCATCAAGAAAGCAAAACAAATTTATGGTAGTTAAGATGCATGAAGAAGATTTCTTGAGTGTTCATGGTCTTGAAAAGGCAACCATTAAACACAAAAATGGATGTGGACGGTGAACCAGTAAACTGGTTGAAAGTACAATGGTTTAGATACGAAAAGGGTAAACCCTATTCTATCTTACACAAGTACACTTTGAATGAGAACATTCCATTTAATGTGATCAATGTTAAGCCAATAAGAACAGGAAGCCCTCTTGACTTGAGAGCTATTAATCAAGAAAAACTCTACAATGGGCCACGTGTTATAAATTATTTAAAGAAAAGGGATATGTTTGTTGTTTCTCCTTAAATACATTCCACCTGTACACCACAACTTCTTCAGAGGTATCACAGGCTCCCAGGATGTTGAAGACGTGGGCCCTCACAACCCTAGCGAAGAAGATGAAATGGATGCTGATGAAGTGGAGGAAGAAGAGAGTTGAAAAGTATGATACTGAGTGGATAAAAACAGTAGACTGACATGAAAAGAATTTTCTGAGAGTTTTATTTTAATCTGTTATGTCTTTTTTGGAAATAAAAGTATATTACTATTAATATAATAATTGTTTTATTACAAACAGTGAATACATTTTGAAACATAGTGGTGTAAGTCAGTTAGTTAAAAATAAAAACCTCATAAGAGGTGATTTTTCTAGACTATACTTGCAAACTTCTTATCTATAATAAATATAAAGTATTTCTGATGCTACAAATTTACTAGAAAAGTTATACTTAAATTACTGAATTTTTAATAGCTTCAAACGTAGAACTATGTGTCCTGAAAAATATCATTAGACTGACATACACCACTATGTTTCTCAGCACCCCATTTGTTTGTTACTATTAGTGATTATATCAGTTGGTAATCAAATCAATAAAACATCTTGAATATATATTTCCATGTTTCCATGCTGCAAAACAACGTACAGATTGGTAACGCCTTGAGTCAGCGCACACAACCTTCTCAACAGTAAAAAACATGGTAATTTACATCTCTACTGCATAATCTATATCACAATAATAAATAAATCACACTGCTGTTAAAAATCGTTAACATTTGAACATCTTAGGATAATCTTGGACAATGAGCTACCTCGGGGTTACCACATCAACTATTTGTTGGTAGACTCAGCGTAACTAATTAAGGATACCTTTTTGACTTTTTATCGTGGTCATTTTTGTGGTATAGGAGCTGTTAAATAGTAGAATATGTAAGGAAGCCTTCAGACTACGGACATGTACTTGCAGGACTATTTGGTAGGAAGGAGGAGGTAGGATGGAGTATCTCTTTCATGAATATATAAACATGGCAGGTGGTAGAACTTCATCAAGAACACTATGGCTCATAGCAAGGCACAAAAAAAGAAACAACATTGCTACCAATAGTCATGGCATAAAAACTTACACAACTAACTCTTCTTCTATAATATTTGGTATAGATAAACCGCTTACAAAAAGTTACTGGGAATTTTAGTTCACGCAGGGTGGGGTAACTACCCCTCCACTGCTGTGACGCCACCCTCTCCCAGTATCCCCACCACTGCTCAGCACTCGCCCGCTTGCTCTATCCCCTGACCTGGCCACTGCCACTTAGTGGCTATTCTCACACCAAAACGCAAGCTCCCTGGATACGTCTATGACTAAATTAGACTGTTCAATTAATATTTTATTGTTGTACATTCCTACACACAAAAATACAATATATTTATAGAATAGGTAAGTAGCTGCAGTGTAAATAAAATGGCACGAGCTAAATATGAACCACACAGCTGATAATACAGACGAGAAGATGCTTGTCCCACCACTGGAGGGGGCCCCTCCTGCGCGAGGTTGCTCAGACATTTGCTTCTTCACAGATTTCTTTGCAAGCGGTTTATCTGTAGTAAATGTTCTAAATTGGTTTTTCCATGATCTCCAAAAGGAGAAGGTGTTTACTGTAAATAAACGCAGGAGTTTCTTATAAATGTTTATATTATTTTATCTTCCTTGAGAGTAAAATTAAATCTAGTCTACATATAAAAGTTTGTTTTATAATCAACTTTTTTGTTTGAAATATGTGTTCAACTTTTTTACTGTAGCTCTACATAGAACGAAAAAGAGATTGATTAATTATTTAGATCAAAGTCTAATTTAAACGTGTAATTTAACATGTGCTGTTATAAAAATCTTGTATCACAAAGTGTACCTGGTAGACCTTGTTAATATGTATGAAAACAGATTTTTTTATTATACAGTAATTTATTATATTTTATAGTGTTATATATAACTTCCACAGATTTGGTTTCTTCGTCAAGTTAATTTTACATTCAGCCTTTAAAATTAATAGGCTATCCACTATAATAACATATCCACTGCTAACATCTCACGATTGGAGACACCCCAAACACTCTGGGTGCTGCCGTCCACGATTGGAGACCTTCGGCCGTTGTTACAATATACACTTAGTACGCCTCCAACACTGGAACGTTGACCTTTTCGTAACATGTTTTTAGTAACCTAATATTTTGATATATCAATCAAGAGCTAAATAGCTTCATTAATATATAGCTTAAGTATTTTCAGTACATTTGTTTTGTGAAACATTATACTATGTACGTTCCGTGTGGTTTGCGGTGGCGGATACAATTTCGTATAACATGGCCCTTTATTTGTCAGTGATTATAGGCTATATATGTATATGTGTGTGTGTGTGTGTGTGTGTGTCTGCACGCGCGTGTGCGTGTGTAGTGTTTTAACTCTTTAGAAAGGAACCATTCCAACATTAAAGAGTGCATAAAGATTTCATTTTGTCTTTCTCTTACATATATAGCAGTATCACAATTTTAAAGAACTATTTAAAAATTAATATATGTATTATTCTAAATTGATATTTGAATAGAATTTTGAGTTTTATTTTCAATAAAAAGATTATATCCCTAAGATTAATAGATTCGCTGCTAAAAAAAAAATATTAAAAGTCAATAAAATTGAAATTTTAACATTGGACATATTAAAATTTTCAGACACCAAATTTCTCAGAAATGTCATGTTATTGGTTGTATCTCCGATCAGAGAAGGCAGCATATTGTGGTAGAAATAGATTTGAAACAGCCACAAAGTTTTTACTACCCTAAAAGTCCCATTTTACTACATTAAATCTTCACAGAATTTTCATTTACACTTTTTACAACTAAATCCCACTACCCCTTGAATTTTCATATGGGCATGCCACTTGTCAAAGTAGGCAAGTGTACACTTGTATCACTCGGTTATAATCACTGGCAAATAAAAGACCATGTAATTAGTTAAACGAAATTTTATCCGCCACCGCAAACCACACGGAACATACACAGTATAATGTTTCACACAACAAATGCACTTAAAATACTTAAAGTTACTGAAAATGAAGCTATTTAGCTCCTGATTGATATATCAAGATATTAGGTTACTAAAAACACGTTAAGAAAAGGTCAACATTCCAGCGTTGGAGGCATACTAAGTGTATATTGTAACAACGGCCAAAGGTCTCCAATCGTCAACGGCAGCACCCAGAATATTTCCCGTGTTTCCAATCGGAGATGTTAGCAGTGGATATGTTAATAAATGGATTTTATGGTAATCATATAGACAAAAAATATATAAAAAAACATACCAAAACTCTTTAAAAACCTATTTAAGTAAAAAATATGTCACAAATTATTTAATTGCTTTTTATATCTGAAATATAAAAATATTTGTCCAATAACTTGCTTATTCGTATCTGTATTGAGAATTTTAATTTCCAACTACATGAAAACAAATCAAATTTACTGTATAAAATGGGTTAGTCACTCTTAAGGGGAGCGGGAAGGCCCTATCCCGACAATGTTAAATTACCAATTTTCAGGTACATTTTTCTCAAGAACTAATTGGACTACGTACATGAAATTTTTACACCGTATTATATACACTATATTGAGTAAACACATGCTGTTTTAACATTTCTTAACAAAGTTTACTATAGTTTTTGAATTTTTGAAAAATATGATTTTAAAAGTTTTAATTTTCACATTACTTAATTTTTTTATAAAGGGTTAATGTAATGTTAAGACCTTGATTTAGCATGTATTTGTTGAATATAGCCATCTTCAAAAGCACAAAAAATTTCAACTCTCTACCTCCAATAGTTTTTGAGAAAAATGTACCTAAGTATTAAAATATTAAAGTTACGGAGAATGAGCATTAAAGTCAAAACTCACCAATAAGCTCAAAACATCCCTCCACCATAGGCTGGATCATCTGCTTTCTCTTCTTCCTCTTCCAACTCAATTTTTCTTTTTCTTCTGTTAATTCTAGCTTCCTTTGTCATATTTTCAGCCGCTTTGTCCGCTTTTTTCATATACTATATGAATGTAAGCTTAGTTCATAAGCGCCCACCCACTCGCAAAGGGTAAAAAATCTGACGTGACATGGCTTACAAAAATATTTATAGTAAGCTAAATAATCATCCCACGACATTGAACCTTATATTTTCTTAAAGAAGACATTCCAAGGAACAATAAAAAAAATTAAAGTGAATTTGTAAAAATAAAAAAAAAATGGCCTTCCCGCTCCCCGACTCTTGTACTATATTGATTATTAAGTGTTTGAATTAAATATAACTCCTTTGGTAAACATTAGCTTTCAAGTTTTCCGTTCCGATAATATTGGTAAGGCTTTACTGGAAAATCATTACACTACAAAGTACATTTGACATGATGAGTTTATTTACATTTTACACCATTCCAACAATAACTACAAGATGTTTGTTATATTCTCAATGAAAATATATTAATACTTTGACTAACTATTGTTATAATGAATTGTTAACACTGATAAATCTAATTAATAAACTAGGCCTATGTACATTTATAACTTTACAGTAAATCTCTTGACTGCCTACGACATGTAAGCCCTATACAGAAATACAGTAGCAAAAAACCACATAATCAAAAACTTTCTTTGATATATGTACGTCTTTTACATTTATTTACATTTAACCTGTATAAATTCTTGAATTTTAACAGAAAAAAGGTTATTGCCTAAATATTAGCACTTCAAATCTCTAATTCAGACATAAATAAACAATGTATGATCATATTCCCAGACTATTTAAATGTAATAATAAATTCAGATGAAATGCTAACATTTCTTCAGAATAATATTAAACATTGTCCCTAAACTAGTGAATAATTATAATAATTTATAATAACAGAACTGTGCCAATTAAGAATATTATTTCAACTTTCAATATATTATTATGGAATAAATTTCGCATTTGGTTAAAATATTGTAAATCCAATATATTAGTTAAACTAACTCTTTAGACAAAATATTAGATATGTTCCACTGAAAGTCTATAAATTTTGGAAGTTGTACCAAATTGTAAAACAAAAGTCCGGTAAATTTTAAGTAGTTTGAAAAGTTATATTATTTATTGACAGTTTAGCAAAACATATTTTTTACAATTCATAATATTCTTATAATACATGTATGTTCGTTTAAACAGTCTTTGACTTTTACTCCAAATATGCGTCGTAAAATGTTTTAGTCCACGGCACTCCCATCCAATCCTGAATTGATACCTAGTTTTAGCAATGATTTGAGGTCAATCCCTCATTTGGCATTATTTTGCTCATCATTAGCCAAAGGCCTGTGAGGATTTAATCAAAAAGCATAAGGACTAAAATTATTTATATTACTCAAATTCAAAGTTCGACGCCTTAGATTGTGAAGCGACTAGCTCTCCTGTTAATAACAATATAATTTAATAAATAAAATTAGAGTGACAAGAAAAGGTAACATAACAATCTTTTTATAGATTTTAATTTGGACTGAAAGTATATATATATATATGAAAACTGGTAAATGTTGCTCATTTTAATTTAACAAATTCCAGGATCACAATCCTGCTCCCTTTTAACTAAGTTTCCACGTTAAACAGAAACTAATCTCATTTTTTCCTACATAAACAAACAGTATTGGCCAGCATCTCCAAATCATCTCTTAACAAACAAACGGCCTTGATCTGTGACCCATGCCACTCCAAAATTTATAAACGAATATAACTATTAAATTGTTACCACTGATTTATACCTAAACAACAAACTAGTGCTATGTACACTGTGTTAACTTTACATTTATCTCACAATAGCCTATACCATGTAAGCCATAGGCTGAATATAATATAAAACCATAAACAACAATCACCTTGCAATATAAACATTTTAACATTGGTTACATTAGAGGGGCTTGTATTACGAACATTCTTAACCTGATGACGAGTGTAGACGGGATATGCTGTGCATTAAGGCAGCTACACGCAAGTAACAGATTTACGGGGAGTCAAAACAAGTCAGGCTTTGTACAGCAACACTATAGGAATAACTGGAAACGTTATTAAAACAACCTCTGCTAGATAAAACAATACATCAGCAAAGTAGTTCTCAGTATTCACTCTGGTAAAATTGTAATGCCTCCTCACATTGCTATGTACATTTATTTCTGCTGTCTTTCAGTACACTCGTAAAAAGGTTAATTATGTTTTGTCTTCCAAAAAGGTGTTGCTCACTTTTTAATAATGTTAACCTTCACCTAAATTTATTTGTGCACAAATACTACTTAAAATAAATATAAATTAAATTTAATGGAATGTTCAAATAAATTAGATGGTGATAATCATACTTTTAACAAAACAATTATCTTTACTCAATGAATTTTGTGGTGTTTAAAGCATTTGTTTATTTTCACGCCAATGGACGAGTGTATTTCATTTTTTAAACACAATAAAGTTCGTAGAAACATATACCGTACTGTATTTTTCTTCTAATTTTCTGAGTGAACTCGAAAACCATAACATTATCATACACTGGTCAAAAAATATTTCCTAATGGTCATCTTATACTTACAAATCTTACTAAAACCCATGATTGTATTAGTTACAAAAGAGGTAACTCATTCAATACTATAAAATGAGGCATATGAAAAGTGGGCACTCAAATTGCCATCTGTAGGGTGAATCTCAAGTACCTCAGGTAGAAAAAATATTTGAACGGTACTAATCAAAGTTATGTAGCGCAGCCACAGATGTAACTGTAATAATCCCTTAGGCTTTAGTACACCTTATGTGTATGAATGATTCGTCTCCCGAGTAACTAATACAATCAAAGCTAAAACTCTTATTAGATTTTCTTTTTCCTGAGAGGTTTAAACCAATAAAACATAGGTTCAAAAATGTATTACAATAACTATGTATTTTTATACTTGAGGCTGTCATCTTGGTAAGTATTAGTATAATACCTTACTAAAGGATTTTTAGGACTAACTGCCAAATGTTTCAAAGTGTTTGGTTCCCATGTAGATTAAAAATGATATTTTGCTGTGGTCAACACGTTTAGAACCTAGACAACTCTTACAAAAACTTTGCAAACACAGTAATGGTCCACGAATTCTAGAGTAAATTATAACAAGTTCACTAACTCTCTATAATCTTAGACGTGAGCCTCTATTTTAGATTATTTATAAAATTTCTACTTAGAATGTGACATGAATTTATGGGTTTTTTTAACTTCAGCAGTGGAGACTGGTGTATTTGTATCAATGACATAAACTAAGAAGCAAGTTGGAATAAGGCATAAGTTGGAAAAATATGATGAAAACATGCTCGAGTGGACAAACATAATGTTTGATCAACTTTAGCACATCTTCTTAACCTAAAAATTACACAACACTTCTGTACTTGTCCTCATTCCTTTCTAATTAAAGTTAGTTTCCACAACTATGTTACATTTAGCCTGTGTTTCTTATATTTACAAGCTACTAGATATTTTATTCATAACATTTTAGGAAATTTAATTTTGGTGGTAGAAGTAATTATCCTATTTTATACTTATATTTGTTTTAATCAACAAGTATCTAATCATATCATGACAATTGTGCCTAATGTCATCAACTTATGTTGTGAGTCACTGAAAAACAGTCATTCCATAATACCTTTTATTTTTACTTAGTAAGCTGTACGATGTTTTATAAAATTTAATTAAACAAGACAAACATATAATCAAACCGTTGACAGCCTTATCAGCAAACCAAGTGAATTATGAATGTTGTTTGTTTCAATTAACAACATCTGAACACTTGTCATACGTTTTGGTACCAGCCTACATTGATTTATTTCACTTTAGGCCGCTTTAGATTTAACATTTATCAGGCTAATTGTACATGTTATAACACTCTAAGAATGTTTTTGATCATTAGACCTATACATGCATTTTAAGGAGATGCTACAGTATAAAAAGCTGCCACCACGTCAATCGAATCAATATTCATGATTATCAAATTCTCAATATTCATAACTATCTTAAAACTACTGAAACCAAAATGTCAAACCAAATTACGTAATAGGTATTTCAAATTACAATATAGTTTGACTGTTTTTATATCTTAAAAAGTAATAATTCAATGATGAATAAAAAATGATCGAAGACTATAAATATTTAGAAAATGTAACAAACAAAAGTGTAATATTTAGTTACTTTTTATTAATTTGAAGGATAAACTTGTCCGCCACCTTATGACACAAATAACAAATGCACATCGCTATTGTACTTGCGGCCATTATTCAAATACCATACACATAATTTTACTTTGTTTGAATTAATTTGGAACAGTAATGTCAAACTGAATTACGTTATAGACTTTTATGATTGTATTATAGTGAAGCTATATTTTTATATGTCAAAGAAATATAGGTATTTAAGATAATAGAAAATAATAATACTTAAGTTACTTTTTTATAATTCCATACAAAACAAACCTCTCTACAAAATGATAACCTATCTGAAACGGTATTTTTGCACATACTGCTGACATTAAAACAATGTTCATTTATTAGAAAGTCATAGTTGGTTTGGTTCCATAAAAATTAGTACACGATTATATATTCATTAAACCAAATTTATAGTGATAAGTCTTCTAATGTGCGTTTTTATGTACAGTAATCGATCTAATTTTATGTAATACAGTTATTCTGTCAAATAAAAACAGCTGGGAATTATTAATTATGAATATCTATTGGTTAAATGTTGTTATATTCGATAGTTTCAATATTTCTAATCGATAGTGATTCGATTGTACTGGTGGCCACTTATTATACTGCAGCCATCTAGATAACACCTATTAATTGACTTGATCCAAATAATAACTATTAATTATTAGCTCTAAACATGAGTAATGCATGAGTAATGTAAATACTCAGCTTGTTAGGAGAAAGAACAGGATCACATTGTGGCCCACTCGAGCTCAAAACACTGTGCTGCCAATACTAGTATATAGCCTAAACTGACAAATCACAGATGTGGCATTTTAAGAATTAAGTTTACAACATTTGAATTTTTCCAACATGCTAGTTTAAGATGCATGTAAGTAAGTTTAATTATGATATAAGTTCCTACAATAGACAAAGTATTGTACCAGAAAATTGTTCATATCTCTGATAAAAGGGGATGGCAATAAAAAAACAAAACTTAACTCTTTTAAACATACTTCTTTTTATTTTCCGTTACTATTTATTCTTAATTTGAACAACTTAAGAGTCCAGATGGGGTAAAATAATTACTTTATATTACTGTATGGATTGGCTCACACGCAAGTTCTCAAATAACTTATTACACAACAATTTGATTCATTGTCCATACTGCACCAGTTAGCCCTGATCAGTACGGTAGGCTACTTAATTGGGTAGGCTTAGTTGATCTATTACTTTTATTCCAAAAGCCAACTTCATAAAATATATTTGAAAATCACAACTTAGGCTAAATAATATTACTATATATATATTTAATGCACTTGTACGCTGAGAACCCAACTGTATCCGTCTTTACAGTTAGTAATACAATAGAACTTGTAAATCATTTAAAAAATGTCAATACTGTACAATTTGTTTTGGAAGAAATGGTAGGTATTGCATTAATTTTTGAATACAAGCACACCAGAGCACTGCGCATTACCGATTGTACACTAGTACTACTTACAACTTGGGTCTTTAAAATGTTTAAGATTTGTCTCCCATTTTGGCTTTTGAAACCATGTAGATACCAACGATGAGGCCAAACAAACCAATAGCACTTCCGAAGATCTCGATGATTAAAATCTTCACAAATAAAGCAGAATTTGCAGCATCGGCAAGTGCGGCTCCGGAACCAACAACTCCTACAGCCATTCCACAGAATAGATTTACCAGGCCGACGCTAACTCCAGCACCAAATAATATGTGTCCAGCCATCCAATTCATAGCCTTCAGTTCGGGATTCATTTCTGCATTGGCATAAGAAAATTCTTCAATGAGACCAGAGAGAACAATGGCAGTGATGAGCCCATAGATAGCTACAGCTTCACAGAAAATAACAGAAATTAAATTCTTGGTCTTGATTCTTGGAGCCTTTACACCTCCACCAATAATACTCACTCCAGTCGTGTGAATTCCAAGAGCAGCTCCAACAACAGACAATGATACTGCCAAACCAACTCCTAAGCTAGCCCACATAAATGGGGAAGTTGAAGTGAGGAACCACCCAATACTGAGTCTTTCACCTTTTCCAGTGAGTACGTAGAAAAGTATTATCCCAGTGACGAGTAGAGATAGCCCTCCGGTGAGAATGTATCCTAAAGTGTATCGTAAACTGTATGCCATGATTTTACACTGTATTTACAAAAATTTATATAACTAACTACACTCACTAAACCAGCAGACGGCAACAAAGTTGTACGTAAAGAGCAGGTGATCGATCTGTCATGTGATGTTGAGCAGGTTATCAGGGTGTCCACCCTCAATAGTTATCGTAACTACATAATAAAGTTGTATGTATAATATAACATTCTGTAAAAAAGATTGGTAACTACTCAATATTGATATTTAATTGTAACATTAAAGTATTAGGTTTTAGGTTGCATTATAATTATAAAAACTAAAGTGTAATTATATGTAAATATAAAATATAAGAATGTTATTTTTATACTTTGTCGGTGTCAGAGCAATAAAATATTATGATATAGACAAATTTAAGCACACATAATAATTAGATTCCTGATAGTGAGATAATAAAAATTGTATACTTATTAGTATACTAACCTCCATTTGTTTAAATCAATACATTTGTCTGTAATCACCAAAGATCTATCAATAATTAGTACGCCTGAAAATATTTCAGTAAATTTGTGTATGTTAAAAGTCCCATGATTTAAAACACCAATTTCACTAAATGAATGTGATAACATGAATTTTATTAGAAAATTGGAACGCCTGAAAACAAAAACCCTAGTTGTTTTTAGAACTTTTATTTCACTTAATCATTTACAAATTTTTGTTTATTGAAGATGCCAATTTAAATTGACCTTTAATTATGGCTATAAAATTTAACTTAAATTCAAACTGTTTGCTTATTTTATTTAGTGGGATTTTAGGAAAAGCCTTTTCACCTTTTGGGAATTTGTTCTATGCGTAAAATCATCTAACAATGTAGTTTAATTAACTGTAAATCGATACAAATTATTTTACTGTCTGTATATACTACTACCTAAACAAATATGTAATTCGCAAATGTTTAAGTTGCCGTATGGTGTTATTTTGCACAACTATTGGTCAAATAAAAACTAACGTAGAACTTAAGAATTTTTATGATAGTTGACGTAAAACTTGTAATATTAAAATATTACTTAAAAAATTTAAGAGCTTAGTGTCTGTTAGGGAAGATGTTTTAGTGATTAAGTTACTTGAAACAAATTTAGATTAAATTTAAATCGGATTTACTACGAGTGTGTTTGTACTTAAACATTGAAAATATATTGTCTCTTCTATTTTTCGAGTACCTAATTCTAATTAACTATGTATAAAATATTTTGTATTCTTAATTTTATGATTTTAACTTTGTAATCTCATTTCCGTCAAATTTTACATTACAAACTGGAAGGAACCACAATTTGGAACCAGAAGGAATAACATATCCCATACAGTTATATATATATACTTTGCGTCCGGCGGAGCAAGTTTTTTTGTGATTCAATATTAAATTGAGATTTATATATATATATATATATATATATATATATATATATATATATATATATATATATATATATATATATATATATATATATTGTGTAACTGACTGACTCACTCACTCACTGATATATAGATACAAATTCTAACATACTTCTGGAAGTGCTGGAAACTTGGAATTTGGTATGCGGGTTCCTTTTGCAAATATGACCCACAAGAAAAGTCTGAACAGGGAATTTTGACTTTACAATTCCTCAAAAAATTCGTGAAAGTTTGCGCATTTTTCTACCTTGCAGGTCTTTTTTGTAAGCCGGATAGCAGGCGAATTGTTGGAGCTACCTCGAATCTGACGGAAAGTTGTTAGTTTTTGCCCTATCTCCATCGGTTTGGCCACAACACGTGATTATGTGCAAATTATTAGTAATTTTCTTGTGAGAATGTAGGTTCCGAGCCCGATAGCGGCGAAAATATTTGCCGTAGTTCAAAAAATATTGCATACAGGATTTAAGAAATAAAGTGGTCTACAACACAGTCTCGTAACGTTTTGCCCTATCAACAATGGTTCACCGTAAACCGCGTTTAAATTAGATTTTTACGTGAAAATCTTGTTTCTGGGATCGATAACGACCGAACCGTCGATCGTAGCCTAAATATTAAATTTGTATTAACTAGATAAATTATGAGATCTAAAAATATATAGTTGCTTTTTTATGCATATCCTTCCGTAAGCCTGAAAGACCCTCTAATTGGTAAAATCTTTGCTTTGAATTGGTAATTTTTTTAGTTTTAAAAATTTTCGACTACAATTTGTGTAATTCGATCCATCTCAGTTATTAGGCTATGTCTGCCGCCATCTTGAAATCTTAAAAAAGTAAAGAATTAAAGTTTTTTATAACTACTTCATATTTCCAGATAAATGGTTATTTTTGTTCTATATTGGGAAATACCTGAGTTAAAACTTTGCACAAATGCTTCAATCTTCAAATGCTTTATTGGATGCGCTGATTAACCAACATATCCAAGGTATGTGCAAATACCGTCACTGTAAAACGTTTAGTCTGGATGTAGTATTACGGCAATTATCGTGCTAAAGAGCCTGTTTTACATTGCATAAGTTCATTCGTACATATAGTATACATATACGTTTTAGTATGATTGTAGTTTTGGGTTCTAGAGATCATGATTGGATAAAATTAAAACAATATCCTGAACATTGCCGTCATTCCTGTGATTTACATATGTACATTGAAATTAAATTTGTCTAGAATTATAAGTATAATTTGTAATTAAAAATTTACTAGGGTGGTGAAATTATATTTTTATTATGATAACAACCTAACTTTGTTATTCAGCCAGACATATTTCCTACATATAAAAGTGTTTAAGATTAGGTTAGTTTGGATTATAATAAACTTCAGTACTCGATATTGCCATAATTTACGGTACTGACAAGATACTTATTTTCTTTATTTTTCATATATACATTTTTGTTCATTCAATTATGTTTCATGACATCGTGTTTAAATAATAGTTCTGGTGAGCTGGGTAGGGGACTTGTCATCGATTTTAACAGTACAATATTGCCATCGACTTTAACATTAACTTTCCACTCTTTCTTTTCATGCTATGAATAAAGTCACATGTTGCAATCTCGTGTGTAGTTCAATCGAACGTTATAAATAACGGTGGTCCACATTTTAGGTTATCAAAAGGTTCAAAATATCAAATTATGCATTTTAAGTCTTACGTTTTATACACGATTATTTGTTCTACTATTCTCTCGTTGTCATCGTGGTTACCCATAAGACAATTGTAAATTTATTTGCTATCGCTTAGCCACATGCTACAGAGTGACATGCAATATTAACGAACTCGGTGTTACCTTTATAGAAATGAAGCTTCATGCAAAATTTCAAGTCTGCAGTTCTCATGAGTGCTGAGGATTTGGTGGCCTGAGGACACAACAACACAGCCCGGTCTACAGTACCTGCTGTCACTTTTGTTTCGATGACGCACATACTAGGCTTTAGTCTGCAAACTGTTAATTTTCATTTTTAAAGTTATAATTCTTGTACGGTTTTAATTCTTAATTGTATTTAATAAAACTAGAATCCAAACACAAAATGACTACGAAATTCCTAACATATCTTAGAAGTAAATTGATCATTAACTTTATATCTCTAAAATACGCCATTGATGTCGTAGTTATTTTGTGTTTGGACACTATTAATATGAAAACATTTAAGTGGAGATTTCAACTAAAATATTAACCTAACATAAAAATGATAAACAATAGCAGTTTTACAAAGTAAGGCCTACTAAATGAGTCATCGGTACAAAGACGGAGGAAGGCCGGGCTGCGCGTGTGACAGTGTATGCGCGTTCGGGTGCAAGGGTCCCGCTGTAATTTTCTGCGGTTCTTTAAATATCGGATAAACTATAAAGGACCGTTTGTTTGCGAGATCGTACGGAAAGAGAGATGGATAGACAGCCAGACATGGTATTTTTCGAGGCCCTCGAATGACAGGCTTCGCTAACGTTCAGCCAAGTATAATTACTGTATTAAGGTAAACGGTAGTGAAGAAACATTTTTATTTAATCAGTAAAATAATTTAAATTCGTGATGTGGTGAAGAACGTGTTTAAAATGTGAAAAATCATATCTTTAAGAATTGGTGGTCTCTGGAATACCGCACAGAATCAATTATAGTGTGTATAATAAAGTTGTTCTGAAGAAAACGGCTGATTTAAATAAATATTATTAATTTTAATATATAAAAATAAAATAGTTAGTCTCACTAAACCTCGAGAATGGTTGGAGTCATTTGGCTAATTTTGGTTTTGAAATATTTGTGTAAGTCGAAGGACTTTCTTCTTCTTCTTCTTCTTCTTCTTCTTCTCTAATTGTTAGCTCTAGGCTAGTAGGCTTCGGAAAATCCCATGCCGCCTCAATGTACTATTTGTTTCTTGACGTAGGATTCTTGTAAGGATCTAGATTATCTTCTCGCTAAGGGTCCATCAGGATTCCTAGGTTGAAGCACCTTATCCAGGTTACATTTAAGTTACCAATATGCAGATAGTTACTTTGTTTTAAATAAATTTCTTAATTGAGTTCAGAAATTGAAGTAATTCTTTAAAAATCTCTAAATCGTTTGACTGGAGAATTTTAGTTAAGTTTTGAACATTCATCCCATACTTATTCTTTATTAATTTTAAACCTTGGCTTCTAGCATGGTCATATGCAGGGCACGTAAAAAAGATATTTATGTTCCAAAGTTTCACTATGACCTAAAGTACATCTCAGACATAGTGGAGTGAAATACTGACCAATAGGTTAACTGACAAAGATAACTGACACTAAACAGCTGTTAACACTGACTAACAGCTGAATTTCACCGAAGTGGCAGAAACAATTGTTTACATTTAAAGTTTAGAAAATACTGATTAATTATACAGTGATTGATCAGTACTGCTATGTAGATTGCACAAAGAAAAAGTTAATATCTAACTAGTATTTTAGGTTGTACCATTGACGAATAAACTATCTAATGCATTGAAAAAAAAATATTTAAGCGGTGTTCTAAAACCCACCAAGGGATGCAAAGGGATGACACACACACTTTCCCTTATATCAGAAGCAGAATACAAGCGACGGATGTAAATTCATTTTGATTAAAGTAGTCTTTTTAAGTTTACGTATGAACATTCTTGATAGGGGTGAAAATCAATATTTCTTATAGCACCAGAAACATCAGAGACCGCAAATATACTGTTTAGTCTAAGTTGGATTCAACCTACATTTACCTTCATTTGTGTTTATTTTTTATGAGTGCAACTACATAAACTCCACTGTGGAATCGTAAATAAATTGGAGCGTAAGATAATTAAATCGGTCGTCTTTTGGACTGTAGTAACTTTTCAGTCGTTATATTACATAACGTAGTACGTGAGTAATATATTTTCTTTATCCAGACAAAAAAGCAAACTATCACTAAGGTACTTGAAAAATCATAGAAAATAAATAAAAAGAGTCGAAAGTATACGTTTTTTTAATCGCATTTGCTTTTTGTTGGTATTTATTTTCTTGATCGGAGCACAAATCAAACTCAACCATAGCTCTTGAAATACCTTAGACGGAAAATTAATCTTAACAGACGGAAGTTGACGATTTTTGTCCAAATTAAGTTTTTGAGGCTTACGTAAATATATTTCTTATGCAAAACCTAAAAAAGCAAGATATTATTTATGTAATATTTCGAATCCCTCAAACATGGATACTGAAATAATATGACCTGATATTTCTACTTTATATGTTTCAAAACAAATTGTAGGTCTCCATCATATTACATCATAAATGCTTTCACTAAGAAAGCTATGGCCTTAAATTTTGAAAAAATGCGGATGAAGCCGCGGGTAACTGCAAGCGTTATCTAAATTGTACTTCGCATAATGCAACTTGAATACATAATTGAAAGTACATTTCGAATTAATATGAAAGAAATAATATCAATCACAATGTTTCAAATTGTTTAACATAGGCTACAGTTAAAAGACAATTAATTTAATACGATTTAAAATTTGGAAAGATATATACCAACATTCTTATTTAAAACTCTTAGACTGATTAATGTTCTTTAGAACACCATAAAAATGCATAATTAAGTTCACATCACAATGAAAATTAAATACAAATATTATGTAGATGCAATGCCGAAAATATTCATTGTATTTCTACACATTTGAAAACATATTCAACCAAACATTTATAAACAAAATTTGTTCAATTAATAAGTATGATAGTAAATTTAAATTATTTATTATTTTAAAATTGATTATGTTAATACAAAACTAACATTTTCAAACAAAAAAAAATAAAAAATAATTGGCCAAAATAATTTATAATCCTTAAATGAATACGGAAGAACAAATACTAAACAAACAAATCCACTCATGACCTATCCTTCATTGCGTTTGTGAAGGGAATAGCCTACATCTATTATGTGCAAATCCTTAAAATTATAAAATAAAATGTTTGATAAGTCTAATGAAGACGAGCTTAAACAAAATTATAAATAACAGTGGTTGATTTTTTTCTACATAATTGAAATCATAACGGATTAATTGAAAACGTACAAAGGATTGAATGGCATAAATTTCAGAATTTTGCAAAACTAATTTTTATGGCCATGCATTTTTATGTTAATATTGTATAATACATACCATTATTAAACAAATATACGATATAATTACAAAATAAATTCGCAAACACGATTGTAAGAGAATGAACGTGATCGTGAGAGAATTACCCATTATTTAAATTGTTCCTGTAACAACAACAGTACGTAATTACAGTACTCTATTGTGGTACGTAATTACGTATTACAATAAAAAGGTTTCTTTAACTATTCGTCATGCTTAAAACTACAATAGAAGTTCCAAGTTTTGTAGTGCCCCAAAATAATTATATATTTTCTTTAATTACAATAGTGTTATTTATTGGCATTATTAATATTTAATTACAACTTAATTTCTGAGCATGATGTTCTGTAAATGAGTTTCGGAAACTCCGAATAAAAACACTGAGTTTTATGTTCTGTTTTGAACTTAATCTCGTTGGAAAATTACGTATAGGCTAATAAAATTATATTGCTTATTGAGGCAAACAAAACAATGCCAAATGATTTCTCATTGAGACAATACTTCTTTGGTTGGGTGAAAATGAAAATGTTGAACATGTTATAACACTTTTCCTCTCCACAAAAGAGATAAGTCGAAGAACATTAACTATGAGCCTGTTGTATTGAAACCACCTTGACTTTTGCTCCATGAAAACAATTTTAAATCTAATATGACTTTATGCCCTTTTCGGGAGAGTCTCATTTTAAAGATACAAATTGTTATCAAAATGTATTTGAGTTTTTCTTGTAAAGTTTATATTTTTTATAACAGTCTAGCGATTCAATTAGTACGTGTTATAATTAATTATCATAGAGAAATAAGTTGAGTTGATTACTGAATTAAGAACTCTTCCTGAGAAACTCGTATGCTTTAGTAATCAGCTGTTTGAAACTACTAAACAAAAACACTCTCATAAGACTTTGGAAGCTCGTGGGACAGATCCCTGCGGTCGGTTGAATTTAAAATTAACTAAAGGCACATCTTGAATGTTAAAAGACCTTTGGAATGATAACAAACTTGTATATAAAATAATATTTTTAAAGCGGAACCAAAAATCGCCCTGCAAAAATAATTACATTATTTTTACAATTTAAATAAATAAAACAAAATCATGAATATGTTTTCTGAATAACAATAGTTTTACAAATCCAAAACGCGTTTTAATTTACAAATATTACAAAATATTAACAACACCTTTAAAATTACAACTCTTTGATTTTACCAACTGGATATAATAAGTGCGTAAAAAGGTTTGAAATTTTAAATTGCAGGTCTGAAGCTAAAATCAAGATGGCAACCAGAACAGCCGGTTCGGAAACTGTTCCATTATTTGGCTCATATAATAGGCTACCCTTATTTTGTCTCGCTTGCTCCAAATTCTCAGACAATTCTGATATAAATGAATGGCTTTGCGGTAATGTAGATAAAATATTAGTGAGAAGTAGGAACACCCTTATTTTTTAAGTAAATTTACCACATAATTATAACACCGACATTAATTGGAGTATCATTGGGAAAATTAAAGACTAAGATGAAAATTAAATTTGGAACCTAATTTGTTTAGTATAATGTATTATTTAGACTATTTCGAGTAAGGACGAGGGTTCAAACTTTAGATAAGGGTTTCTACATCTGCCTCCTAACCTCAAATAATTCGTTAATGTACAATTAAATTAAGACATTGTGAAATTATAAATCAGTATTACACTTCGTACGTTACTCCATGTATTTATCACATGTGCATTTGTCATATCAAATCTAAAAAAGAAGTTCTACTACTCAGAACTAACTCTGTATTCTTATGTGGATAGATAACTAAATACTTTACTGAATCACTCAACACTCCGCTCCCAACCGTTGTCAGTTTTACGTGAATGAAAAATTGCTGATCTTCTTAACATCATCAGCTGTTACCGTAAACATATATACGTACATGTGATTATATTCATTCACTTTGCAGACAACATGTAAATCAAGACGGCATAAATGGTAACAGCCAAGTTTGACAGTGTGGTTATCATCAGCGATATGGCAACTCCGCCTAAACTGTCATCGTTTGGTGCGGGTTGATTTAGCAATTGTTAAACCAGCTGTTACCATAAACAAATATAATATGTACATATGATTATATTCCTTCACTTTGCAGACAACATGTAAATCAAGACGGCATGTGGTAACAGCCAAGTTTGACAGTGTGGTTATCATCAGTAATATGGCAACTCCGCCTCAACTATCATCATTTGGTGCGGGTTGATTTAGCAATTGTTAAACCAGCTGTTACCATAAACAAATATACGTACATGTGATTATATTCATTCACTTTGCAGACAACATGTAAATCAAGACGGCATATGGTAACAGCCAAGTTTGACAAAGCTGGTTATCATCAGCGATATGGCAACTCCGCCTAAACTGTCATCTTTTGGTATCGCTGTTGTAACAGCTGACGTTAAAGAAACACATGACAACATAAACCAACAAATCTTATCACACCATTGCTTTAGACGTTTGTATCTAATTACTGGAACCTATGTGAAACTGCTAATTGATTTCTTATTGAACACCACATACGATTAGTATATGCAATAAATGAAAGTCTGTAAGGTTTAAGATGGTGTAATAGTTAGTTGGGTTAATATTCTTAAAATTCCAAAGTGAGTATTTTAAAATTATTTCCCTGAAGACAAAAAAATAGATACAGTTTATATCACTCCATAAAAAAGTATAAACCTTTCAAATAAGGAATTTGGGCAATTTTTTAATTAGGCCGAAATAAAAACTACTGAAGATAACATTGTCACTTTTTACTTACAGTATGTAAGTAATTGCTCAGTGATTGCCATATTTTAGGTAGATTTATGGAATTATTTAAAAAATTATATTTTTCCTGTCGCCAAAATAATTTTAAATTAAAAGGATGTGACTTAAAACTGTTAAAAATATAAAAATAAACAAATACTGCCCAAACTGAACACTTTCCTGTTTTACCTCAAAAATCTATTTATTTTACGAATTAAGTAATTAATATTGTTTCTATTTTTACTTCTACAGATAGTTAAGAAATTACGTTTATCATTGAAATAACGATGCTAATTATTACTATAAACGTGGTTTATTGAAATTTGTTATAATCTACTTTGTACAATTGTTTCAAATTTATTTACACTGAAAAATTACAAGCGATGAATTTACATTTTATTTCCCATTTTTGCCTTGGCAGCCATGTAAATTCCCACGATTAGTCCGAACAGACCGATGGCACTTCCAAAGATTTCGATGATCAAAATCTTCACAAACAGCATCGAGTTGGCAGCATCCGCCAGGGCCGCCCCAGAGCCGACGACTCCGACAGCGATCCCACAGAACAGGTTTACCAACCCCACAGCCAGTCCGGAGCTAAAAAGTAGATGTCCGCCTCCTATGTTCATCTTTCTCAGGTTTTCATCGTTCAGCACCGAGACCGAAACGTCCTCCATCGTGCCGCAGAATACTATGGCCGTGATGAGTCCGTAGATGGCCACAGCTTCGCAGAAAATGACAGAAATCAAGTTCTTCGTTCTGATTCTCGGCGCTTTCACTCCACCGCCGACGATACTTACCCCGACAGTGGCGATCCCCATGGCAGCGCCCACGACTGACAAGGAGACCGCTAGGCCGATCCCGATGTTGGCCCAGAGGAACGGGGAAGTCTCCGCGAGGAACCACCCCACGCTGAGCTGCGTCCCTCGGCCCGTCAAGGTGTAGAAGAGTGCTACACAAGTCACAATGAAACTGATCATTCCTGCGAATGTGTAATAGACGACATAACGCACCTGAGACGACATGATGTTACACAACTACCACTACACCACGGACAGTATGTAAGAGAAGGTAAGAACACCAGCGACTAGCAGGTGACACGTCTTGTTATCAGACCCACTCGATGTCTCAAGTGCCGTCATGTGACGTTTGGCGATAAAGGTGACAGATAGTATAATTATCACTCATTGCTAGGTTGGTCCATTACTCAATCGCTACTTCGTTTACGGTTTCTTTCGTCAGTCTAAAATCACGTTGTTATATAAACTTACCTTAATCACATCACCGCTCTTCTGTGGCACTAGAAACATGCTACTTGAATGCGCTACTGACCAATGCTACGGGTTTTTATCATTCTCAGTTTTAATAAAACATATTGAGTACGTTCCTGGGTTTTTACTAGGCCTCAATACATAGAAATTATGTTTTATAGAATGACTTATGGTCATATCTCAGAAGCGTTGACTGATTGGAGCGGATTCAAAAAAGATGTATGCTTTACTAAACCCGAGTGCAGAGAAGAAGTGAGGACGTGGCCGGCAACTTGGCCACTGCCAACCAGATATGCTGCGTTGCCTAAACTATACACTCGCCGAAATCTAGCATAACTATGAGACGTTATAGCCTGAAAAACTACGTTTTGGTTTATAAATAAGTTTCCCTATCCCGACGTAATTGACCACTTTATATGTTTACATATTTACGTGTTCGTCTTTTCTCTCTGTAACATTTTTCATTTCGTATTACCAGATTAGAATCGTAAAAAAATGAAAGTTTCATATTTGTTGTTCATTCATAATATCATCGGAAACCCGCGGATAAATGTTTAACTGAATTAAAACAACCACGAGAGCGATCATGCTATCCGCCAACCTTCTTTGCAGCACTCGGGTGTAATCTTTACTATATCTTGTATTTCTCTTCAATATAGGCAGTCTCCTTTTAAATGGCACCTCAAGCATTCCAGAGATAAGATAAACTGAAAAGCTTTTGGGCAGAGCCCTGAAGTTAAGTTATGAAATAAGCTAAGTAAAACAATGACATATGGATTTAAATACCAAGCAAGGGATGTTAATGACTTTCTAAGCAGTGTTTACTTTCAATTTTCAACCCCTTGCCAGAATTATTTACTTTTATTTTGGAAACTGTGCAATTTCTGATCTTCTTGCAACACGCCAAGATCATTCCATATTTAGGAAGATAGGTGATTCCAAATCCTTAAACAACTACAGACAAGCATATTGCGTGTTGCTCTCCCAACAATCAGTAAAGTATTTGAGAAGTAGTTTCTCTCCACAAAGGTTTCCTTTTTGGATGAACATTATATCCTTTGTAAATAATAGTTTGAATTTCGATGATTATGAACCTTAAATGCAGTCACCCAACTTATCGACATCGTGATGGGCGGTCTTAACGATCAAACGTCTTCCTTTAGCATGTTTGTTGACATGTCAAAGACGTTCGAATGTTTCAATCACGCATTCTCGTTTAAAAACTGCATTACAGTGAGGTATGAGTCATGGCTGTATAACACACCATTTGCGACGGTCAGGATTTAATTAGGGTAGTTTTATTGCCGACCAAACCAATACAGGAATGAGCACCGATGGCCAGTTTCTACTGTCGTCATAATATACTCAGGACCCGCTTCTCCCGAACTGGTCATGACACGCCAGGGTAGATACAGCTCTGAGAAAATATTATTATTGAAACTTTTTAGACCTCTTTAGTTTGTTTTAATTGATAAATCTTATGGGCGTAAATCAAAGGCTGCCCCGCAAGTGAAACTCATACTCTATAATAAGGTTCTAAAAATATATAAACGGGAAAGTATTAAAGCCAGTAAATTTTCCTGTGCAACGTTATATTTAGGGACGTCAAATTTTAAAGTTTTTAACATAAAGTTGTATATTTTCTATTACATTTAGTTTTTACTAATATTAAGTTTGGCATCTGCTCACCTTAGATTGTATTAAGGACAAACATGTTTGGATGGGGTGAGCTGAACGACTTTTGCCAAATTCAACATGGAATGACTCTCAACTGTTTGTAGTCCGACCAGAAGATAAGTCAAATTACGCCATAAGTTGGGAAGAAAACAGCGATCAGGCTCCATGTAGTTTTCAACAATGTAGTCCGCAAAGACCAATACTGTAGGTGGCAACTTACAAGGTTAGGTAATAGTAAATAAATGCGATGGGAAACGGACGAAGTAGACTTCGGTTTTGGGTAGCAAAAAGGTCGGAATGAAAAGTGATCACAGGCGCTCATTTACTTATCTGTGAAAAGTGACAATCTGCGCAATTTGAACGTTATTAGGCAAGGGGCTCTGACCATAGGCGCACATTGACTATTCCCGCAAGGCACACCACTCTTGTGACTGGAATCGTACCTCAGCAGCCTCTTACAAGATTGCCTAAATGGCGCATTATCGAGTAACGCATAGGTAAAATATGGAGTGCCACAGGGATCAACTCTTGGCCCGCGTCTTTTTTAATTTACGTCAATAACTGGCCGAACGACGAGTAACTTAGTAGTTCTTCGATCGACGATCTCTAGGAGAGCTAACATAAGATCAAGAGTAGAAACTTATTTTGCACACAACAAAAAACAATCATGCATAAACGAAAATTCAATGTATTTTTAACTACAATTTTTATGGAAAACTTACAACTAAAACAACCAAGGAAATCAAGTTATACTCTAATAATACTATACTTATACATTGTCCGAAAGAATACTTGGTTTTACGTAAGTAAATGTTTAACAATTTATCATTAACATAGCGTAGTATTTTAAATTATATTAAACTGAGTTTTATATATTATATATTCTAATTTTATATAGCTATAATATTATAGAGTTTTATATACTCTAACCGCTTAGCATCGATAGAGTTTGCTCCTTCTGTTGTAATTGCCGTTTTACGTGACGAAACTTTTCAATCATTTTCTTATAGCTTTTAGAAGATTTCTCCTTTTCTTCGTAACTATTTAAAATTTTCTGCAATCTCTTCAGTTCTTCTTGTGCCTCATGTAAAGATATCTGCAACTCTTCCCCCAATTTGTCTACAGCCTTAGTATACACTCCATCTTTGAACAGACGTTGTTGCATCTTGAGCTTTAAAGCACTGAAATTAGACGTTGCCAATTAACTTTCACAAAACACAACTATTTTATTGCTTATTAGATCGAATTTTATGTCCATCTTATTACTACAACTCTAACGACTTCAGCTACTTCGAGTAATTCAATTAGCAATTAAAAGTGGTCAGAGCAAAAGTTATTTTAATCTTAATCAAAATTGATCTAAACCACAGTTACATTTAAAATAAAAATACAATGGCTGCTTAACTGTCATTTCTTAGAATATGGTAAGCTCAGATGTGTTTAAATATTTATTTAACCAGCAACAATATATATGTGTGTGAGTGTGTGTGTGTGTGTGTGTGTGTGTGTGTGTGTGTGTGTGTGTGTGTGTGTGTGTGTGTGTGTGTGTGTGTGTGTGTGTGTGTGTGTGTGTGTGTGTGTGTGTGTGTGTGTGTGTGTGTGTGTGTGTGTGTGTGTGTGTGTGTGTGTGTGTGTGTGTGTGTGTGTGTGTGTGTGTATATATATATATATATATATATATATATATATATATATATGTGTGTAATATATATATATATATATATATATATATATAAAACTGTGTATGTATTATAGAGTTTGACACACGGAATTGGAAATATTTCACTTTCCAAGATTCAAAAATAATATTTTTTATTCTTTTCCAAAGTTTTAGCTTATATTTAGAATTATTTAAATCATTTATTTTGAACACTGTTCTCCTCTCCAAAATAACCCTCTTAAATGGAATATTAAGATTAATATTAATATATCTCCTTAATCTAAGATTAAGACTATGCTAATAGATTTACCAGATGCATTAATAGTATCCACCTATTAAATAGTATCCACCTATTAAATGTTGCATTAATGTATAAACACTCTGGAAATAACATATCACTCTAGCTAATATTAAATACATTCTTGGATTGCCTGTACATGTACGAATATCTATATGTCGGACAATCCACTGATTTAGTTTATTGAGAAACTTAGAATATGTAGATTGTTTTATCAGCATAGGGAGTGTTTCAGAACTCTTTTCGGGTAGTTTAGGGATCTTAAGAAACTCATTAATAACTATATTTTGACTTTGATGTTCTCTATGTGTGTTTTTGTTTGTTTTTTTTTTTAAATTCAACCGCATTTTCTTTAAAACCCATAAATACAAATTAACCGTATATACCAAGTCTCGCATGGATGTTAACGTTAATAATGGTAATGTCTATTTAAAAGATTTTACAGAATATTTAACATTTGTTCATTTAAAGATGATGCCCATTTAAAATGTTCGACTTAAAATAACTCCAAACACAAGCATTTTATTACTATTTCAAAAGAATCCATTATTTTAGAAAATTTAATTCGAAATCGAGCGACATGTCGTTTAATTACAATTAATTGAAAATTACTTAATTATTGCAACTTAAGTAAAGGCTACGCGCGCTCCACAATTAAAATTAGACTAATGGCAGTACCCATATTTTATAAAGAATGAAAATTAATTTAAAACCCACTTGAGCACATTTGTTGGCATACAAAAATATGTTGAATTCAATTCATTATCTGTTATTATTATATAACGAACCCTTTGTTGATAATACTAAGCTGAGCCTTGTTTCAGTGGCATTGCCGTCAGCTAACACACGAAACAAAATTATACATAGGTGACGAATATTCCATAACAGCTACAAAAAACGTATCAATAACATAACAAGCAAATACATAAACAAGTCAATAAATTATAAGTAAACGTCTGTTTACTGCATTGCTGCGATGACAACGACAACAACGGTAAAATAAAATAAATATATAACTGTTACTAGCTAACTGATTACACACAAGTTCCAAATAATTAACTGTTTATTCACAGTTATATATAACTGAAGACGAATTCAAGATATTTTGTATGCCAATAAACGTGCTCAAGTGGGTTTTAAATAATTATACTTATCCCTTTTATAATATGAATACTGCCGATAGCCTACTTTTGATAGTTAATAAATTAATGTGTTCTTACATAAATAATTTTAGTTGTTACCCTGAAACTCTGGCTCGACTACAGTTTGCCGGGACTCTTAAGAGCTCCAGAGTGGTATAACCCTCGCGCCCCAACGTGCACACACCGTCACACGCGCAGCTCAGACTACCTGTTGTCACTTTGTTTAGATGACGCACATTCTAGGCTTAAGTCTGCACACTGCTAATTTTGACAGGTTTTATTTAGGACCATATCCTTGTAACTTGTTAATTCTGCTTTTATTTAATGGAAATAAAAGCAGTCCAATCCGAAATGGCTACGACAGTCTTGACGTATCTTCGAAATAAATGGGTCAATTATCAACTAAACTTTGTAATACCAGGTATGAGAGACTTTATTTTAATAAATACTTGTTTATAAAGCAAATTTGTAATATTATGCATACATTTAACGTGTCTGTGAGTTCGCGCTCGCGCGCGTGTCTGTGTGTATGCGCGCGCGCGCGTGTGGTGTGTGTACTCAATCTCGTTAAATTACTTGACAGATTTATAAAATTACCGGGTCTTGATATGTTCCAAATTACTAATTAAACGTCTCTTGGTAATTATAAAATGTGTTTTTCTATTTTTGTTTTCAGGGAAGGTATCTCAAAAGCTTGTGGCAATGAAATGTTACAAAGATAACCTAATCGAACCTCTATGCGCCCTCTTAAAAAAAATATTAAATTTACATTTCTACATTCCTTCTGGTTAGCAGGAATTGGTGGAGAAAAACAGCTGAAACTTTCATATTCTTAACAACACGGGTTCAAATCCAGGTGAGGTCCAATCTTGAGAGGAATAATAGCCACAGTGACCAAAAACAAGCCAGCATAGCCTGAGAGCGGTTGCTTAAAAGAGAATAAAAAATAACAAAATACAATATTAAAACAAAAATGTAGTTTTAATTTCATTTTGCAAATTCAAAAAGTTAAACGGTACTTTGGGATTATACCGACCACACCAGTATGAAGAACACGAAAATATAAATTTATAGAAACAAACATGATAGAATGAAAAAACAACTCTTTAATTACAAAATTACAAACTTACAAGCATTTCCAGGTATTGTGATCGGTATTGTTATCGCTGTTATCTTATCTTTCTCGAGAATCCCGATTACGGCAGGCCGCGCGGCATCACATGATTTACACGGTACATAATTGCCTTTCCATTACAATTCAATTTATATTTCTGATCAGCCCCTCTAGAATTTGATATTTTACTGATAGGTACTATCTCGAGGGATGTTTTTCTTTCGTCGACATCAGCGCGGGGCAGCACCTTCCTTCGGTGCTGCCCCGCGCTGATGGCCGGAAGCACTCGCATTTTGGGTGGCGGAGTGTGATCAAGAATAAAAACAAGTTTTGAGTGTTTTTTAATAAAGAGTTTAGTTTTAGTTTGGTAATGTTTGTTTTTATTGAAGTTTTGTGTTTGGAGAAATGTAGAGCTAAAACACGGAAGTACAACAAAGCGACGCACCAGCTGAACGGGCGGCGAGACTCTGCAATCACGTTATCTACTAGACCGCTCGACTTTGACCTCTGTCTGAGGATGGGGAGGGGTTTGCGATAAGACAATTCCTGTTTTATATTGACGAAATATTGTTCTACACTAATCTAGTAATCAGTAGAAGCAAAATGTCAAATAACGATTCATGTCTGGGTGTGGTCGGTATAATCCCAAAGTACCAGTTAAACTTTAGGCCTAATAATTTGAGTAGAATTTAGACCATCCTAAATGACCCTAAATAAACGGCTAAAGATAAAGATATGAATTGTTACAGAATTTATTTGAATTGTGACTCAAAGGAATGCCATGTTTTATAATGAAATATGACAACAAACTTGTAAAAGATTACACCCTTATTTCGTGGGCTTGATTTCAACATGGGGCAAAAGTACTCCAAAATGCTTACAATTTCTCTTAGGAATTATCGCTATGTAGTTTAATATTTTATTTTCCCTTTCAAGGAAAGTTTCTTAAGAGCATGTGTCTATTCATTGTTAAAAGATAACCTAATCAAAAGCCGATTGCACCTCCTAAAACAAATATAAACTTCACATTTTAACTCTGACTAATGATGGATAACAAACCAGGCGAAAACGTAATAACATCAATAACAATTACAGTATGAAAACAAATATATAATAATGAAAGGTGGTATCTGAATTTTAAAGAAAAGCTTAGCATTTTGCTTTGCTTTTAAATGTCTTAAACAAGCACTCAGAATAAATGTTATGATCATAGTTCAACCAAATTATAAAAACTAGATTTTTAAAATGTTTATGTTTCCTTCAGAGGTTTATTTTGTTTGCTTATGTGTAGCATACTGAAAACAATACAATCATTTGAAGATAGCAATCCTTCTATAGTGATTTTTTTTGTTTCATTAAAGTATACCTGGTGGCCACAAAAGTCTACGTCCTTCAATTTTATGTTTAGGATTATTATCTTCAGGATTATTATCTTAAGAATACCATATCGGTTATCTTCTGGATGATTAAAAGCGCATGCAGCGTTGGCTCATAAAGATAAAGTGTCGCAGGAAGGCCTTTCACACACGTGTTATAGCATCAGAACTCATTAATGCCACGCTATGCTCACTTGATTTACATTTTAAGGAATACAAGTACCACAATAAACAAACCTTATCTTATTATGAAGATACTTAGCCTTTTCCAAGATTTGGGTGTGTTGGGACAATTGTACTTCCTTCTGTGATTTCTGCAGGTCTGGCTGTGTTAAGTCTCGCAACAACTGTGTGTTGACCTCCAGGAGTCGGCAGATCTGCTCCAGACCTTCCCCCAATGCTCGGAACTCTTTGAGTAGTTCATCTCGTTCTTCTGAGAGCACGGAGTCCCTAGAGGTCACTTTTACGCAGTGCTTGCCAAAGGTATCTGTATCAAATTCACAATTTAAACAACCAAAGTGCATCTTCAAATAAATTCATGTATTGTGGGTTACATTATGTAATTCGAATAATGAAGTCTTAGTAATTACCCAACCTTTAACTAAAATTGACAAAGCCAAATTAACAATGATGTAGGATTTTCTGTTTATTCCTTTATGATCAGTTAGTAGAGAATGATATTCCAATAATTTTCATACTACACCTTTGGTCTTAAAATCATCCTGAAAGATCAACTTCAGGTAATTGGACTTCTGAATATGTTACCAGCCCTGTTGTCACAAGGTAGGAGTACACCACAAAGTTTCGCGTAACAGGCTTCCATGAGGTTCAATGCTAAATACAACATTTCAAGTCTATAGCTCATTTCATTATTGATGGATAGAACGATAGACAATAATATGGAAAATGAAATGTTTACATCCTCCGGCAGACAAAAGAGAGATTGTACAAGGCCTGTGCATAAGCTCGTCACAAGCCTACTGACTAATAGGCTTCAATGACGCTCAACCAAAGACCATGGTTGATTATGCACCACCATAGAACTCATTTCAGTCTACAGATAAAATCCTTATCTTCCACAGACTTCCTGATTCCAGGAGTCAACTGCAGTCATATTCCTCTGAAGAGAACCAAAAGTTTATTTTTTGTGGACGAGGCCTTTCGAAACCAAAGGTTACATCTTCAGGAAACTCCACAAATAAATATTTACATATTGTTTGTTACAATTAATATTAAAATAATATATGGTATAAATATACAAATACAAACATTTTGGAAATGTTTCAGCCAGTATTTAAAAATTACATTTTACTACAGTTTTAATTTTTGAATAAATTGAGAAGATAGAAGAATGAACTTCTTGCATCGTTTCGACATCAGAGAGATCTAAACTTAACTGTGCACCTGATGAGACAATTAGAATATCTCTTCATCTAGATTACACGATAGTCAAGTTGTCTCTGATGTCGAAGCGATGTAAGAAATCCATTTTGATCTTCTTCGTTGACGACTTTTTCTCTTAAGAGATACATTACTGCGGATTTCACGAGCTGCACTAAAAGGAAGGTGAACTGAAGCTAAACTCAACATTCACGCGATTAAATTCTTGAAATACACCAACCTCGCTGTGGAGAATCATTTTCGTTCAACAGAACATTTCAACTAAAACAAAACTTAGATGTAAGTAATGGTACTATGCGCGTTAGCGTAGGAACTGATACAAATGTCTTGTTCAATAATGTAAGCTTGCCCACGAACAGATTTTTGTGTTGCCTCTTATTTAACCCTTACAGGGCTACTGGATGAACAAGTTAGAAGTACGCAACACCACGTGTCGCGTAACAGGCTTCGCTGAAGTTCAATGCAAAATTTAAGACCTAAAACTCATTTCATTCTCAAGATGTCCTGCGAGCAGATAGGCAGACATGCAATCATGCTGAACAGAAATTGACACAAAAATTACGCTCAGACAAATTCAATGTTTGTACAGGCTCCATCAGAATGAAAGAAGTTTCTTAAAGAAGGTAATATAAGTCTGACATTTTTCTTGTTAGACAATCAAACCAAAAATAATCTTCTTGAAAATATTCTTTTAAATGTAAACAAAATACAAAAACAAAGATGTTAAAAACAAAATAGAATATAACGAAGCCTTTCTCGTGCTCAGTCTGACCTTAAGACAAAACAAACACATAACAATATTTAAAATATACCATATTATGTTGTAACAAATATTAAACAATAATAGCATTTAATAACATAAACTTTAACTTTCTTTAAGAAAGATACAGGGCCTCCAAAGCAGAGCTTGTAATGAGGTCACATCCTTGAATTTAAAATGAATATTTTTGATCGGTTTTATTATTGTATTTTCTTGGTGGACTCCCTATACTTAAATTCTAAATAAAAATGTTTATATAAAATTTACAAAAAACAAAATATAATGGTCAAAGGTGTGCTACATTAATAAAAGAAAAGAAAAATAAATAGGCTATAACATACATATATACATACAAATCACATACATACTCTAAGACGACACGCATACCTACATCTGCATTTTTGTACTTAAACTTAAGGGCACTGTACATTTCTAGGATAAAAATGGAATACTAACATATGCATATATTATACCAAAATAATTTTAAATCGAATAACATAATTTAAGATCATAAAAATTAAGTAAGGAAGTATGCGACAAAATAAAATAATTTATGTAATAGTTACAAGTAAATTTCAATATTATATAAACTAAAAAGCCAAACTTCAATTTAAAAAGAAATCATAGACCACATTTTTGTCTACGTAGAAATGAAATTCACGAAAATTTAAAGTCTACTGCTGAACTCTTTCTCTGGGTATCTTGCCACATGATACATTCACGTTTTTGTTCATTAACTCAGATCTGCTTGAGACTATTGCGACCATGATGACTGAAGACTGAAGGTAGTTATTATACACCGTACCGGGATGTTGTATATATAGATACCGGCAAGATAATGTGGGTTAAGTTAGGTTTTATGGCAGTGTCCAATAATACAAGTTCCAGTGAACTATGGAGGGTACACGCAAGAGTGCGCTAAAATCAAATTTGTTTCTGACTTTTGATTTGAAAGAAGCTTTATGCAAACTGTTAAATCCATAAATCATTTCTTTTTCGAGATATCAGACAGACAGACAAACAGAAAATTCGTCCAGCCTCTGGAGTGATAGGCTTGGCTAAAGCTCAGCATATTTACTAATAAAGCTCATTGTAAACTAGATTTCAGAGACATATTAAAATATTGTAAGAGTTCCCAATAAAGTAATGTCAAAGTCATTGTTCACACATATGCATTACAACTAATTAGGTTTGTAATTGTGAATACCTAATCATGACATCACAGATCTCTACTTAAACTGAAAATCTACTGTTAGGCCTATACATTGATTTATTAAATAACCATTATCTACCAAATGCAACATCTATTAAAGTGTTTTATTCTTGTTACATAAAAATATTAAATCAACATCAGTTCATCAAATAATAAAAATGCTGTTCATAGATTACGGAGAGTGAAATCAGTAAATCTCTGGACACAGGTCAAGTTACAGTGGATGATCGGTGATCATCCACAAAAGTTCTCTTTGACGCTGGCAGATTAAATTGATTTTTTCACATCCTGGTAAAGTTTGTAATGCCTAAATTTCAAGAATTTGGTGAAATGCTGAAAAAATCGTCCAATTGTTAGTAAAATTACACACATTTTAAAAAACGTTAGTGTATTAAGGAAATTTTTAAATCAAAGTAATAGGTATTTACGAAGGAAGCCTTTCTTATTAAACAGTAGGTTATGTAAAAATGGGCTTATTAAGAATTATGTACTTTTTGGAAATAATTTGCCCCATTGAAATAAAATAAAATTATATAATTAAAATAATTTGTAAGGCAAATTGCCGGTGTGTCAGAAATAACAATACAAACTGGATTTTTGAGTTATCTCAGAACTTTCTGGCAATTCTACACGTTTAACTGACCAATATGACCACAAATATTGATCTATGGTACCTTTGCAATCTTGTAACTCATTTTCTTACCCAGCAGGGATCACTTCTGTGTGGTATATACCTTCCAGTAGAACCAACCACTAGGCACAGCAAATACCGATGTGCCACTTCAATCTGGGCAACCTTATGGATGTCCATTAGCGGCACATCACTAACCGCAAATGTTTGAGATTCTGGGGTTCATGGGCAATCCGATAGGTCTAGTCTACTGTGGAAGATGACTGTTGGAGTTGGTGGGGTTTGTTCCCTTACCTCAGAGGTTCTTGTTAACCTCAACAAGGGTGTGCCACCCCCTGCCTACTTTGACTGGAGAGGCTGGTTCAGAGCTGGCCTCCCCTCTTCCGGGATGACTTTGAGATGTAGTGCCCTAATTCTTCCTCATGGATCTCGATAGGAGGCGGCCCATACTCCCTAACCTTACCCATCCTGCATATACTATCACTCTGGAAGCAGCGCAAAGGTTCTTACAGGACTAAGTGCAACTTATAAGCTTCTTGTCCTAAGAGAAAAAAAGGCAAATTGCCGGTATCAGAAATAACAATACAAACTGGATTTTTGAGGTATCTCAGAACTTTCTGGCAATTATACACGTTTAACTGACCAATATGACCACAAATATTGATCTATGGTACCTTTACTTTTAGCAGACGTTGTAAATGGTTTTAAATAATAACAAGGCATTAGTACGTCACACCTAGTGTCGTAACAAGCTTTGCTGGGTAGCATTTCAATTACAAATCTACAACTCATCATTTTCTCGAGGTGTCAAGACAGGTAGCCAGATAGCAATCACACATCACAAAGAGTTGACTGGAAAATTACCAATCATAGAACTTATTCTTCTGGAAATGAAATTTCGTGCAAAATCTAGTCTACATACTGTAATTATGAAATCTCTTTTGACATATCTTGCCATATGATACATTCAAACTTTTTTTCATTCAACTGAGTTTCATATTAGCGTTTAAATCGTCAAAGTCTACACACTCTAAGACCTAAGTCACTATAAAATGATGTTGTATGTGTTGGGATAGTTGGGCTACATGTTAATGTCATATGTTTTTTTTTAATTTTTTATTATACATATATATATATTTTTTTTATTAAAAAAGAGACAAAACGTCTCTTCGACGACGAGACGTCTTTTTTGTGTATGGAATTTTATTAAAAATGTAATTATTTTGATATTTTCTCGTTGCCATCATCATCATGGTTACCCATAAGAATATTCGCTACGTTCAGCCAAATCTCAAGGAGTGACATGCACCATCGTCGAATTTAGTGCTCCTAATATAAAAATGAAGCTTCATTCAGTATTTCAAAAATGAAAATCACGATAGAGAGCACACAACTAAATAGCTTGATTTTTACAAAATTTCACATGAAAGTAACAGATTGAATTTTAATGTTGGTTAATCCAATTTCGTCATGTAGGCTATTATAAAAAATATAGAGAATCCGGTTATGAAGTTATTTTTAAAACTAAAACACGTTTTGTAAAAAAGCAAATTTTCATGCAGAAGACTCGATTTTTATAAAGAATTCCAAAATTACAGTAGAACTCCACATTTCCGACCGTGAAGGAATCGGACTAGTGCGTGGTCGGAACGGCAAACATTCAGATTAAAAAAATAACAACAAAATCTCCTTTACCAAGCAAAAAGTCTATATATTTAATGAAGAACACTAAAAAGTATATTATAAGTGTATTAATGAAATAGGTATTAGATAAAAATGTAAATAAGAACCTTTGAAATGAAGTATGGTTCGACCTTTACTTTCGAAAACCTTTCAAAAATGATCCCTTTGGGGTATTTTTGGGGGTTAAAAATTATTCTCCCCAATTCTTTGGGGTCGAATTATGGGGATTTCTGCTAAACCAAGGAAGACAGATTTTTCTGTTCAGCTGCTATATATGGTGGTCAGTTGGTCTGTCTTACTCACCTCGTATAAAAATGAACCTTAGGGCAGGATTTGGATAGTAAGAAAATACCTTTACATAAAAATGAAGCTCCATACAAACTTTCAAGTGTATAGGTCATTTCATTTACGAGATATCATGTGGACAGAGAGAGACAGAAAGAAATGAACATTTCCAGCCTATTAAGTGATAGGCTCCGCTAAGCTCAGCCAATTAAGTAACTAATACAACTCACTTACCTTTAAGTGTTTGTTTCTCCTTTTTAGACTGTTTTATTTTTTCTTTCACCACATGTAATACTCGAGACTTTACAATACTTTTTTCATCACTTGAAAGTGACACATCGGTTGTTCTCATGTCAACATCTTCCAAACCGAACAAATTGTATACTTTCCCGTCTTTGCTTCTCATTGCAGCCAATTTTGGAACTTTGTGTTCATTTTCAATTTTATTCAACTTTGCTTGAATATTCACAGGTAAAGATGTTTTAGCCTTGTTATAAGCTTGCACCAGAGTTTCACTAGTCTTGTAGACCACATAAGCATTGTTTGCTTCGGTTACCGCTTGTTTGAGTTGGGCAAGTTTGGTCTCCGATATCAATTTTTTATTAGCCATATCTTGAAGAAACTTCAATTTTCCAATAAGCGAATTATCTGAAAACATACAATATGTGCTGTAATGTAAAATGAAGTGAGAATGACTTACTGGTACATAATTGTATATGCATGTTGCATTAGCGTGCACTGCGCAGATCTGGTCTAACATCTCCGCTCGCGTTTTGTTCAAGACTGACTGGGCACACCGACTACTCAGCGTGTCAGACAGGGTCTACTTTTGGATGAATAACCAATCTCAGTTTTTCTACACATCAAAGGTACATTATAAGCACAAGCTTAAACGCCCATTTGACTTCAGGTCAGAGTGCAAGTCTTCGTATTCACCCCAGAGTGAACAACATCCTAACCGGAGAACTGCTCCAACAACAACATATTAAATGCAACAAGGAACATAAGTGGATCTAATATTGAGCCTTGCGGACAACCGTTGTGACTTGTGTCCCACTCAGAGTCAAAAACGTGTCCTGAATTTGGTGATTGTAGGTATTTGTTGAGATTGATTGCTTGAGCAACCTTATAAGATTTAATTCATTATTTGGGTCTGGTTAGATTACTCCACCGATCTTTGGCCCAACGACCCATACATTATTTTAGTTTTAAATAAGAGGGTCGTTGGCCCAACGATCAGTGGAGTAATCGAACCGTCCCCATCTAAATAATATGATCAGACGCAACATGATAAGCGTTACTCTATAGTTTGTATTATCTATCTTATATATACACGTAATCGGTAGAACAATGTACAAACAAATCCTAGCAAGAACTCACAATCGCATACAATTTTGTTATTGCGGAGACATTCTGCAAAATAACCAATTTTTTTGTTTCACCTTCCCCTACTGTGCATATGGGCATATCGATGGTATGGTTTAGACTAGTTTTAAACTAGATCCCTTATATGTACAGATATGTGTCAGTATTCGTACATTTAAACTGTATTGCACATTTTAAAGAACATTATATATGAATATATGTGACATTTAATCTAAAATGTAGGTGAAAAATAAATGGATGCTGTTTATTTGTTGCAGAATTTAATGTTTTTAATTACTTTCTGAAAAATATACGCTAGGTACCTTTATAGTTTTTAATCGGGTTTTTATTTAGGATTTTCATACCTTGAAAATGAAATAATCATACCACCTACCTTCATAATCATGATGTCCTAAGCCATTTTCAAGAAAATAATTGTCACTATTTTGGGACTGTGATGAGTTTGTAGGCAATTCCAAAGAGGTTTCAAGTCCCGAAATACTGTCAGACGATGAAACCAATTCTGAAAAAGCATAATACAGTACTGTTATGAGACTTAGTCTTTTTTAAATTTAACTTTATCAATAATTTAAAAAAACTAGCTTTAGCAGTTTCAAAATGACAAATGTTAGAGCTTTTCCTACCAAAAAATTCTCTTTTCAATTACAGTGTTTGTACTACCCTTGGTCCCATTAATGTTTCACGTGTTTTAATACGAATTAAAAATACATAACTATTGTCATATATAAAAATTCTACAAATTTGTGCAGTTTTTATAAGTGAAAATAGCCTAATTAATATCGTTGTGTAAATCTTTCTACACATGTAAAATACGAGAAGTTTTATTTATTTTTTATATAGAATCTCGGTTATTTTTCAGGTTTTGAATATCATTCTGGTCCGTTTATGAGGTTAAAATTATTAGTATTTCTTACAATATTTTATAACATCTCACAAATGGTGCGTATAAAGAAATAATGCCATAATTTAGCAAAACATCTTTTCATAATGAATTTTAGTAGGCCTACAATTGAATCGTAGTTTTCATACAACCAATGAGCCTTGTAAAGCCTATACTGGCTGGAGGGATAATTTATAACACAGTGGAAACAAATTCATTTAAATAAAAATTATAAATATTGACGAAAAAGAGTATTTAGTATTTTAGGATCCCTCGTATCTGACCTCGACATAACCAACACCTCCCGATATCCGACCTCCTGCGTGTTCTCGTATTAGGCGATAACGTCAAGCGTGTTCAAAATTTTCGGATTATCGTCATTTATGTAGTTAGTGTATACAACTTATACCGTCTACGGTATATAATTATAAAGAAAAATTCATAGTTTACTCGGTTTTAAAAACTGTGAATTTATTTGAGAAATGATAAATTAGAACTTAATTATAATAATATCAAAATCAAATGCTTTGGATTGTAACATACAGGCTATAACGAGTTGCATTAAACCAAAGTTAAAACTCAATCTTTTACATTCATGCCAAATTTTGTAAAGATCAGCAAGCTACTTAAGTGTATGTTCTCTATAACTATTTTGGTTTTCATACCCTAAATTAAAACTTTTGTCATTAAAAAAATTGCGTTACATAAAAGTAAAACAAAATATCATAGATGTTGTTAGAAAATTAATAACACATAGAAATTTAGTCCAAGCTTTTAAATGGAAATTTAGATAAGTAACTACAATATTTAGATTCTAAAGGATGTTGAAACTGAAACTCGATCTTTCCTAATTAATTTCACATTACTCTGCGGCTTAACTACGGGTGGGGATGAGGAGAGAACCGCCTTAAAATCCTAAAAATAATTATTCATAAGATCAATTCAACTTTTTTATAATTTAGCAGTTTAATGTTTTACTTTGAATTATGAATAATGAATATTTATACCAGGTATTCATACCTGAGTAATGAATATGAATTAAGATTTATTCCATACCACCTGTGATGTTCTCATTAATTAAATTCATTCCCACCAAAACGATATCGTGGTTACGCAACTGAAATACTTACTACAATTTTAAATAATAGTGCACTGTAATAGAATTAAAAGAAATCTTTAACTCACCTATAAATTCATCAGATATCCACTCTGATGACTTTGCCATGCTGTGATTTTGCTAAAGCCTCCTTACTGTACTGTAGTGAAATAATTAACTGCCAATTTCTTTTCCACCATGAAGATTTCAACCAAATGTTATCTCTAGTAACCTTAGTCCTGTCTGCAAAACAGTGACCATGCACATTACAAAATCATGACTAAGCATGAAGAACTGGCAGTTGGCAGTACAAGTTTTATCTAAGCACAAACAAACAAACAAGTCAGTTCCAGGCATGCATTTCTGCAATTATTTGAAGGAAAAAATATTAAAGGAGGAACTCGTTCATGTTTTAGAGATGTTCAAAAGTAAATATTTCCAGTTTAAATAGTACTTCCGATTTGGTTGGTCAGAATAATGTTGATTATTCATTTCTTATGGATTTACATGAAATCAATATTTCGAGGTACCAAAACTTTGTTCTTTACAAAACTTTACGAAATGTTATAAGCATTCCAGAATACATTTTAATTTCTATCTAGGTCCATAAATAATAGAGTTATTTTTTTACAGCATATTAAAATGAAGGGTCGTATCAAAGTTGGATAATGAATGTGGTTGAGATATTTATAAAAAAAATTTTGGATCGAGTTCGAATTCTGACTGTCTGTCAACTGTTAATTACACCGATATTGAAAAATGGACACAATTAAAATGAAGAATAATAAAATAGTTAAATGTGTTGCTGAGAGAGTCAGGATGGTGTTATTTCTGTTTATTTCTGTGGTGTTGTTATAGTTGTATATTTGTCTGTTATTGTCCTTGGCCCTCTTCTTTTTTCAATTTACATCGACGATTTGACTGCTATGATCAAACACTCATTTTTTCACCTGTATGCCGACGATTTACAAATTTACAACCACTTTTCCATTTCGAACTATCTAAACATTGTTGCTGACATGAACACTGACATTGACGCTATTGCAACGTGGGCCTTCAAACACGGACTGAAACTTAACGAAAGCAAGACTCAAACTATTCTTATTGGAACTTCCAGACTTCTGAGCGGTATCGACTTGAACAACACTCCTACACTCATTTTGAACGGTCATCCTCTTTCATACAGTGATAAGGTCAAAAATCTTGGACTGACTATTACAAAAACTCTTAGTTGGGCCAATAATGTTACTGAGACTTGTGGCAGGGTGTTTGCTGGTATTCATAGTCTTAAGCAATTTGCTATTTATTTACCTTTGAATTTGAAAGTAATGCTAGTGAAGACCCTGATTTTCTGCCATTTCAATTACTGTAGCGAAGTTATAAATGACATGACGGTTGAGCTTTCGGACAGATTACAACGTGCTCAAAATTATTGTGTTCGCTTTATCTTCAACCTCAGACGATATGACCATATAACACCCTTCATCAATCAGTTTACATCTGTTAAAGTTGAATCTACTCCGTCAGTTCCACATTCTCAGCATGTTACATTCTATTTTGTATAACGATCATTCCCCTTCCTATCTGTCTGAACGCTTTTCTTTCATTTCTGAAACAAGCAATTGGAATACTCGACGTGGAGCCTCTCTGTTATCTATTCCTGTTCATAGATCCTCTATTTACAGTAAATCATTCACAGTCTCTGCTTGTCGACTTTGGAATAATCTCCCGGATCATATTAGAGGTATTCGTAGTCGGGAACGGTTTCGGGGGGTGCTTAGGGACCATCTGTTTTGGGCCTCTTCGGGTTGACGATATCGTGGCATAGGGTATGGGACGATGGCTTTGTATGAATGGTGATGGATGAATGTCTGTTAAATTCCTTGTAAGTTTTATTCTATGTATTTATTTTTAGTTTCATAGAAAACCTTTGTTTCATTTTATTACTTTATATAAATAGATATTATAATTTTCGATTGTAAAATAATAATGTAAACTGTATTGTGGCTCTTGTTTTACACTAATAGTAGAGTTTATTAATTTATGGTTAGGTGTAAGAGAGGACTTAATAGTCCTAACCTCGCCAATTGAATATGTTTTACGTTGTATTCAATAAAGTCATTTTTCATTTCATTTCATTTCATTTGATTTGCCATCAAATTAGATGGCAATTAGAGCTCAAAATATCACAGAATTCAATACTGGTCAAGATAAGACAACTTGTACCTGTTCTGCAAGCATTATGTGCTTGGTATTTCACACACTTTCCACCAAAGTCTGCCATGGCTTTAAAATTCACAGCTCACAGTTTTCATTATACTCGAGTTTTTAATTTGTCCTTTTGCTTACGAATACTTGAAATTTAACAGAATGTTAACAATATGATTAGATTTACAATAAAAAATTAGTTAACATGTAATGTTTTCTGAATATGAGACGTGCAGCAAATAATGCAGGTTTTAAATCAAAACAGAAGAAAAGTCTTTTTATCAAAATTTTATTTTATGTGCGAGAATTCTTCAAAATTTGATTCAGAAACTCGCTACTTTCGTAAATGTACTGGAAAAAGCAATGCCAATCAATGTTTTATACAAATCTCTGACCATTTTCGAAACCCAGCAGGAATACAATTTTTTAGATAACCTAATGGTTGGTTACCATAATGTGCCAAACATGTAGAAATTCATAATTATGAAGTTATTCATGTTGTTAACTGTCTGTTCTCATTAATTTTGCCATTCGCCTGTAAACTAATTTATTATTCACAACAGAATGGATCATGGATTTTGGCTGTATTAACATTTTCTACATTCAAAAACACAAAACAAGACTGATTAACTGTAATGTCATATGTCTTGTAATAACACTGATGTGTGGTTTTGAAGAACTAAAGAAACAAATATAGTTTTTTATTTAAAGTTTAATATTGATAAGGATGATTATAACAGATTTATGGATACATGCCAACGTTATGTGGTAGTTTTTGGTGTAACAACGGCATCATATAACAATGTAAAATTTCCAAAAATGTGTTTTCCTTTCAAATGCTTAAACAGCGAAACAGAGCTTCCTTTCCGGATTTGCCTTTATAGTTGATTATATCAAACATATGTCTAGAATCCACATACAATTTACTTGAATTAAGTGATTTGGATGTCAAGATTTTTTGACAATAAAATAAAATATATAATTAGGAACAAATATCCATGTTAGTGGCACTTTTGGGGATTTCCTCATTTTTAGATGCAGTTTCCAAAAAAGTACAATTTTATGACCTCAGCAAGGACGAAGCCAGCAAAGGAGTTCAAGGGGTTCGGACTCCCCCCAAATTTTCAAATACTTTTTTAGTAAACGATTTAAATAATTCAGTATTACTGACATGTACAGCTGAAAGATCGTTTTCAACAAAGAAACAGGTCAAGAACTTTTTAAGAAACAAAGAGAGGTGTTACTCTCTGCCCACTATGGGAAAATATTAGTTGTCTGAACCTCCCAATTTTTTTTCCTAGCTATGTTCTTGGATCTCGGTTGATAACTATCGCTTTTGTATAGTAAAATAAATCACATTTTTATAATCAGGTGTATGCATGATTGTATTTTCATCTATTACATGAACCATCTCATATATCTGTATATAGGAAATTATTTCGGGGAGGGAGTTGACATACTGGGAAGTTTAGGAAGTACAAAATACCCTCCAAAAATGGGGCTCAAGAATCTCTCCCAGGAAATTTGTTCAGCTTTAAAATCTCATAAGTGTGTTCTACCTTAAAACAAACTAGAGGTGCAATTTTAATATTCATCTTTCAAAATTTCGGGAGCGGAGAATTGAGCCTCCCTTATATACATACGTACATGATCTGCACATATTCTATTGGATACTAGGAGAGCAGGAGTGATTGCAAAGTGTAGTTAGAGTTTGTTTTTGAGACAACACTTACTAGTCTAGCAAAATATATGTGCCTGCCTTTAACACAGCATGTTTATCAGTGCTCTATTTACCTCTTCTCATTATCTCTTAGATAAGATCCTCATACTAGCTATGTAGCTGATAAGAACAAGCAGAATATGCAGAAAAGAGATCAGCATCTTATAAAAATACTCAGTCATTTTATGATTCTTCCAAAAAATTCTGCATTAACAATATCATATTTGATTAATAGAATATGCACACTATTATAAGAAAGTACGCATTATGAGTAGAAAATCTGTATTTTATTTACACTTTGTACAATATGCTTACAAAAATATATATATAAAGCACAATATTTAATACTAATTTACATAGTTACAAATTACATTTTTAATAGTTATACATTTACAATAAATAATCTTATATGTATGAAAACTTTTTCCTCTTAATTTATACCCTAATTAATTGTCATTTTCACTTGCGGCTCATAATAAAATATAATAAAAATTGTTATAGTGCTTTGTGATGAAATAATGTTAAACATAATGTTTCATTGAAATAAAAATCATTTATATCTAAAAACAATCACATTTACTATCAAACACAACAAAGATGGAAAAATTTGAGCAAATTGGTCCAACTTTTTGGCCTGCAAATGTTATACACTGGCAGACGCCAAAACTCCAAACAACTTGTGTTATCAGTCAACCAAATGGCTCCTAATCTAAAATGTTAACACTACTAGTAAAATATATTTTACACAAAAATATTTTGTGTATAAAGAAGAGTGATAAAAAGAAAATTACAAACAGATACTTTATGTATTTTAACACAATAAAAATACAACCAATAATTAAATTTAAATAATATTTTACATAGGTAGTATAGTGAATGCTGTAAAAATTAGTTTACATCTACTTTTACAATGGGAAAATTCTATACAATATAGTAATAATTTGATGGCATATACACTTATAATAAAATGTATCATTTATGTGGTTTAAATAACAGTTCAAGCACCACAGTTTTCTACTTTTATATTGTCATATTATACATGTTACAACATGTCTCTTGAGTCTCTCATATTTATGGAATGTAAATCTGGAATGAAGCTGAATTTAACAAATTTACATTTTGTTCTCAGTATAAAATAAATGCATTTTTAATTTAATGACATTTTAATTTTATTATTTTGAAAACAACAATTAATACTTCAAGTATACAGTTAAAACATAAAGTAAATACGATCAAACAAACTCCAAGTACAAACATAGTGTTAAAATATATGTTGCTCTCAACAATATTAAATGGGTTTCACTGAGTACATTGGCATTAACAAATTTCATACAGCACACTTCTACATATAACAAAATTATTTAAAAAAAAACTATCAAAGTTTTAAAAACAATTTCTTTCTTAATTTACTTGAGGTAAAGACTCCAATAAAGACACTACCATCAGATTTAAACCTCACTTTAACCTCAAAAATTCATTTGTTCCATTTTTATTAACATGGTAATTTAAGAGACAGATTCTATAACAATCAAACGTTTTAGTGAATACAACACATAAGTTTTTTTTCTTAAACACACATACATACAGATATGAGTTTTCAATGGCCATTCTTAAGTGTATTGGAACAGAGAAACTAAAGAAGTTAGAGTTCTCCAGTAAAACTCTAAAATTTTGAAATATAAAAATAGTAGCGCAAACAAGACACAGTCTTAAAAGATTTTAGTACTTGTTCAGTGCTTATCAATGTTGCTGATTAATCACTTTGCACCAAGGACAAGGGTTTTGAATGTGTAGTGACTACAATATTTTTCTAATTATATCTTACAATAATTTTAAAACTTTTAATGTTTTCTCAATAAAGACATTATTTACTTTAATTTTAAAAAAGTACTAAATATCGACATTACCTATAATAACAAAATTACACGTGACCCCAACTCATTCCAATCCCTTCCTCACAATTAGAAAACTTTGGTTGTGTACATTTGTTACCACATTTTACCAATTTAAAGTGAAAAGTGCATGTACAAACAAGGACAAATTGAAAAATAAAATAAAATTTTTGCTCTCAAATACAAGTCACATTACCGTACAAGTTAAAAACTTTTATCTTTTGAGAAAGACAATTCGAGGCTGGTAACTTTTAAATAACCTACTTAATTTAGTTAAAACAACCTACTAAACGAGGAAAAACTCAGGTCCTACCCAACTGCCGCAGGTTGGGAAGTCTTTTGGCACTGGAGGTATATCGTCTGGACCCCCAACATGCAGGATCACGCCCAACCCTCGGGCCCAGTATGCTGGTCTCTCATCATGCAGCAGCCAGTAACCTAGGCATAGCAGAGGTGTCATGAAATTGAACAGGAACTTAAACATAAGTACAGTTAATATTTTGTATTAGAACTTGGTGCTTAAAAGACCATAAATCATACAGAGTGATCTTTTCCAATTTTAGAGCTCCTCCTCTTGAGATTCTATAATATTTCTTTATGTCCTTCGAGAGTTGGGTAGAAAAGAGAGAAAGATTTTGCCGATAAGTAATGTCGTTATCTAATTGTAATGTTTTGAAGATACTGTTTGAAATTCACTGGTAGATTTGTTATCTATTGTTTTACAGATAATTGGTGAATCTCCAAAAGAAAAACTGAGGTATTGTTGTAACTATCATAGTAACCCTAAACCTGGATAAATAAAATGTGTGCAAATAGTTTGATTTGACGTAGTTGGAACTGTGGGCATTGGTCGCTATTTCAAAACAAAAACTACAATAGAATAAGATATTACATTCGATTTTGACTCACTGCTCCTATTTCACAGTCCAATAAATCTTAGATGCCAATTGCATCTTATTATATTTATGGAAATTCATTCTAATCATATAATTTTTTTTCCATTTCAATAAAAATCACTGTTTGTGAATTGGAAATGCTGTTCTGTATGTTTTCTAGGGAGGAAAGCTGATAGGAGTTAAGTTTGTATTTCTATTATCAATTGATGTACTTATATTAAAATAAATATTAGATACTCGTTATTAATTTAAGATATTTTTACATTAATAAGACTGTTTTGTGAAATTTGATCAAGCTAATATCTCTTTATAATACTCTTCCCTTTATCTATTTTTGAACACTTACAGACAGAATAAGGCAACTTTTGTACTACAATTTCGGATCAGTAGGGTGTAGTTATTGGCACATTCACAATTTTGAGGTTATGCTCTAAAAGGGTGGGTTACCCAATTTATAATTTTGAAATAATTACTTACCTTTTTTGTGATAAAACATACGAAATAAAATAGAAGATACTTATTTGTCTTCGCTAGGTTTTACGTAGGAAACTATATATAAATTTGGAGTAGAGATTTAAATTTTAAGCATTATAAAATTAAAAGTTTCTATTTAAACATTAAGAAAAAGATAAACTACAAATCCATTATGCTCAGTTTTGCCAGAACGTTTTTGGATAAAAGCTTAGGAGAAAACTACCACTCAGTGTTTTAACTCTATGGCATTATACATCTATAGTTTTTTCTTTCTGACTGTTTAAATAGGATTTATCAGTTTTTGAATGTACTGAATTGAAATTTTGACCTTGAATAACTGTGAAATAAATAACTACAGCATGTGCCAAAATTCTTCGCAGGACATTTTTTTGCTCCCTTTTCAATGACAAACTAATGAACTACCGAAAGAATGGCAATTCACTTCAATATTTGATCACCCTGTTCTCCAGTCTACAATTCTATACAACCAATACTGATTGTAATAATACTTCTACAAATCAGTTTTACCTTTGTAAAAACATGTTCTGTACAACAAAATACTGAAAAAAACATTTTTCTTTAAAGTGTTTTCTTACGATGGAATTTTTTTACATATATACCAAAACAAACCATAATGTTTAAAAGCCTTAATTATAATAGCTGATAATTTTGAAGACTAGACTTTGCCATAATATAGAATAAAAGAGTTAAGCCAAATCAGGGTTAAAAGTTTAGATCTGTGATTTTACTATCTGATTGGCTACAGAAGTAAATTTTATGAGACTGAAGTTGTATTAAAACATTGTCTCAGATGTAAAGACAAATCATGCCATTTTTGTTTGATTCAGTGATTAAAAATTACTTTCTAAACTTTAAAAAATTATTTATATCTGTAAAAAGTATTCTTCTTTGAATTGAAAATAATAATTACTTTTTGCTAATGAAGCGTTTTATGCAGTGTTTCATTGTAATGATATTCCAACAATGTTTTATTGTTAAATCGAATGAAGAAACATGACTCTGACTCACCAGGGTTGTCTGCTGTAAATCGGACAGCCACGATGCCACCAGCTGGCACAGACACTGTATCCTTAACCACAGGGTCAAGCAAATTGCGAGATAACAAATGGCCCTGGCGGTCCAGCTGCCTGATCTCTGCAAGATTCCGGCGGCCTACACCCTTCGCTGCCGTCCCCACCACGTGAACACTATAACCATGGATGTGGAATACGTGCTCACCAGCGCTCCCTTGAAAAAAAAAACATTGTAACAACAACACATTATAACATTGTAACACAATTTCGATATATTTTTCAAGAAGCTTTGCAATCATAGCCTTATGGAATGTTTTTGAAGTGAATAAGTATGAAACAACTTGATCTGCAGGAAATTACAATATAGATAAATATATTTTTTATATAAAAACATTTCTAGGTTAGACATTGAAAGGATTGAATTTTTATGCATTTGTTATTGCCAGCTTAAAAACAGTTTTTAATTGCAAACTTTTAAGTAAAAATTAAAACTTTATTTCCTTAAATATATTGCTATTATTTTATTGAAATATTTAGAAACCTTTCACCAACGTTATATGCATAATTAAGAGGTATATTCCATATTTAGTAGCTTTGAAATATTTTTATCTCGCTATTTCAAAATTTGTCATAGTAAAACAAATTTGAAAATTAAATAATATAGGCTATTATTTTTTATATAGGAAATATCCTTAAGCAAATAAAGTTATTTCAAAATTTATACTGAAATTGTAGACTGTGAATTTTGCCGTATGTATGTGGGGTAGTCACACACATAGGTCATTATTAATTTTTAAATGAGATGTATAAATAGTTTTACCGTTATAAACATTTAATATGAGTCGGACATTTTTTTAGAATTACTGATCTGCATTACAAATCTCAGATAAGCTACGTATATAATAGTTATGCATGTAAAACTGTTCCCAAATTCACCTGTACAAACCATTTTGTTTTAATCTGTTAAGACTTGATTTCAAATATTGAGAAGTAAACATAAAGAGAATTTAAATTTTAATAACCTATACAGTATACAGTGACAAAACATTCTTATATTTTTAAAATTACGAGGCAAAGCGGTCTATAAAGAAACTTGTGCCAATAAAAAGGCCTTTAAAAAACCCACAATGGGTCTATTGTCAGTTACAGATTTTTTTAATGAAAATCATGATTAACAATTAAATCTTTGCAATTATATAGGTACTTTAAAACAAAACTGAATTGATAGTTTGTGTAAAATAAATTTTATAATTGGCTGAGTTTTAGTGAACCATATCACTGATGGGGCTAGAAAAAATTTGTTTTAGTCTGAAACGAACCTATATACTTGAAATTGTGCATGAAGCCTTATTTCCATATGAAGAACATTGAGTAGATGATGGTGCATGTCACTCCAGACACCAATAAGAGACACAAATATGTGACATATAAACACATGTAACCCAACTATCCCACAAATACATCCTTTTATAGTGACTTGGAGTGTAGACTTTTATTATTTAAACACTGATATGAAATCCAATGTAAAGAAAAAAACTCTAAATGTATCATGTGACAAGATATTGAGAAATATTTCATATGTAGACAAGTTCTATGATGCGTAATTTTGGTATAAACTTCTTTCTTGTATGATTGTCTGCCTGGCTGTCTGTCCGCAGGATATCTTGAGAATGAAATGAGCTATAGATATGAAATTTTGTATGCAACCTCAGCGAAGCTTGCTATATAACACATGGTAACATAAGATTGTATTACTAGAGTCACCTCTAAGCTCAAATTGGACATTAAGAGGGAAAATGAACCATGATTTTGAGATCACAGCAATATGATAATTACTTAATTAATTAATCTTGGATCATACTCAGACTGTGAAAGGAATTTTCAATTGGAAATAAATAAGCTTCTCTCCTAACTTTGAGAGGTTGACAGAAAATTTCCCAACACTATTAGGTGTAGGTAGATAAAATGTCTCCAAACGATTAAAATATTGTGCAAATAAATTATTATCTGTCCCTCTGAAAAAGTCAGTATACAAATATTTGTCTCTAATAGAATTCAAATAAAAAATTATATGAAGATTACCTGAACTAAAAAATAACAACATGTTAGAAATTTTATACTATTTTTGTTATGTCTAAAGTACCTGAACAATAGTTGGAGTAACTGAAATTATTGACAGGTCGGTACCTGAGCGATATTCAGACTAACTGAAATTATTGACAAGTCAGTATCAGAGCAATAGTCAGACTAACTGAAATTATTGACAAGTCTGTACCTGAGCGATAGTCAGACTAACTGAAATCATTAGCAAGTTGGTATCTGAACTCTGAAATCAGTTGACTAATTGAAATCATTGACAAGTCGGTGCCTGAGTTAAAATAATTATTAAGTTTAATAAAATTTGAATTATTTTTACAATTTAATCGATACTAGAGTTAGAGTTGTAACAGGTCAAATTACGACATTTGAATATTCGCAGGGAATTGGCAGACTGTGACGTCAATGAATCGGCAGACTGTGACGTCAGTGAATCACATGTTGTCGGAATTGAAATTTATTTAACTAATAACGAAGAAATTTATTGAACTTTATACGGGAAAAGATTTGATTAATTAAAATGAAGTAAACATAACCAAAATTCGTGTTTTACAAAAGCACTAAATAGAATTACGCAGAAAAGCCAATTGTGGGATGAATGAATTGTATATTGATGACGTCATAAAGCACATGTTGCTAAAAATTTAAATAAAAAGCTTTGAAAAAATAATAAAAAGAAAATAGAAAGACTTAAATTGATTAATTATAGTAAACGTGATAAATTTCGACAATTATAAGAAAAGAATCAAATTATATTTATTCGTGAAGACGCTGATTTGAACGAGAGAGGGGATGAGTATTGTTTTGAGTCGGTATCCTTAGTTATATACGGAGATTCGGTCTTCTCTCACCAGACTTGAAGCAAGGAGGTTGTGTTGATTCTCCTGGGATAGTAGTGATCTGTTATATAGTGTATTGAAATTTTAATGAAGGATGGGATATTATTTTAGACTTTTAAATTATCAAAGCATTGCAAGGTGAGTGAAATAATAATATGTATTGAGAGTGTGACATGGAATAAATTAATCTCATGGTCACTTGGTTTGACTTTCTTTGAATATCCCCTTTATAAAAAGTGTGATGGAGTGATATTAAATTTTTTAATCATTACTTAACATATTTTAAAACCTGAGATACACACAGACTTGTTGTTGGTGATAACACCACAGACATTCAAATTTAATAAGTTTTAAGCAGTATCAAGGGAATACAGCTAGCATTGGGCAAGATGGCGACCGATACCATGATGAGCAACATGGTACAACAACGTGCCACTGGTGACAAAAAGGCATACAACTACATGGTGAGTCAACAACTCTAAAGAATCGACTCACAATAAATTGACACAACCATGTGGAGGGGATCCGCAGCAAATTGACGCAGTCAAGGTAAAGGGCTTTCAGCAAATTACAGCAGCCAACGTGGGGACTTGCAACAAAATACCGCAGCCAACGTGGGGCTGACACACATCAAATTGGCGCTATAACCTGGGACACTCATCAAATTGACGCTGCCAAAGTGGGGCTCGCATCAGAGTATTTGAAAAACAAATCTTTTCATTCAAAATAGACTGACAAGAACAATTATAAAACTATTAGAACAAATAAATGATAATCTAAAAGTAACACCAGTATTTTTTTATACCCGAGTAAGACATAATGCTGTCTCAAACACAGGCTAATAATTTGAAAAAAAGCCCATACAAATAAAAGGAGCAGAAAATAAATGGTTTAAAGATTACTTTAGCGAAAGAACTTAAGTTGTAAAGACCATGCAATTTCAAAATTATTCACAAAAAAATATCGTCACCATCAAAATAACGTGCAGGCTTTCCTGGACTCCAAGTAGAAAGTAAACCTTTTGTAGATGATTGGGTAACACTCTAGATTATGGTCTCTATACTGTAAACTGGTACAAAATTGATCCACAGCATACTTTTTTATATTCAGGGTTATTCCCTGTAAGTTTTAGAATAATCGTGGGTGAAAAATTAAAATTGAGAGACGTTTTAAGAAAATGAGTTTGTTTTAGTGGTCAAAGGAATTCAGTTGTAAAGTTCTCCCTTTGTGATTCATCCGCAGAAAAGGAACAAAAACTATTTTAGTACAAGCTATTATAGCCACGTTCAATGCTCATATTTTAAGTTAAAATAAGACAAAAATCTAAAGCAATGCCAAAGAGGAGTTATACAAAACAATATGTCACGATTGAGATATATGAAACTTCAATAGAAGGACCAAAATTTGTGGGGCAGGGTTCAATCCACTCAACCTACATAAGAAAATTGGATGAGTTAAAAGGGCTCTGTCCATCCATCCTACATCTAGGAATTGTACAAATTAAAAGAAGTCAGTAATGTGGTTACTGACATTTTAATAACTCATTTTTTTAATACCTTTGCCGATATTTCTTTTTAGTGCAAAAAATACAATATTATGTATTTGCAACATGTTATAATACATCTAGCGCTTTGTATTTATTTAAAATTTAAGAGGTAATAATTTTATTTTATGTATACTCTGTGAAGAATCTTCAAATTATTGAGTTATTGTTGACACCCTTTAAGAACTACTGGTTGTACTGAAGTACATCTTTGATTTTACCCCATAAGAATAATAATTATAAGAAAGTTTAAAATTATTTTAAACTTTCAACTCTTTTTGATGACTTTGTTTTAGGCAAAGAGTCTTTGATCATTCATAGAAATAGATGTAATCTACAAAGGTCAAAATTAAAATATTTAAAACTATATTAGCCTAATTATAATGTAATCTCACAGCCAAAGAATTCTTTTGTAGTGTAAAATGTTGTTTTAAGCAACCAGCTGTATATTCTAAACCTAATCACACTTATAGGCACAGTTCTGGCAGACAGTGTGGTAATTCATTCATTCATTGATTTGGCAGTGTTTCTTAATCTATGCATTGGGATATCAATTTTGCTTTTTCTATGTGTATTATCACTATGAATATTTTCTCTGCTGACAAATTCATCTAAGTTGTTTTTTATATACATCGATGTACTGAAAATATGTAAGTTCACCACAGTTGACACTTTACATTATTTTCATTACGAATTACCTTTTTTTAATCAATAAAATGTCACTGGCTAAAGAGTAATATCTCCACAAAAGCAAACCATAGCTCAAATGTAACTCATTAAGCCCAAAATATGCTATTCTAAGGTATTCACTAAAAACAATATCTTATTTTCAAAATCAGTTATAAGATACAGTCATATAATTATGAAAGATGTCTCATTTTAAAGATGCAGTTAATATGCATCCAAATTATTTTTATTTTTTTCTGTGTATTTATTGATTATTCCAATTTAAATTTCCACACTTTTGGATGCATATTAATCATAGCTCAAAAATTACACACTTCCCGTAATTCTGTGATGATTATGAGTGACTAAAAGTGTTCAACATTGCTCTTGTGGGTTAAAATTCAGGTTGGCTTATTAGACTTCAAAAATCTCTTCAACATATAAATAATATGAGAAGGAAGAAGTGTTTTTACCTTGGTCGATGAGCACCAGCTCTACGGGAGTGTGTAGGGGGATGTTTATGACGTGCACACACTCGCAGACCTGTGTGTTGTCGCAGTGTGCCAGACGTGATTCTGCACTGCACACCATCTCGGGTTCTACGTTGTCTGGCTGACTCAGTAGGGGCGATGAGGGGAACATGAATGTCAGGTTGTTGAAGCGAGGGACTACCATTGGATCTAAAAGTAATTTTAGTATGAATAAAAATTCGTTAACTTTGGTGATTTCAACATTTTCTGTAGTAAAAATATAGAAGAAGGAATATGATTTAAGAACAGTGATTTATGATTATATTTCAACTGTATTCAGTTGGAGTCTGTAAAAGTTGTGAAACAATGTCATGTAAAAATAGTAATAATATGAGGGTTTATTAAATTTAAACAGGACTGATTAAAAAATAGAACATAATATTTTTTTGTTCATAATCTCACACACTTGTAATAGTTTCCAACACACCGAGGAATAAGTTTTCCCTCGAATTGGGAGCTTTTTTATTCCATCATCGTAAAAATTCCTTATATGTTTTATACACCATTGGAGCACAAATGCTTCCATTGCTTCGTTGTAATTGAAACACTGGCCTCCAAACATTTCTTCCAGAAGGGGTCCAGAAAGATGAATCACAAGTTAAAAAGTTTGAGCTAAAGGGTAGATCTTCCAGTGTTTACCATCGTAATGCAACCAATTTTTCCTTTGACCAGTTGTTACATGAATGACATTTCTGGCCGGTTCTGCTTTCTTTTCCTTTGAAGAGAGAATTTTGCAGCATTCAATACTTCAGAATAATATTGTGCATTAGTCGTGGAGAAAATCAAAACGAAAAGCACCTTGCCAATCCAAAAAAATTTTGTCCTTACCTTTTTAGCAGACAAACATATCCTTGCTCTCACCTGTTGCACCCTCACTAATCTTTCATCACTCCATACTCGCCTTTTTTTATTCATGGGTGTAATGGTGCACCCAAGTTTCATCACAAGCAAAAAATCTGATTCAAAAAGATCTCACCTTTATGGAATCTATTTAAAAGCTGCTGTGAAACCTCCAATCGATGTCACTTGTAATCCTTTGATAACAGACGTGGAACCCACCTACCAGACAATTTGTGATATGAGGGCTGTCCAGAAAGTAACAGACGTTTTGATATGGCACGGCAATAGGCAGGACTTGTGCTGCCATCTTAAGTGTTCCTACACTCAGTACGCAACCAACCATGGTAGATTGTGCATTGTGCCTATCGTACTTCGAATACAGTGGACAGTGGAATGTTGAAATGAGTGTTACAAATGAAAATCCCTTCAGTTGTGAAATGCCATCTGTGATAAGGTTTCGAAAACAAAACTTTCTTGATGACTTTTCCACGATCTCAAGTCAATACCTCTGAAAACTTTGGCCATATTCAAGAAAATCAACAAGCATAACTCCATAAGCGTTCCAAAACAAAGTAACTTTAGTGTTTCTTGCCGACAACGTTTGCAAACACTTCCTCAATTTCCTGGTGACAAATCTGGTGATAAATTTAATTTGGTTTGTAACTTTTTGCCAATAATAACCTTATCACAGATCACACTTCACACGGCACTCATCTCAACACTCCACTGTATTCAAAATATGATGAGCACTATGCAAAATCTATCACGGTTGTTTGCGTACTGAGTCTAGAAACACTATGATGCCAAGATGACGGTGCCAGTCCCACCCACAGCTGTGCATTGACAAAATATCTGTTACTTTCTGAACAGTCCTCGCATCTTAAACGTTCTGTCATGTTTTATTTTTGGTCTCTTAGGACAAATAGCATAGAAATTGCATTTAGTCCTATAAGGACCTTTGCACTGCTTCTGGAGTGACAGAATATTCTGAATGGGTCAGGTTACAGGTAGGGGCCGCCTCCTGTCGAGATCCATGAGGAAGAATTTAGTGCACTAATCTCAAGTCATGTCCCCTCGGAAGAAGGGGAAGCCAGCTCTGAACCAGCCTATCCACAAGGCATACCCTTGACAAGGGGTGGCACACCCTTATTTGAAGGCTAGCTAAAACCTTTGACTCTTAGGGAATGAACTCCGCCAAATCCAACAATCATCTCCCACAGTAGACTATACCTATCGAATTACTCCAAGAATCTCGACAATTGTGGTTAGTGATGTGCCGCTTCTGGACATCCATAAGGTTCAAGTGGAAGGTATAAACCAGCCAGATATGAATCCTCCTGGGTATCTGCCACGAAGTTGCACACTCCCGTAATGATATTGAGTTCCTCAACGATTTCAAAGAGATTCATGCATTGACTTTCCTCAATGAGATAGATTTGAACTGCCGCAATGTTGACCTCAGTTACAAAGGCAATCATCGTTGCTTTCATACTCAACATTCTCACGCTCTTCAGAAAATTCTTTGTGCAAAGTAAACACTCAGGTACTTGACATGGCACTGTCTCTGAACTACGGCCGTAATCACCACAAAATTTGGTTGGGCTCACTCCTTCTTTGACCAAAAACTTTATTCATTTTCATTTTTTATTTATTGTCATTTGTCAATTTTACTTTGCTATAGACAACGTCAAGAAATAAAATGTATAATACATTACACTATACAAAACTATATTATACTGTACATTATGTTAATTTAAAATACATAATAATATAATTAGTCTAAACATGATCATGAGACTAAGGTAAAGTCCACACTGCCCAAAGGCCTGTACCATCCAGACACATTTAAGTGCTTATACAAAACACAGAAAGAATACTATAATAGATTCAGGTCAGCGCAAACAGAAAAAGCCATCTTCAGAGGTAAATCCACCTATTCTAAATTAAATTAATATTTGTTGTAAAAAATTCCTCAAGTGAATAGAAGGCCTTACTTATAAGCCAACGTGACAATTTACATGAATTATATGGTTGAAGTTCTAAACTTCTGAACTCTTGTGGTAGTTTGTTAAAACACTTAATTTGCAAATGTCTATGACTAGCAGGTATAATAATATCCTGTGCCCTTCGAGTATAATAGTCATGGACCTCGTTAAAATAAACAAATTCATTTTGTTTTTTCTTTACATGTATTAAATTTTGAAATATAAAAATGGAAGGAACTGTCATTATATTAAAATCAATAAAACATTGCTTACAATCATCCTGATAAGCTAAATTGGCCAAAATTCTCACTGCCTTTCTTTGCCATGTGAAAACCTGGCTAGCACCCTTACTATTTCCCCACAGCATTGCAGCATGATTATGATCCACTGCTCTACAGAGACATGCACTTCCTGTTCACTCATAACTTATTTTGATAGTAAGGGGACCTGAGAGATTTGTGGTCAGTTCTCTTCTAATCCTCATAATCATACTCTTTTAGTAAATACAGAACCCATAAACCGTTTTAAAACTCAATGTTGAATGTCAAGAGATGAAATCGGAAAGGTCGTAATAATCACAATAACATATTTAATTAGTAAACAATTAAAGGAAAAAATTAACAATGCACAAGGAATGGGCTATTTTTATACAGCCATGGCAACTTAAAAGTGCCCCTTGTCAACTTAAATGGTATTAGTAATGCTTGTATGTATAGATATTTTAATAAAATGCATGTGTCCTTTTGTCAGATGGCTCTCTTACAAAACTAATTTAAATTATCAAAATCTGCAAGTCAGCTTAACACAAAATATTCAGCACTTGCTACTCAAAGGGTTAATCAAAATTTTAGTTTCTGAAAACACTTATTACCGTCAAATGCAGAGCGAGGTGTTGGCTTGACAAAATCAAATGGTAGATAAAGCGTGTAGTCAAGTCTATCAGCCGTTAATTCCGGAGGAAGCTTGGTGAGAGACCGAATCTTGGGCAGGCAGACAAGTGCAGTGCTACCAACACCACCACACTCTAAGTCCCCAACTGTGCTGAGACCCTGCGGACATGAAAGCAAGTTACTTTATTGTCTTTCACAGTAGAGATTAACGTGAATAGAATAATTACTAGCACTTATGTACAGTAATGAATTTTTTCACAATATTGTGACATTAGATGGGCAGCAAGGCTATCTGTACTATTGTGCCATTCATCTGTCCTCAATCATTTATAGATAATAAATTATTTTTTTTTCCATTTTCAGTATTGTACTTTTAAATGTGTATTTAAAAATGAGCTCTAAATTTTATCTGTATGGAATCGAAAATTCTATTTTTTTTTTAGATCTGTACATGAATAATTTGAGCCATTGAAGATGGAAATACAAAACCGTTGTCTTTATTAATGTTGCTACCATGGAAATAAAACATCTTCCAAGAAAAAATTAAAAAATTATTATAAGCTTAAAGTCAAGTAGCAATAAGCAAAACTTAATTTTAAAAATATATTCTTGTATTAAAAATAAAATTATTCTGATTTTTTAAGTTTTAAAGTCAGCATTGTTCAGACTTCTTGAAGTTCAACAATGTTTGAGATCATTTTAATAAAACGATCACTATTTTCAATGCACATGTTTGTGTAAGCATCCTTAATATTTTGGTTTGATTGTAAATTAGGTTTAAATAATTATTTCTGTCTGCAGCCATACACTTGCCTTGTATTTCTAGAATAACTTTCATATCATTGATACATAGTTCAGTTTTTAATTTTAAAATCACAAAAGTCTTATTATTAAGCAGGAAATGTTCAAATGGTATAGTGTGTGTTTTATCTGCACAGGTATCAACACTGACTACAATACAATACAATGTTAAATCTCCCGAGATGGTTTGGCTGATTGGAAATATCTGCACTGTCTTAGTTGAAGTAAAATAATCAGTGGTATAGAAAATAATTAAGCACAAAAGTCTTCCAGGAACAACACTGTTCCGAGCATGATTTTATAGGCAGACCTAGTAGTAACATTTACTCGATAACACAGCTATGGTGGGAAGGGCTGATTCAATGCGAATGCTGAGTTTAGCTCCAGTTAACATTCCTCCCACTTGTAGCACCTGAAATCTAACACTGTTGCAGACCTAACTCCCTAAATCCGGAGTCCCACTCGTTTGAGGGGATCCAAAAATAATCACAGACGAAGAACGAAAAAGCTCAAAACAAATCCCCCCCCCCCCGCATTACCTTGAGATCAGAGGCACCCAGACTACAAAAAGTAGTGTAATCTAGGTATAGAGGTATCAGGTGCATAATTGGGATGAGACAGCGAGAATGCCTCTTCACCTAGATTGCACTCCTTTTTGTAGTCTGGGTGCCTCTGATGTCGAGGCGATGCGGGAGGTTCGTTTTGACATCAGAGATTCGCATTTAGCGAATTCTGTTGACTTTCTGTGATTAACCTCACTGTAACATCTAGGCTAGGATTGTCTTTGCCCAGTGAGCTTGAAGCATGGCTAATACAGCTGGCTAGGCTTCTTTGATAACCCTGACCTGTACTTTTGGAGTTATCGTAATAACAAAAGTCCTTTCTATAATACATAAATTCTTTTACACATTATCTGGGAGAACTAGTGGCAAATATAGGAAACTATTTGGGGGGCCAAAAACTGGTTAGGCTGAAATACTCTTCAGGTAGGGGTTTTTAAGTTTTAAATTAAGCTAAGTTTTTTTTTATCTTAAGAATCGATCTCTAGATTTCATGTTTTAAGCTATTTTGAGACTATTTTATTAATTCTGTTATTTATTTAGGTGAGTTATGACAACACCTAATAAGCAAGAGTTATGAGTAAAAAATATATTTTTTCAACATATACATTACATATATATATAGTTTTTTACATAACTGGTGGTAAAATGTATATATTAATCACCATAAAAGGCATTGTATCTATTTATGGAAACCACTCACTTCAAAATTTAGTGTTAACTTTTATTTATTTAACTTCATCAAGCATTTTTTATTTATTCATTTGTATTTGGGAGGGGGGCCGAAGAGGTCTTCGGCCCCCCTTATATTTGCCCTTGGGGAGCACAATGTGGAGAACAAAGTGGAATTGAAACCAAACAACAAGAATCGTTAAAAAACTGTTCTTTCCAATCAGAATATGACGCCTAGTTGGGTCTCCTAATGCGCTGCTTAATGTCTAAGAGCTTAATAATGAAAAGAAACGGTAGATATTATTCATGAATTCATTTAGATATACTTGTTATATAGTTCCAACCTTGAGACATATTGTATTCTTTTGAATTTCCTTTATCAAATTTGTGACAGTTTGAAATTTGTTGTATCCAAAATATCATTTTTAATGACTGTAACACTTAAATTCACCTACTTAAAAATTCTTGTTTCAGTTCTTTGTTATTTTTGCTAAATTATAATTATCATTTGAAGATAAGTTAGTTAACCTACTAATGTAAAAGTAAATATATATGAAAGGACTAATGAAATAGTTAGGGCAGAATATATTTTTGTTTTGACTTCTGTACTCAATAAGAGAAGGATGCCTGGTTACAAATTTTACACAATAAGAAACTAAAAATGTACAGCAACTCTAAGGAAAGTACTCAATTCTTCTTATTATAATCTTGTATGGATAATTATTTTGGGCACAGCATTAACAATGGTTTTGATAGTTACACGCTTAATGGAAAGAAATTATCATACAATGTAAAGTATAAACTTTGATCCACTCAAATACCTTGACCTGATGAGGCTGATGGTGTGTGAGCGGAAGTGGAGACAGAGGCTGTTGGGACTGATATGAGAGTAGAGCGGAGGCGTCGGCTCTCACAGTACAACTGATTCCAGTGTGAGCAGTCAGTTGGTAGTCTCCTGCCTCCTGATCAGCCGTCAGTACAGCGTCAACTCTCTCCCCTGCACATTACTAATACATTTAATTCTTAGACTCAATAAAAAGTAATACTCTAACTCTTGTATTGCTAAAAGAGTAAGAGAAACAAGCACTTGTAAAATATGTAGAAGGCTAACTGAATAACAGCTACTACTTTAAAATAACAAGCTGTCAACATGAATTGGTTTATATATACATATTACAACTCATGATAAGAAAAAAGGTGTTAATTTCGCATTAATTTTTTAAACAGATCGTACATTCGGAATTGTCATAATAATACAATTATTGTTTAATATAAATAATGTTACAAATTAAAGAGATACAGGAATCATCCATACAGGAATGCATCATCTATATCATTCTCCTATTTCCATTACTAAAAGATGTGTGGCTGTTTTAAAATATTCCTCCAATGAGTAAAATGTATGGCTTACAAGGTACTATTTAAAATGTTTATTAAGAAATAAGTTATTAAATACTACATTTGTTCTCAATTTATACAGTTTGTTGATAATTTTGCATGTTATACAGTTAGCTGATTGTTTCCAGTTTACGAGACAAATGAAAAGGTTTTGAAACAAAATTGTGTTTCGGTTTATAGGAGCTCTGGCCATTATTTATACATTACTTTTTATTTCAAAATTTCAAAAACATATCAACTTGGAAAAGTCATTATTTATGCTAAAGTGAATAACAATTTACAATGGAAATTAGTAATTTTTTTTAAATATTATTCATAAAGCTTCCTTATGTACAATAAATACTCTATTAAAATTTGTTGATTTGTGCTACTCCATACAAGTAAACCATAGTTCATAACATTTTGAAAATTACTAAAAATATACTGTTCTTATCATTTATAATGATACAAAATTGACCATAATTCTAAGCGTAAAGCAAATGATATTCAACTTTTTGTTAAGTATTCAATATGTTTCAGGTGGAGAAAGATTACACAGATTGGTGCTCTCACAATAGGTAGATTACACTAATTGAAAAAAACTAATACAGATATTGTTTCATTGAGCTCCAAACCATTGCAGAATGCAGAGATTGCTAATCCCTCCCCACGACTACAGCTGATGTGTCATCTGCATATTGGTACAAGTATCAGTTTACTGTTTTAACATTGAAGGTAAAATCAACACAAAGATTAGGAATAGAATTGGACCCAGAATAGAGCCAACTAAAGACAATGAATCTCACTAATTCTCTAGATTGTAGACCAATAATTGTTTTGAATGAGGTAAAATCAGATTATTTACTATTGTCAAACAGTTCATTGTATCTAATGGTGACATGTTTCAATATGGATTTACAAAAATAATTAACTCTCCACTATTTTGCCTGTGTTGCTGTAATAATTATTAAATGGCTTTGTCAATTAACACTCATGATGATGGCTGATTTCCCAACATTTTTATATGCTGTCAAATTTGTCAAACATAAACTGTAATCTATTTTTTACATTAAACATCGAAGTATAACAAGAAAAGTATGTAGACTTTGCAATATTGAAAAAAAATTTCATTATGTGTATTCAGTGTTTTTCTATTTATTTCTTAACTTACCTTAAAAATTAAGCAATCATGAGCTCGACTGGGTACACAATAGTCTGAGTTATTTATTTGAGCACGGGATCAAATTTAACAAACCATCTAATACAGGCAAACAATAAAAATGCAGTTGTAAGGAAATATACAGCAACGTGTACCCCATTGGGTTTAAAACACACTTTACAAAAGCCTGGTGTGTATCGATTGGGTACACGACAGCAGTGTGAGAGATCGCGTGTACCAGATGGGTTACATGTCGTGAAAGTGTTTAGTTAAAATTAAAAAAAAAAATACATAAATACCTATAACAAATTTAAAATACAATTGCAGGTGATAGTACACCATGTGTTTACCACATCACCATGTGATAAAATATGTTCATCAGTAAAATAATAATAAAAAAAATTTTTTTAGAAAGTGTTACTGTTAACAGTTTTAATTTATTTTAAACAAGTTTGGCAGTCTTCAATGTTGTGAATTGGCAACTTTGTTCACCTGGTGCAAGTCGGATGGACTCAGCTGCTACTGGCTGTATCGGATGGCCATCGAGAGCGATGATGAGAAGAGAGTGACTCTCTACTGCCACTGATATTGGACAGCTGAGAGATGTTACTACTGCGTACGCAATACGCAATCGATGTCTTCTATTTGCTGTCACGTTCAGGTGGGAAACCACATTTTGTGAGTCCTGCAAAACATTGTTACATTAAATACATAGAATATTATCAGTTCTTCTAAAGCATAAATCCATGGTTTTTGCTTCAATGAATTGGAAAAACACACAATGAAATTCATTTTTTTATACTGACAGTGGATGATTTATAAGGACAACAAGATTGAAACAAACATTTGCCAATGTTAAGAGAAAGAATTATTGTACACATCTGCAACAATCCTGTCACCTATTCACCAAAACATGTTTTGAAAATTACATATTGACCAAAAATAAAACCAATAAACTAAAAAAAACTCAATTCTCAGCCGCAATCAAACACCCATGACAACACCCATGACGAAGATTAAAAAAACTAATTTGATTCATACTTTGATCCAAAAGTCTGATAAAAACATGGAACCCCTGATTCAAATTTGACTGGATTGAAACAGGAATTTTGTCCCGATCCAAATTTAATCAGGATTTTATTAAAAGTAGATCTAAGTTTGACAAACTTGTCTTAAATTTACTTTGTAATGTAATTTAATATTGTATTTAATTAATTTCCAATATTTGGCTTAGCATTGAAATACAGATTTGAAAAGTAGAGCATACTCAATGTTACATTTTCCAGCACAGAGAATCAAAATGTACTGCTACTTTTAAACCCAAAAATATCAGTAAAATTGCTGACCTGTCCGAATGGTTTTCCGTTTATGAGAAGTGATGCAGATCCCAAGCTTACATCAGCTGTTGGCAGCTCACTGATGAGTACAAAGTGCTCATCTTCGTCGTAAAGATCATGGTGTGGATCCTGTTTCGCTGATTGACGGACGATTAAGGCACCAAACAAGGCGTCCAACCCATCATTGCCTCAACATATACACAAACTGTTCATGTTACTCTCACCAGTACAAGAATCACTCCACTTATTAAGGCACCAAACAAGGCGTCCAACCCATCATTGCCTCAACATATACACAAACTGTTCATGTTACTCTCACCAGTACAAGAATCACTCCACTTATTAAGGAACAAATAAGGAGTCAATGCATGTTTGAGTCAACAACTGCAATAATGTGAGACTTAAGAGCTCGCACTCCTAATAATTAAATAGATCAATAATGCATAAATTCGATGATCATGTGAAATTACAGATCTGTAAATCCACTGTGCTATAAATTATTGGGCTATTGAGACTGATGTTAACATTATTTTAAAAGTCTTTGATGATAAACTAGTTACTGATTGTAATCTAATTGACCTACATAGGAGTTTAGACCTGGTATCTCATTCAATTTTGTCGTGTAACAAATTAAAATGGTTTTGGTATTAGGAATAAGGAACTGTAACTGGTTGAAAGTTACCTAAATCTTATAAGAAAAAGGTTGTGTAAGTAATGTTTCTTCAAATTTGGTAAGTGTAAAATAAGGTATTCCCCAAGGCTCTGTCTTGGGGCCCTTTAGAACTAAAAGCCACTTACAAATAAACACAAAAATAATTTTCAAAGTTCAATTTATAAATTTCAGATAAATCAAATTTTGGTGAAATATTGATACCATAATGAACTAAATTGCAACAAGTTTCTGAAAAACTTAAAGCTAAGTAAATTATTTTCTTTTGAACAGATGATACATTAGGTACTATTATGGCTCATGATCTCCTTAATATAATTGAGATGTTTAATACAGAGGTGTTCACTGTCCATTTTAACCTTCCCAACATTGGTATCTCAATCAAAATAAAAAGCAGTTCTCATTTTACTTTTTTGTTGGCTATAGTGATCATTATTTTTGTAATATCAAATTTTTATAATCGTGTTGACAATTAATTATACTAAGATTTTATTACTAAACCTGAACACAATACTATTATATTAGTCCATTTAATAATTATTATTTTTAAATTACGTTTAAATTACTCTCACAACAGTTCTTAAACAGGCCGTTGAAATAAATAAATGTCAAAATGTGTCCTTCATAAAACTTTAGTACGCCATAACTTCTAAATAAGTAAGTTGAAAAAAATTTCTAGAAAAATGTTTTTATACATGCAAAATAGTAAGAAAACACATGGGTGTTCTATAGGAAATTTAAAAAGTGGGCCACTATATTTAAAAACGGTGGTCAAATTTTCAAATTCTTAATATGATAGGTTTAATTGTCACAAAAAGTAGGACTATAATTTAAACTTTCCTGCAAGTTTAGTTTATTTTTGAGATACCAATGATGGTGGCATAGATAAAATGGACAATTGTATGTTAATAAAAAAGGTTCATTTGGGTTTAATGTATAATCACTATGCAGACATCATAAATGTTATGATCTTGAAGTATTTTTAAAAAGAACTTCTTAAATGCAATATTCTAAGAATTTCCGACAGTGCTTTCACTAACATAGACTGTTTTGTATTTTGGTGTTTAAAAATCATGTTATGACGTAATTAGTGTCTATTTTGATGAAATTTTAGGAATGTGATAACATTTGTTCTAATATGCTCGTAGTACTTTCAATTTTTTTATATTTAAATGATCATAAGTGGTAAACAGGATTCCTAAATGATACATATGAACATCTCCTGATAAATCCTGAAAAGCTTGAACACCAACCTGTTTGCACCTGCCAGAGGTGGGTGCCCGGGTTGTCAGCCCTGAATTTGTACTGGAAGGTGGTAAAACTGTTGACAGGACACTGTGTTACCATCGCCGCCCCGTCCATGTACGGCGTCTCCTTCTGTGTCTGACCACGCCAGTGTACAGTCACTGCCGAGCCTGCCACTCTGTTTACAACGTCCACCACTAGGATGTCCTTCTCACAAACCTGCCATTTCAGTGTCTTATCAGTGCTTGCAAAGTTTCAACATTTTACACAGAAAACATATGATGTAAATAAAATAATATGGTTTGGGGTAATGCTTTGGAACATTCTAGCTCACAATGTTGTGTGATGATATCGTTCAGGTAGAAATTATAGCAAAAAGTAAATTTTATGTCAACCACCTGAGTGAACGGTTTTGATAGTGTTCAGCCAAAAACCCATTACCTGTAAAGAAGGTCCTGGAAGCAGCCCATTTGCTGTGAGGACTTTGATGCGAGAAGCCCCACTCAGGACGCAAGCTCCGCCACCGGTCCCCGCCAAGCCACAGTCTGTCCCCGTAGCATTATGGAGACATGCTGTCCTCCCCCTATAACAACACAAATGAATGAATTAAATATTACAATTGACCCATCCACGATTAAATATGAATATGTTTTGAAAATGTCTAAGGAATGATGTTTATAGTTTGTAATGGTCTTAAACTATGTTGTTTTAGGAGTGAATATTAGATATAGATGATATTAGCGTGGTGGAGAATGTTAAAAAATTTTGTCATCGCAAAAGTACATTGTACAGTACAAGTACTTTTTTTAATGTATTGTAATGTAGTAAATAGATTGAATCAAAATATGTAAATAGATTCTCAAAGTCAATAGCTATAGATTTCTTCTGCGTGATAATAAAAAACATTAACATTGTATAAGACTAACAAAAACAACCCCAGTAATGAGCCAAATCAAAGACTTCCCACCACTAGTATATCTTTTTTCTTCTTTATTATTCTTTTTTTTATCTCATTTAAGCCTCAGTGTCAGCTATGCCGGCTTCGAAGTGCACTGGTCTTTATTATTATTATTATATTTTTGGATCTCCCCGGGATTTGAACCTGTGATCTCTCGGTTAGAGAGCCGAGACTATAACCATTAGTCTACGGAGGAGGACTTAGTATATCTTGCAAGACAACAAAATAATTTCTCTGGTATCACAAAGTACTCTGACTTAAATCTGTAAACATTGTGCCCGAATACTTTAAGTAGTTAATTTAATGTTGAAATAAAAATTGTGTCTGCTGGGAGAGGACACTCAAAAAAATATGACATGATCTCTGAGAAATGATCAAATGTATTTTTGACTTGTTTTTATTACACCTACATGAGCCAAGGGCAAATCCAGTCCTAATTTCAGAGGTTTTAATTTTAATCTACCATTATTAAACACAACTAATAATAACACATTTAAAAACAAATTTACACTCAAAGTTTAATTAATAAAGTTAAGTTTATTTTAGTGGTTACAATACTAGAATGATTTAGTTTTTTCCATAAAAATGTCATTTCTCAAAATGTCGGTGGAGTTAAGGCCCTCATGACCTCTCCCTTGGATCCGCCATTGATATGAGTTAAGAATGACCTTAAGAGATACACTATGTCCATTCAAAAAGTATTCGGATTGGTATCATATTTCCACGGACAAGCATCACAGGACAATAAAACTTGGACAATAATATTAAAAGAAAAAAACAAGTGCATTACAAAAAAAAGCAATAGAGAACACACAAAATTAATTTAAAAGAAATGATCTGGCACTAAACTGAAATCAGTTAGTGTCCATTGCTTTGTCAAAAATTCACTTACGTACACTGTAAAGAGGATGGTTTAAAAAAACTTATAGATCTTATATTTTTTATAATGTATATTTACAATTAATTAACTATACAGTATGCATAACTACACAACATATATATTACTATATATAATTATATATATATATATATATATATATATATATAATCATTAATAGTAATAACTCAAAGTTGAAATAATGTAAACAGATGATTGTATTTGTAGGAATGTTTTGTAAATATATTTATATACACATATGTAGATTATAAAGTATATATATATTTAAATAAAACATACATTTTTAAATTGCAGTTGCAAACATTTCATTGTGACTATACACAGGTATAATTGTACAATACACCACATGTCACATAACAGGCTTCACTGAGATTGCATGCAAACTTTCAAATCTACAGCTCATTTCATTTTTGAGATGTTCTGCGGAGAAACACCAGATGGACTATCACACATAAAAGGAATTTTTTACATCACCCGGCAAACAAAAGATTATGTTAAATTATTATGTTAGCCTAATAAGTGTAAGCCTAAGACTTCAATGACGCTTAGCCAAATCACATGACTGACATGCACCATCATAGAACTCATTCTTGTCAATAAAGAAATGATGTTTTTTTTTCCAAAATTTTAAAGTCTAGATGAAATCTTTCTAGATTTCAATATCTTGCCATATGATACATTTACATTTTTGTTCATTAAATTAGGTTTGATAGCTGTGTTAAAATACGAAAAGTTCCTGTAAGTTTGGGAGGGAAGTACAATGCAAGAGTGCGCTGAAATGAAATCTTGTCACGGAATTTTAAAAGTGACACTCCACTCTATTATATGTTCTTTTTACTCTATGAATGAAAATGTGTCATTTAAAATCTCATATGATTATATTCAGTTCTGTTTAACCCATTGGCCTTGTATCACAGAACGGTTCCGTGACAACTAGGAGGTCTTGTCAAGATATAGGTGTGTCAATAGGTGTTTTAACTAGTTCATTTGAAAGTGTTTAAACTTTTTATTTAAAGTGAATTCTGTCAAGATTTTTGGTAAAATTGTATATCAAGACAGTGTTAAAGTGGTTAACAAATAGTTTCTGTTTTTAAGTTAAAATTATTTAAATCATCAAATATTTAAAGTTACAACCTAAAACTAACCTTTCTGCAGCACATTTTGGTAGCAGGTATTTTAAGTAAAGTCATACTTTATACAGTAAAAGCCCGCTAATTCGGCACTTTCGGGGATTGAAGTGTTCCGGATTATTGAAAATTCCGGATTACCGAGCGTCATATTAAAATGCCGGAAAAATCGGGTTTTAGCCGCTAAAATCGTATCACACTAAAGTAAAAGGAGTGAAATCAAGTGATATTAACTCAGAAAAGCTGAAAACCCAGCCAAAATACAATCATTCTTTAAAAATAGTGGCTGGGTTTTCAGTCCCAAAGAGATAATGTACAGTAGCTTGATTTTACTTTTTCTACTTTAGCGATGATAGCGGGCTAAAAATCGTCGTCTAAGTTTCAGAGTGTGGCTTTAAAAAAAAATCACTCTTTACGTGTAAACAATTAAAGAATTACTAAGGAGATAAATAAAATTAAACAAAAATTAGTTTGAACACAAAATGAACATTTAATGCCTAGAAAAACATTTCTAAACTTAGGTTAACTTAGATGTAGGCTAACTAGTGCGTACATTATGTAATAAATATTATGGTAAACATAATTTTTGTGTACAGTATTTTATTTGAAAAAAGACCTAATGTCTGTTTGTTTTTTTGTATCATGTTTCTTCTTTAAAAAGACATTTCTCAGAACATATAAATTTACAAGCTCTGAAGCATTGTAGGAGCTGCTGCGTTCGGCAAATCGTATAAACGTGTCGATAGTGGCACTTGCTTCACTCCACGTAGGCACGGGTGTTGGATCATCTGCTCCCTCTTCATCATCTGATTCGCACTCCACAGGATGAGGCTCTGACTGAGGTCCTAGTACACTTTTGATGAGCGGTTCATCCGTAATTTCTTCTTCAACTGGCTCGTCGCAATCAATGTGTATCCACTCCAATATTTCTTCTTGTGGCACTTTCCTTATTTCGTCTTGGGAACTGTGGGCCACTAAGTCCAGTATTGCTTCATTGTCGACTGAAACAGCAATGTCCTCTTCTTGGTAGGCAGCTGGCCATAGTTTTCGCCAAGATTTCTGTAGAGTGGTGGGCTTGACCTTTTTCCATGCCAAGGCGATTCCGAAAATTGCATCTTTTATGTTGAATTTTTTCTGAAAATCAACCACCGTACACTCTGAGTTTATCAGGCCTTGAAGAAAGGACGCTCTGTAAAACCATTTAAAGTTCTGAATCACTCCTTGATCCATTGGCTGAATCAAGGACGTGACATTTGCCGGGAGGTATGCAGTAAAAATATTTCCCGATATCAACTCAGACGCTGCAGGGTGAGCTCTGCAATTGTCTAGGATGAGCACAACCTTGCTGTCTTCAGGTAAGCCACGGTTTTTCAGATTGTCTTTTACAGATGGGACGAAGTGGTGGAAAAACCAATTTCTAAATAAATCGGAGTTCATCCACGCATTGGATTGGGCATCGTATATTACGGGTAGGTGGGTAATGCCTTTCAGAGGTATTGGCTTTTTTTTTTGCTTTTCCGATGACGAAAGGCCCTGAACCCCCTCACACACAGCTGCTGCGTCACATACGATCCCTTCCGACTGAGCACGACCTTTCCGAGCGCTCTTGCGAACTGTACGTTTTCACAGTGCGGTTAAAATATCTCATTTACGCGATTTTTTTTAAGACGGTGCCGGATGAATGAAAGTGCCGAACCATTGGATGCCGGATTAGCGGGCTTTTACTGTAGTTCAATTTTGGCTATTTGATTATATTTGAAGGAAGAAACCCTATTTAACAACAACCAACAACTGATTCTGACTTTTTCATTTTTCATAAGATAGGACTGGGGGTTTTCCAGTGTAAGCAGGTTATCTGGACACCAAACAGCTGGTACTGATACAGCTTATCTGGCTTTATCTGTTGCCCTGATAACAACTACTATAGCTCAGAAGGTTAAGTGCTGTACTTCTAATTGGGAGATACCTGGTTCAATTCCCTCTAGGAGTGTAATCTTTTTGCTCCACTGAAAAATAAATTTGCTTTAATTTAAAGCTTTATTTTGTTGTTGTAAACAAATTTGACTATTTGTACAAAAGTTTTTAAGACACACATTAGGCACACAGAAATAATATGGCAAAATTTCCTTGTGGAATTTGTGAAATTAATGTAAGGTCATCAGCAATCTTATGTACTGGCCTATGCAGCAAATGGTTTCATTTTAAATGCGTAAGTTTGACCTTATCCAATGTGAAAACTATGGAAAAGGAGGATTTCGTGGGAGAGTGGAAATGTATAACTTGTCAAGATAACATGCAAACAAATGAAATCCCTAAAGGTGTATTAATTAAAAATAATGAAGAAAATTTTGATCAAGTAAATTCTCCCTCTCTTGCCGATGAGATTAACAAATCTATCATACATGAAAATGAGGAACTTAAACAAGAACTACATATAGCGAAGAACAATAGCTCTCTCTATGTACTAGAACTCGAAGATAAGATACGACATGATGAAGAAACTATTGAATCACAAAAAAAATCATTTGATAAAAGAGAAAAAGAACTAATAAGCCAAATACAATCTTTAGAAAAAAAACTTAAAAATGAAAAAGAAGATAACGAGAACCTCATCTCAATTATTGAAGAGGAAACAGAAAACGAATTAAGAAAAGAAAATAAACAGCTAAAAAAAATAAATGGGGAATTGCGAAACAAGTTAAAAGAATTAAATGAACAGAAAAAAAAGCATCCCACGACACAACAGGACTATCAGACGCAGATTATTCTGGAGGAATTAAAAAAGGAAAAGCTGGAAAGTGAAAATTTAAGAACAGCATCTAAAATCCTACAGGAAGAAATCAGGTGTTTGGAAAATAAAATTCAAGAAATACAAACATCTAAGAGAACCTGCTTGAGTTGCTTCCCAGCCATACAACAATCACATTCCAATATGGACCTTTCAGGTTCATCATCCCCCTGGATAACACAATCTAGAAGAGGAGCTGGCTGGCCCAAGCATCCACAGTCACCTCAAGGTTTACAGTGCACAAATGGGTTTTTCACCCTTGGCTGTGGCTGACGAGGAGGGGGAAGAAGATGATGTGGGCAATAAAGAAGTTTCACAATCCGAATACTACATCTATGGCGACAGCCATGGGCGTGACCTGGCATATCATATTAACCAAAAGCGCAAGTCGAATAATGCATGTGGTTTTGTTAGGCCTAGAGGTCGAACCAAGGATATATTAAATGATACAAACTTAGAGACAATAAATTTGAAAAAGAATGATGTCTTAATCCTAATATGTGGTACAAACGATGTGGCCAGAAATGAGGCTAGCGAAGCCCTTGAGGGGTTAACTCGTACGTTAAACAAATATAAACATACAAATATTGTACTTGTGGACTTACCAAATAGGTACGATCTGAAATCATGGTCGTGTGTAAATAAAGAGGTTAGGAAAACAAATATTTCTTTGGAAGAACTTTGTCGACAGCATCCAAACGTCACGCTGGTAAAAGCAAGTGAGGCAGAAAGGCATTTTCACACCCGACAGGGTATGCACTACAACTACAGGGGGAAAGTTTGGCTAGCAGAAAAAATATCAAAAGCAATAAACAAGATGGGCAGTAATGCACAAAGCCAAGCTCTGGTCAATATGGAGCTGAGCCTTAATGAAGAGGAACTATCTGAGAAGTACACTGAACAGGGCGGTGCAGAACTTCAGGGTTCTTCACTGAAGAGGCATGAAGGCATGAAGCACCCTGAACAGGGCAACGTTGAACTGCAGCAGCCCTCGTCGCTTGGCGTGGAATTGGCAGGAAACTTGGAGGCCTCTATGGGAAACTACCGGGAAGCATCAACAACCCAGATAATGTAGCAAACTTACAAACATCACCTCTTAGTATTTTACATTTAAACACCCAGTCAATTAGAAATAAATTAAACTTAATAAACCTATTTTTGAATGATTTTTATTGTGACATTTTCATGGTGAATGAACATTGGCTGTTTGACGAGGAAGTTTCTTTGTATATTCCAAATAATTTTATTTTAGCTAATTCCTTTACTAGGAATAATCTATCTAAAAGAGGTGGTGGATGTTCTATTTATATTAAGCCAGAGATTGAATTTAAAACAATTGATTTAAGACCTTTTTGTGTAACAGGCCTTTTTGAGGTAGCAGGTATTCTCTTGCCTAAACTTAAGTTAATAACTGTCACTCTATATCGTACGCCAGACTCTAATGTACCACAGTTTTTAAATACTCTTGATTTATTTTTATTATTTTTACATGACAAATACAATAATTTACAGTATATAATTTCTTCAGACTTCAATATTAATGTACGACAAAATAAACCAGAAGTGAAGTGGTTTTTAAATATTTTAAGATCACATAACATGTATTTGTTAAACAATGAGCCAACTAGGGGAGAGGCTTGCCTAGACAACATTGTAACATCAATCAGTAGAAATAAAACTAATTGTAATGTTATAGAACCACATTTATCTGATCATTCTGGTGTATTTGCTCAATTTTTCGACATGTATGTATGTAAAAAAAGCCTAAATTTGAAAAAAAATGTATTAGAGATATGAGTGATAGAGCAATTTTTAATTTTAAGTATGACTTACTTCAAACAAACTGGAGTATTTTAAACTGTTTTAATGATGTAGAACAAGCCTTTGATTATTTTATGGAGTTGTTGACGATTTCTTTTGAGAAAAATTGTAAAGTTAAAGATGTTAAGGTTAAGGATAAGCAAAAGAAGGTAAAATTAAAATGGCTCACACCTGAGCTGAAACAAATCAATGAGTACAAATTAGCCCTCTACGATAGATATAAAATTAGCAAAGGTACAGCCCAGGAACCAGACTACAAAAAAGATTATATCAAAGCAAAAAGATTGTTTAAAATACGAATAGATCAAGCCAAACGGTTGGAGAATGAATGTTACATAGAAAACTCTAGTAATAAGTGTAAAGCTGCTTGGGAGATAATTAAAAAAGAGTCTAATTCAACAGCCCAGAGTTCAGAGTGTATTATAGATTCTAGTACCTTTAATGATTATTTTGTTAATATTGTGAGTAGTTTAAATCTTAATAAGAGTAAAAGTGTACCTGATAATAAAGCTTTAAACCTAGTTAATAAGTATATTATACATAAAAATATTGATACAAACCTAACTTTTAATTGGCATGAGATTAAAGCAGAAGAAGTTTTAAACTGTGTCTCTAGATTAAGTAATTCAAGTACCGTAAATCGGGGTGAATAGCAACAGTTTTCAACTTTGGAGCTAAAAAACAGTTATTAAATTTAATGCTAAACCAGTGAAAATTACCTCAGTTTTCCGGTCTTGCCTTCTTCTATTAAGCAGTATTAATTATTTTTAAATATCCTTCACCAAAAAAATTAAAATGTTACTGTTAATGTGTGTGTGTGATGTTTCTATTCACCCCTTCCCGTGGGGTGAATAGAAACATCTGTTGTTTTTGCTAGATATTTCTATTTCCCAGTGTTGGGATGAATTGAAACACACTTTTTTATGACCTTTTACATGTTACAATATAAAAAAACATGGGAACAGATTTTTAAATGCACTTTTTCATGTAAACAATTTATTAATACAAAAAATAGTTACCGGAACAAAAGAAACAAGCAGCAAACATTAGCTAGGTTTTTGGTTGACTTCTACTACTTAATATAATGTCAGTCCACTGAGATCATCATCAAAACTAATGGTATTATTAAAACGTGATGTGCTTGGGGCAACAATTGGAACACCAAGTTTACGGACAACATCGATTTTGCTTTCGAAGGAGTCTTCATCTGTAACAGCAAATTTTCTCGCAAAAGGTTGTTTTTTGTAGGACTGGCAGATGTAACCGCCTTCTTCATAATCTTTGACTTGGCAAACATATAGTCTGAAGTGGGCTTTAGTTTTCCCATAGACCTTTACCACAGCGAAATCTCCGGGAAGAAATGACAATTGCGTATTTAAGGGCTCCTCTACACCTGACCCTTCGTCTGGAGATGACAAGATTAATTCTTTGTCTGTGTCTTGGACAGAATAGTCTGACATGTCACTGTCAGACGATGATGGTTGGGTTGCCTTCTTTTTTGTTTTTTTTGTAATCATGGTGCCTGCCTTCCTAACTCCGGTACTGGTATCGGTACTAGTCCCAGCTTGGTCAACTATTTCGGGATTATCTTCAGACATCTCAACAAAATCTTGGACACCGACACTCTTTCCAGCTGCTACCGAAACCTTCACTCTTTTCTTCCTCGGTTTTGGGGAGTCACCTTGCCTCAATTGTTGCAAAAGCTCTTTGAAACAAGAATCAATTGCTTCAATAGGTGTTTCACATACAGTACCAGGTGTATTGGCAGCCGACGACTGGGCTGAACTCACGGCAGCGCTATCGGAAACGCCATAACCTGGAAGCATTGCCAACACTGGTTTGCGGTTTATAGGGATTATTCCACACTTTTTGAAACCTGATATAATGTTATCAGGTTTGCAAGTCTCAAAAACTTTTTTTAAGAGGCTGGGGAACTTATCTTTCGGGACAGTAGCCTCGTACCTACCTGGCCCATTTTTCCAATCTTTGAGGATAGCGCGCCATGATATTTTAAGCGGTCGAAAAAATGCGACGTCTAGTGGTTGGGTTATGTGAGTTGAGTTGCTCGGTAGAAAGATAAACTTAACTTTGCTCTCGTTGCATTTTTTTATAACGTCTAGTGACAGGTGGCTGGACAAGTTGTCCCCAATGAGATACTTCACACCATCAAACCGTATAAAGTAAGGTAAAGCCACAGTTTCAACCCAATCTGAAAAACAGAAGGAATCGAACCATCCACTTTTAGTACGATTATACCGGGAGTTGGCTGGACCTCCTTCCCTCCAGCTGTCGTAAAGATGCTGAGCTTTATATACCACATATGGTGGTAATATGGTTCCATCACCTGACGCAGCAAACATCACAGAAGTTGACGCTTTGGCCGAGTTCATTACTCTTTCAGGATATTTGCAGCCCCTCCTTGTTATTACTTTTGTTCGGCCAGGGTCGTCACACAGGTTAATTTCATCGTAGTTTAACAATGTGTGATTTAGGGACATCCTTTAACTCGACTTCCAAGTTATCAAAATACTCATTGATGAGTTCAGGTGTTACGGCTGCCCTAGACTGTTTGATGTTTTGGCACATTCGGAAAGATAATTGAGCTTTGTAGCGTTGTAGAAACGAATACACAAAATCTTTTCCTGGAAGATTGTCTTTAAACTTGATCACTGTCTTTCCACGCCTATCGAGATATTCTTTCACCAACAGCCGTAGAGTGATCGAATCAATCGGGTAACCCCATTCACCGACTGTTTTTAGTCTGTCAACAATAATTTTTTCTTCGTCTTCTGACAATACAGTTTGTCCCCCCTTCTACTTCATCTCGCTACCTTTCTTCATGTGTCTATAAAGCACACTGTAATGAATGTCAGAGCAATCTGCCGCTACTCTTAAGCTCATACCATCATTTATTAAACTCAGAGCTCTTTTTAAGTCTTCAGCCGAGTGTTTTTTTTTTATGTTTGTTGAGAGATATATAGTTTCTCGGCATGCTGGAAAACAACATTTGTATTAGACCTAATTGTTTTTAAAATGTGCTTGAAACATATGTTTCATATCGAACATAAAAATGTTTCTTAAGTTACCGTACATATGTTAAACATACACACATGGGTATGTTATATGTACAGTACGATACGTAATATATGTTAAACATTACTACACAGTTGTTAAAACGAGAAAGAAAGATATGTACCGTAGGTACTGAGATTTAATTTAGGTTACCTGGGCCTAGACCTGTTGAAAATTGGTTACTTTTAGTAACATTCATAGTAGCCTAAATTTTAAGCATACTATAGCCTATAACTCCATACTAACTGAGACAGTAAACAAGCACTAAAATAACACCAAAATATTGTATATATATAATTTTATAACCTTACTATCTAATTTTGTAATCCGTGGGGTGAAAAGAAACACAACAATTCTCTGTTTCTATTCACCCCGTGATTTAAAAATATCCGACATGATAACCTAAAAATTATTGAACAACATGTTTCAGAATAGATAGATTTGTTAACTCCTGTAATTGATCTCATAGATGTTTTAGCACAATAAAAAAACCTACTTGGTTGTATGAAAGAACTTAGTTTGGTACTTACATGAGAAGTTTAGAAAGATTCAATTGTTGAAGTTATTAAAAGCACAAGTGTCGTCTTCAATACACAGCAGTACAGTGATGCCAACACAACAACGTTATTTTTCCCTTTAACTTTCAAGGTTTGCAGCTTCAAAAAAATATCCCGCGGTGGATTATCAGTTTTGTGCTTTCCTACCATTTTGTAAAAGATTTTTGGAAGTTTTGTTGCTATTCACCCCAGTGTTGCTATTCACCCCATTTTACGGTAGTGTAGATATATATGGATTATCGAATAAAACCATAAAAAATGTTATTGAAGGAATAGTAACACCTCTTACATGGTTATTTAATAAGATGTTGGAGCAAGGGATTTTTCCAAAGGCATTAAAGCTAACTAGAGTGTGTCCAATATTCAAGAAAGGGGACAAATCAAATCCCTCAAGTTACCGCCCAATCTCCTTAATACCTATACTTGGTAAAATATTTGAATTAAACATTAAACAGCAACTTCATTTTTACTTTGTCCAAAATAATGTATACTGTCAAGAACAATTTGGGTTTATTCCAGGGGGAAGTACAATCAAAGCAGTAGAGACTGTAATTGATAATATTCTAATGAGTTTTGAAGAGCGTATGACAACATCTGCTATGTTAATTGACTTAACTAAAGCCTTTGATTGTATAGATCACAAAATTTTAGTGGATAAGTTTCACAGTTATGGAATTAGAAATAATGAGCTTAATTTACTAAGGTCATATCTGAATGACAGAAAACAGATGGTTGTACAACGTAATGATAAATCTAGCTTTAAGAATATTACCAAAGGTGTGCCTCAAGGCTCGATCTTAGGTCCTTTTTTATTTGTAATGGCAGTCAATGATTTCTCATTCAATGTGACATGTAAGTCAGTATTATATGCTGACGATACTACTCTGATTAACAGCACAAAACATTTAGATGAATTAATGGACAAAGAAAATCAAACATTAAAAATGGCATTAGAATGGTTTGAAGCAAACTCACTTGTTGTAAATAGTAATAAGACGGAGAAAATAGTTTTTTCTCTTTAAACAATCTATTATTAGAAGAGAGTACTTCAACTGCTAAGTTATTAGGTATTTGTTTGGACAGTAAGTTGGATTGGGCCTATCATATTGATTACCTTTGTAAAAAACTATCTAGAATAGTTTATCTTCTAAGAAAGTTAAGAAATTATGTATCTATTGAAACATTGTTATTAGTTTTATAATGCTCTTTTTCAATCGCAATTAAGATATGGTGTAACTTTTATGGGGAAACAGTACTAGTGCACAAAGAGCATTCATATGGCAAAAAAAAAGCGATTAGGTCAATAAAAAATGTATCAGACAGAGAAACTTGTGTTCCTCTATTTAGAGAGTATAAAATTATGACACTGCCAAATCTTTATATTTACTGTTGTTTAGTAAGTGTAAAAGAAGTCCTCCCCAGCTTTACAATTAGGGAACAAGTACATGGGTATAATACGAGGAGGAAGTATTTTTTAGATCTTCCTCAAGTAAGATTAGAAAAAAAAACTAGAGGTAGCCATATTTTTATGAAAATTAAACTGTTTAACAAATTACCACAAAATGCATGGATTGTACCTTTAAACAATTTTAAGAGAGTATTAGAGAACTGGTTCAAGAATAATATTTATTACTCAGTCTCAGATTTCTTAAGCAGCGATATTACATGTTTATGCTTTTAAAATTAATATTCGTTGTGTTGTCCCATTGATTTGTTAAAATTATAAACCGTAATTGTTTGTTTGTATTTGTTTTATTTATTCATGATATAGTATGTATTTTAATTTATTAACTTATCTGTATATACATAAATGAATAATTTTTTAAATTTTGTCTCTCAATGTATTTATTTATTCAGTTATTTATTATTTATTTAGTTTTAATATTGTTGACTTTTAAAATTTTATCCATGTTAAATGTGTTAATAGTTATTTATTATTGTTAATTTATATAGATCTGTTGGTTGTTTGGTTATTATTGTTATTAATTGTATAGATCTATATATTTGCTGGTAGGCTGGATTGAGTAGGTAGAATCTGAGTAGTTTGTTTTGTTTTAGTTTAGTGTTTTAGTTTAGAATATTTTAGTAACTTGACGAAGTCCATTGCACTATTGAATGTGTTTAAAGACCAATAAAGATCTTGAATCTTGAATCTTGAATCTTGAATCTTGAACTACAGCGCCATCTAAATAATTTTTTTTTTAACTCCTTTTTCAACCAAATGTTAGTATAAATTAGACTAATAATACTGTTGTACCACATAAGAAAAACTGCAATACTACAGTTAATTGAAATTTAAATTAATAATAAGTTACTATAAGAGTATTAATGTACTACAAGAGAAAAAAATCAATATTCTTGGAATTTTCAGTATTTAGAAAAAACATTTATTCTGACAAACTATGCATATACATACTCATATTCTAGTATTGCTAGGTAGAGAAATACATTTAAAATAAATAAAAGCAACAATGCGGTATTTTATTATTATATTATTTGAGTAAGAAAACATTACAAACATTTAAAAAATTCCAAAATTTTTTTAGTTTGTACAGCATTATTATTTTTAAATTATGACCAAATATATCACTACCGGTATCTTTTTATTATTAAAGCCCATTTCATGTTAATCCAAAAAGATATAAAATATAACCAAATAACTTGAAAAATAAATTCTTTATAAACATATAACAAAACTCTTACGTTTTTAGCATTTTTAATAGGATAACTCCAGTTCTCATTGATATCATGGTTACCAGTAGGACCAATATAAAAATGTTCACTAACGCTCAGCCGGATCCCATGGAGTGATATGCACCATCAATGAACAGAGTGTTGCCTATACCAGGTGTCTTAAAACTCCCCCCCCCTTATTAACTTTATTATGAATAGAGATGGAGTGATTTACTTTGGGGCATGTTTATACAACCAACTGAGAAAGGTTGTTTTACCAATAGCTAGTTTTGCCATGTTATCTCTTATCGTTTACCAGTTTGTATGTGAAACACATTCAGTCCAGTTATTGTGCCAAAGTGGTCTGAATGTGTCTAACTGGTAAACAATAAGAGATGATATGGCAAAATCGGCTATTGGTTTTCCCGGGACTTCCTAATGGGCTTCGGTCAGACAAAACGAAACCTAATAAATGCTATGTTAATCATGGTTGTTGATGTTTTTGATGTTTTGTAATGACTTGTTTTACAATTTTTTGTCCCAAGTTCTCAAAATAATTACTGAGTGAATGTTTTATCTGCCTTACAATAACTTGAAATGTAATTTAAACTGTGGGGGTTTTATAAAGAATTCAAACTTTAATTGGCCACTAAATTTTATATAGTAACATTAGAGACCTCTAGTTTGTGCCATTCTTCTTTTTATAATACCTTTAAAATAAGGTCTCACTTGCTAGGAATTCCTATTTAAACATTTTTATTTACCCCCAAAATACCCCTTTCTGAGGGGAGGGGAGTAAAAAATGTTTTTATGTTGAAAACCTCTTCCGTTGGTCATGTAATCATCCCCCAAAGTAAATCATTTAATCTCTAGTCATAAGAAAGTTAATAGGGGGGGGGGGGGGAGGTGGAAGTTTTAAGACACCCGGTATAGATATGAAGCTTCATTCAATTTTCAAGTCTATAAGTCAGTTTTCGTTTGAGATATCATGCAAACAGACATACAGATAGACAGGCAAAGAGACAGACAGAAATGAAATTTTTCTACTCTCTCCGATAATAGGCTTCGATAAATATCAGCTAATGAGGAGAATACTTATATATACTCTGATATTTATAATTATATATGTATGTATATTGGGAGTCAATATTTGAATTTTACTCTATTCACTTCTGAGTATTTCTGAAATGGTATTCCTTCATTATACATCTGACCAACAAAATAGACAGTGAAATTAGTTAATTATAGCTATTATGTCTTTACCAGGAATCTCATCTTATTTTCCTTGCCAATTTGTCCTTGTGTGAAACTGTGAAAATACTGAATGCAAAGGCCACAATACATGCTAGAGACTGCCTGTGTGTTTGAATAAGGGGCTTCAAAACTCAGTAGGGAGGGTATTCATTAATCAGTATACAAATATTACTGGAAGACTGACCCAAATACACATGATTTTCTATATATTGTAGTGATATCATTTTTTCTTCCTATCGTCCATCCTACTTATCACAATTTATGACAATATGCTAATTTACTACCCAAGAACGTAGCCAGGAAAAAGTTTGGGGGGGTCCAGACAACTGATATTTTCCCGTAGTGGACAGAGAGTAAGACCCCATTTTGTTCCTTAAAAAGTTCTTGATCCGTTTCTTTATTGAGAACGATCTTTCGGCAGTACATGTCAGTAATATTGAATTATTTAAATAATAATAATTGTTTACTACAAAAGTTATTGAAAAAATGGAAAATTTTGGGGTGTTCGGACCTCTTGGAACCCCTCGCTGGCTACGTCCTTGTGATAATGATTTATGAAATAATTACCTGGAGACCACTGTCGACATTTCCAGGACTATCTTCACTCTACAGATCATCGGCCAATCGAGCTCGTGACATGCCCTCTGGCACGACGCATGTTGTAGTTCTGCAACAACAGTAACAAAACCTAATTATTATACTGTTAAATTAATTTTATATATTTACTAGTACTAAAAAAGTAAACTGTAATAAGAAACGCTGAAATGAAACATAAAATAATGATTGAATGACTGTTATTTGATTTGTTCAGTAATATTAAGTGTTATGAGAATGTTCCAGACAGAGGGGCCAACCCCCGATACAAAGGGATAATAGATGAATGGGGGGGAGCGGTCAGTGGGTCCGGCTGTCCCCGCCTCTCCTTATCGCTGTGACCCTTTTCCACTCGTCTAGTGGGTTCTGGACTTCTCCACTTGAATGTCCTGGAAGCGCCAGTGGCTTTATAAGGAGCTGCAGTAGAGCTGAGCTCCATAAGTGAACTTGTAAAGTGACAGAACTAGTCATAATACTCGTGACAGCTGAATTTGTGTTAATAATTATTGACTGTGTTAGTGTTAAATAGATTAGTGTGTAATTAGATAGTCAATTTAGTCAATAGTGGATTGTAACATAATAAATTAGTGACAGTTAGTCAGTTTTGTAAATAGTAGTTTATTCAAAGCCAGCTTAGTCTAAAGTAGATATTAGTTTAGATTTATTTGTAAGATTAATAAATATTTAGTGGAGCAATATTCGCCGAGTGTTTTCATTCAAAGCAAACCCCTCACAATAGTCTTCAATTAGAGAACGAGATACCGACATGACAACAGCTGCAAGAGAAACTCAAATTTGGACAATCTCCCAAATAAGTTTACTTGTATCACAGAGAATCGAACCGACCTTTTCTCTGTGCTTGTGTTATAATATGGAATTGCAATAACATACGATCCTTAATGAGTTTTATAACGTCATAATGTAACTAAATGTAGAGATGACGATATTCTCGTTAAGGAATTGATAAAGTAATTATACTTATCATTATTATTCAATTACACAAATTTTGATGTTTGGTGAGTAAGCCGGATTACGACGTGAGTGCTCGTCTGCATTTAACCACGGCTAGACGAATGACGATTGATGTATGAGACGGCATGTATTTATTATATTTATGTTGGTGGGGGGAGGACTACGCATGCCCCGGGCGCCACCAGCCCTAGGTTCGGCCCTGTCCAGACGGATGTACAGTGTTATCTCTGTGGAAAGGATAGTCAATGCAACAAACAAAACAAATGAGTTTCGCTTTGCAGCGTCGCGCGCCACTGTCGTGTCGTGCCCGGCCGTGCATCATCCACCATGCACGACGACAGGATCGTGATAGAAAGCTCCCGCAATCACCAAGGACCGTTTTGATCCTCCCTTTATGTATGGTTGACAACTGAGTCACGCCGCGTTGTGTCCCTTTCCTGACCAACAACTTCTGTCGAAAGTCACAATTGAATTAACCTCCATACAGATTCACTTATTTGCAATAGCCACACACACTGTGTACCGTAGCGTTGAATTGCTAACAATAAACATTTGAAACGTCATACTGCATTTAAAAAAAATTATGAATCTTTCTTCTCTTTTGATGAAATTTTTTTTCTTGCTTTCCGTTATTTAAATAAGGCTATAAACCACAATAGCTTGCCTCATCAAACTTGAAAAATGCGGTGTGCGGAGGCCATGCTCTCAATCTTAAGAATCTTAATTCTCTGGCAGATCCGTCAGAGTCAAGATGATGGCCATATTATCCACTCTTCTCCTAAACGTGTTGCTCGCGGTGTACCCCAAGGACCAATCCTTGGCCCTATTTTAATTTTAATGTACGTAATTATCCCCCGAAAAGAACACCGGATTTGAAGATTGTCAGGTTTTTTAAATGATTGTTTCTGTCTTTTTACTAAATGAATGACTGTCTTCATAACCTTAAGGATCTATTGACATAAAAATATAGTACATATTATAAACTAAACTATAGATGAATGTAAATAAAATATGTGTTTTATTGTTTTGGTATTGGTAATAGTGTACTATTACTGGTAACAACAGTAAACTGTTGACAAAATAAAATTGAATGGTATGAACTTCATTTCGCACTTGTCAGGAACGTTTGAATCCGTGTCCTTCAGTGAGAAAGGCGTGGAGTATCCGCCATATGACTATTCTCGACGTCCTTCACTATTCAAGGAGAAAGGAATCGATCCTGCTGCTATTAGTCCTACTAGCCTGAAAATAAACATTGGCTTATCGTATGAGATCCCAAAGTGTGAGCATCGGTATCCATGGGTTTGTGAGACGTCTCACCAAAACGAAATCAACAATACATTTTATAAAACCACATTTCAATCCCTTACCAGCCAATTTGAAATACATTAAACTACTGTATTATTTACACAAAATAAATTGTACTTTGATTTTTTTGTAAATGAACTCGTTAGGTTGTGCATTTGGCACCACCAGGAACACAGTAAGGGAGCTGCGGGGCTTAAACATTTGAGAACTCCAATAGCAAATGTCTTGTTGGGGGGGGGGGTGGGGGGGGGGGGGGGTGGGGGGGGGGGGGGGTGGGGGGGGGGGGGGGTGGGGGGGGGGGGGGGTGGGGGGGGGGGGGGGTGGGGGGGGGTATCTAGAGAATGAATTGAGCTATAGAATTGAAATTTTTTATACTTTGCTATTACTAAGAGGACCGGCAACGTTTTTATTCTGTCTGTCTGATTTCACAAAATATGTTGAGAACAAATTCAGTTATGAACTTAAAATTTTGCATGTATCTTGGGTTTCTAACACAGGCAACTTGAGTTTCATACAGTGAAGGTTCATCTATGGGATTTGGCTGAGCATTTGCAAAGACCAGTTTTTTGCAGGATATCTCGTTGAGCCTATGGAATTGAAATTTTGTATATTTTAACTATCACTCGAGAGTAGGTTGACAAATTTCTTTTTTTTACGACTGTCTGTCTGTTTTTCTGCAGGATATCTAGTAAATAAAAATGAGATATGGACTTGACATTTATAATGTTAACATCTGCCTTCTTGAGATTTGGCTGAGCGCCATTGAGGCTTATCATTCAGGAGGCTGACAGAATTTTTTTCTGTCTCCCCAGGATAACTTGAGAATTTTAAATGAGCTATAGACTTGAATTGTGCATGTAACGAACAGTGAAGTCTGTTATGTGGCATTAATCTTAACTTCCTTCTTTATTAATAATTATTTCTGCATATGTGACCTACTATTAGACCTTGAGTACTAGCAGATTTTATTTAAAAAGTTTAGGGAAAACATAATAATTTTTATAGAGCATTTTTTTTAAATATTTGCTTTGTAATACAGATGAACAAATGGCAAATTGGGGAATAAAAAATCTATACATTATAAAATTGAGTATATTTCCCAAATGTAAAAATATAATAGTAACAAACAAAAAGAGAAAATGTATGAAAATTATTCCATAAAACGTTTTGAATTTGATGAAAAATACTGTTAAATACACTACTTTTAATTTTTTTATGTCTGAATTACAATTAAGAAAATAAATTAATGAATGCACCACAAACCAGTTTCAAAAATATAATCAAGAATATAAATGTTTACAAAAACAGACACAAATGTTTCAACTAACTAACGTAATATGTAACAAAAAACAAATAACAGAAAACTAAAACGCCATCTCACAATACAAAACCTCAACAATCTAGTTGAACTTAATTACTTTTTTTCACTTAAGAGATAATTAGGACAATCCATTGGACAAAGTGTAAAAAAATCTTTGAATATATATTGTAATAAGAAGATACTGTTAGCAGTCAGTACCATTGAAAACTGAGGCTATTCCACAGAAAGATTTTTCCTCATTGATATAAAAACAGCGAAAACGTAATCAGTATATAGCAAACACTAAAAAGGTATAGCATAATAAAATATCACTAAAAGGAGTAATTAAATTACCAAAACCATTGGAGTGACATGCTGGATAAATGATTTACATAGTGTACGATATATATACAAAAATTTTTCGTTCAGCCGCTATCCACCATTTTTATTTTTTATTCAAAATTAATATCTCTGAAACTAATTAAGCTAAAGAAGTCAAATGTGGCACATAGGCGTTTGAAAAGATAAGAGACTGGAACAGACTTTAATGTGCCGGCCCATCGTTTAAAGCTTTTCAAAGCAAAACTCTCCTACACAGGAACAAAGTTTTCAATGTCTTGCCTGCATCCGTCTTGGAGCTGAAAGTGTTAAGGAAGAAAAATTAAAATCTTGGCTTAGCTTTTTTGCTTGCTTAATATCATACCTTAAATTTTTTGACACTTGAAGAAGAGTATGGATCCCAATCATTGAAATGTAGTGTTTTCTTTTGCAATATACAATGACGGCAAATGTCCAAAAGTCCTGTTATTCTTTAAAAATCGTATATAGTAATAAACATTAAAAAGAAGTTTTCGTTATCTTTCCTTACGCTGATTTTAAAAGTTATAGTACCTGACAATCTGTGGAAGGCTTCTTCTGGTTCGAGGTTGTAAGACGCAGCGAGGGAGAGTACAGGTTGTATAGAGACTGATACCACTATCAGTTTCGCCTCACTACTCCCTTCCTACAACATTATTATTCCATAACAGACGTTATGCAGGTACAACTATGCCAAAGCTATTGACAATGATGATATCATCAATGACATTGAAACCCGCAACATTGATGGGTGATAAAAGACAACAGTATTCAAAATTGAAATTTGTATGCAATATTCTTTTATAAGCCCCTGCCTAATAGTTTCACCTCATAAGAGGTGAGATGCTTGGGCAATGGATTTCAATAACACTGGAACTGGCAAGGTCATAATTTACGACATATTTTTTCCTGTGTCACTATAGACTTTTGCATATTGCAGTTTGGGTGTTATTGTAGTATAAATAGTTTTTAAACTCTTAAAAGTTATTATTATTGTCATAATTCAATAATAAATGTCTAGTAGACCATAAAATAACATACATCTAGTGGCTTTTTTTAGTAATAAAGATACAAAAATGTGAAACAGGAGTTTTTGATCTGGTACACTTATGTAAGAGAATCACTGCTCCCATAAACTTCCACCCAAGTCAACCACCGTTCACAGGGGTTCAAGTTGGGGCCCTTCCACCGGCTTTACCACGGACCAGAGGTTCTCATAAGTGTACACCAGACTGCAAAAATCCCTAAAGTCAGGCACAGGAATCGAACCCGTGACTTCAAGGCTAACTCCCGCGTCCAAGATTACCACCTTAGACCACACAGCCATCCTGACTTGATGCCTTGAATGTGCAAATAGCTTACTTAGCATACACACTGTTGCTGTTCGAGTCAACTGGATTGATTCCATGCCAGTTCTAGGGTTAACTGATAATTGTGAAAGGACAGCAGAAAATATGTTATAAAAAACAACCCAACAGCTGACTTCTGCATATTAAGTATTTATGAAAAAAAAACTCATTGTTTGCTTTAGTGCCTCCAATTATTTCACGGTACAGTTTAAAATGATTTTTACAGAAAGAGGGAGAAATGATTTTTACTCCCTGCTCATTATACATTATAAGGGAGTCTTCTACACATAACGTAGCTATGGTGGGAAGGGCTAGTTCAATGTGAATGTTGAGTTTGACTCCAGTTTCACCTGCTGCTCATTATACATTATAAGGGAGTCTTCTACACATAACGTAGCTATGGGCTAGTTCAATAGTTGAGTTTTGACTCCAGTTCACTTATACATTATAAAGGGAGTCTTCTACATATAACGTAAGCTATGGTGGGAAGGGCTAGTTCAATGTGAATGTTGAGTTTGACTCCAGTTCACCTGCTGCTCATTATACATTATAAGGGAGTCTTCTACACATAACGTAGCTATGGTGGGAAGGGCTAGTTCAATGTGAATGTTGAGTTTGACTCCAGTTTCACCTGCTGCTCATTATACATTATAAGGGAGTCTTCTACACATAACGTAGCTATGGTGGGAAGGGCTAGTTCAATGCGAATGTTGAGTTTGACTCCAGTTCACCTTCTGCTCAATGTAACATCTGAAATGTAACACTGTCACAGACTCGTGACTCCTAGAGTAAGAACACACTTTATCTAGATTACACTGGATGGCTGCTGGGCAAACCAGACAGTTGTCTTTGTAGTCTAGGTGCTCTGATGTTGACATAATACAGAATTCGTACAGAATTTGAATGTCTTTGGTGCCGACTTTCTTCTACAGTCTTTGATGCTACCTTCTACAGATGGTTGTAGAGTCCACATTCCAGGATTCAAGTCTATGACAGTGTCTAATTTCAGATGCTGCACTGAGCAGAAGGTGAATTGGGGCTAACTCAACATTCACAAAAGGGAGTCATTACATAATGTCAAGTCAAACGACCCTCCATGTTAGTCATATTTGAGAAGTTAAATTATGGATACATACCTATGCAAACATAATATGATTATAAATTGGCATGCCCTTTTAAAATTTTAAGGCTTGGATTTAAACTAATGTGTGGGTTGAAACAGCCCTTATTCCACCTCAAATAAAGACATTTTTCATTTTAATTCATGTTTCTTTGCATATTCCTATTCAACCAGCCAATACTTTTAAAGCATTATCCTTAGTTCAGAAAGTCAAGTTACCTGTTTGAGCCGTTTGTTCTCATTGAAAACTCGCAGCATTTCATCTTGTGACTGCTGGGTAACCAGGACACTCTCGGCTGACGTAATACAGCCACTGCAGGCCAGACAGTCAGTCAGCGAAAATATCCACTCTCTGTAGCCGCTGGGCGTAACCATCCTGGCAAAAATATTTAATAGAGCATTAACAAAATGAAGTGAAAAACTACTTTAGTAAATATGTAAGATAATACAATAACTTATCAGCCATTGGTCTATGAACTAAAGTGTAAAAACATGCAATATATATCTAAATATTTATTTATCTTTTAAAACTACTAGTAGGTATGTGTCTACTAATATATTTTCTATTAAAATACAAAGAATAGCTCTGTAATTGTAAATTGGCAAACTTGTTGAACTAAAAGAAATATGTCATCACAATGGTAAAATTGATAATTTACCTATTTTGCTAAACACTCAACAAGTTAATACATTTAACACAGATAACACAAATCAAAATAAGTAAGAGTGAATTTCAATTAACCGCTCATGGATGGATGAGGATATATCCACTAATGACAAGTTTTGTACTTGACTGTTTACAGATATATCTACTTAAGATTACACTGTTCATAGATGGTTTGTAGATTTAGCTGCAAAAATCAGAGCAAAATGATATAAATGTGCTTTTTTTTATATAAACTGTGTGTTGGAAAAACCGCTGTTGAATATATTACTATGTATTTTTTTTACCATAAAAACGTCAAAAATATTAAGACAAATGTGCTCCCATAGAACATTTTTTTTGTCACAAGAAAAGAACAATATAACTGGCATTCAAAACTTGCGATATGTAGTTATTGTAAGCAAAGCACTCTTTAATTAATTGTAGGTGTACCAACACCTTGCAAGTAACAATACAAAAGGACTATTTAGCAATAAATAAAAACTACATAAAATACAATATTTTACGCTTATAAGTTAGTACAAATGTATAAATCAGAACTTAAAAGGTTGCTGCAAAAAGCATATTGGCACACAATCTGCCAGGATAAATTTGAACTACTGTGAGTCCAGGTTCTACCACTCTAAAGTATACAAATTATGAGATTGGGTAATGGGTTTAACACTTTTAATCCCCTCTCCTCCAAAAATACCGATTTCTGGATTCAAGTAATGGATTTCTAACCGTAACACTATCATGTAACAATTAATTATAAAAGGCTCAATAAAAATATATGGTGAAACTTAGACAGCTTTAAGTTGACTGCTATTGTTAGTTTTGTATCATTAGACCTTTAATTTGGGGTATTACTTTATGGGTAATTTGAGGGTATAGGAATGAATTTTGGCTGATGAAGGGCAGGTGTTAAGGGACATTATTTAACTAATAAGATATGACAGTTTAACATGTAGGTAAACAATAAACATACCTCACCTCTTTGATCTGCATGTAGGAACCATCATCATCAATTTTGATCTTTGCTCCAGTCCCTGTTTTCTTCTTGTCTATCTTGATTGGTTTTATACATTCCTGCAATTTGATAGATGAAGGTAATTATAATCCTCAAAATATAACAGATCAGAGGGTTTTACGTATCTATTTATACACTGGTCATATCTGAAAGTGGTCATTAATTGATGTGACAGTATTTTCAGCCTGTTGCCAGAAATGATAGTGAAAAAATACAAGACACCAGATATGCCTTACTAAAAAACATTGATTTCTGATTTTAAAATTATAACATTCTTCTTGTGGAAAACACACAAAAATGGAATATTTTAAACATTATTAGATTATTACATTCTATCTTCTCAAACCTTCCAATACATTGCTATAGGAATAATGCCTAGTGCGCTTATCACAAATAACAATGATTTTAATCCTGGAACCGGTAGTCAAATTTCTCTAAGTGGTGGATTGTTTTGGTTCTTTGTACTTTGCTTTCATCTGTATTTTAATAGATTCAATGGTTCAGAAGTAGATGATTCCTTCTTGTTATAATATAAAATAAATACAAAGTTACCTAGAATATTATTTTGTAATATTACTTTTTTCTTCTCTCAAGTTCTTTTTGATTTTAAGTTTCTATAGAAAATTTTCCTTAACCGTTACTAATGACATGAAGCATTCGATCAGAAGCTGGGGAATTAAGATCTACTATGTGATAACTACATTAATATATCTCAAGTGAAATTTTCTGTTTATCACCAGTAATGCAGGGCAGCATCAGATACAGCCAACACTGATGGCCGGAGATAATTGTGTTGGCCTTATCAACTAATCTCTGGATGTTTGAATAATCAAAAAGGTTGTTCCTTTAAGATGCCTGATGGCTGACAATAGCAACAGCCTGTAGGTAGAGTAGCTATAAACCAAAACTATTTTTGGCAAAACATAGGTAAGGGACTGTTTCTTAATTACATGTAATGGGCATGCACTTACAAACCATCTGTCTACTTGCTTGTCCCACCAGTCGTTCCTAACATGACAGACCACTGAATCATTCTTTTTTTACCAACTTGCATATTTTAATTTATGACAGAGACAATGTTTTCCCTGCAATATTATACTAACTTTAAAATCTTCAAGAAGAACCAGGAAAATTTTTGTGAACGTATCCAGGCAATTAATTGCTAAGGTTTTAATAGTTACATAATGCTGCCCCACACTCCGGGCCGTAACATTGTATAACAACTGCTAAAAAACTTCCCTTTCCCCCTGGGGCATTATGTAATTTAGGGACACCTCCAATTTAAAAACTGTTGGGTCACTAACACCATTTGAGTTCTTATACTGTATATGTTAAGTTTTTTCAAAATGAGATTAATAAAAAGAAACTAATAGTTGAACAGGATCACAATAACACCAAAACAATTCAGGGTGTGTTATCCTATCCCATCCAGAAACCCTGATTACCTCTTGTCCCCTAGATAGATGCACTAACTTAAAATTAAAACATTTACATAATTGTTGTGTAAAATATGGTTTACGTCCGCCTAAACATTCTTTTTGGAAATGAAAGCATAGACAAAAACTTAAGAAATTACAATGAGGTTTTAGACAACGTGGCTAGTGCCTGGAATAAACGGGTAGGGTACGATACGCGGGCCCGGTTTTTTATATTGAAAAAATTTAATCATTGATACCTAATATTCGTATCTCAAATCCTAGACTATCAATCGATATAAAAGTATCTATAGTCCTCAATATGTTTTAAAATTAAAATATGAATTTAATATTTTCAGTGATTAATCAAATTATTGTAGGTATATAACCAAAAATTAGGAAAACTGAAGACGACCATATTTGCTCCACTCACAGTTACAGTTGTTTCTTTCCCACAAATTTCACATACCGGTAATGGGTTTTTTTGATACGAGTTCTACATGTTGAACCCACGAAAAACATATCTTATCATCTTTCAAAGCAATGCTGTGTAGTCTTTTTGGGTAGGGTACGGATAAGCGGACCCGGTTTTTTTATATCGAAGAATGTAATCATCGATACCTAATATTCGCATCTCAAATTCTAGACTATCAATCGATATAAAAGTATCTCTAGTCCTCAATAACAATCATATGTTTTAAATTAAAATATGGATTTAATATTTACAGTGATGAAAAAAAATTATTATAAGCAAAATTAGGAAAACTGAAGACGACCATATTTGCTCCTCTCAGAGTTACAGTTTGTTCTTACCCACAAATTTCCATAATGGATTTTTCGGTTACGAGTCCAACATGTTCAAGCCACGTTAAAACATGTCTTATCATCTTTCAAAGCAATTTCGTCGTGTAGTTTTCTAAAATTGACTGTCATTTTTAATAATCAAATGTTACTTATATGTTAAATTGAAATATTACCTTACGTATAGCCTATTTATTTGAAAGTGTTTCCAGCTGTTGATAGGCCTATAGATTATTTAAGTTATTTGTTCAAAATAATTAATCAGTATCGATTGATTATATCGGTGGTTATGATTAAGTAATATCGTTAAGTAATTTCGATATAAAAAACCAGGTCCCGCTTATCGTACCCTACCCGTTTTTTCTTTAATTGACTGCTATTTTTAATAATCAAATGTTACTTACTATGTAAAATTGAAATATTACCCTACATGTATTATTTGAAAGTGTTTACAGCTGATAATGTAGATTATTTAAGTTAATTGTTCAAAATAATAAATCAGTATCGATTGATTATATCGATGGTTATGATTAAATAATATCGTTTGCCAATTTCGATATAAAAAACCCGGGTCCGCTTTTCGTACCCTACCCAGAATGCAATGCAATTTAATAACATTAGAAGTAATGAATTTGCAACTTTAGCAGTTACTTTCATAAGTAAAAATGGTAAAATAGGGCCTAATTGATCTTATATCCTTGAACATGCCTAGTTACATATTTAGGCCCTAAATTGGCCTCTATAATAAAGTTGTTAAAGAACAGGTGCCAATTTCCTGATTATTGACACTCAAATTTTAATCGACCAGCTACTCATTTTATTGTTTTTAAGTGAATTTGTATTGTTAGGCCTATATTTAACAGCTTTATAAAATGTGTACCTGAGAGGGAGTGATGAAATCGTCCAGATCAGTTAACTGTAAAACACCACTAAATCCTGAAGCCATGATGAAAATAATTTATAAATCTGCCTGTCAGCAGATAAGTTATTTTTTAGAGTTTCTTTCTCCACATTTGAGTGAATCTGTAGGCCTACTAAAACACACACAAGTACCGTATTTTCAATATAATAGTCGGCCTACTAATTAAATAATCTCATGGCCTTTTTTTCTTTAACCTCTCCTTCGCTGAATAGTGGATAAATAATAGCCTACTGTATACTGTTGAGGTAAAATAAAAATAGAAAATACGAAAGAGGCAATAGACAAGCACTCGTCGTCCAGTTCAAATAAATACAACAGAGAGATAATATCCTACGAATATGGCGTTTGTGTGGTGTAATAATGAATATAATGTGAACATTTTTACCAATAGTAGTAATTTTGCAATACTCAAAAACCAGCTGTTAATTTTTTTTTTGTACAAGCAAAAAGCAGGGACGAATCACTCAAGGTTTTTGATGTCAAAACGTGGTTCAGGAGCCTGTACCTTTCTGTACGCAAATTATTGTATGTAATCTTTTTATTTCGGGCTTTTATTACAAAAACCCAACCGCACACAAATCAAAGGACATATAATTAAATATACATTACCAAGGCAGATTACGTTTTTTTAAAACTATTGTAAGAGCACACCGATACAATAACATTAATTATTATTTAACACCTAAATTGTTTTTGCTTTCAATGTTTAGTAATACTTTTTTTATTAAACATACAAAAGTGTACTGAATCTTCAACAGTAAATTATATTACAGTTCAAACAATGATAGTACAACAATACAAACATTTAATTTTCATTATTTAATCTTTTGTAGATAAAATAAAAAATGTAAATAACAATTAATGAGATATAAACCGAAATAAATTACGCTTTTTGCCTAGTCATGTACATTGTTTAAGAAAAGCCACAACCCAAGCTTGTAAAACACAAAAGTTAAATATACGTATCAGAGAGCACTCCCAAGTATTGCACTGTACAATCGGGACCTGTAATGTCCGGTTGTTTTGCAAGATCACACAACCTAGTTCGGACATTATCTTTTTGTCCTCCGGCTAGCCTACTACTGGTAGAGTATGGAGACTCCAGTTTCATGGCTGTTTACTGAATGTTGCCCCGCCTTGCGCCTTCTGGGCTGAACATTGCGCGCGCACCTGCTGCTAAACTGTCAGATTGATGGAGATTGATGGGGGGGGGTGGGGGGGGGGGGGGGTGGGGGGGGGGGGGGGTGGGGGGGGGGGGGGGTGGGGGGGGGGGGGGGTGGGGGGGGGGGGGGGTGGGGGGGGGGTGACTATTCAAATGCATTAGACAATTTACCTTTAACGTTATCTGCATTGTACCCGAACAGAGTAATGTTGTGTCATCAGCGTATAATACAGAAAAGGTAGGTATATTAAAACTAAAATCATTCACAAAGAATAGAAATAGGAAAGGTCCAAATACTGAGCCCTGAGTTATACCAGCAGAGACATTTAGAAATTCAGATTTACATTTATTTACTACTACCATCCGTTTTCTATTGGAGAGGTAGGTCTGGGTTAGATCCAGTTCTAAGCCCTTAACTCCATCAAATAAAATAGTATGGTTGACTAGATCAAAGGCTTTACTTAAATCTAATAAACTAGATCCAATAGTTTTTATCTTCTAACTCACTTAAAATATACTCGACAATAGTTTCTAGAGCAAGAGAGGTGGAATACTTAGGCCTAAAACCAAACTAATGTCTGTACATTAGATTATTGGTAATGAAATAATCATACAATTGAGTCATTAAACATGATTCTATTATTTTACTAAACACAGGAATGGTGGCAATGGGGCGATATACATATACATATACGAGAAATAGAATTGGTCTGAGAATTGATCACTGAGTGACCCCGTAGCTCGACTAGAGGGTTGACCACGGTTGGCTAGAAGTAGAAAGCAGAGAGAGATCTCATTTGGAAAGAAGTAAAATGAAAAACCCATGGAATCTGCATGTTATATGTAAATGGAAGTACTGATATACTCAACTCGGACACGTCGTGGTTAAATTATGAGCCCCTAGGAACTAGCTAACTGCGATGTAATATATACGAACTAAATCAAATCAAATCAAATCACTTTATTTCCACACACAAAGAAATGAAATACAAAATTAATAAATCTTTACATTGAAATGATAACAAATGTAGCATTTGTATATTATCTAACTCATATGAACATACAATAGTATTCTAGTAATACAATTCAAAATCTAAAATTAAATAATTAACATTAAATAATATAAAAAAAGACTTATGTTACATAAATAAATCAATATAATGAATTAATAGATGAAACATACATATACATATATATACATATACATGTATATACATACACATACATATACACATCCATAGACGCATACCTAGTAAAAACAGCATTAAATTTGCTACATAATTTCTAGATAAATTCAAATAATGGGAAAAGAGCCTACATGGGCCTTAATGGCCTGTGCGTAGACTCGAGTTGAAATTGTTAAGATTCGAATTTTATCTCGAGCAGAGTGTAGATTAATTTTATAAAATTTGATAATTAAAAGAAGACATCTAAAGCAGAATAAACGACGGATATGACCTCGAATTCCGATAATCAGCAATATAGAGGAGAAAGTAGACAAAAACAAATGAAAAATATTGAGCGAACAAAGTTACAAAAAATAGGCTAATTACTTAAGTGAATGGATTTTATTATCTATAGTTTGAAGTGGAGAGGAGAGGGGACAGTGCCGTCAGTCAGTTGTCAGACAGTCTAGGTCCGTCTGTAGTCAACAGAGATAAGTAAACTGGGCCCTCTCACTGCTTATGAGAATCAAAAAACTCCTTGACATGTTTCTTAAAAACCTCAAGAGAGGGAGAGTCGAACAGCTTGAAATTTCTAAAACTATTAGAATAATTTCGATATAAAATGTGTGCTAGATAAAAACTGTTTGTTGTCGCAAATGATTTGTGTTGGTGAATAGTGTTAATTCCGACTATATTTGCATATCTTGTGTTATAAAAATGTGGGATTGTAGAAAAAATTGAGCCGAAATGTTTGTAAATATGAATAAATAAGACTTTAATAAAAATTTTTTTAATTGGCAGAATTCCTGTTTCTCGAAACAATAAATCAGAGGGATATCGTCTACACTTCCCAAAACCGGCTTTCAGAATAGATTTCTGAACTATATCTAAACTTTCAATATGTGAAGGAAAAGCACCTCCCCAAGCTAGAATGCCATAAGAAAAAAGGGATTGCACATAAGCAAAATAAACGATTTTAGTTTCATCAAAAACTCAAAATGCTATTTAACTGCCTAAAAGCAAATATATACTTTCTTGCTTTATTTTTTAAGAAATTAATATGATCTATCCATTTCATTCGAGAATCAAACAACACACCCAAATATTTGTATGACGACACTTTCTCGATTTTATTACATCCACAGGCATTGTTATAGTGATTGTTACAATTATGAATAATTAAATCGTGTAAGTTGTAATCTGAATTTGATGTAAGAGAAAGGGGCATAAATTTAGTTTTTGAGACGTTAAGTGATAAAACATTTTGGTCCATCCATTTTTTAATTGTAATGAGGTCATTTAAAGATTTATTTTGAACATCCTGCCAAGATTTACCTTTGATAATAATTAGCGTGTCGTCAGCAAAAAAGAAATAGTTTACCATGAATCTGCAGTTTTGAAATGTTGTTAATGTATATCAAAAATAATACAGGGCCCAGAGTGCTTCCTTGAACTACACCATAATCCACAGGAAGCTCATCGCCATTCACACCGCAGACAGACACAAACTGCCGTCTGTCCGCAAGGTAGCTCCTAAAACCATGCGAGAGCATTACCCGTTACACCTATAGCTGATAATTTGTAAATTAATTTGTTTCTATATACACTATCAAATGCTTTCTTTAGGTCAAGGAAAATTAAAAAGCTCCTCATACCATCTGACAAAGTATGATAGATTTCTTTGTTTACATCAAAGAGAACGTCTGAAATGTTTTTATCAGCCCTAAACCCGTATTGACACTCCGCTAAAATATGGTTGTGTTGAAGGTAATTTACAAACTGCTCTTTGACGATTCTCTCCAGCACCTTAGAGAACACACTTAACAAAGAAATGGGACGACAATTATTTTTCTCCGTAAATGTGCTAGCCTTGTGAAGTGGGATTACTTTAGCTAACTTAAAACTATCAGGAAATATACCGTACGCCAAGCTAAGATTTAAAATATGTAGAAAAGGTTTAGAGAAAATATGAATATTATCTTTGAGTGCAGAAGCTGTGACGCCGTCATAACCAGGAGCGGACCCGCCACGTAGTGCAGTAATGTGTCTGAATAGGTCCAGTTCAGTGACAGTCCGAAGCGTGAACAGTGAGTCTCGCCCGTAATCTGCATCATCGATAATTAATGCACCCCCGGTGTTACTTGAACTTGCCAAGTTATGTCCAACGCTAGCAAAAAACATGTTGAAATCGTTAGCGACTTCTTTACATACACCGTGAGTAACACTTGGTACATTAGGCAGATACCTTTCAACCGGAAATAACCCCTTATTATTTTTTTTACCTGCCAATTCGTTAATTACAGTCCAAAACAATTTAGGATTATTTTGATATTCGTTTAATTTAGCCCTGTAGTAAATACGCTTAGACGTTTTGATAGAATTGGCAATAAATTGCCTTAACGTTCGATAATTATTTTTAAGAATTATATTAAAAGGCTGTTTTTTAATTTTTTTGCTCTATTTATCTCTATCGCGAATTAATTTAATTAGATCATTTGTAATCCAAGGCTTTAGCCTCTTGAATCTAGATGACTTTTTAATTGGTTTCCTAGAATTATCGATCGCTTGGCCTACCATTTTACAAAATTCGTATGCAGCACCGTTTACATTTTCGTTCTGAAAAATCGTCTTCCAGTCAATATGAGCAAGATTACGGGACAAGAGTGCAGAGTCTATAATCGTCTGTGAAGCTGTATTTTGTCATAACCGATGGTGCTGTAACGGGAAAAGTAATGGTAAGACCAGTGCTATAGTGATCAGTAATCTCAGTCTGTAACACAGCTGCCTGTACGTTGTTCATGTCGTTATATCGTATAATAAAGTGATCCAGGCATGACTTTCTAGTTTTTGTTACCCTTGTTGGTTTATCTATACAATGAATGAGACCAGCACCTACTATACAGTTCAAGTATCTGTCAGTATAAGGGGAGTTTGTTTCAAGCAAGTCAAAGTTGAAATCTCCAGCTAAGATAATTATTTCGTCCTTATTCAAACTGTCAAGATAATGTTCTAAAGAATCCAAAAAAAGTAGGATAATATGGTTAAAAGGCAAAAACAACACGTTATGATAAATTTAAATGTAGTATTAATTTTTCAATTTCAATACATATTTTTTATCTTGGCTAAAATATCGTGTTCATTCATGTCATAGATACCATTTTACATAAGTTATAGTATAATAATTCGATGTTATTAAAGTCGATGTTCACGGGATTGTTTATTATTGGTCACATAACGACCAATGGCAATGGTACAAGTTACTACAGCTGTTATGTTGTCTGAAACCACAAAACTTAGGGATTCGCAAATTGCAGTAGCGAATCGTGTTTGTTTCTGTTTGTAAGTAGGAACTTTGTTCAACATTTAGTTGCTGACGTTTATAATTTTATTGTGATATTCCGCAAGAATCTTAAATTAGGTATGTAGTTATATTATATTATGTGTAAATTATAAATGTTTTTCCCTTCCTAATTACTAAACTTTCATTTGTATGTTTTTGTTATTGACAGTTAAGTTTATTTACATTTTAAGCCAGTTTTATTTGCAAACAAGTCGCTTTAAAGTTAATCCTGTATAGTTTATGGATTGGAAAGAACGTAATAGAATAAAATAGTCAATCTATCACTTTAAAAATAACTATCATGATCAATTTGTTTACATTATGGTTTTAGATTATTGCAATTATTGGGGTTTATCCTAATTCAAATACAAAGTAGGCTAGACATTAATAATATATGTTTAGGACATATAGAGAAGTACAAAGAATTGGAGCAGACCTATCACTAAGTTTATACCTGTTTAACTTCTGAAAGCATTGCCTAGTTAATTTATCCTCTATATACCATTAGAAAGACTGTAGAAACCTATTATAACCAAGAACAAAGGTCACTTAAGCTTAATATTTAATATAAATGGATTCTCTATTAAATTTAAAGCTAAGATTTATGATTTGTCATAAAAAATTAAACATTCTTCCAAGCATGTATTTCATCTACAGCAGCTGATGTTTTTTCAGAAGTCAATATGTTTTTGTTGCTTCCTAATGAAATGGTGGCATGTACTCTTTTGTAATGTATGAGGACTGCAATATAATAAGCGGCCACCACCACAATCAAATGATCAAAATTCATGATTATCTAAACCATAGAAACTAAAATATGTCGAACTGAATTACATTGTAGGCATTTCAACTTACAGTATAGTTTAGCTGTTTTATATATAAAAAGTTATAATTTAATTTTATAAATAAAATTGATTTGCTAAATTTGCCACTGATCTTGAAAAGAGCTTAACCAATTCTGTTATTTTTTTTGTAAAATATTCTTTCAAATTCAAGGTAGGTTTATAAGAAAAGAAAGATAATTCACCAGGAATATTTTGGAATTCTGCAAAAGTGGTAGTACACATGTTTTATAATCTAAATTTTAACGTACACCAAACAGCTGTTGACACTTTCAGACGAAGTTCAATAAATAGGCTGAAACATCTGTTTACAATTAAATTTTACAAAATATGAATTGTACTGTGCTTGATTAGTGGTGAATGCAGATAGCAAATAAATTATAGCAAATATCTAACTTTTGCCCCATATTAAGAGTGGCTTAGTGAAAGACAGAAATGAATTGAAAGAAATTTCTAGTGATTCATGATTATTATGTGGGTAAATATTAAGATCAGCGACTACCGCTCCGATCGCCGTAAGGTTTTTCGTACTAACACAGGTTAACGTAATTTCACCGAAAAAAATAGTCCCGATTATCGCTAACATATAAAAAACCAGTTTTACGGCAGTACAATGTTGGCAATACAAAACATATAAATAACAAGATTTTCGACTATCAAACTAAAAACAATGGCCGACCATGGACGTTTTGATGAATTGACAGTTGCCACGTGACAAACAGGAAGGTTTCCGATTGGCCGGACGGGTCACGTGACCTATAGGACGGCTTCGATTGACCGCCAGACGTACACAAACAAACCCACATGGACAAGGAATAATTAGTGAAGTTATTGACATGGCTTGCGATGGTTCTTGTCACACGCTAAAAAGACCCTAGCTTGCCTATTCAAAATTCAGATCACGCGATGCTTGCCCGCTGCGCAGCGCTTCGCGCTGCTTGCTCTTTTAGAAAAAAAATTAACTCGAGCTTGCAAAGTCCAAGCCCAGACCACGCATGACTGCTTACACACACAACACTCAGACAGAACTAACGCAGGTTTCATTACAGGCAAAAGATAAGCGGCGCGCGTTTATTACTGATAAGATAAGACGAGTTTATACTAGAATTAGTACATGGACTACTACCCTACGAACTAATAACACCAAAAAAAACGAATAAATGCATTGTCAGTCAGGTTTTTCAAATTTTATTTTTTCCAAATTTTTTTTGGGGGGGGGGAGGAGTAAACGGCTACGGCGATAATCGGGACTATTTTTTTCGGTGAAATTACGTTAACCTGTGTTAGAATGCAAAAAATTACGGCGATCGGAGCGGTAGTCGCTGAGCTTAAGATTTACCATTATGTGTTAGGTCATCTGCTGTACCTGCAATCATCATTAAAAGACCTAGGAGATTTTGTTTACGATGATTTAAGTCCCATTGAGCATGTACATAGTGTGTGCAGCAAGGCTTTGAGAATATTAGGAATGCTTTCACGCTTCTTTTGCCATCTAAATGATCCAATGTCATTAAGATGTGGCACACATCTGCGCTCTTTTGGAATATTCTTCCACCATATGGTTCCCTCATCTGCTTTGTCTAAGGCAAAAACTCCAGCAAGTCCAGAGAAAATTCTTTATAATTGTAGGCTACAGGTTAGGATACAACTATAATGAAGTACCAGTGTCCGACTTGGAAAAATGACCTAAACTTGAACTCCCTGGAGGCCAGAAGAGACGTTTTAGATGCTGTTCTGTTACAAGTTTGTTCAAAATATGATAGATTCTTCATTTCTTTTGGAAAGTGTGAACTTTGTCATTGGTGCACAAGATCCCTGGAGTTATTTGAGAAAAGGCACCACTCATCTTCCCTGGAGTCCAACAGCAGATTTGAGCGGATACAACGGATGAGCAATCGTATCTCTAGTCACCTGGACTTTTCTCCTGTTCATCTAGCCAGTCTAAAGCATGTGTTATGTACACTCTGTTGTAGCTGGAGTGTCCACTTAGTAAATGGGTTATCTTGTTTTTGGTATTTGACATGTTCACGACGACATGTACCCCCTTAGGTACGCAATCTATCACAACTGCCGCTGTGTACCCGATCGGGTACACACAGGGCTTTTTGTAAAGTGTGTCATGCACCCAGTGGGGTACACATTACTATGCATTTCATTATTGTGATTTTATTATTTGCCTGTCATGGTGGTTTGTTAAATTTGATCCCGTGCTTAAATAAATACCAGAGATACTATCGTGTGCCCCATTGGGCGCACAATTGCTTAATTTTTAGGTAAATTAACTTTTTTAGGTACCCCTTAGGGTACACAGAGAAAACTTGAAAGAAAAACATAATGAAATAATTTATATCTAATATTTATATGAATTTTTCTAGACGTTTCTACAACAGACGTCATGGCAGACGGAGGAATGGACCCATGTGAATGTTTCTGGAGCCACGAGCTTGCCATGCGCCGCTTGTTGTCCCTAGTAAGTCACCTGACCTTATTAAACCTCTGTGTAAAACTGGTATTCTCCATAGTTTTATTTATAAATAGGCTTTAAATAATTAAAGAAAAAATTCGGTACTTTGGGATTATACCGACCACACCCAGACATGAATCGTTATTTCACATTTCGTTTCTACTGATTACTAGATTAGCGTAGAACAATATTTCGTCAATATAAAACAGGAATTGTCTTATCGCAAACACCTCCCCATCCTCAGACAGAGGTCAAAGTCGAGCGTCTAGTAGATAACGTGATTGCAGAGTCTCGCCGCCCGTTCAGCTGGTGCATCGCTTTGTTGTACTTCCGTGTTTTACCTCTACATTTCTCCAAACACAAAAATTCAACAAAAACAAACATTTACCAAACTAAACTTTTTATTAAAAAAACACTCAAAACTTGTTTTTATTCTTGATCACATTCCGCCACCCAAAATGCGAGTGCCTCCGGCCATCAGCGCGGGCTTCGGCAGCACCTTCGGTGCTGCCCCGCGCTGATGTCGACGAAAGAAAAACATCCCTCGAGATAGTACCTATCAGTAAAATATCAAATTCTAGAGGGGCTAATCAGAAATATAAATTGAATTGTAATGGAAAGGCAATGATGTACCGTGCAAATCACGTGATGCCGCGCGGCCTGCCGTAATCAGGATTCTCGAGAAAGATAAGATAACAGCGACAACAATACCGATCACAATACCTGGAAATGCTTGTAAGTTTGTAATTTTGTAATTGAAGAGTTGTTTTTTCGTTCTATCATGTTTGTTTCTATAAATTTCTATTTTTGTGTTCTTCATACTGGTGTGGTCGGTATAATCCCAAAGTACCAAAAATTCAATTTGTTGCGTAATTCAACTATTAAAAAAATGTATTATTTAACATAAAATGATTAAAATTAAAAAATTACACTATCATTAAATTAAGTTGCAAACAGTAGACTATATTTTGCTTACTTTAAACACAATTTTGAGATATAGGCCTCCATTATTGGATGAAGTAGTATTCACAAAAATTTAAAATTACTTAGCTACTGATAGAATCATAAAAATCTGGTTATTTTAGCATTACGAGTTTTTTTAACTCGAGATATTGATGATTATTAATTTTTAGTTGTTTGACTATTGACCATCCATCTTTATAATTAATTAACAAGTACCCAATTTATGTCAAAAGTGAAAAATTCATCTGCAGAATAATATATGTAAAAATTCAGCGGTAAAAATTGTTAAAATTATTTTTGGAATTGTTTGGAAATTACATTTTTCAACATTCTAAATTTGTAAAGGCACTATGATGTTAAGTATTCAGTGTAAAATTCAGCAATTCTACACATGCATTTATTTATAGCAATTTTTATTTATAGTGTTGTTGTATATTGTCTTTTTCTATGGTAAAAAATCATGCAATTTTCTAATTAATAAGTCCCATAAATTGTAATTAGCCTTGCTCACCCCCACCAATATTCTTGAAAGGTGTTTACATGAAAGTGATCAAAAGTGACAATTTTATAGTAATAGGCTGCCTATAGTTTTAATTAATTGCTGAGAAAAAATGAATCAGCAGTTCCTTTACCAACTCTAAAGTCATTATATTGCAGTTATTCTTTTTCCACTTCAGATTGCAGATGACCCGGTGGAAATGCAGATAAAAAAAAGGACTTTCCAAAAATTAATGTTTGCTACATATAGTTCGATAGCATTTTTCTGAAAAATGAGTTTTGTACAATTTATGGAGGTTGAAGGTTAGACTTGATGACGTGGAATGTACGAGGGTAGGCTGAAAAGTAGTGTACACATGCTTGTAGGACACTAACAAAAAGAAATAGCGAGATCGTGTTTAAAGTAAAGTAAAGTACAATTCTTAATCTTCACAATCAATCATTTATTTTTCAACATAGTCACCATTAAGACTAACACGTTTCTCCCAACGTGTAAAAAGTTTTTTATTCTATCACTGAAAAACTCTTCAGATTTTTCTCATATCAAGGACCCAATAGTTGTTTTTGCCACATCGTCTGAAGTGTAATGAGTAGCCTTGAATCTCTTTTGAGTAGAGAGCAAAAAATAAAAATCGCAGGGGGCTAGATCGGGGTAATAGGGAGGGTTTGGAATTGGTTCAAACTTCAGCTTTCTCATTGCCTCTTCAGTTGTGCGTACGAGCGTTGTCGTGTTGCAAGATTATTGGCTTGAGGCTGCCTCTAACACGACAAACTCGATGTCAGAGGTGTTTCAGAGTTTCTATGTATTGAGACGAATTTACCATTATGCCTTATTCCAGATAATTGGTCACATAAAGTCGATGAGCATCCCTAAACATGATAAAATGATTTTTTGTGGATTGTTGTGTTTTATTACTTTTTCGTCACAGGAGAACCCAAATGTCGATAATCAGTGCTTTGTGTTTTTCTTCTGGATCATAATGATGCACCCATGTCTCGTCACGATATTCAAAAGAAAGTCGTCTCCTTCGTCATGGTAGTATTGCAAAAGATGCTGACAATATTCCATTCAATGCTGTTTATTCTCGTCTGTTTAAACGGCATGTCATTCATCGTGCACAGATTTTCCGGTATACTAATTGTTGCATAATACAAAAAAACACGTTCCTTACATATTCCAATATGGTTTGCGATATGCTGTTCGGTGATTCGCCGATTACTTTGAATCATCAACGAGTTTGTGATGCTTGTCGTCTGTGGGAGTGATCGGACATCCACTGCTTGTTCCATCAACAATTATGGCATTTCCAGGCTCACAACCATGAAATTTTATCACCCATTGATTGACAGTCGATTTATCAATCGTCACCTTAAACACTCTTTAAACGACGATAGATTTTAGTAGAATTAACTTTTTCAGCAGTCAAAAATTCAATAACAGCACATTGTTCAAATCTGACATAGCATTTGAATCCGTCTGCATGGTTACACTGCTAAAAATACAATGGATTAACATTAGGTTTTCAGACTGCACATGCGTTGTAGAGGAGGAATGGTACTTACGAATGCAACCAGGCGCGCTTCTATAGCTCATTTCAATCGTGTTTTACAAGCATGTGTGCATTAATTTTCAGCCTACCCTTGTATAAAAAATAAGTATGTTGGGTTTTTCAGTTGAAATAATACACTTCAGCAGCGGTCGAGATAAGTTTAAGCCAAGTTAGCTTATCTGATTGATGTTTTAGATAACTAATAGGGTATGAATGAATATTTCTGGGGGAAATATGTGAGAAAAGCTTATTATTGTGGTCAATGGGCTGATGTTACCCAGTAATTAAAAATACCAGAATAAATTTAAAATTAGTTGTCTAAAGGGCACTTAGTTCTTTATAAATCTGGCTTAACCATCAAAAGCAGTCTTTTACAATTTTTCAATACTTTAGTTATATTTCAGTTATTTAAACAATAAAAATACACATAATATTGTATAATTTATGCATACATCTAAATAAATTTTTTTATGATATTCGCACCAATCTTGTATGTCCAAGTTCTAAAGTAAAATACTATCTTTTAGTGAAATTTGTCTCCCGCGTTTAGTAATTGGTTAGCATATTTGGGTAGTCCTTCAGTAATGCCCAGGAAAGGTGCCTTGCCGTGAGACATATCGGGAAAAAATTGCAGGTGTAATATTGAGACACATACATCAATACAAATTTTATTCTAAATATGAAATGAGATCATATTTTTGTTTTAAATAATCAAAGATTGAGGAAATGATCGTAGCAAAGTGAGAATTTCAATTGGCAATAGCACTTGATTGCCAAAAGATATTTAATAAAAGACATACTATAAAACATTTAAATACTTCTATCTCGCACAAAATTAAATTAATTTTTTATATTAGTTATGAAACTAAAGTAACTACTTTCAAAAAAAAAGTCTCATAGCAAATATTATATTTGCAAACTTTGCATCTTTATATAAAAAATTTTCATACAGGCTTTCGGCTTTAAAATAATTAAAATAAAAAAGTTATAAATGATTACTACAAAATGTATTTTCTATGTGAATATTATTTCTTGTTATCATCTCTGAGAAACTGTTCGTTTGTTCCTGTTTTATGTTCTGTAATGTCTTATTCCAGTTACGGCAGTCACAGACAGTCTGCACGGATTCAGAATGCTTAGATCAGAGTAAGTTATTATTCATAATCAGTACAAAAAAGGTATTTCATATTAAAATATAAAAACTTTTAAACTGGCTAAGCTTACTTATTAGTTAAATTTGATCTGTTTTGAAAGGGTTTTGGATAAATAAGTTATGTACTTAACAAATAATACTACTGAAAGAATAAATACAGAGTTAAGAGATTGTATTTGTACCAAGAAAATAAATGTTAAGTTTACAAAATATTTTTCTTGGTATTTTTGTCTTCGGCTCTCTTGTAGCCTACATGTCTCCAGTGACAAATCCTTTATATGGTCATGGTTTCCAGATTTCAATAGTCAAGTCTGTGACATTGCAAATATCATATGCTACACGAAGCAAGAGGTGAAATGATGTTAAGCTTAATATTCATATTGAATGAACCCTTCTCATCACATACAGTGTTATGTGTGTAATATATTGAAAAATATGAAAAGTATGAGATTAGTTCGGCGGGTTCTACTGGCTCTGTTAGAAACAAAATGCAGCGGTTTTTTTCGTAGTACATTTACTGGTTTGTTGACAAGCAATAAAAGTTCCAGCTAAGTGAATAGTCTTCTGATGTAAACAAACTTGTTGAGCCACTGTGAATCCGGGTTCTTTGTACTTTTATTGTTGTTTTCCTCTTAGTACAACTTTGTTTTAGTTTTTAATCTATATGTGGGTAAAGTGCAATTAAATAATGTAATCAGTTTTAGGCCTCGTTTCTATGTGAAAGCATGTAACTTTTGCTACATTAGAATGAGTTGCTTGGTTATAGTATTGAAACAAAGCGTGAATTCTTTGTTTGGTACTATTTATTTTTCTGATGGTTGCAAGTTCAAGTGGATTACAAATTAACATTAGTGATATACTAGATGACGATTTAACATCCAGTGATGAAGAGACCCATTTGTCTCCTTCAATTGATCTAAGCCTAGATGTCCCTAACAGTAGCGATTTGTATAAATTTTATTTTTACAGTTAATTTGAGTAGAAATAATATTACAATACAAAATAAATAAAGTAAGATACACATATTCAATAAAACAAATATTATTTGATGCACCAACAGCTTTAAAATATACATTTAACTTGGGATTTTTGTTTAAAAACAACAACAAAATATTTGTTTAATTATTAAATTATGGAGCAAAAATCTAATGGTGTAATAAAAACCATAGTTTTATACCTTTTATGATTCTAAATTTAAAGCTTAATCACTAAAAAATCATGCATTACCTAATACCATTGCTTAATAAAAAGTTTTAAAAGTGCAACGCTGTATTTGAACTGAACATTTAAATACAACTAGATATATAAATTAGCACCAACCTGTAAGGGTCAATATATACATTTTTTTTTTAACTTAAAAATGGTGTTTTGCGATATAGGCATTATTTCTTATATAGGCATGGTAAAACATTCATCAGTATTATAGAATCGATTCACAGTTTTCATCTATGTAATTTATATTTAAAAAGCAATTATTTGGTTGAGACCATGTCAGCTTATTATATCTGTAAACTAATACATGTTATGGTATTCACATTAGTATGACAAGATCCAAATTTCTCCAGTCTCGTAAGAGTTTACCGTACCTTGTGGATATTTTATGAATTCGATTTCATATATGAATGTAATTATGAATTTACAGAGCGGACCAGAAGTACAGCATACACTAGAGCATTTCCACTGGAACAAACTATAGAGAAAAAAGTTCCAAATAAGATTTGTATGGTTTGAAAAACTTTTGTGTTATGGGATCATTATTCGTGTGAGGTCACTTGTTTTAGATACATTTTGAATACAAAATCAGCCTACATAAATAAAACAAACACTTGCAATTGGCATATTATTTTGTAGTCTGCGAGTTTATTTGCCAGTGTCGGGCATCAGTCAACGGCAGCTTTGACTCGCTCTTGGCTGTGTTCAGTTATAACGTCTTTGATTTTTTGTAATTGAAAGCTGTTTTTTATTGCTTGATTTATAGTTTTATTAATGAAAAATGAGTAAACATAGGTGAGACAAATCACCAGTGAGTGACAACACTTTGATAAACGATACTGTTAGTGCTGAAGATGTTCATGATGTTTGTTATGGACATCAGAAGTATTACTTCACACAAAAATGTTGTTGACATTAAAAAGTAAATATTGTAAATATTTTATTACTCCACTATCTTTTTCCAATGATATTTGTTGGTCAAGTTTATATAAATTCAAGAGAGTATGTAGACCACAGTTTGAAAATTTGTCAAACAGTGTTTACACAGCAATACAATAAATTAATTAGCTGTACCTCTTGTATTCATAAAGGTAAGTTCTTTAAATTTTGTGTATACAATAAGAAATATTTGCTCACAAAATGTATGTATTTTTAGGGGCAGTTATTATTTTCTACCCGTCATAAGCGTTGCAATAAAAAAGATTTATTTTAAATTTTACATACATTGTTTAATTGATACTTATGTTAAATAGCTTTTTCAATTACTTTACAAAAAAAACTATTTGTGAACATTTATTTTAAGGTTAAAATTCTTTTTAAAAATAAGAAAATTGTTTTTACTCAACTCTTCATTAAGGACGATTTTCATCTTGGGCTTTATGGCAAGCCCATGGAAATAAAAGAATATCTTTTAGATTACTGAAGTTACCCCAGAAAATCAACCCATTGCTAATTATCGACTGAAATGAGCCATAGTATGTAGTAACAGCTTAATGTTAAGGAACACCATCCAAAAGTGAAAGTTAGTTGAACTCCAAGTTTACCTTCTGCTTAGTGCAGTATCTGAAATCTGACACTGTCATAAACTTAACTCCTGGGATCATGTGCATATGAAGAAACCCCAAAAAATCGGCTATGAAGAAGCTTAGGGGAGAGGGGGGTACCTTTGAACTGGGGGCACATTTGAACAAGTTTAAATTTTCCCGCCATTTGATGAGCTAACTGCCTGATTTTTTTTCTACTTCTCCTTCTCATCTGTATGACCTAGTACACCTGTTTCCCTCCATTTCTTTTAACCTTTGTATTCAGTGCCAGATAGGTTAGGTTTTAGCCACATTTTTGTAAAACTTTTGAGTTTTGAGTTGTAAGACTGTCAGCGGAAGAAAGAATTGAAGAATTGACCAACCTTATATTCTAAGGTAAGTACATTTATTGAGCAATTTTTTGAATATAATAACATAAGATAATCTGTTCAACTAACTAAGAAAAAAATCAGTTTCTTCTACTGTGACATGTGGGGTACATTTGAACAAACATTGGGGGGTACATTTAAACATTCTAAAATTATTTCATAAAAGTTACTGGTTTTGTAAAAAAAGGTAAAATATAAGAAAGCCGAATTTTTGTAGGTTATTTATTAGCATTTGTACAAGTTAAACAATTTATTTATTTTATTTTTTACTGGAAAATTATAAATATTAAGAGAATTGTTTTAAACCTAGAACATATAATGGTAGGCTATCATCAAGATAGAATAAGCATGAGGCCTATTTTTTGTATTAGTTTCCATGTTTATATTTTTAAATCTAGTACTTTTCTTACATTTAAAACACACAAGTTGTCTTACGTCTTAAATCTCTTCATTAAAAAAAATTTGATATCAGCAGCCTAATATTGAAACAAACCTAATTTGATCTTACATTGTAGGCCTTGGCCTACTAAAACAATAAAATTACTAACTTTACATTATGTTTAGGTAATAACTTCACTTTGTATTGTTTCAGGTTACAATGGTTAGAAACTACATCAAGAAAAAAAGTGGGCCCAGAGATAAATGAGCGAGATGTGGGAGGAAGCTGTTAATCTTGTTTTGGAAAAAAACGTCCCAATACGTCAAGCAGCAGAATCGTTTGGCTTGGTTCATACCATGTTATTCTATCGAATAAAAAAAGCAAAGGCTCTTCTAAAGACAAATTTACCATCTGAGCACACTGATATCCGAGTCCCTTCAGCACCCGCACCCCTTTTAACATTTAATAGCAAGTACACTTCTAACCAAGTATTTTCAGCTCAAGAAGAAAAAATGCTAGAAGAATATATTATTACATGTTCTGCGATGAACTATGGTCTCACGTACAAAATCATTAGAGCTCTTGCATTTCAGTATGCAGAAAAATTGGGCCGATGTCCAAAAAAATGGGAAGATAATAAAAACAGCTGGTTTAGATTGGTTGAAAGGTTTTTATGAAAAGACATAAAGATTTATCACTGAGAAAAACCTGAAAACACAAGCTTAGCTAGAACATTAGGTTTCAATCGGAAAAACATTGAAGAATTTCAAAAAAACTTAGATGATGTTTACAAAAAACACAAATTTTCTCCGAGTGACATTTACAATCTTGATGAAACTGGGATTAAAACTGTCGTGCAAGCCCCAAAATGTTGTAGCTAAAAAAAGGCACTAAACAAGTAGGCCAAGTTGTGTCTGGAGAAAGAGGCAGCCTTATTACAATGGTTGCTACTGTTAATGCGGCAGGCAATACCATTCCTCCAGTTTTCATATTTCCCCGAGCTAGACTACATGACAGTTTTAATGGTAGGTGCTATCAGTGGAAGCTTAGGACTTGTTTAACTCCCCTACTAGTGGGTGGATCACTAATGCTTTGTTCCTCAAAGTGCTGGAGCCACTTTGTGAAGTACAGCCACTGCTCAAAAGAATCACCAGTTTTGTTGATTCTCGACAACCACGAATCCCATTGCACTCTGGATGCAATATTATACGCAAGAGAAAATGGTATTTGTATTGTGACAATACCTCCTCATTGTAGGCATCGTGTCCAACCTCTAGATGTTTCAATTTTAGGACCATTTAAACAAAACTTAGCCACAGTTCAAAATAACTGGCTAACAAACAACCCCGGATCTAAACTCTCAATTCATGATTTAGCTGGGTTGGCATCAAAAGCTTTTTAATTTAGCATTTACAAGGAAGAATATCTTAAAAGGATTTGAGAGGAGTGTGGAATATGGCCATATTCTACAACTGTGTTTACTGATGAAGATTTCCCATTTTCTGAAGCGATGATAACCTCTAGTACCCTACACCTGACACTACGAAATCTTCTAATCTAGGACGCGAAAATGAAAATTACAGCCAAGGTACATCTAATGCTAGACCTACAGGTTCAACATCAATTGAAAATGAAAGCCTAAATGATGGGATTTTAAACAAAACCGTAGCAGTGTCTCCTAGTCCAGAGGTTGTTAGGCCTTATCCCCAGCTGCAGGCAAAATCTTCAGTAGAATGTAAAAAAAGGAAGAGAACCAGGAAAATCGAAAATAATTACGGCCACTCCAGAAAAAATTCGGTTGGAAGAAGAAATCAAAAGAAAGCTTTTAGAAAAACAGAAAAAAGAAGAACTAAGGATAGCACGTGACATAAGGCAAAAAGAAAATTAGATTTACCAGAAAAAAACAAAAAAAAATCAGGACATAACAAAAGAAGAAAAACAAATAAGCATAAATCTATTTCATACGAGTCTGACTGTGACGATCCTGACCCAATTTATATGGAAAGTGGAGAATCAGACTGGGTGGAGAGCTCTGAAGAAGATGACAACTTCGATAGGCCTAACCTGTCCTAAACAAGTAAAAAATATGTCCGATGCTTGAAAAATACTATGCTGTATTTTATGATATAAGTTGGTATTTAGGAAGGGTGGTTTGATTTCCCGGATGAAGGATTTTCTAAAATTAAGTTTTTGAAAGAAGGACTTGGAGATTCATATGAGTGGCCAAAACATGATGATGTTCAAGTGATAGAAAATAAATATCTTTTTTTACGGGCCAGTACCTTTGATTGGAAATGACCCTTTCTCATCGACGACAAGTGTAAAAGGAGAATTCGATCAAAATACTCAATGTTAAAAAAGTAGAAGTTGAAACCTAAATTTTGTTTACACAATCTGTAATGTACCTTTGATTAGTGCACACTATGAATAAAATGTTTTTGTGTATTTCCTTAGTTTTTCTTTACTAATTATCCAATGTTCAAATGCACCCCGTCCTTGTTCAAACCTACCCCAGGCTTGTTCAAATGTAACCCCTTAGTGGGGGTACATTTGAACAACATGCAGTGAACTTTAATTTTTTTTTTTTTTAGCCTAGATATTTTTGAAGATTATTAACATTAATTTAAGTAATTTGTTGCATAATAGTCTAAAGATCAATGTCCCCATGCTTGTTTATCAAAATAATTAATTTAAAAAAATACAAAAATTTTTTTTCAAAAAGTGTTTCAAAGGTACCCCCCTTTCCCCTAGAACGAACTCTTTGCATCGTTTCGACATCTACAGACATCCACTCAATTGTGCACCTGATTAGACAACCAGAACACCTCTTCACCTAGATTACACCTGATTGTGTAGTCTAATTTATTGTCGCTGATGTCGAAATGATGCAGTGTTTTGAGCTTCTTCGCTGCCAATGTTTTTCTCTGACAGCACTTATAACAAGCATTTGTAGTGCACATTACAGTTTTTGTAATGTGCATTAAAACTTGTAAATGTAACAAATTGTTTTATGCAGTTTTCATGAATTTGTAACTGTTTTATCTTCAAATAAATTAACCTTATTTTTGCACTATTCTTTTTGAATAATCCCTTACAGTTTTTAGAAAATCGTCCAGATTGTCACCTAAACTGATGTTCAGTAATGACCTTTGATAACTGAATGAATTAGCGTAGCAAAATTGGTCATTACTCTTAATAGTTTGTTTAACATAAATCATTGATGAACACTGGAGGTTTACATGCAAGCTAATTGGTGTGGCTTTATATTACCTAATAGTCCACTTGGGATTAGTTGGTGTATATATTGATTAGATAATCCGGAATCTTTTTTTTAATTTCAGTCTTAACATATGTAAATTGCGTTTTCAAGAAAGATTAATCTCAAGCGGCAAAAATTAGTAATTTTGCCCTTACTGTTTTAAACAGTATATTTTATTTGCCTAATTCTTTGTTTTTTCAACGATGATTGTTCTTACTCTTAATATAATTGATCTAACCTTGACTTAAAAGTGAGACTGTTTTGCAACTGCTGAGTTGATAACGAGGAATGTTTTAGTGCTCATTTAACGATCTCCATTGTTCTGTTCTGTATGAAACCATTAATCAGTTATTGTCTCTTCTAAGAACGGGAACAATTTAAATAAATGTTTATATGTATATACAGGTGTGTTTCAGAACTCTTCTAAGATATTTTAGAGCATTGTTTCTGTGGTATAGTAAACTCATTTTTAACTATAGTTTGGTTTTATATTTTTTTATATTCTGTCTGTATACATGTATATTTTTTTTATTAAAACATATTTTTATTTAAAATCTGATACATACAATTATCAAATTTTGTAAAGATGTTAATATTAGTAATTTTGATTAAAAGATGTATAATACTAATCATAATTAATTTAAATAATCATAATTTAATTTTAAACGGTGGCCATTTGAAGTTGTTAAATTAAAATAAAGTAAAATTTAATATTTTCAATAAAATATAATTATAGACAAATAATTTATAAGAATAATTTTATTCAACCAATTTGATTAGAAATACAATGTGTTGTTTATGGAAGTCAAGTGAAAAATAGCTTAAATATTTCAACTTAAGTAAATGTATTAGACTCCATAGTTTCTTGAGCTAGTTCTCTGCACAATTAAAATTATTATGTAATAAAAACATTTATTAACTATCAAATCCAGGCAGTATCTGTATTGCAAAATGAATAAAAGTGTATTTAAATCCCATGTAAGCATATATACTACCATAACAAATATCTTGAATTCTCATCATTTATAACATAACATGCCCTTTGTTTGAATTAATACTATTAATTTGCACAGTGCAATACATATTTTTTCCAGTTTCACAGGAGAAATAGCACTTTGAACAAGTATTTCACTATGACATATCTCTTGAAAAAGAAAATAAAACTACAAACAAGCATAAAAAGTTTTGATTAACACATTCAAAACTGAGAAAGTAATAAGTTTTTGGAAAGGTAGATTTTGAATTTTTCTCTTGTTTTACAATAAATTTAAAACTAAATAGCAAATTGATTTATTTTACACCATTACTAAAAACATATTTTTCGTCTTATTTGGTTTATTGTGACTGTTTATATAAAAACAAATTAATACAGTACACTTTAATAATGATTGCGGTACAATTTTTCCATGAACATCCGTACTAATAGGGTTAAAAGTACTGGTAGGATGCATAATAAATGTTTGATATTTACTAATAAAAGCAGCTTTTGCTTCCATAATCCACACTTAGTTTAAGAAAAACTGTTTATATTATTCAATGGTGATATATATTTAAAAAGCAATATTAGATCAGCTGTTGTTGGAATTTTACACCATTTCGTGTGAATATTGTTTATATTTTATTACTCTACTATCTTTTTAGATCATTCAATTTACTATCAAACAACAATTGATTTATTTATTTCTATAAATGGATGTACAATGAGTTTTCTAAACAAAATCAAGCAAAAGTCACCAATTTGACCTTTTATTCTTAGTAGACCACAGCATCAAGTGGCTGGCATTCAGAAAGTTAAAATAAAAGGCGTGTTTAGAAAGTAAATACCGTTTTTTTTTTTTTTAACAATTGAAATAATATTTTTTAACACAACTTTATTTCTACATGAAAGCTCAAACCTTTAACTATTTTTGGACATAGTTTCCACTGATGTTCAAACACTTGTCGTAGTGGGTGGTCAATTTGTCTATACCCTCTTCGTAGAAGGTTCCCGCCAACCAATGTAGCTACGACTCCACAGCAGTTTTCACTTCATCATCGGTTTCAAAGCATTGTTCCGCCTAGCCTGCGCTTCATGTGCAGGAACGAGTGGTGGAGTCAAGACGGTGCCAAGTCCGGGTTGTAGGGTGGGTGATTGAACTGCTCCCAACGAAATTGGCAAACCAATGTTTGAGTTCACCAGCGGTATGGGGCCGAGCATTGTCATGGAGCAACACAATTCCGTTACTGAGCATTTCTCTCCGTTTGTTTTGAATTGCACGCCTTAGTTTTCTTAAGGTTTCTCAATACCTTGCTGCATTAATGGTTTCACCTCTTGGGAGAAAAATCAATCAGCAAAACACCTTTCCGATCCCAAAAGACAGTGCACATGATTATTTGTGCTGACATTGTCGTCTTGAACTTTTGTTTCTTCAGGGATCGCTTGTGTCGCCACTCCATTGACTGCTGTTTGGATTCCGGTGTGACATGATGGACCCAAGTTTCATCACTTGTCACAATTTTGTTTAAAAAATCCTCACCATCATCACTGTACCGTGTGAGAAAAGTCAAAGCACTTCCTCCACTTTGTGCAAGTCAGTGAGCATTTTTGGAACCAATCGGGAACACAACTTGCGATAACCTAAGCAGTCCGTAGCAATTTTGTACAAAAGAGTGTATGAAATTTATTGGAAACCGTCAGATAGTGTTGTCATAGTGAAACGTCTGTTCTCTTGGTTTTTTTTTTTTCGTCAACTGCCCTTACCAGATCATCGGTGACAAGAAGACCAACTGCTCCGATTCTCATCATGCACATTTGTTTGACCGCCATTCTACCCCACTTTCTCACCATTCCTTTACTCATCACGTCTTCCCCTTGATCTCGAAGTTGACGATAAATTTCAGCCGGATTCACATTCCTTGTGTTCATAAATCTTATTACACAACGAATCTCACAATTGGCGAGATCACTAATTGTCTTAAACATTTTAAACGTTCAGAGAAAACTGAAAATGCAAAATAGAATAACTAAAATGGCACGAGTCGATAGCCAGTGAACAAGGACTACTAGTGTGCATGTGGGGAACACCGATCGCAGTACTACGGCGGCAGTAGAATGAAACGATATTTACATTCTGAACACGCCTCGTATTTAACTACAATGGCATCAAGTGGTTGGCATTTAGAAAGTTAAAGTATGTAACTGTACCTGTTGTATGCATTGTATGCAAACTGCATACTTAAAGATTTTAGGAATAATAGCAAGTTCCTTCTCAATTCTTCAGCATATCCTTAAGAAACGTCTTATTAAACCTGTATATACTCATAGGGTCAGTAAACTTAATTTGGCAGAAACCTTTGTAGCCCAGTGGCGCACCCAGGGGGGGGCTTTGGGGGCTTAAGCCCCCCCCAAGGACCTGATATATCCGACTAATAAATACTGTATGTGACTAATCATTCGTTATGTATCATCATATATGTTTTATCGTACTTTTATAAACTATAATGAATGGTAACGTTAAACCTATTTATTAAAGTAACACAGATTAAATCATAGAAATCAAGAGTTGTGAAACAAATATTTAGACGTATGTATTCACAGTATAACTGCCTGCGCTGCTGTGTTAGCTCCCTCCATTCCATCCTGCTCTATGGCGATGACTACGTGCCGTTGCCATGGGCGACCAGCTCTAGTTTCCACAACTCTCACCAGACGCGCCCGTGCCCGCCCCGGCAGTGAATTTGTCTTTTGTCCAGTTGACAGTCGTAGTTTTATCGAATTGCAGTATAGTGTGTGTTATGGGTTGTCTGGCTGTCAAGTTCAAGCTGTGTTTGTGGTCTAGGTCTGACAAATTGGTTGGACAGTAGTCTAGTAAGTTATGGGTGATAAAAGAAAAGCTAGTATACAAAACTATTTTAAACCGTTGAAATGCCACAAAAATATTTCGGCAAGTAAGGAGCTGCCTACATGTGCTGAACAGCCTGAGTTTGTGTTGGAGGATGTCTCGGGAGCTAACGTAAGAACTCTGCAGTCCGATGTAAGTCAAAATAACTTAGACATTGCTTTGTTTAAAACAAAAAAATTGACAGACAGTGAAAAGTTAAAAGTGTTGAATGACAGATGGGTCCCTCAAAGTAGTTTTAACTTTCCTTACAGAACGTACGGGACTCAACAACGAAAATTTTTGTTTTCATGGCTAAATAAATATACTTGGCTGTCTTATTCTGGAATTGAAGACTCTGCATACTGTGTTCATTGTATGCTTTTTTCCAAAAAAGAAGTAGGCAAGAGTAACGCTCAACATACTGGCCAACTTGTTGAGGAAGGTTTTTCTAACTGGAAAAAAGCATTAGAAAAATTTGAAAAGCATGCAGCCTCACAGTACCACAAGGACTCTTGTGTAAGCGCAGCTAACTTTAAAAGAGTAATGGATAGTGAAATCAAATCAATCGACAAATCCCTTGATAAAGGGAAAGACCTTCAAGCCCAAAACAACGTGAAAAGAATCCTTCCGATAATAGACACTATTATTTTGTGTGGAAGGCAAAATATTGCTCTTAGGGGCCATAGAGATTATGGCGAGTTTGATATAAATCGTAGACCTGCCGAGAATGAGGGTAACTTTAGAGCACTGCTTAGAGCCAGAATTGAAGCGGGGGATCAAGATTTAAAAAAACACTTTGAATCATGTGGAAAAAATGCTACGTACATAAGTTGGAACTTCCAAAACCAAATAATTGATGCTTGTAACCAGATCATAACTGAAAAAATAGCAACTAAAGTTAAAGAGGCTAAGTTTTTTAGTATTCTCGCAGATGAAACGTCCGATGTTTCAACAATTGAACAGTTTTCGTTGTGTCTACGATACGTAGATTCTGATGCATCAAATAATTACCAAATATGTGAGCAATTTCTCAAGTTCATGCCACTAACCTCCACAACCGGTAGGGAGTTGGCAAAAACTGTAATAAAAGGACTTGAAGATAGTAACATTGACGTCAATAACCTACGTGGCCAGGGGTACGATGGAGCGGCTGCCATGAGTGGGAAGTTTAATGGGACCCAAGCCTGTATCCAAGAAGCTCACCCCACAGCAATATTTGTGCATTGCGCTTCTCATAGCCTTAATCTGGCATTATCAAACGCTTCTGAAGTTGCACCTATCAGAAACTGTTTCGGAATAGTAGAGAGGTGTAACGGATACGTTACATTATAATAAATAGTAAAAAGATAGGTTTTTTGTGAAAAATATATTAGCTTTAGACTCTTTGTCTTTACAGGGTCGTTTTACAATGGGTGCGGCGTAGGGCAGCTATGTGTGGTAAAATGAAAATAAAAATTTTGATAGAAACAAATTTTTTTATTTATTTAATAAAAAACTAATACTAATGAACATTGATTTTGATGAAATGAAATTATGGCTATGCTTAAAATAACATCCTACAACACAAAAATCCAATTAGCTTGAAATAATTAATTAGAAAATATCCCTACTCCCTAGCAGTTAAAATTTAGAGTCTGATTAGTTAAAAAATGTTGATCAAAAAGGTTTAAATACTCTTAAACATATTCACCAAATCCCATGATGGCGACACGGCGGTCCTCACAGATAATTGAAAAATTTAAATTTGGATCACATTGAAAAAAGACTGATTATAATTGAAAAAATTTTGTGAAAACTGTTTCACAACGTACTACATCATCAAGAGGTCGAGGAAGAAGACTCTCTCTTTCCCAAACTCCGAGTCAGTAGCGCAGAGAGGGAAAAGTGATACCCTTCAAAACGGAAATTTTCCGTTTTTTATGGTCGAAAAAAATGATCCGCTTTTACTTCTGGCTAACAACCCACTCGAATTCGGTGCGCAGAGAACGAGTTTGCGTTCCCGCGGGGTCGCTACCCTCCAATGAGAGTAATCGTTACGTTAGCCAATCGTGGCACGCGTTTTGCCGTGTTTACCTTTGTTCTTTGATGTTGATGAGCAACTATCGAGTTTTATTAAATATGGCCACTTTACCATTCGAGATTTATGTTTGAGGTTACAAAACTGTCAGTGACGGACTATGTCACCATGCACAACTAACCTTCATAATAAATTGAAATTTGATTATTCTCAAATATGAGAATGATAACTTTAACTAAGCAATTAAAATTGTCGGTTTGGATTCCTATTCATTTAGATTTATTATTAATAGAAAAATATTATTCATTGTATTATATTATTCTCGAATTTATTATTAATTGTAAAAGTTGATTTAGGTTACAGGCTAGGCCTATACCCGTTTACAGATACCCCCCAAATTTTTGTGGTAAAATTGAAAATTTTCATTACAAAATTTTACTCATTAAAACTTTTTACAGTGAATGATTTAAAATAACAAAGATATACATATTAAACAATCCGAACAACAAAACAAATAAATTGAAGAACAAAGAACAAACAACTGTTAATTTAAATCTAATATTACAAATTTTTTCTTCATGCTTCTTGACGAACAAATTTTTTACTTAAAGTTAAAATTTTGTGAAGTTTCAAGTTTTGCTATTGTCTACAGGCTAAGTTTTCACAGTTTACTTTCTTTAATTCATAGACTTACAGTCATGGTGTGTTTATCACAGCTTCTATACTTATTGGCCCAGCGCTTTATCTGTCTGACTTCATTTAACATCACCTTGGAAGTTGAATTTGATTAAAAGTTCTTGCCTTTCCATATTTACTTCATTTAACATCACCTTTGGAAGTTGAATTTGATTAAAAGTTCTTGCCTTTCCACATTTACTTCATTTAACATCACCTTTGGAAGTTGAATTTTGATTAAAAGTTCTTGCCTTTCCACATTTTCTATTTCCTTCTGTGAGAACAGTTTTTATTTCATCACTTGTTTCCAAAGTGAATTGTATTATTGCAGTGAATTGATCCAAACGTTTTTGACTTTTCTCACATCCAATGCTTTTAAAATGTTCCATTTTAAACACTATTCTCATCTTCACTGACAGAAACTTCTTCAAACTTATGTATGTGTCCTTAGACTTATTTTCAGACATAAGAAAAGCACACCATGACTTCAAAGTGTCCATACTTGTGGTAGATTCATAAAAACACACCATGACTTTAAGTGTCCTAGTCCAGTTGCTTTGGTGATTTAATTTGTTGTGATTTGCCTGTGATATTCGCGCACTCACTTTCACATCTTACACTAAACATTTCCTAATATTTTAAAAATTAAAGTTTTTCACAAATAGTACTTACATTATTTATTAAACATTCTTACAACTAAGTCAAAAACAATCAACATAACATAAATATGAACCATTATTTTTTCAAATAAATTATTACTACTATTGTTACTAGATAAAAATTCATTCTCAGCATTTTTCATCTTACAAATTCATTCATAATTAACTAACAATCTCTCCACACAGTATATAAAATTTGTTTCTCCCTTTTTTTTTTTTTTTTTTTTTTTAGAAATTATACACAATAAATGGTAAAAAATTTATTTAATTATTTATCCTTTGTAATAATTCTTGCATAATTTAAATATTTTTGTTTTGTTTATTTTAATCGAGGTTATAATAATAATTATAACCTGTCTATTTTGTAGTTTATTTTATTTTTATTTACCCTCCTTGTTACCTATTTGTTGTACTATTTTACTTCAACGCACTATCTAATAGTTATCACCTTTTATTAATTAATTACCAATTTTTTTAACTAATGAAATTCCTTTGCAACCCCCAAGTCATAATAATTACAATTTTGTCCCTTTGTTTTGAGTTTTATTTTTTTTTTTTTTTATATTAGCTGAATTCTTTTCTTCTTACTCATTTATTTGTATTCATTTAATACAATATTCTCCTAACTTCCTCATACCATAAAATACCCATTTCGCACAGTAAAATCCCTTTTAAGTGTCATTGCACTTCATTATATAAGTTGATTAAATGATTATTAAACCAAATATTTACTAGCCTAATATATTTCCTTTTTATTCATCCCCCCTCTGAATTAATTAATTTAGTACTGACTTTTGAATTTATTTTATTGGCTCAATTCTATTTCATACATTATCCTGTAACTCCTACTTTCCATTCCACTTTTAAATTGTTCCCAACCTCTCAATTTCCACTCCTATTCTCTACTATTATTTATCCCACTCCATTCACAATATATCCTTCACCTTTAGCCTTTTGTTCAGTGTATTTTACACTACCCCTCTATCTATCATTATCATATTAACTATTAAACAGGCCTACTTGACCTACCTCTAACATTTTACTTTAAGAATAATTACTTTTTTATACCAGTATACCCCCCAGTTTGCTTTATTATTATTATCATCTCAGTATCCCCCATGTTACTTCATTATTATTATTATTTTATCCGTACAACAAAATAAACTAACTCATCAGAAAAACAATACATTATTTCAATAATGAATATCTAATTAGTCTTTTTGTGCTTTTGCTTTTTTCTCTTCTTCTTTCTTTTCTTTAGAATTTACTGTAGTTTCAATTTAAATAAACTGTGTTTCCTTACTTGAATGTCATTCTCCTATTCAATCCAACCATATTTAATAATTTGTTATGAATCTTACACTTTTAACTATTTACAAACCCAGAAACAATAAACTGTGTGTGATCGTGTACCTTGTACTGTTGTCTTGAAAATCATATTTCAAAGTATGTTTTTTGTGTTAACCACCCAGAAACCTAACTGTGTGTGATATGTGGTTTTTGACATTTATTTGTCCCATGGCCGTCAAATCGTTACAAAATCCAGCCATGCCATTTTATTCTGTTTTGTAAGACTTTTTTATCTTTCGAAGGGAAAAAAGCTACAAAGGAATAATAAAAATCACGAAAACCCATATTGTTTTAACCCTCCATCTTTGTTTGAACTAAACCCAAATTTCGATAAAACTTTTTTAATTGTGTTACATTAAATGTTCCTATCACACCACCATCTTCGTTGACCACAACATATGCGTTTTTCCAATTTTATTTGTGACAACCCTATACGGGCCCTCATAAAGCAGAAAGAACTTCTTAATTTTCTTGTCAAGTTTGGTTCAGACAGATAATGTGTTTTTACTAGAACTTTCATCTCCTATACTAAATCTAATTGGTTTGACCTTATTATCAAATTTTCTTTTCCTTTTTTCCCACTTTTGAAACTAGTCTATCTTTGACTAATCTTATTTTACCTGGATTAATCAGCTAACATTCTTTTCTCTTTGGGAAATTGAACCATATCCTGTAAAAAATTCCTATCTTTCCTACCAAACATTAGTTCAAAACGGGATTTCTTCCGTGGTCTCATGCACGGAATGATTTTAAACACTTTTCAATGAAATTTAGTACTAATGGCCATTTTAGTATGTTTCTCATGGCAGTATATCCTGCATATTTTAGTAATTTCCTTATTAGCCCTTTCAACTGGATTTGAGGCCTGGATGCCAAACAGAACTATGAATAGTTTTAATGTTTAAGTCTCTAAGGGTATTATAACCATAAATTACTAGTGAACTGCGAGCCATGATCGGACAAAACACTACCTATCTCACCTACCTCAGGTATGTATTCATTGATCAATTTATTTAGTAATACTCGGCTAGCAGCTCTTTTGACCGGATACAACTTCACAAATTTAGAAAACAAATCCAAACACAACAAATATGTATTTTACACCTCCTCTTCCTACAGGCAATTCTCCTATCAAGTCAACTGAGATTATATCTTTCAATTTTTTAGGAATTATTGGTTGTAAAAATCCTATTGATTTAACAGTGGTGTGTTTGGCACATTGACACAATTGACAACATTTTAACTGATTCTTTACTGAAAGTTCCATCTTAGGAAAAACACAATATTCCCTTAGTATTAAATAGATTTTATGTCCCCCCAAATGACCATATTTCAAATGTGTAAATTGAATTAATTCTGATTGAATTGCTTTTGGTATACAGACTTTAAAACTATCACAATCATTTAAATCTTTCTTAAAAAGTATTCCATTATGAATAACAAATTGATCTTTTATTTGTTGATCATTACCCTCCAATTTTAGTAAAAATAGGCCCAAATTTATCATCACTCCTTTGTTTTTTTCTTCTATTTCTGAACATTGGTTTAATCTTCCTATCGCTAACTTCAATTTCAATTTTATTTTGTAAAAACCATTAACCGAATTCCTTTCAACTGGATTTTTATAATTTTCGTCCGTTACTCTTGAAAGAATGTCAGCGGGAATATTTTGCCTTCCGCTGATGTACTCAATAGTGAGATTGTATTCTTGTAATGCCAAACTCCACCTCAAAATTCTACCATGAGATAGTCTACAGGTTGTAAGGAAAGATAATGCCTTGTGGTGCTGAAACGAACAATTACTTGAAAATGTCCAATAATATAAGATCGGAATTTTTTTTACAAGCAAAGACCACAGCCAATAATTCTTTTTCTGTTATGCTATAATTTTTTCTCTGTTGCTAAAAGAGTCCTACTTGCAAAAACTTATCACTTCATGTTCCCCCTGATCATTTACTTGATAAAGAATGGCTGACACACTGATGTCTGATGCATCTGTACTTAAATAGAATGCCCTACTCCAATTTGGATGATGTAACATAACTGAGTCTAAAAATGTTTCTTTTATTTTCTCAAACAGATTTTTGTTTTGTCTTATCCCAAAACCATTTACTTTTAGAACTCAAAATGTCACCAAACTGACCCGTCAAATCTGAATAGTTCTTCTGAAATTTTCTGTAATAATTACATAAACCTAAAAACGATTGCAGTTCTTTTAAGTTCTTTGGGGTTGGAAAATTTTTTTATCTTTTCAACTTTATCCTCATCCATCTTTATCCCATCTTTACTAAGAACAAAACCCAAAAACTTTACTTCCTGTTTCAAAAAATCTGATTTTTTAAGTTTAACAGTCACTCCACACTCATACAGTCTTTTCAGTACTCTATCGATATGATCTAAATGTTCCAAAAAAGTTCTGGACGTAATTAGAATGTCATCAACGTAACAAGTTACGAAATTACTAAACTCATGGCCCAAAATTTTATTCATCATCGCTTTAGTAAAATGAGCCGTGCTTACATTCAAACCAAATGGTAATCGCTTAAATTGCAAATTTTTTCCGTTGAATGTGAAAAGCTACAAAATTTTCTAGATTCTTTATCGAGTTTGATCTGGAAAAAACCTTGCGTTAAATCTAATGTTGTAAAATATTTAACTCCCATAAATTTTTGAAATATATCATCAGTTGTTTCTGTACTTTGTCTATCCGGAACAAGATACGAATTTAATTTCCTACTGTCTAAGCACAATCTTATACTCAAATCTTTCTTTACTACACAGACTAAGGGATTAGAAAAAGGACTATTTGACTCTTCTATAATATCTTGTTGTTTCAGTCTTTTCTAATTCTTCCTCTACAGATTTTCTTTTACTAAACGGAACCGGATAAGACTTGCCAATATATGGGACTTCACTTTTAACATTCAGCTTTGCTGTGTATCCTTTGACACCTCCCTGGTTGATCCGAAAAAAAAACTTTCTTTATTTTCAAAAGAGTACTACTCTTAATAATTCTAGTTCCTCATCCTTAATACTCACATTATCTGCCTCTAATTCACTTATTCTGTCTACTAACCTCTGTTCAATTGCTTCTGATTCAGATTCATGTTTGATCTTAGTAATTTTTTGGTTCTAGGCCTACTTGATTTGATCTGTGTTCAAAAAATGGCTTTAAATTTGCTAAAAGTATTGTCTATTTCATTTTCATCTTTATACACGTTTAATTCTGTTAATATGTATTATTCTTAACCCCCCCACAAATTCTTCACCATTTCTATACACTAATTTAGTCTCTAGATATTTCCCGTCATGTCTATAGCATAAAGTATTGGTATCAAAGTTTAGTACAGCCTTATGATTGCTGAAAAAAGTCACAACCAAGTATCAACTCAATTTTTAGTCCTTGAACAATTAAAAATGTTATTGGGACAACCTGTTCTCCAATATTTACCTCTAGTCTTATTTGAACATTTATTCTTTTGGACCTGACTCCTGTAACACCTACAATTGACAGATTACTAACAGGTAGTTCTGGAATGTTGTACCCCACTTGATTTTTTATTTTCTTATAGAATTCATCTGACATTTATACATGCTTGACTACCTGAATCTACTAAACACTTGTATTTTACCCCTCCAATACCAATATCAATTTCTGGTAAAGACTGAACCCTATCACGCATTTACTCCATCATTGTAGTTGCTTTCATCTAAAAAATCATCCGCCATATTTTGATCCATAATGATTTGATTTCTGGTTACTTTGCACAACCCCTTTCAACTTCTTCATTAGTTTGATTGAAAAACTCATCAATGCTTTCTTTTAAAAGTTTTCAAACCCATCAATATTCAGATGAACCAAATCAGCAAATGTTTTTCCCCCAAAGTTGATGTTTTGTTCAAAATATTTTAAATTACACCCTAACTCATTGTGATCAACAAAAGTGTGGTGTGACATGATTAATCTTGATTGTATCCCCATTGTCTAATGCCGTATGAACCTGTTAAAATCTTTAACCTTTCCTCTGATATCAATGTCTTTAGCAACTTTCGGAATTGGAGGAGGTAGAGTCAAAATGATTAATTTCTTATTACAATTTATTAGGTATTCAACTAAATCTTTCATGTCAGTTTTCATTTGCTCAAGTGAATTATTTTTTAGAATGTCATTTGTACCAATAAAAATCATTAGGTTTTCAGATAAACTTGATGAATGTATTTTTACCTGCTCATATAATTGTTTAATCGTTTGACCCCCCACACAAAGTCCTATTGATGTTCTACCACCAGGGGTTTTAACTGTATCCATTTGCAAAATTTTGTTTGATAGTCTACAAAAACTGACTATCGCCTATCAATTCAAAGTTGTTTATTTTTGGTCTTTCGTCAAAAATTTAAGTTCCGAGTTATTTCCCCTGGAATTGTTGGTTGTCAATCTTGACCATTTTCAATTTCCCTAGGCCCATCAAAGTTTTCTGAATTGTTCCTATAGTTGTGTCCCCCCCGGTAATTTGGTCCACCCCTGTAATTTCCCCTACCTCGAAATGTTCTGAAACCCTCGGGTCTGTTGTATCCCCTATTATTTTCCCGATTCCTTTCAAAATGATTCCCATTAGTGTGATTGGCCCTACCATTGTTGGTATGAGAAAATTGTGTTGTGGTATTTACTGCCTGTTCTCATGATTTGGCCTATACTGCTGTCCTTGGGTACTGTCATGAAAGTTTTGTGTTGGCCTTCCTGTGTATGTTTTTTTTGTCTATTTCCATTTTTCATGATTAGTGTTGTATGTATCCCTGAAACTTTCTTTTTGAAAGGCTTTACATAACTGAGCTGATTTAATACTACTTCTAGTTCTTCCCTACCAGCAAGGGATTGTAGAATTGCCAGACTGGGCACTTATGTGTGGCGGCAAAATGTCGACAAATAAAGCCAACAAACGTTAAGGTTATCCATCTGGTTGTCCAATTTCTTTGCTATGTCAAAATACCCAAGCACATAGTTTGTCAAATCGGTTTTACCTTCACAAAAATTCCCATTACCCATCAATTTGTTTTCAAAATCTTTTTGTTTAGTAATGCCCCAGAATCTCTTTTTGAAATCATTTTTAAATTGTTCAAAAATCTCTCCCATTTGTCAATGTTTCTCCGAGCCCACTCAGATGCTTCCCCCTTCAAGTATTTTACAATATACAAAAGTTTTGTTTCCCAGTGTTCTTGATTACTATTAGTAAATTTTTCAGCCAAATTTCAAAAAATTCATAGGGTGAGTCCTATCATTACCCTCATCAAACTCGGTCAAATAGAGTTCCGCCATAATATTACAAGCCGGTTGTTGATTAAGACCGCTACCCTCCATTTTTTACGCTTTTCACAGTGGTCTGAACTTTGTTCGACTCAACTAGTAGGTCTGATTCCTCTTTTAAATTTGATTTAGATTCTTCCTCGTTTAAGCTTACCTTAGTACTTTCACTCATCCCTACATAATCTTTTATTCTCAGTATCTCCGTTGCATGTGTATCGATTTTATTTACTATCTCATCAACCCGAGAACTAATCTGTGAAACTCTTGATCGAATTTTTGATTGACTTTAGCAATTTTAGTTTTCAACTTCTTCCCCCACAACTTTAATCTCTCCCTTCAATTTCACTTTGAACGTTCTCAAATTTTTGTGTTTAATTTTTGTTCAATTTTGTGTCATGCCCGTTTGAACGTCATCCATTTTGCTATAAATATCGGTTTTTAGGTCATCCATCTTGTTATAAATATCGGTTTTTATCTCATCCATCTTGTTATTTAATCCATCAAAATTTGTCATTAAGTTGTGTCATCAAAAACAACAATTGCTGATATGCATCAGTTCTATCTAGGCCTACCACCGTTTCAACATTATTCGCATTAGCCAAAGAGCTGTCTGATCTAGGCCTATTAGCTAGCTCCGCGAGTGTCATCTCACTACTACTGTCCGAATTGTCAATATTCTCCAAGTTCTGATCCATCATTTTTAAATTTTGATTTAGTCTATTTCAAATTAGAAAACCCCTACACAATTATTAAGCTACACCACTTTTAGCTGCCCCACGTTGCTGGGTGCCATTTGTAACGATACGTTACATTATAATAAATAGTAAAAAGATAGGTTTTGTGAAAAATATATTAGCTTTAGACTCTTTGTCTTTACAGGGTCGTTTTACAATGGGTGCGGCGTAGGGCAGCTATGTGTGGTAAAATGAAAATAAAATTTTGATAGAAACAAATTTTATATTTATTTAATAAAAAACTAATACTAATTGAAACATGATTTTGATGAAATGAAATTATGGCTATGCTTAAAATAACATCCTACAACACAAAATCCAATTAGCTTGAAATAATTAATTAGAAATATTCCCTACTCCCTAGCAGTTTAAAATTTAGAGTCTGATTAGTTAAAAATGTTGATCAAAAAAGGTTTAAATACTCTTAAAAACATATTCACCAAATCCCATGATGGCGACACGGCGGTCCTCACAGATAATTGAAAAATTTAAATTTGGATCACATTGAAAAAAAGACTGATTATAATTGAAAAATTTTGAAAACTGTTTCACAACGTACTACATCATCAAGAGGTCGAGGAAGAAGACTCTCTCTTTCCCAAACTCCGAGTCAGTAGCGCAGAGAGGGAAAAGTGATACCCTTCAAAACGGAAATTTTTCCGTTTTTCTGGTCGAAAAATGATCCGCTTTTACTTCTGGCTAACAACCCACTCGAATTCGGTGCGCAGAGAACGAGTTTTGCGTTCCCGCGGGGGTCGCTACCCTCCAATGAGAGTAATCGTTACGTTAGCCAATCGTGGCACGCGTTTTTGCCGTGTTTACCTTTGTTCTTTGATGTTGATGAGCAACTATCGAGTTTTATTAAAATATGGCACTTTACCATTCGAGATTTATGTTTGAGGTTACAAAACTGTCAGTGACGGACTATGTCACCATGCACAACTAAACCTTCATAATAAATTGAAATTTGATTATTCTCAAATATGAGAATGATAACTTTAACTAAGCAATTAAATTGTCGGTTTGGATTCCTATTCATTTAGATTTATTATTAATAGAAAAATATTATTCATTGTATTATATTATTCTCGAATTTATTATTAATTGTAAAAGTTGATTTAGGTTACAGGCTAGGCCTATACCCGTTACAGAGGGTGTATAATTTTTTCAACACTCCTAAAAGACAAGCCGTTTTACAACAGTGTATTGCATCGGAGATAAATGTTGAAACCAACAGGAAAAAACTGCTACAACTTTGTCCAACAAGATGGGTGCAAAGGCATGATGCCGTCTTTGTCATGAAGGAGCTTCTTCAACCAGTTGAAGTAGCGTTGGAGGAAATAAAAAACTGGAGTGATAGAGACTCTTCTTCTGGAACTCTTATTTTACTCAGCTCTTTACGTCAAGGCGAATTCATCATTTCTCTCTTGGCATCAGACAAGCTCCTTGGTTACACTGTAAACCTAAGCAAAAAGCTGCAAGGAAGTGATTTGGAACTATCTTCTGCAATCACACATGCTGAAACTGTACTTGAAAGCCTAAAATCCATAAGAACAAATGCGGATGAAGAGTTTCACTCCTTGTTTGAAGAGGCTACCCATATGGCCAACAACTTTGGATGTAAAATCTCCATGCCCCGAACAGTTGGCAGACAACAAAATAGAAACAACACACCAGCAGATACGCCTGAAGTGTACTACCGGCGATCTATTTTCATCCCTTGGATTGAATCTTTGATAAGTTCTTTGGAATCCCGATTCATGAAACATAAAGACATATTGAAGGGGTTTGAGTGTCTGATGCCTACAGCCGATGGATCACGTGGAAAGGAAGAAACCTCAAAACTTAATTATCTGCAGCTGTGTTGTTTTTATAAAAATGACATAATTGAAAGTGGTGGGAACAACGAAAGCCTGCTCAAAGCCGAGTTTGAGTTGTGGCACAACAGCTTTAAGACCCACACCAACACACCAAGAAATGTAATTGATTTGTTGAACTTGTGTGATAAGGACATGTTTCCTAACATCCACATATTGTTGAAAATATTGTGCACTATCCCTGTAACTACGAGTACAGCAGAAAGGTCGTTCTCAACATTACGTAGACTCAAGACCTATCTAAGGAATACCATGGGTGCTAACAGACTGAGTGGACTGGCGGCTTTGAATATTCACCGTGAAATAGAAGTGACCAATACAGAGGTAGTTTCTGTTCTCAAAAAATCGACCAGACGTCTAGATTTTGTCTTGTAAATATTTTAACTTTAACTTACATCTCATTTTGTAATCATTAAATTTACATTTGTAATTTAAATGTATTATTTCTTTCCTTGAAAACTTAAAACTAATTAATGACAGTCCAACTTATTCCAGGATGACATTTCATAATAAAAATCAATATAAAGCTTTAACTTGTAATTTTAATAAGGTTTTAATTGAGCTAAAAGCTGGTTTAATGTAATAGTAGCCTATTAACTTAAATTTTTCTCTAATAAGATTAACTTGTAGTTGATTATGAAACAGGCCACAGACAGTTGGTTTTAGCTTACTCAATTATCTAATGATCATGTAATACAGTGATGTACCAAATGTTACATTATTGTAGTTCGATATGTTATAGGCCAACTAATTATATATTACTGGTCATTGAAGGTCATGTAATGGAAAACTATAGGCGTACATTTTATACTTGGGAAGCCGAAGCCCCCCCCAAACCAAAATTCTGGGTGCGCCCCTGAGCCCTTGTAACCTTCAGGTATCCCAGAAATCATTCAATCGTTAATGTTTTATTCGTTTAATCAATACTCTTTAATCAGTACTCATTATTTTTAAACATTTGAATATTTTTTTTAACTGTAGTTAAAAATGTTTAAATTCTTCAGGCTTTAAAACCTTAATGTCTTTATCTCAGATGTTTATGAAACTTTAAAATAAAAATTACACAATGCCAAAAATGGGCGGAAAAGAGAGTTTAGTAATGCAAAAAAAAATGTGAAGTATATGAGCAAGTGTGTCTCCTACCAGCTACTAAACACAACCAACCAAGATGTGTCACTGGTTACTTAACACACAAGACGTTTATTTCCCATTTTTTTAGTGGTATATAAGCGTACAAATGGTGTATAGTTAAGATTGATCCAATAAAAAATGTATAAAATAAATTGAAGCTAAGCCTTATATAAATTTGGAAGCTTTATCTGTGGATCAATTTGTTTATAATTTAGTTTAGGAAGGTCAACAAATAAGGAAAAATGAAATTTATGTCACGAAGAGAATAATGGAGGATTGTGAAAGAGAAAAGTCTAAAATTCACAGGATGTTTGTAAAGTCCAAATTTCATTTTACAGTTTCAATTACAGGGTTTATAACAGCATGTTGTATACAATGCCTTTGCTTTGGCACTTTGTAATTTCCAACTGGTCTCCTTCACTGCTAATATGCTGCCTTTAACTAGTATGTTTCTCTCTACTTGGCAGTACATAGCGTCATTACAAACACACAACTAGTTACCCACAATCATGATCATGTATCTAAATGGATACATGCTATGTTAAGGTTTAAAGTGTTTTATAATATACTCTTACTGGTTAAAACATGTTCATGGAAAGACAGGTAAGACAACTGTCTTATATGCACTGTTAAATGCAAAACCTAGTTTTGTTCATACCAATAATTGATGACGTGTCTTTTTATTGAAAAGAGAAGTAATTGGTTTGTGTGCACACGAGAGATAGTATTGTGTAGAGCACAATGAGATAAGAATGTCAACACAATAAATGGATTGTAATACTGTTCAGTATTCTTGAATGATACAAGGAATTAAATTTTATTGAATACACACTATCCTTGTATTGTATAAATTACTTGCTTCAATGAAAATGGCATAGTACTGTTTTGTATTACACTGTGCTTTGTGGAAATGCCTCTTTTATGAAATAGTAGATTTTAAGGAAAGCTAGATTTCCTCATACAAGTTGTAGGGAGTTCAAATGTCAAACTTTTAGGATGCATTATAAAGATTAAAAGAAATGTTGTCCTATAAAATGTTACAAAAAATATAACCTTTCAAAGCTAGAATCGTTTGTTTAACCTTTTTGATGCTGGTAATTATTTGTAAAACACATGATTCTGAGAAAACTTGCTCTAATTTTTTAAATTTTTGTTCTACATTCAAGTCTTTCTCTTTTCTATTAACAAAATTGTTATCAAAAATTCATTATTGTATACAATTTTGTATTTTTAATCAATTAATTTTATTTAAATTTAAGTTTTATGTTATTGTTTGCACTTACCTTAGTGTTAACAAAAGAATTATTAGTAGTACATTTTTAAAATTTGCATAACAATGTTAAACTTGCCAGCAACATATACTTAAAATTATATGGTCTTACACCAAAAATACCTAAGTTATAGACAATTTTCTCCGTACATGTTACATGGCTTTTCACCAACTTTTGTCATTTTATACAAAATCCAAAGATGTGTAAAGCTAATTTTATAATTTCAAATATGTTTATAACTATTTTCTCAGTAGTAAGCCAGTATTGTTCTGTATCCTTTGATATTTTCATGGTGATTGGATAACATTAAAAAAATGTATTTTATGCATTTGATATGTATACTAGAATATCCTATATAATTTAAACCCAAAAAAGGGTTAAACTTCAAAGTCTGAAATTTGAAAATTTAATTTGTTAAGTATTATCTAAGCTGCTTTAGTAAACTTTTTTGAATCATGATTACAGATTTTAAGAGAGAAAAGAAAACTCTTTAAGAATTTTGTATATCTTTTGTGAACAAAAACAAATCTGCTCTCTTAAAAGCCGAGAAACCCTACATTGAATTTTTTTCTGAACATAGTTTTATCGTGAGTTATTTATTCAAACTTTGGATAGCCCAAAAACTTAAATGGGCTCATTTTTATCAAATTTATGTAAAACATACCGTTCTTATTTTGTGTGACCTCTAGAACATCTCATAGAAGTTGCTTTCCCTCGCCCTGTATTTATTGTGATGGAAAGCGCAGATGTACTGATAGGTCTTGAGTACGAAATACCCTCAAAGCATATTTTGTATTGATACATTTTCATTAACACAAATAATTTCTTATGATCAATGTTAGAATCTGACATTTGTTTTGGTTTCGTTCAATGAACAATGGTCGTTGCAAGTCGGTTTCAGCTTTTGGCTATTAATTATTATAACTATATGGAATTGTTACATTTTGTTTTAGTTCCTGGCTTAAGTAACAAAAGAAATAGTGATCATTGTGGCATTAAAAACTTGTGAAATAATACACCAGCCTGAGGAAACATTTTGCATAATTTTAACCTGTATCTTTGTAGATTTATTATTTCAACATAAAAACTAAATAAAGAGTTCACTAGATAAAACTTAGTAGAATCTTTCTAATGTGTTTTTTGCTCTTATCTGCTCTGCTCCAAAACTGTTCCTAATATAAATCACTCCTCTTGTCTCTGATCAGTAATAAAATCAGAGAAAAATTTTAATCCTGATAACCAACATAAAACTGATTATCAATTTTCATCATCTAGAGCATAAATTTAGAAATGGTAATGCAGCTTAAAATTATAATTTGGGCATTTTTAATATATTGAAAACTTTGTTTTATTTATAACTGAAATTCTCTTGTTAATTTTAAGAGCTCCAATATTGGCACTATTCATGGAGATATAGTGGAGGAGAAAACCAATTACTGAAAATGTTTTATTCATACAACATGTGTGGTATTTGCCCCAAAAGTTATCTCGAGTTGAAAATGTATTAAACCTCTGTATGTGCCAAATCTGTGTTCCAAACAGGGTGTACAAATTATTATTAAATATCAAATTTTTGCCTGGATGAAGTTTGCATGATTTTGTTGTGTCTGTACAGTGCCCTCCTTACCTGGACTTCAGCAAGTTCCAGGGGACAACTTGATATTATTGATGATGGCTTGGGTGGCGTTCGCCATCGTAATGTTCATGATGCGCCCTCGCAGTCTACGCAACAAGAGTGATACCGACTATCGCAACAATGAGGTAAAGTCCTGTTAGAGCCTTGTGTATACTGATGACACTTCTATAGTAGCCACTGTAAATATTAAAACTGTCTTCTCACACACTTAGTAAGAGTAGAAGATTGCATACTGAGTCAAATTGAATATATCAATCCTCATCTAAACCGTTACAAGACTCCTGAAGATGATGCATTATTTATATTAAATTTTATTTCTAGTTTTTATCCATTTTCTAGTGTTGTTTCTCAATAATACTGATAAAAAGGACCACTACTACTCTTTGTTTGCTTTGTTAATGGCTCCTTACTTTCAAAGTCTTCTAGTTCACTTTCAACCTAATGGTGTATGTGACTGGAGAAGTGAGAGGGGTACGAGGGGGTGTTTTTTGTGCATATATTTTTATTTACTCATTATTTATATTTATTTTTAAATTTGGAAGGAAAACTGAATATGTACAAATTATTAAAAAAACAAATATTGCACTTTTTTGATGTTTCATAAGTAATTTATTTATTGATTTACAAACACTGGACATATACAGTAATCTATAATAACATTTTACGATTATTAAGTTACAAATACAACATACTTGAACACTTGGAAAACATTTTACATTAACAAAAATAATAAAAACATAAATAATAATAACAATAACATAATAATAATAAATAATAACAGGCCTATTGAACATTTGATTTTACTTTCGCCACAGTTTATTAGAAAATTAAAATGTAACACTATTTGACTACTTTATACCAGCTAACTATTTCCAAATCCTTTACCATATGTTACTTTAATATCTATTACTTTTTTAAACACGTAAATATTTATTTATTGAGTCACTGGAGATAAAACCTTTGATTTTGACAGGCCGAGCACAAAATATAAATTTACTTTTGAAAATTGTGTACTTATTATTAGTTGCATTAAATATTCAATAATATATATATATATATATATATATAATATATATATATATATATATTATTTAAAGTTTGGTACGTTTATTTGTTTGTTGTTTGTCTAGGGTGATGATGGGAGACCACCGATGCCTCCTGCTGTGAACTAACGGAACTACTGCTGTGATAATGGCTTAGTGATCTGTACCTTCTTCAAACTTTCCTGTTATTTTTTTTCTAACTGTAATGAAGCTTTTGTACTGTAGATTTTAATACTGAACTTATGGAAACATCACAACAACAGTTTTAATTGTTAAACACATGATCAGCTGCATTCATTCCAACAATTTGGCATCCTAACAGGTGATTCCAGGAATAAGTATTTTGTCCAATGTTCCTTCAAGTGCATTATAAATCCTGGTATAACTTGATATTTTCAGACGATTAACATCTACACTATCGTAATTTCTGCATTACTTATTCTGCACCAAACAACACAATGTTATTGTTTATTTTTCATTTTATTAATCAAACCCATTTTACCTATCAGTTTTATCACAATATAGTACAAATAAAAATTAAACTCATTTTGTGTTAATGGCTTTTACAAGGTAAAATTGACACAAAAAGATAGCTTACACTCTTGTCACTCGATAGGCTGTTTTTTTTTATTCTTCTCGCTAATTTAAATAAGCTATTGCAAAAATACATTGACATTTAAGTTGGATTTTTATTCTTTGTGGGACTATATTTTTAATGTATGTGTGTCTTTTGCAAAAATCTGTAAACAGTTCTATAATTGAAAAGTTTGAACGAATTTGAAAGAAAGAATGTAATAATTACATTATTCAATGTTGAAATATTGTTAAGTGATTGAAAATGTTGAGATATGAAAGACAACAATAAAGAATATGTAAAATTACAGTGTAATTTGAATGTGTGTCTATGTTGTACATGGTACAACAGTGTAGTACGGTAGTTTAAACTTATGATAGCCAGAACGCCTGGTGTATACCTGAACTATGCTTCAAGGTTTATGAAATGTACTAAATCTAAACAAGGAAGATTCCGTTGCATAGCATCGTTGTTGTGCTAAATATTGAAATCTATAAGTGATTTTTTTAAAACTACAAAATATTTCTAAGGGCCTTGCTGGTATGTCATAATACCAGTAGTTTGATTGAATGCAGTGGATATTAGTAACTAGTGTATTAAGTGGAATCCATGCATGTTTAAAAATGTTCAACACAGAGCGTACTGCAAGACCTTACCAAAACAGACACCGCTACACAAGCAATGTCATTAAATGATGTCTGGGATTAGTAAAATTTAAATAATCACCAACGTGATTTTTATGTTTAGGTTACCTGTTTTCCTTTAGTAGAGGTTAAAACGTAAGGTAATGTTGCCTCTGTAAAGAAAAACCCCTGTGTAGTTGGATTTTAGTAATTAATCTGTTAAACTCCACAAATGCTTTCTTTAATATTATGAATAGTTTGTATTGTCGCTCTCAGCTTTCACTTTATTTTAGAAGTACTGAAGAAAGTACCCGACTATTCAGTTTTTATATCACTTGTGTACAAGGAAGGGTTGTAGTACAAGTTTCTGAAAATCGTACATGTCATGATAGCATGTCCTCTACATTTTTTCCACATTTCTCTACATGTCATGTGAATCAATCGTGCTTGGTACAACATTTACAAATGGCAACAAAAATTACATGCAAAAAATTACCTTAGTGAAATGCCCTAATAGAAAGTGCATACAACATGAAAGTAAGTGAGTGACAGACAATCTACAATTAACTATTTAATATTATCTTCTAAAGCGCACACAATTATTTTAGAACCAAAACAGCCTGTTTGGAGTAGGAATACCATTTGGCAAGCTAGACATTTACATTGATAATACAAGCTTTCAAATTGCACTTTTACTGACATTGGTGTTTTATGTCCCTATTATTTTCACAACACTTAAAGTTAAGTTGATTCAAACTGTTAGCCAGATCTACAGAAGCCAATTCAAAATGAAGTACAAATTATTCTACTCTTATTGTACTCATTTTCTTTCATAGATTAACTTCAATTGTTGCTATGTAGTGTAACATGTTAAAACTAGAGAAAAAGCTGACAGCATATTTACAAAATTGTAAAGTAGTAATTGTTTTTAACTGTTATTTTTCATTTCTCGGTTCTGATATTGAATTTGAACACTGTTATTTCTACTTAATAATTTCAAGCTGATTAAAGTGTGTCTGTAGCTGAACATTCATATTAATAACACTATACAAATAAATGTATAATAAACTAGTGTGTCTGAATGTTACCATTACATAATGGCCATTGTCACTATTTGAAGATGGATAATGTTAAATGTATTTAATTAAATCAAAACCCATAAATATTCTATAGCCAATATGTACACCACATTTTTGCCCTTAAAGTTGTAGGCATTCATTATATTATTCTTTGATTTTGTGTGTTGTTTTGTTTTTATTATAATGAAGTATTATAATTTTGGTATTGTTATACTGTGTGAAGTGCTTAAAATATCGATTTTGATAGCTAAAATTGAATTTGTTTTGTTGGTTTTCATTTAGTAATTAAGATTAAAACGTTTTAATTCTTCTATTACATGATTGAAAAAATATTTTATTACAAACAGAATTTTGATTATTTGCTACTGTACATAGAGGCTGTTAATTTGTAATAGTTTTGAAGATGATATTGTGAACTCTAAAAATTCTATTTATAGTAATAATTTAATTGGTCTATAGTTGAGACTGTGTATAATTATCTCATTGGCTTTTTGAAGAAATGTATCTTTATTAAATTTATTACAAATTTGAAAACAGTCGTACAATAATGCGCTAACTAAAAATGTAATTCAATCTCATTTTTAGTATATGTACATATTTTACATAGATATATAAAATATAAATCATATGTGTACAAAAAAGGTTAGTTTCTCAATATTTGTAATATATGTACAAATAAATGCTCAGTGTTTTAGTTGTTACTGAAATATTTCTTTGAAAAGTGTATTTTTCTAAATAATATGAGTGAACATCGATCAAGCTATGCTAAAGATTGCAGAAGGAAAAAAACAATTCAGTAACAACTTAAACATCCACTTATATTCTTAAGCGGTTTATTTATTGACTCTAGTTGCCAGGATTCGCTTATTATTTGTTCCATATAAATATTAATTTTGATGTTGAATTTGTACAAACAATTAAGCCTATCTGTAAATGGAATAGATAGTTTCTATCAGGTTACATTATTTGGCTGAAAATAGTCCTTTAAAAATTTCCCTAATTTGTCTTTGTTTCTTTTATTTAAAAACAATTATTTGTGATTTATTATGTATTTTGGTTTGTTTGGGATTAGTTTTTTTTTTTTAACTCCAGTTTGTTAAGAACTAATTTACATTTTATTTTTGTGTTTGTCTGTGGCCTTCTCTCTGTTAACTTAAATAGAAGCTCATTCCATTTTTTACTATTGTTTAAAATATAACATTACAAATTAATTATTTTGTAATAATAGACTTGTGTGTCTTATTATAGGAAAAGTGCATGAGATTCTACTCTGCCGTCATATCATAGTTAAATGGTTAAAGGAACTTTTGCACTTTTTGTGATTTGAATGATGTAAGGGAATAATAAATATTATAAAGTACTATAACTTGCTTTTCTTATTTTCCTTTCATAATAACAACATATGAAATTCAAGTATTACCCTTTGTTAGAGTTTTGCTAGAACAAACCTTACCATACAATCGCAAATTCTCTCATGTTTTATTACAAATATTTTTTTGAGCGATATTGAAACTACAACCAACTCTAAAATGACATATTTAGCAAGAAAATGGATACTATATGTGAGTCGCCAAATGCCAAAACAGGCTAAATCCAAAATTTAAAAAAGTTGAGATATTGATGAACATTGAGTTCTGTATTACCTAGGCTACAGATTTGTCACTTCAAAAATGTTCCAAAACCAGTTAAAAACTGTTTAAAATTAATATTTAAAAGTGAAGGTTGTTCCAAAATCAGTTATATCCTATAGCCATTCGGTTCCAAAAACAGTCGATATCTGCACAGATGACAATGTTCCAAAACCACTATAATCAAACTACAATAACTTACAATGTTTCATGTTTCTGTGTCAAAATAAGTTAAATCCCAAAAGACTTTTCCTATAGGGAACTGCTGATCATTTTCCTTCTGAATTAATTGTTTATTTTGTTGGCTAATTTTAAATTTCAAAGGCTAAAAATAGTGTTATAAGAAGCAATAGCACTCAATTATTTAACATTATTTTAAAAGCTCCTGATTTGTTGTGTGTCATAAAACATGGAGGCTGAACATACAGGAGGTATTTTTAGAAGGTAGTGAAGGCGTTGGTATTGATATTATAAATGCTGAAGTTGTAATTGATTCAACAAGAAAATGTCAATATAATGGACATAACAGTGGAAACTCCACAAAATGTGGAACAAGTAGAGTTGGTAGAAGAGATGCCTGGCCCTTTGGCAAAGAAAAGGAAGAAAAACGAAAGAGCATGGAAGAAAACTGTTGCAAAAGTTGCTAGGTAAGTTAACAACATTTGGTAAAGAAAACTAAACTAGCCTAATCTTAACACTCATTTGAACTAAAATAACCTAACCTCAACTAAGCTAACCTAACCTCAACTAAACTAACCTATAACCGCAACTAAAACTACTTAATTCTCAACCAGCCTAAAGTAATTCAGCTTAGGCCCTATCTTAACTACAACAGTTTTTGACAACGTTTGCGATCTATAATTTGTTTTTTATTACAGGTTAGTATTTTTTTAAAGGTATAGGAGAACTAATAATCCCTATTTTGTTTTAGACACCGCCCGAAGGGATTTCCACAGATGCCTAGTTGTAAACATTCGGCCAAAAAGTAAGTACCGCTGCGCAGAACTTTCCCTGCAGGATGTTAGAAAGATACATCAGCAATACTATAAAGACGCTGACCTTCAATCAAAGAAGAATTTTTATTCTTCAGCACGGTCATTGTTTCCTCAGCAAAAAGGACTCGTCTTCCAGAAGGTATCAAATCAAAAAGAAATGTAAGTACTGACTTTTTCTTACCTAAAATGAGAGGAACAACAAAACTGAGAATGTTAAAGTATGTCGGGCAGCACTACTTACAATTTTGCAAGAGAGAGTAAAAAACCGAGTGCAATTGATTTGCAAAAAAAAGTACCTGGAAACATGCGTCGTACCTTTGGAGACTCGTGGAGGAGCACGCCAAGTTGATAAATATAATATAAAGAAAGACAGCATCAAATCTTTTATTAAAACATTTATTCCAGTACAAAAACACTATTGCAGAGCGAAAAAAACAAGCATAGGCAATACCTTCCAAGTGAGCTTAACATTACAAAAAATGTGGAAAATGTATATTGAGCAGCATCCAACTGAAGAATTAAAGTGTGAGTATGACTTTTTCAGGCTGGTTTTTTCTGAGAACTTTAACATTGGTTTTTGACGCTCCGTACACTGATAAGTGTTCAACCTGCACAAGGCTTGAGTGTGAACTAGCCACAGAAAAAGATGCAGGCAAGCGTGAAACACTAAAGCTAAACCTTAAAAGCCCACAAAGTCCGTGCAGACAAATTCTACAAACTTTTGCAAGAAAATAATGATAAAGAGCTTATTCTGAGCTATGATTGTCAGAAAAATCTTGTCCTTCCTAAAATACCGGACCAAGCCGCATACTATAAGCGCCAGCTATATCTATATAATTTTGTGATTTGTGAGGGACATTCTAAAGGTCCTCTTGAATTCAGAAAACACCTTTTCTTACTCTGGACTGAAAACCAGTATGCAAAAGGGTCCAGTCAAATTGCATCTGCTGTTTACCACAGGTTAACAAGCGCTAACATGGAAAATGTCACCACAGTCAAACTTTTCTCTGACGGCTGTGGTGGCCAAAAACAAGAACACAACTGTTGTCGGTATGATTGCTCATTGGCTCCTGAAAGATGCACCTAAACATGTTACTAAAGTTGTACTACTCTTTCCGGTAGTCGGCCTTTCTTTCATTCCCCCTGATAGAGTGTTTGGAGTACTTGAAAGGAAATTTCAAGATCTGAGTGTAATCAACAATCCCAATGAGTACACTGAAATAATTGAAAAGCACTGTACTGTTGTGAAACTTGGGACGGATTGGCCCTGTGAGTGATTGGAAAACTCTAACCTGATGCTGTTCTAAAAAAACCAGGACAATGGCATTTTCAATTTCAAAAGGCCAAGAAATTTATCTTTTCAAGAAGTAAAAGTAATCCAAAACTCCATCCTGGTACAAGGAGAAGCAAACTATGTATTTGAAATCGGCGAGAGTAAGTCAGTAATGAAAAGGGGGAAAAATTTTGACAATGCAGTTTTGAGAGTGATACAAGAAGGACAACCCAGTGAAACAAGTAAAAATCAATGATGTGAAATGCTTGCTAAATCTCCACTATGGAAATGACTGGCAACGGGAGCCAAAGTTGAAGTTTTTCAAGGACTTATTCCAGCTACCTACCACCAATCAAGGCGAAGAAGATGATGATGATGATTTTGAAATAAATGAAGAGGATGAGCCTATGATTGAGTGAAAATATTTTTAATAAACGACACATTTATTTTAATAAACTCTGTAGATAAATAAATTCATGGTTTTGTATTGAAAATGAATACGTTTGTGTTCATTAATCCTAACCTAACTTTACCTAACAATATAGGCTACAATGTTTTGAGAAAAAAGGATTTAATAATATAAGGTTCTGTTTTTAACTTATTTTGGAATGGTAAACGCAATTTAACTGGTTTTGGAACCAAAGTTAAAAAGCAAATGGCGGAGAGTAAGTTTCCAAAAGCAGCTAAATCATAGTTACTGTTCCAAAACAAGCTATGCCATATATTTAATCGGCTGCAGTAAATTATAACTTTTGTACCATTTTTTAGCCAATTTTAAAACAATATAACTAATTTTTTAACCTTTTTTTTTAAACAAAAATCATAAAAAATGTAATGGATGTGAGAAAAGCAATCAGTTTTTGGCATTTATCTAAAAAAACTTGCAGAGTGGATTTAGCTTGTTTTGGCATTTGGCGACTCATGTTAAAAATGTCTTAATAATAACTAATATAAATGAAAACACAACACTACAAAATGTTGTCACATTTTCTTTATCTATCCAGAACAACAGGCTTTCCTTCATGGCAGCTAATTCAGGTGTGTACCAATCATTTTTGTTTTTGTGTCCTATTCTTTCTTTGGTAAATAAAGAAACAAAGTTGTTTCTTTATGTACCTTTGAAACAACTTTGTAATGATTCAAACTATTCAGAACAACATCAAAAATAATAGTAAATAGTAAACAGTGTTGCAGAATCTCTTTCATTATGCTCACCAAGCAAGGATGGTCATAAGACCCCAAAAGCAGAGAGAGGTCCAATATCCTTTTTAGGTAATTCCATGCTTTGAATGCTATTTACATGTTGTGAGATACTTCTTGAGTCAACAGATTTATCGTTTGGAAACATATTAACAAATATACCTTCATGGTCTTAGTAAAAAATTATAAAGTAATTACAGAAGAAACACATAAATTTTGACTAAAATAAAAACATTATCGAGGCAATTTTTCCCTCTAGTTCCATTTTTATTTAAAGGAATTAATCTTAGATTAGATTAGTAAACTGTCTTAAAATTTTAAGAAAACCTTTTAAAGTTTTGGTATTTTTGGTAATATTAAATTTGCAATTGAAATCACCCCATATTATAATATTGTAGTGTTTCCAACCAACAACAAAATTTAAAAAATGTTCTAGTGCAAATAAAAGGTCCTGTGGATTGCCATCTCATAAAAAAATACTGAAACTACAGAGTGATATACTGAAAGTACAACAGTTTTACATTCATCTAGAATTGTTGCTGATGCTTCAAAATAATGGGTAACAAAATTTTGTTAAATCACATTCACTTGTCTTTATTCCATCTCTTATGTGTTTCAGTCTTGCAGCACAGTAAAACCCAATGGGATAAGAACTAATAATTTCATCTTTTGACATCCAGTGTTCAGTTAAACAGACCACTGAAATGTTAAAATCTAGTAAGAAACTTTTCAAAACGGAAACTATTCTTTAATATTTGCTTTAATTATTGCTCCAGTGCCGTATTGAAAATCTACCAATATTTTTGCAAAATGTTCTACTGGAACATTGTCCCACTCACAGCCCATTGGGAAGCAAATGAGCTTTTTCAAATATTTTGATTTGAAATCCTACAGAGCTGTTCATCATAGTCCATCAAATTAGGTTTTTGATAATATTTAGTCACGATACCATAAATAGTTGCTCCTTCAGTTTTTTGACATGTCAAGTGATTATTGATATAATTATTAGGTTGTGGTCTATTAAACTTTTCCCTGGAGACTAATGCCACACGCTGACTTATTTGAACATCAGCTGAGATGTAGTGTGAGAAAGCTATAGTTACGGAGTTTTTAAATTCTTCTATGATATATAACGTATTTCTTTCAATTAAACTAATTGGAAAATCCCTTTGTGTTTTTCTTTTCATCTTGCTGGAAAATTGAACTTAGTATGTCCAGTGGCGTAGCAAAGGGGTAGCGGCGGGGGCAGGCCACACCGGGTGTCGCCTTTTTTGGGGTGACACCCACCCGGTTTCTCAACTTTAAGAACAATGTACAAACAAAAATCGCTAGCACCAAAATTTATTGCTTTTTACTTTCGATGCGGTGACACCCAAGGTAGCTACACCACTGAGTATGTCAGCAATAAACCACGCCAATTTAGTTTTTCTTTTGTTGTTTAGATGCAATCCATGTGGTGTAAAGTGAAAACGCTTGAGCACCAGATCTAGATCAACCAGATGTACAGAGTCAAGACGACTTACTAACTCTCTCAAGTAGTTATTAACATTGAAAATTTGATTATGGAAACTATCTGTAACATGTAAATAACACCTCATTGGGATTGTTGTTAAAAGTACAGGTGTATTTCTGGTTAGCTGAACCAATTCTGTTTCAAAGTTGAGTAAACTGGAAGAAAATCTTCACTTAGAGTGTCGTTAATTCCACTTATCACAAAGATAACATCATCCGTAGTATGTGAAGCAGTCTCAAATACTTGGAGGAGGCAATCATTTGGCATTACTGAACCTACTACTTAAGGTCGTTTTGATTGGTTCACTCAATAGTGAGATGAGAAGCAAGTGTAATAGCACAATACTTGAGAATGCCAAATGGAATCTTGTCAATACCAACTCCCTTGTTAGAGTCTAGGTTTGCAGTATATGTTGGAAGTCTAGCACAGAGAAAGTGCAACTGTTGATAAATTAGTTTATGCCAAAATCGTACTAAAGCAACTAGATATCTGCTACTCCAAGCAGAGAAGTATTACAAAAATAGCTTGCATTTGTCATTCTTATCTGCAGGACCTTTATGAGTTGTTGAAGTAAGATCAGAAGGATTTTAGATTTTAGGGAAATACTCTCATTGACTTTATTTAATTAGTTTCAATAACAATTTAGAGTTAGTCTTCAGCAGTCTATCTGTGATTGTCGAAAATTCTCAAAATTATATAATATTGGGGCATTTCTTCTCAATGACAAGCTTCTTAAACTTGCCTCTAAACCTGGGAAGTTGTTAGTCGGTCTCCATTAGGGAATATTAAACCTGATTATAGATCCAATTTAAATTAACATTGTTGAAGTATTCCTCTAAATTAAGAAGGTTCACTTCTGTGGAGTATAATTCTACAGATTATTCTGTACAGCATACTCATTAGACCGAAAGTCAAGAATGTGAATAGGACAAGATAAGATAAAGGCAGTGAAACGTCATAATGTAAGATGTTAGATTCTGTTTTCCTCCAGGACGGTTTCAGTATACTGTACCTCCAAAAGTATGGTATAAGCTCTTCAACCTCCAGGATTTGATCAGACTGATTCAAATTATAGATGAATATTCACACCTCGGATGTATGGTACACTATTAACCTGTTTTAAGTCATGAAAGGGTAAGGTTCATTTTGTATTAAGACAACGAAAGGGATTTGTAATTTTGGTACAGGAGGTGTTTGAAGGTAAGGTAAGGTTTTGAAATGCTATAATTCCTATACAAAAGTATATTTTTATTTAGTTTGGCGTATATATGTTGTTATTTTGTTTAATGGTGAGAAAACCAAAAACACATGGACTAATAGAGAGTAAAATTTAAATTTTGGTACATGTATTACTTGGGGAATACAGTGTGATTAATAAAAGTTTGATTTTACTTAACTAAGCAAAACCGTGACAAAATAATCCAAAACATCGACAAAAATGGCATAATGAGCCTAAAATAAGGCACGCGAGTCTCATAAGATCGATCCCATTTCGGCCTATACATTGAACAAAAGATCCTTAAATATACAAAGTAATAAGACTTATTTTCTTTGCAAGATGTGGTAACCCAGCAGGCTTGCGTAGGCACAATATCTTTTACCTTGATCTATTAGCTGCTTCTAGTCCAAGTTGCACATCGATACAACTGCTCAGTCGTGAGTTGTACTGTAATAAGTTAACACGTGTTTGTGTCTCTCGTCACGGAAATGGAACTGCATAATATTGCCGCGGTATGCCATTTCTTTTAGCGTTAAATTGAGTGAAAACGCAACGATAACTTACAGTTGTGTCAAGAGCTCAAGTTATTCGTTGGCATAAAATGTTTAGTGAAGGCAAAACGAATGCTGAAGATGAAGACCGCAGTGGATGACCATCATCCTCACAGACGGATGTCAACTTGGACAGGGTGCGTGCACTCGTATGATCTGATCAAAAAGAAAGATTTGAGCAAAATGGTCCCCAAAATCTCACACCAAAACAGCGAGAAACACGGGAAAAAGTGGCAGCCGATCTGTTACAACAAACTGAAATAAATACAGAACTGTTGAGCCATGTTATCACTAGTGATGAAAGTTAGTTCTTTCAGTACGACCCAGAGAAAAAAAACGCAAAATTTCCAATGATGCTCAAAGGGATAATCCAGGCCAAAAAAGCTCGCATGTCAAAAGTGAAATGTATGCTTGTGTCCTGCTTTTATTCTAATGGAATTGTTCATAAAGAGTGGGTGTCTCCTGGACAAACGGATAACCAATATTACTGGAAAGAAATTTTAGAAAGATTTCGTAAAAGAGTTCTTCTTGTCCGTGCCAACATTGCTGATAATGGGATTCTGCATCACAATAATGCGCCATTCCATACTGCTCTGTCTGTACAGCAATATTGTTAACCTCCAAACAAATTTCAGTACTACAAAGCCTCCTTATTCACCAGATATCTCTCCGTGCGACTTTTTTCAATTTCCAAGAGTCAAAACGGCGATCAAGGAACACCACTTTCAAACAACACAAGATGTCCAAAAAGCTGTGACGAGAGTCTTGGAGGATATTACAGAACATGAGTTCTAGAAATGTTGCAATCAATGGCAGAAGCGCTGGAAAAGTGTGTGTAATCAGAGGGGAACTACTTTGAAGAACATACTAAACTTGACTAAAACGGCAAGCAACATTTTTTCACATCAGTCTCATTACTTTATTGTCGCATCTTGTATATATGTATATACCAAAATAACGAACAATAATTTGTAAGAACTTTCTGTAACGCGTACGATAACGAATATTTAAAATATGGTAGATACCGTTGCCACCAATGGACAATTCCGTAATAGAAATTCATTTTGACACCAAAGTTTAAACTTTAAAAATAACTATTTATTCTACTGATTGATATTTAAAATGTAACAATTCTGAATGCTTTAAACAGGAGAATACTTCTGATTAAAGCCTCCAAAAAAGCTCGCATGTCAAAAGTGAAATGTATGCTTGTGTCCTGCTTTTATTCTAATGGAATTGTTCATTAAGAGTGGGTGTCTCCTGGACAAACGGATAACCAATATTACTGGAAAGAAATTTTAGAAAGATTTCGTAAAAGAGATTTCGTAATAGATTGAACTACATTGTCTAAGCAATTTAGAAAATATTTATGATTGAGCTACAGAGAATTACAGGTTACCGAATCCGAGACCTGATCTAGACTGATTTCCAGCATATTATGGAGGTACTGATTCTGCATTTTCAGCAATCTTTCTGCAGTCCTACTAACTTACTTTCAATACTGTTTTACAAATTACAATTAATAATTATTATGTCTTTGATAAAGACTTTTTACAAAGAGGATGAAATATTTATTAAAAAAATAAGGCATAATTTCTATATAAATTATTATATTGAAGTTTAATTTAATGGTTAATATTGTTTGAACCATTCATAAACATTTGAATATTATTTTTATTCATATTGGGTATTGGTCATTACAGTCCGAGTGGTAATTGACATAATCACGATATCCGAGCGAATAAGGCGTTGCTTTGAGTAGATATATTGTAACTGTGATTGTATTATTTATCAAAGATTGTAAGATTGTAACCTTGTAAAAGTGAATAGTTTGTTAATATCCTCTTTGGGGTAAAATTTATACCAATGTTTCCTTAATACTCTCTGTAGTCTAGGAAGTGGAAAAGTGTCTGGTCTGTTCGTCGCTTCTACGTCTTCCTACTGTCAGTTCGGTGTGTTTGTTTTCTTGTTGGTAGTTGATAAATTAACTTGACACTTCTTCTGCCGATTTGAACGTTTTTTCAAATACGACACACAGTATTTAAATAACCCATTTTAAGCAGTGAAATTTAATGTTTATTTTTTAGAGATTTTTGCTTCAGAATGGGTTCGCTAACAAGTAGGCAAAATGCAGGTGTAGAAGAAGTCGATATAGTATCAAATCATGCTTATAAATATCCACCTAAATCGGGTAAGCACAAGGCATATGTTTAGTAAGGCATAGTAATTAAAAGAAAGTTTTCATTTTATAATTAATATATTAATAATAACATATCTCTTTGAGTCTATCTAACAACAATGGAAGGGAGACCTGACTCATTCACATAGTTTATAAATTAATATTAGGTTGACCAAGGCTATGTGTTTCTATCACCTTACACATTTCTGAAACAAGATCCTTAGCCTATTTAAGTTATTGCATATTGTGATGTACTGTTTTAAATGCCATAACATTGTAATGAAAATCTGATGGGTGGATTTTTTTATGGTATAGCTTATTTGAGTGTTCTTTGGTTAGTACAGCATCAAGAAGCATCCTGTATATTAGTGCCCTTACTGTCTTCTGGCATCCGTTATTTACCTTCCGTTCTATTACGTTATTAACTCTAATAATGTCAATTAGTTAAAAAAATTATTTATATGTTTGAGACGTGAAACATTATTATGTAGGCTATATGTTTGAGACATGGCTTATGTGAGTGGTTAAAATTTGTAGGAATTCAATTAGGCTTGATTGATTTTTAAATTGATCATTGTGTTTTCAGAATGAGTTATTTGAGTTTGTCATGTAATGTTTTTAAATTAGGAAAAAAAGATTTGTAAGTAAATTGTACGTAAGTTGTGTAAGAAATTATAAAGTTTGTATAAGTTAGTCCAAGGTTTTATTTCTTTACATTATTTATTAGGTTTGTCGAAAGGTACGACTACATTTGTCTACATTATTTTCAGATTTATTGTTTACGTTATTTTCCAGAACTGATCCAAATAGTAGATGAAGATTTACATGAAGTATTTATTAAATTTAGCAAGCAAACCAGTGCTACATTTAGTTACTTTTTACTATTTTTAAGGGTAAACTTGTATGACAGCTTGTTACATAAATAACTTATAGGCTATACATCGCTGTTGTACTTGCGGCCATTACTTAAATATTATATGAAATGACTTCATCATTCAAATTAGTTTGGAGTAATATTGTTAGTCAATACATTAAAGGAAATAATTGGTTGTAAATATCTGTAGTAAGAATGTTGTTTTTTTATTCGATAATTAAGGTATTTCTAATCAATAATTTGATAAACTGATTCGATTGTGGTGGCACCTGCTTACACTGCATCCCATGTGTATTTCAAGATATTGAGTTTAAAAAACAACCACAATAAAGGTAATGAAATGTTGAAACGTTTTTGGTCCTTTGCTTTGTTAAGCCTAAATTAATGAAAATGTGTAAAAAAAGTTATTAAACTTTTATCTTTAAGGAATTAAAATCTTTATTTTAAAAATTATAATGGAAGCAAAAAACTATAAAATCTATTGTTAAGCTTATTATTGAGTAATACGTTTTTAGGTAACCTATAAAACAATTACTTGTGTTTATCCTGGAGAACCTTAATACCAAATGGCTAAAATGAGAAATAAATTCAGCAGGTAAAAAATCGAGGTAGCTGCTAGGACAGCAGTGATCGTGAATCACGGAATGGTAGGCATATACATATGAGTATTCTTGTGTGTTTACTGTATATTTTAATTTAAATAATTTTAACATTATAACTTTTGAATAAATCATATTTAAGATTTTATATATACATATAGTTATATATATATATATACAATTTTTTGTACCTTTTTGAAAACGACAATATAGTCGAAATATGAAAGGAGTTATGTGAAGTCTTTTTTTTATGTATATATATATATACAGGGTGTATATTATGTCTGGAAACACCCAAATATATCCTTTTAATAATTTAAATATAAATTTGAAACCTCTTACAATCGTGATAGAGATTGGGCATCTACTTTTTGGAACAATGTTTTGTTATGTCACACCAACGGGGGACGTCCTGCCGAGGGTATCGTGAATATTCTTAATGGAAGCCCTATACCTTGTGATACATAATTTTAAAGGTAATAGCTTACTGAATTGAATGCCACAAAACCGCATCTCAAAGGAATTATTCTATCAGAAAAATAGAGCATTTTTAGTAATGAAAATTTACTGATGTTCAACAATGTAATTTTAACATGGTTCTTGCCACAAAAATGTGTTACACTAATTTTTTAGCATTTTTTTAAAATGTTCAATTAAATAAAAACAAAAATTTCATTTTAAGCTGGTTCTATTAGCACAAATTTGCCAGTTTTTATTACAGTACAATTATGGAAATACTTATGTTATTGATTTCTTATTACAAATAAAAAATAAATGTATGCTGTTAGAAAAGTCTTACAACAAACGTTTTACCTGCATTTGGTGTCAAAGCAATTGTTCGAACTGTGTTCCTTCTACGGTTTGACAATGAGCCAATCTTGGTGTAAAATGATTCGACAGAGTTTGCCTAACATTTCTTCAGTTATCAAAAGCAATCTCCTCTATAATCCTGTTTCTTAGGTCTTCCAAATTATGAGGCTTTCTTCTATAAACATTGGATTTTAAATGACCCCATAGGAAATAATCGATTGGTGACAAATCCGGAGATCTTGGAGGCCATTCGATTTCTCCTCTTCGGCCAATCCATTTATGAGGAAACCTTAAATCCAAATACTCTCTTACCTGTCTCCCATAATGGGGTGGAGCACCATCCTGCTGAAACCATACATTATCAAAGTATTCTCCTGATGCAATTTGAATAGCTGGGATTATTTCATTTTGGAGCATATTTGTAGTAAAGTTCGGCATTTAAATTTCCATTGATGAAAAAGGGTCCAACAATTTTGTTACCTAAAATTCCACACCATACGTTCAGTTTTTTGTGGTTGCTGTGAATGGGACTCAGTAATCCAATGTGGGTTTTCACTAGCTAGCCCAGTAAACGGCAATTGTGCCTGTTAACATTGCCATTTAGGAAAAAAGTTGCCTCATCAGAAAATAGTATGTTGGTCAGAAAATCTCTATTGTCATCACATTTGCGCATCACAAGTTCACAAAACTCAACTCTTCTGTCGTAATCATCCTCACTTAACTGTTGGACTAAATGAACTTTAAATGGTTTGTATTTATTAATTTTCAAAATCTTACTCACAGACATAGGGTGCATATCATGTTGCTGTGCAGCTTTTCTGAGCGATGTATGTGGGTCTTCAATAAATGTTTGCAAAACATCTAGTGCATGTTCTTCATCTGTTGCAGATTGTATCCTACCCGACTTTGGCCGATTACGTAACACTCCCTGTCATTTCCAAAACGCTCAATAGTTTTTGATATTGTTGAAACACTTTATGGGATTCCTTTCTGGGAAAGTGTCATTAAACAAATTACAAACTTCCCGATAAGATCTTTGACGATCGCCATATCCTCGCATCATCAACAGAGTAATTCGTTCTCTTTCAGACAATTCCATTAAAATGCCAAATAAAAACTGAACTACTGTAATTAGATAACTTGTTGACAGCAATGCTTCAGAGACACTGATTAACTCGACAGGAATGATATGACCTTTGTCCATTTGTAAATTCCCAAGCTTAGACCTGTCTAGTGAAAAGCTCCATGCTCAACAAACTGAAAACCTGTAGACCAGATGATTAATAACACAATAATGTTTCTCATAGGCTAGTGACCTTTGTCTCTTTAAACCTTCCTGCTGACTGGAAAACACCAAGTACAGATTCATAAGTAATCAGAGAAAGTGACTCATAAGTTTTATTCATTGTAATAAAAACTGGTAAATTTGTACTAATGAAACCAGCTTAAAAATAAATTGTTTATTTTATTTTAATTGAACATTTAAAAAATGCTAAAAAATTAGTGTAACACATTTTGTGGCAAGAACCATGTTAAAATTACATTGTTGAACATCAGTAAATTTTCAATACTAAAAATGCTCTATTTTCTGATAGAATAATTCCTTTGAGATGCGGTTTGTGGCATTCAATTCAGTAAGCTATTACCTTTAAAATTATGTATCACAAGGTATAGGCTTCCATTAAGAATATTTCACGATACCCTCGGTAGGACGTCCCCCGTTGGTGTGACATATCAAAACATTGTTCCAAAAAGTAGATGCCCAATCTCTATCACGATTGTAAGAGGTTTCAAATTTATATTTAAATTATTAAAGGATATATTTGGGTGTTTCCAGACATAATATACACCCTGTATATATTATATATATATATATATATATATATATATATATATATATATACACAATCTTAAATATGATTTATTCAATTAAGTCATAATGGCTAAATTATTTAAATTAAAATAAACAGTAAAAACATACACACACACACACACACAAAACATATATATATATATATATATATATACACATAGCTTAGGAGTCATTCAGATTTGGAGTAGTTCTTGAATTAAGTTAGGAATCCGTTCTTTGTATGGACGGAATCTATGGGCAGTTTTACACTGCTAGTAATGGTCCATATACAACATTGATTCACATGTGTTTGCTCTCATACATTTGGGTAAAATGTAACTATGTAATATTTTACTGTAGATTGTAAAATTGTTGTGGCAGTATTGGCAGGAACATCCTTTCTCACTTAGGCAAATCTATTATTTTATTTTCAAGTGATGCATAAACAGTAGAACACCAACCTCTTCTTAACCAAGGAGAGATTTTGGTGCAAAAAAAAAAAAAAAAAAAACAACCAATAATCAATTAATGACTTAAAAATTCAAACACTGTGTATTGCATTTGTAAGCAGCATTTCTTTACTACTGCACTCATATATATACTTTGTTACAGCAATAGATACTTTCTTCATAAAATAACTATTATGAACTACAATGCTGTGCCCAAGAATTTTGCATTTCCATATTAAAACATTAAAGTTCTTTTATGGGTTCATTTTGAAAATCCGGATAGTTCAATAATCCAAAACGTTCTAGTCCCAATTAGGCCTAATGAGATTATTGACGCTGAATTGTTCTGTAATTAACAAAAAAATAAAATTATCTTCTCAAACAAAAATGTTTTATAATCTTTTCCCTAAACTACTAAATTTTGGGTAGAATTTTTTAGCATTCTTAGGTACGAGAATAGGTCAGGAACTGTAGCACTGAAAGGGTTAAAATGATTACTACATGTTTAAACTTTTACACCGTTCCTTCGGACACTGTAGGAAAGAATAAAATTAAACTAAGTCAAAACAAGGCCATCGGTTCTTAATAAATTAAAAAATTGTACAAAACTATAGTTAATCAAAGCACTTCATCAACTAAGTGTATTAAAAATTCCGAAATTAAATTACAACTACAATGGAACTAGGTTATAAACATTTTTGGTATTTAAACAACACTTGGATAGCTTCAAGGAGCGGGAACAACCTTTTTGTCACAGTCCTTACTTTGAAGTGAAAACACTGGTATATGGCAATTGAAATATGATTCGTCTCCTCTCTCCATAGTAATACTGCCCCATATACTACCTCTAGGGAAGAATAGCCGAACGTGGCTGCTGTACTGGAATGCTGGGAATGACTTGTTTAGGACAGGTATTTGTCCAACCACACCATTCCCTCGAATTTTCACTAAGGTGCCATTCACATTTAAAACTTTCCAGAGATGAGACTTCAATTTTAGAGTTGATTCCCCCAAGTTCTCAATGCGAACGGAAAATCTCCACCAGTAAACATTAGTTCTTCTTGCTTTGCGGTAGCCCACATACAAAGGAATCGCGGTGATACGGACATTCTCTGTGGTTTCTTTCTGAGCGTCAGCTAGTGCTAAGCAAGGTGTGTACTGTTTCTGCCACTCCTCAAGAGTCTTGGTCGCCTTGTAACGTGTCTCCTTGGAAGAATCGTGGATGAAGAACCTTTTAAAATGATCATGATCAAAGCTTTCAGTTTTCGTGGCAGTGTAGGGCAGCATGTCTTCGTGTAAAACTAGGTCCAGATCCGGTATCGAGTATCGGAATCCATAAATACTGTTCAGACCGTAGAAATATGTTGGTTCGTTCTTAACCGGTACGTGTGGAATATCACGAGAATCTATAAGTGCAAGATAGTAGTAATTGTGTGTGAAAAATTCAGCAAACTTTTCCTCTTGAGTAGAAACCTTAGAGGCTTTAATAAGGTCCCTGTCATAGATTTTGGTTAACCAACTGAACAGAACTATTCCTCTGTAACCGAAAAGTCTGTGAACAAACATTTGTCCCAATTCATAATTAGTGGTCTTAGGTGCATCAAGGCGCCCGATTTCCACAAGCTTGTGTGTATAACAGTGTTGAGTGTTAGTCAAAACATTCGGTTTGGACATGTAGTCAATCAGTTTAACCATTTTTGTTAAACTAAACATACTGAGAATTTAGGTTAAAATTTCAGATTTGTTTTGCCAATCAGCTACATGTTGTTGTTTGTAATCAGATTTGTTTATAAAATCTTGTCAATAAATATAATTTTCTACTTTTTAAACCAGCTGATGTCAATGTTTTTGTAATAGAATCTACAACAAAACTCTGTGTTAAACTGATCATACTCATATGAAAATGGTTGAGCTTTTTGTACAGTAATTAAAGATAATTAAATAGTATTAAACTTTCTGTTATAATAAGAAGATAAATTAGAGAAAAATTGGTAACCTCTATAATACAGACAGATACACAATTTTTAATCTATGAATTTAATAACCTGATTACAGTGTTGTGTTTAATAAATAGACCCTAGCGATTATAAATGTTATGTAAAAGCTTTAAAGAGTAAGGAATAATTTCGTTTTAATACAGTAGATCAATAACGAGATTATAATTTAGGTACACTTGTGTAGTCTCTACTAAGAGGAAGGTGAGCTGGAGCTAAACTCAACATTCACATAACCCTTCCCAGTTTAGTCATGTTATGTGTAGGAAACTTGGTTGCTCCACCGTGTTTAGAGATTGTGTCCAAAATATCGCAGTGCACACAATACTGCACCTGTTTAAACAACCTATGTTTTTAGATAATTGTCGAGACACCAGCCTTGTAAGCCTAAGAAATAAGAAATAGAATTAGTTATAAATATTTAACAATGTTTTCAGGTAACTATTTTGGAAGCCATTTTATAATGGGTGGTGAGCGTTTCGACACGCCTCAACCTGAGGCTTACTTGTTTGGAGAGAATGCTGACTTGAACTTCCTCGGTAGTAGACCTACTCCTGTAAGTATTGATCTCATTACTCATTATAAGTTATTTCATTTGGTATATGTTTGATAGTTCCATTAATACAATGCCATTTCAGTTCAATAGACGACTTGAAGGAGACAATCTCCTCCAATGGGAATGAGAGAGATGACTATGTTCTGGTGACCTGGATATGGCTTGCTGAGTATAAACTTTTCCTTCTTGTTGAAGTGCAGACTATAGTTGTTATAGAAATTTGGTGGCCCAATTAATCCAATAGCCACATCAAAATATGGTTGCAGTCATTAACCAAACTTTTGTTTTTGTTGTTTATGAAAGTAACATGACTATCTAGATTAATATTGTCATGTCATAGTGGCAATGAGGATTTGCAGTCAAGTCAATCAAATTGGCAGTGTCCTCTACAATCTTGATGCCACTTTTCTCCCAAGGACGGTTGTGCAACCAATGACTACCACAAATTATCTATAGTCGACATCCAAATCAGTTTCACTTACCGGCACATTGCTGTCAGCGTTGTCCTCAACATCACTATGTGTACATTTTCTTACAATCTGCGAATCACTCAGTTGCAGAACAAATAACAAACACTAAACTGCACAATAACCTCAATATATATGCATCACCTCCTGAAGAAAACAAAAGTTTGAACAACAACAATTGGCGATGCAAACGCAATAGAGTTGGCGGGAAACGAAACCTACCAAAAAGAACAACACAGTCAATGCTACCATGTGCACAAAAAAAATCCCTTTTACTGAGCCTGAGCTTGCAATACTGAAGTGCACACAATGGTGAATTGCCGGGCGTCCACACACAGAGAACATATTAAAACAAAAGTTCAAAAATGCACATTTCTTCCTTAAAAATTAAATTCCTTGAATCTTTCTTTGTAATAAGGAATATTCCGAACCTCACAAATCTTTTGGAAATCATTTCCCCCTCCAAAATATGCTCTGGACCTGCCACTTCCCTCAAAAATAGTCAACTAAAGATCACCATTAATATGAGTAGAATATTTTGTTGGTCATCATTAATTTTTTTGAGAATTGAGGAGAAAATAGCTGTGAAATAGATTAAAAATTGACCATGCAATTCTTTTAATATAAAAAACATTTTTGTTTCTTCCACAATTGTAATTTATTTTAATAGAACTTTTGCCGGTGAAAGTACTTTTAAAATAAATTAAAATTGTGGAAGAAATTAAAATGTCTTTTATATTAAAACCTGGTGACTTCCATCAAGCATACTGAGCAGAACATGTAATTCTTTCAGTTCCCGTACCCACCCCCTCAAGCCAACGAGCCCACTAAAACACTCAAGAGCCTGGTGAACATTCGCAAGGAGTCACTGAGACTGGTGCGGGCCATGGACAATGTCAAGGGTGACAATGACCTCATTAAACCTACCAACTTCAACATTGAGTTCACATTCGACTGTGATGCTCGCACGGCCATAACAATTTATTATTTTGCCACAGAGGAGTTCACACCTACAGGTGTTGTGTGAGTAACAGCAATTCATTTTATTCTGTAGGTTGGTTGATTTATTCTAACTATTCACAGATGACAATAAGTTTCCAACACAATAGAATTTGTTTTTACAAACACGTTTTCTTAGTGATCAAATTATGTTATTATCTATATACGCCTTTAATTTCTTAAAGCATGTGGTACATACAAAATAAACAGGCTTTTTTATTTATTTTGTTTATTTATATTTGTTAAACATTAAATATTTGTGTTTTATCATTATATATTAATTATTTTGTATGCCTTTTAGCTTCCTTAATATTTATTGGTAAACATTTTCTTTTTTATATGCTTTTCAACTTTCCTTACAATTTTTGATACTTATGTTTTGTTTTTTATTCCTTTGTCCAAACACTTGGAACATCTAAATCTCTTGGAACATTTTAAAAGGACGCTTTGAAATAAATAATTTCTCCCCGTTCTCAGATACTGTCCCCGAGACCCGACATTGACCTCTGAAACGTATTGCTACAACCGAGGCACCAATCAGCTGTTCAGCCAGCCTACCCACATATTTGATCCCAGTCGTTACTCAGACGAGGAGCTCTCTTATAACGCTGACAGGGAGGTCATTCCGGTAGCAATACACTGTGTCGCTTATGAAGGCCTTGAAGGTAAGCATAGGATTAGTCATAATCATAGAGCCTAGTGACATGTTTAACCCCTGTCATTATTCAGAGAGTAGCTTTCTTGCATTGCTGACAAGAGAGACCATTTCAGTGATAATACACGTTGACTCACCTGAGGAGTTTCCGTACAATGCTGGCACATATGATTCTGGTTGTGATATAGTGCGTAGCTCATGAAGGCATTGGAAGTAAGCATGGTCATAATCATGGAGACAAACCATATGTTTGACCCCAATCATTACCCACCTGAGGAGCTTCCGTACAATGCTGGCACAGATTATTCTGGTTGTGATATAGTGCGTAGCTCATGAAGGCATTGGAAGTAAGCATGGTCATAATCATGGAGACAAACCATATGTTTGACCCCAATCATTACCCACCTGAGGAGCTTCCGTGCAATGCTGGCACATATTATTCTGGTTGTGATATAGTGCGTAGCTCATGAAGGCATTGGAGGTAAGCATGGTCATAATCATGGAGACTAACCATATGTTTGACCCCAATCATTATCCACCTGAGGAGCTTCCATACAATGCTGGCACATATGATTCTGGTTGTGATATAGTGCGTAGCTCATGAAGGCATTGGAGGTAAGCATGGTCATAATCATGGAGACTAACCATATGTTTGACCCCAATCATTACCCACTTGAGGAGCTCTGCACAATGCTGGCATAGATTATTCTGGTTGTGATATAGTGCATAGCCCATGAAGGCATTGGAGGTAAGCATGGTCATAATCATGGAGACTAACCATATGTTTGACCCCAATCATTATCCACCTGAGGAGCTTCCGTACAATGCTGGCACATATGATTCTGGTTGTGATATAGTGCGTAGATCATGAAGGCATTGGAGGTAAGCATGGTCATAATCATGGAGACTAACCATATGTTTGACCCCAATCATTATCCACCTGAGGAGCTTCCGTACAATGCTGGCACATATGATTCTGGTTGTGATATAGTGCGTAGCTCATGAAGGCATTGGAGGTAAGCATGGTCATAATCATGGAGACAAACCATATGTTTGACCCCAATCATTACCCACCTGAGGAGCTTCCGTACAATGCTGGCACAGATTATTCTGGTTGTGATATAGTGCGTAGCTCATGAAGGCATTGGAAGTAAGCATGGTCATAATCATGGAGACAAACCATATGTTTGACCCCAATCATTACCCACCTGAGGAGCTTCCGTGCAATGCTGGCACATATTATTCTGGTTGTGATATAGTGCGTAGCTCATGAAGGCATTGGAGGTAAGCATGGTCATAATCATGGAGACTAACCATATGTTTGACCCCAATCATTATCCACCTGAGGAGCTTCCATACAATGCTGGCACATATGATTCTGGTTGTGATATAGTGCGTAGCTCATGAAGGAATTGGAGGTAAGCATGGTCATAATCATGGAGACTAACCATATGTTTGACCCCAATCATTACCCACTTGAGGAGCTCTGCACAATGCTGGCATAGATTATTCTGGTTGTGATATAGTGCATAGCCCATGAAGGCATTGGAGGTAAGCATGGTCATAATCATGGAGACTAACCATATGTTTGACCCCAATCATTATCCACCTGAGGAGCTTCCGTACAATGCTGGCACATATGATTCTGGTTGTGATATAGTGCGTAGATCATGAAGGCATTGGAGGTAAGCATGGTCATAATCATGTAGACTAACCATATGTTTGACCCCAATCATTATCCACCTGAGGAGCTTCCGTACAATGCTGGCACATATGATTCTGGTTGTGATATAGTGCGTAGCTCATGAAGACATTGGAGGTAAGCATGGTCATAATCATGGAGACTGGCCACATGTTTGACCCCAATCATTACCCACTTGAGGAGCTCTGCACAATGAGATAAGCATAGTTTTAATGTATTCAACTAACTTTTAATTTATGTTTAAATATATAATAAACCCTGTTATCCCCATTCCAATCGGCATATTCTCGCCTTCAACTAAATAATTAAGTTACTGTTCAATTTATGATACATAATACATTTAATTCTATGCAATAGTTTCAATGTGGCGTCACTTCTGTTTCTTTCATACTTATATATAATTGATATAGGGCATCCATTATCTTTAGCATCAACTTCTGGTTTATTAGTTTCATCTTTTAATAGGATAAATTTATGATTTGGCAACACCTTTGAGAGCTTATTGGTGACATTTCTTGTGTGAAAGATTTTTTAGAAACAGTTGTCTTAACCCTCTGAACCCAGCCAATGGACAAGAAAACTCGCATTGACTCTAATTTAAAACTGTCACCTGTAGTTCAGAAGATTTTTAGATCCCTATTTCTTATCTCACACATTTCCAAAAGGGAAGTTTATTTTGGACTACTGTCTCCATTGTTGGTGAAATAGAAGGGGAAATACTTTAATTTTGATCTAAAAGAAATTAAAATGAGATTAACGTTTGATTCTACAATAGTACACACAATAGTAGTGTATGATACACTTCTAATAGTAGACACTGCAGTGTTTGGTATCCAAAGTGTGGTAGTTCTATCATACTAAATGTAAGTAAAGTACCTAAGTATTGTTCTGCAAATAAGAGAGCCTTCATTGATAAGACAACACTTAATCTCAGTTTGCGGTTGTTGATTGATGTACATGTTTGTTTACAGACCAGAAGCAGAGTCACACGAGCATTGCAGTTGTGGAGAGACACTCAGACGGTACTTACGTGCTGAAGGCACTCAAACAGCGGCTGTACGTAGACGGTCTGTGCTATTTGCTGCAAGAGATATATGGAATCGAGAATAAAGGAAATGACACTGTTAAGGTATTTTTGATTCACTTATTTGGCTCTACTTCATTTTATAATATACTTGTAATGTAAAAATATTCCACAAATACTTCTGTCTTGCTTCAATTCATATTCACTTTTTTAAACAAGAACAGAAAATTGCTATTTCAAAGTTTGGCTTAAAGTCCCTAAAGTTTGAAGCACTGTATGAAGATTTAAAATATCTTGTTAGGTTTTTGTAAATAGCTATTTCTAAAACGTCTAGTTTTTTGTTATTTTTTTATCGTTAGGTTTTTAAGTGTTCAAAACAATTATGAAAATGGCCAGTTTAAATTATTTGTAGTGGTCAAATACTTTGCACCGATTCACCTTTGTCTATACTCTCTATTGCTTTCAGCCGTTATAACATTGTCACAAACATATACGCTTACATTTAGCACTCATAGCGAAAATGAATCCAAAACAGCAGCACACACACAACACAATACACACAAACGTTCACTCAAGAAAATAATACTACTGTACGTGTACTATATGTTTCCTCTCGATCAAATACAGAAGTCAACTGATCTATTTAAACAAAGGAATGAGTGTTGCTGTCGCTAGATAAACTTGTGACGACCTGTTGCCAGTCGCGGTGTTAGCGAACAACAGATGCGCATGTGAGTTATACTCAGGCAACCCTGAACGAGAGGGATTCTACTGTATTGCATTCAGTGTTTGAATATTGTGTAATCTGTGCTTTATTAAGTTTAAATCTCAATGATACCATTGTATTTTTCCAGGGCAACAGTGATGAAGAGACTGAGGACAATGGTTCAGAGTGTGTGATCTGCATGTGTGATGTGCGCGACACACTTATACTGCCGTGTCGTCACCTCTGCTTGTGCAACTCATGCGCGGACTCCCTGCGCTACCAGGCCAACAACTGTCCTATCTGTCGTGCTCCCTTCCGAGCTCTCCTGCAGATCCGGGCCTTGCAGAAATCCACTACACAGCTCCCCTCGATTCCCCAAGAGGTACCATTTAGACTTACTTGCCATCTAAAATTCAACTCTGTAATTAACAAGGGATTCAGTGATCATATGTCACACAGCTCCAGACTGATTTCTCAGTCTTCAATGTGGCAGTCGTCTGGTGAGCTAGCAGCACTATAGTAATTTCTCATGAATATCACGTTTTTGGACAGTCTGTATGGCTGTGCTGTCTACCAACTCAATTATTTCTAGTTAGGTTGTCACTTGGGAGAAACCATTTCATTCAATATTTAAGATTTTTTTCAAAATGGTTCTTGTTTTACACACAGCTATCCACCTCATCCAAACAGATTACTTAAATCAGCTGAGCATTTCAAATTCTACAACATATGTTTGCTGTTGTTTTTATTATGAAGCAGATTGTGGTCCTCTTCCGTAGACTAATGGTTATAGTCTCAGCTCTCTAACCGAGAGATCACGGGTTCAAATCCCGGAGAGGTTCAATCATGTACTTTGTACTTTAATAATAAAACCTGTGCACTTCAAAGCCAGCATAGCTGACGCTGAGGCTTAAATGAGATTTAAAAAAAAGAAGCAGATTGTGTTGCATGATATGTTTTTCATTGTATGCGTTAAATTATGGTTTTATCAGATTTAAAAGTACATCTCATACTACCAGTTATATATTATTTTACTTAACAATGAGCACAATATAGCCTGCCAAAAGTGGCTTAGATACAAAAGATACGACACAATTAAACTTGCCCTTAACCCTTTCCGGGCCAGGCAGCAATATATTGCCGCCATAGATCATGTCTGAAAAGTGCCCGGCAGCAAAATATTGCCATCGGTGACATATGCGAAAAACGCCAGGCAGCAATATATTGTCTCCTTGATATTCTTGATACGTCAAATGATTAAAGTTTTATGTTTTTTTATTCGCTGGTATATTTGTAGATAATTATTTGGGAGGTCTATGCATTTTTATTTCGTAATTGTCATGTGACATTATCAGCTGACTTGATCTTTCGTTGTTAATTCTTTAATATGCTTTAGTGTAATCGTACTATTGTATGCTGGATTCTTCTTCATTATTTTATTTTGTGGTTGTAAATATTAGTAGTGTTAGTTGTTAACGTGCTTAGCTTTTGTGTGTAGTAGTTGCAATGACTGACAATTTGCGATCACACGGGAGTGAAATTGTAAATAGCACATTTGTACATAGAAAAAGTGTAAATAAATTTCAAATAAAATTGTGTAAATATTTCTTGGTAAATAAAATTTTAAGAGTCCAAAGCAAAAAAAGATGATAGTCCATTTTTTTCAATTTTTCGTTTTCATTGGTAATATTGAGTTTATCTTGAGCAGAAGTTGTAGGTGTTGTGCTTTTAACAAGAAGACTGATAGTCCACAAGATACAGACACTTTTAGATTTGTAGTACTTTACAAAAAGGGTGGTAGTCACTTGCCTTTGATACAAGAAAGATGATAGTCAACAATGCAATATATTTATGTTGTTTACACATGTGACTGTTGTGCCTGTAACATAACCTCACTTTGCCCTCTTGTGTTGGTTAAATGAATACAGTTTATGTTAGTGTTTTTCTTTTACATATTGTATTATATATTTGTGTCATAACGAGTGATAGTGATGAACTTCAAAATTTAAAACATTTAAAACAGTTTTGTGGACTCAAAGCAAGGGAATTCTATGGTAGACTTTCACAAGAACATTAAGTACTGTGGGACATTGTTCTAAATTAGAAAGAAACCAGATTTACGTATTAGTTAAGTGGCTGAGTAAAGGACATTCATCTTTTTTGCTGTGTTTTTATTGTAATTTCCTTCTTTTTTTAGCTCTGTATATTTGTTTCTAATGAATATAGAATTTTAATTCATAAAATTCAACAAGAAATTAAATGCCCTTCAAACAAAAATGAGTAATTTAAACATTTTTCAATATATAAGGTAGTGAGGTGAAAGTAAAAGTCAAAATTCTCTGCTCTGAAAAATCGTCATAATGTGACTATCATCCTTTTTGCTTTGTGCTCTTCTAGTGTTTTTTAACTGTATTGAAACTGTTTATGAATCCTACAATCATCTGTTTACCAGTACATCCATAATGTGAATATTTATTTTTTTAAATGTGTCATAAAAAATTTATTTATGAGAGAAATAACACAAAATTTTGTATGGTTGTTCCTTTCTAAATGTATAATATAATAAAGTAGCTTGCCACTGCAAAATTATTTTTTTATGTAATCTATTAAAACATTTTCTTGTTGATAGCATAATATCTATATGAGTAATTTGGTGCAACTTTTAGGTCATTCTATAATTTTTATGAAAACTTATAAATTTTAATCTAAGAGACTGCAAAATCACCAATTTTTAGCCTGGCACTTTTGACTAGTGACAAGGGGATATGAGATGTGAAAAAATTTTGCAACATCTCATATTTGCTCCTGGCCCTGAAAGGGTTAATGACAAAAAGTTACTAACTGCCCTGTTTTGTAACAAACAATACAACAAGGTGGAGTCAAAGGACGAAGTTAGCGTGGCTTTTCAATATATCTAAAGATATAGTTCCTTATTTGAACATTATTATTTTATCATAAGATGAAAGTTTTCATATACATTTGTTTTTTGCACTATGCCCAGTTAGAAAAAAACTCAGAATATTCATCACATACTGTATTATTTTCCAGAGTGAAGTGGCTACATAGCATAATGTTTGTTTCCCATTGAAAATGAGGGTGAACTTTTGGCAACACCTTTTTTTGTAGAAGATGCCACCAACTTGAGAATTCCAACAAATTGACTGAGTTTTATTATTGGAATATTCAATCTCACTGTCACAAATATGCCTTGAATACACAAATTTTAATTAATTAGTTAGTTAATGAATCCATTAATATTTATATTGTAGGATTTCTACAGTTATACAATCAAAACAATTTGTGATAATGTACATATATTTTGTAAGTGATGATGGAAATGCTCTGCACAAATCTATTGTGATACATGATATCAATCTCTGTTGTAGACCAACTGTGAAAACATTCCCGCAGGCTACGAGGCTGTGTCACTCATAGAGGCTCTCAACGGGCCATCTCTTAGCCGCAGCCTGGCCCCAGCCTTGGTAGTGGCTCTGGAACCCATGGACCACGATGACACCGCAGCGCAGGCAGCCGAAGTGCTCAACAGGTGATACTCCTCAACCTCTTTCTCTTGCATACTTGATTACGTGGTCATCACACTTGCCTCCGCAACACTGCCACCCTTGCAGAGGTTGATGACATTAGTGAGGGGGAGGGGTGATGAAATCTGACTCTCCTGCTGTAGTCTAACATTCACTATCAGATGAATCTTGATCTAGTTCCAGATCAAATTTTGTTTCCAACAAAACAAAACTTAATGTAAATTAATTAGACATCAGAAAATGTAAAACTGCAGTTGGATCAAGATTAGTCAAAGTCCTTTCTTGAGTCGATTTCCTGATAGGTTTCTGATGTTTTCTGGGAGCATATTTTTGAGTTTTCTACCAATGTATGATGGTTTTTACCAAAAAGAGCAGTGCGGTGTTGAGGCAATATGTATCTGGAAGCATTACGGGTATGGTAAGTGTGGACGTTACTGTTTGTCTGGAGGTTTAGTCTGTCAACATGTATGATTATTTGAAATATGTAGAGAGCCGTTACTGTTAGTATACCCAGAGACTGGAAGGCTTGTCGGCAGCTTTGAAGTGGTTCCAGTCCATCCTAACTGATTTCTTTTGTAAAATGAGTACTCTATTAAGGTTTCCAGCAGAGCTGCCCCAGACAGGCAGTCCATATCTAATATGTGATTCCACTAATGTGTAATAGGCAGTTTTTGCAGCTTCTAAAGTTCCAATCCATTTGATTCGTTTTACTACATAGAGTCCTGTGCTCATTTTTTTGCAGGTGTTATTTACTTGTTCTGTCCATGAGAGCTTGTTATCTATTGTGATACCCAAAAACTTGACCTGATTACCTACTGATATATTGGGTAGACTTGGTGTTTGGTCTTTTTTCCTACTGAAATGCACTTGAGTTGTTTTGTCGGGGTTTAGTGCTAGGTCATTGAGTTTGCTATACATGAGAGCATTTTGCAGTGATGTTAAAGAGTTAACATAAAGTTCTTCTGCTGAGTCATCTTTTATTAAAAGGGTTGTGTCATCCACATACATTAGACAGTGAGTGCTGTTGTTTTGGAGAAATGACGGAAAGTCGTTAGTAAACAGGATGAACAATATAGGGCCTAGCACAGATCCCTGAGGAACTCCTCTGGTAATTGGTTGCAGATTAGATCTGACTGTGCTTGTGACACCGGATGTGGTAGATTGTAACTCCACAACTTGAGATCTTCCATTTAGGTAGCTTACAAACCATTTGTTGTAATGTGATTCTGTCAAGTTTCCATTGAGATGCTAAGAGGGTAATTGTTATTGTCAATGAAACCTTAGTAAACAGATTCTTGGTTGAATTGAAGCCACGTCATTTTCATCTTTCAGTTACAAATTTTGAGATCAATTTGGAGATGTACAGTACCATGGGTCTTGCATATTTTTAAACCAATGAATTGAAATAATTTTATTATTTCCAGTTATTTAATAAAGGCATCAATACCAATTCTTCATTTATACTGTACCATTGAACTTAAAGTAAGAACTAGATGTGTTGTGGATATATCCACAAAAATACTAAAACACTGTGCAGAAGAACTTATCTATCCCCTTACTGATATCTTCAATAAATCTTTCAACGAAGGACACTTTCCCTCAGCACTGAAAATATCAAAAATCTATCCTAAATTTAAGACTGGCAGTAAATCAGAATTAAGTAATTACAGACCCATTTCATTACTACCAACTGTCTCAAAACTTTGTGTGAAAATTGTTCTCGTCAGGCTATTAGAACATTGCAGGTTGAACAACCTGTTAAGCAGCTCTCAGCATGGCTTCGTCAATGGCAAGTCAACAACTACAGCAATGATTAGCTTGATAGAATCAGTGACTGACAGCATAGAAAAAGGCAACCTGACTACAGCTATCTTCTTGGATTTGAGTAAGGCTTTCGACTGCCTGGGTCATGACCTCATACAGAAGAAACTAAAAACACTTGGTGTAACAGAAACAGCTCTGAAATGGTTCGAAAGCTACCTCAAAGACAGAAGTCAAATAGTCGAACTAAAGTCTACTGAAAAAGGGGTGACTAAAGCATTCCGATCACAACCCCATCCTATACTTAGAGGTGTCCCACAGGGATCCGTGCTGGGTCCAGTGCTTTTTATTCTTTTTATTAATGACCTTCCAGGATACTTACATGAATATACTAAAACTTTGATGTACGCTGACGATACAACCTTAATCCTTGACAACAATACACCTGAAAACCTTAGTGTAAATGCTTTTATTGCGGTCAACATGGCATATCAATATTGTGATGGAAATGACTTAGTGGTTAACCCCTCTAAAACTACCCAATTAGGGTTTGGGAGAAGAACAGGACAAATTAATTGCTCACCAGAAGTTAACTTGGTTGAACAAACCAAATTCCTCGGAATTACAATTGACTCAAGCTTATCCTGGACACCCCATATTGACCAGCTATGCAATAGACTAAACTCAAGCCTATATGCACTTAAACAGGTTAAAGAAATTGGTGATCTGACTACAGCACGTACTGCCTATTTTGCTCTATTTGAGGCACATATAAGATACGGTCTAGCTGTATGGGGAGGGACATCAAATGCTAACATGACCAGAATTCTAATCCTTCAAAAAAAAGCAATAAGAATACTTGCAAACCTTCATTTCCGGGAAAGCTGCAGAGAGGTCTTTGCAACATTAAAGATCTTGACCGTGACCGCTCTCTACATACAAGAAGTTATTTTATATGTTGATAGAGAAAACCTATCAAGGCTTGAAGACCTGCACTACTACAACACCCGCAACTCAACTATGTATCCACTGCCCATTCACCACTTAGCACAGTATGAAAAAAAACCATCCTACATAGGAAGAAAGCTGAGCAACTGTCTACCGATAGAAATAAGAACGAAGAAGGGGAAACAGCTAAAGACTGAACTCCATAAACTGCTCTCACATCAGGCCATCTACACACTTGAAGAATTTTACCAAATGACCAACCCTGGACATTAATATTCTACTCTAAATGTTTTATGTCACCAATTAGGTTTATTAATTTTTGACACTATCTCTGTACTTGATGTATATGAATAAAGAACATTTTGACTTTGACTTTGACTTTGATGTTCTAAATGTGCACCAAACACTTGTATAAAAAGTGTTGCTTACAAAAAATATTTTTTTTACAGTTTTGAATTTCTCAAGGTTAAAAGTAGACATAAATATGTTCAAATCGAAAATAAAACGTCCAAAATATTTTATTACAACAGTAAAAAATAAATCACTACCCAAAGTTACTGTGATCATTATATAATTGCTGAAATACGTGTCAGGAAATATAAAGTTATGAAAGGGTACTATGTTGCATATTTTCTTATTTTATTATACATACATATATATGTATAATAAACACAACCACTCATCCACTGAGTAGAATGGATTGCTGATTAACCCATCAGTAAGGGCATACTTCAATCTTCTTCTGGAGAGACATCTTATTTCCTTTGGTAGTGTATTCTCTTTATCATATGGGGCTTAGATATCTGCATTAAATTGTAATAAATTTTCTATTTTAGTCAAATTTCCCCTCCATACCCTCTATACTTTTTATATGATTTTATATTTATAATTCATATGTTTATGATTTTCCTTTCTTTAAAATGTCTAATTTGGACAAAGTATAGAAAACTTTTATACCTAATTCCTTCTGTTTTCTTTGAAGACATGTATATATAAATTGTATTCCAAACATATTTGTCAACATCCTGAAAATAGTATGTTGCAATCATACAAAAATGTATACCACATATTCAAAATAGGATGTTGGGATCATAAGGGTTAATTTAACTTTTTAACTGATTAATACTTGTATCATCAAACAGTTAAGTTGTGTTGCCAATGTCTACTTTTTCAGGAATATTTTTTCAAGTAGGTATAATATTTTTACCCATTGCACTCTGTCTGTCCTATGGAAGGTCCTGTATTGAGCGGATTCCCACAACAGTGAAGTTGCCGCCAGAGGGAGAGGGGACACCAGAGGTGCGCATGTCCGTGCTACTGGCGCGCGAGGGTGAGGAGAAAACCAAGTCTCCGCTCCTTGCGTCTCGACGGCGCGACAAGGCTGCTGCTCGGCCCCGAGACACTGTGCGAGTCGTCAACGAGAAGATTCCTGTTCCAGACGAGGTCTGTAGTTAGGAGTGTCCAAATTTTTAATTTAGGTGAATAGAAGTATAATATTTGATTCAATGTTATTTAATCACCATTCAAATTCATTCAAACGTTGACATTAAATTATATTTCTTGGGTAAACAAATACCGGATGTAAAAATTAAAAAATGCCATTTTTTAAACTTTCACCTTGCCCATCCCGGTTAACTGGTAAGCAAATCATTAATTATAGAGAACAATTGAAGGTTTTTTTAGGTTCCAAAACCTGACACGTAAGATATTAGTTCTAGTACACACAAATTAAAATACATCAGTCCCATTGAAAAAGTCGTTTAGGTTATAAAAAAGTCGATCCAGTAACCATTGGTGAAGTTTTTTCTTTGTCACTTTTAATTCTTCACTCTTGAGTTCATATGGTAGACCATTGTAAAATTTTGCTCCCTTATACGAATGTTTCTTTTCAAGGAATTTTCTAGTGTGGTTAAGTTTTTCCATATCTTTTGTTATAGTGATGTAGATATTTGTTTCGTTGAGGCTGTCTTCCAATTACAGTAATAACTGTTTCTTTTATGTACAAGCTTACAACAGTCAAAATTTTCCATTCCTTGAGTATTTATAAAGCTGTCAAGAGGTTTTTAGCCAGCCATAATTCTTAATGCTCTTTTTTACACCCAAAAATTATTTTAATATATTTTTTCAATGTTTCTCTGTGTACCCAAAAAATTAGCAATCTTGCACCCGACGGGGTATACAATAGGTAGTTAAAGTTAAAGTAGTTACAATAGTTAATTTGGTGGACGTATTAAAGTTGAAATACACTCAGAGGTCATTACTGTTGGTAGGTAATAATCAAATAATAGCAACAAAAATACATGATGACATTGCTCTGTAACATTTCAGACACAGGACGAGGACAGCGAGGCCGAGAAGATGTCTCCGCTTTTGAACGGAGCAGCCAGCACCGACTCCCCCTCACCTTCCCCTCCCGTCATGGCTCAGGAAGAAGGGGAGGAGGAGGATCTGAAGACAGAACTTCCTCAGAGCGTGTGTGAGTAGCCCTTCTTTCCTGTTTATTGTGCGTAGTATTTAATGCTTAACGGCTTTAAATTCAGCAAAGAAGGAAGAATGGGCTGTTGCATGCTTGTAAACTAATGAAGTAACAGCAGAGTACGCTCACAGCACATGGTGACTTTTTTTATTTTAGAGAAGTTGTGTTGTACAGTTGGGATGGGAATAGATTAATGGCAATGTCTTGTTCCCTAAAGCAGCGTAAATTCAAAACAAGACTAAAACAAAAGAGCTATGTTCTTTTGCTAAATTAGTTAAGACTTATTCTTTAACAAAGTTTTTACATATGAATCAATCAATAAAATTTTACTCCCCATTTGATTCAGAACTATACATTTAGAAATGTAATTTTTATATTACTTTCTAATGTTATATAGTTAGGAGATAATTACTTGTCTTAGTTACTTAGATAAGTACTTGTCTTTTTTTGTAGATTTTACCCACAAAAGAGTTCGTTGGAGATAGGCAATATATTTTTGAATTCACTTCTATGAAGTGTATCTTTTATTATATATTAACAAACTTCTAAAATTTATTATATGTAATCCACTAAATGGTATATAAATACCCTGTGGTAGCACATTTTATTAGGTCAGCTGTTTATGCTATTATGTAAAGCTTATTTTTCAACCACAACTAATTTTTCAAATGTAACATGTTATAGATCATTTTAACATACATTACAAAAATATTAAATGAACTATTATAACTCTTACTTTATGATGCTTAAAAACTTGAAACAAAACTTCATTCTTCAATTCAGATATAAATATTGTTTGTATTTCTGTAAAATGCATATATAAATATCTTATAAATAAAAATATGTTAAGAATATTTAAATCCCGTTTTTTTTTTTTTTTTTAATTATTTGTAACTTTAAGGGTTAAAGAAACAAACCCATTATATACACTTTATCCAAATTTTATATTGATTACAGTTTATATGAACTGTCCATCTTAAGATGTTTTTGTTTTATTATTATTATTCTAATTATATAATATAATTGAGTTATGTAAACCATTATTCAATTGATATTCACTGAAATCAATCCTGACACAATTATTTCTAACAATTAAGATAACAAGACAACCATAGGGGAAACTAAAAATGACAGAAACCCTACAAATCTCTATATTAATGAGAAGATTTAGTTTTTCGTCTGGCAGCTATATTAATTTTATCACAATTATAGCAAGTAAGTACAGTAATCCGGTATTTTATAGTTCAGCACGTCTTTTGGGGAAAAAATGAAATTTTCTCGATCAGCGCAAAACGTCAATTATTTAATATGCACTGATGTCTTTTCCATTCCTGGTGGACATGGCATTTAGGTAGGCGTGGAGAAGAGGCTAGGCGTCATATTCAGCCAACTTCTGATGACATCGATTAGACTGGAGTCATGTAACTGGCCATTGCTGTTGGGTGTCAACCTGTGTAACCACTTGCACTTTCATAGTTAGTGTGCTCGGCACAGGTTTGTGATGGAAGAATGGGCGGCCACTATTGAGTTTTGAGGATTACTACTGTAATTTGTGCCATCATCTTACGTTACAAAATTGCAATGGCAAATCTCAATAACAATTTTTCAATCCTAAACCCACCATGATAATCCATACATTATCGTTTGGTACATACAGAAATACAAAATGTCCATCGTCAGTAGAAAAATGTTAATGGAGTCTACAACATAAAAAAAAAACAACAGATGAAGGTTGAGATATTAAAATTAATGTTTCAAGTAGAGGAGAAAAATTCTTTTGAAATGTTTTAATCTAAAATATTGCACTTAAACTACATGTGCGTTTGATTGCCATAAAATTCTAATCCCTTCATATGTTTTGGAATCTGTAAACGTTTTACATGAGTATAGTGAGCTATAACAAAGCCCTTCAAAACATCAAAATCAGATGTACGAAACTATGAGTGATAATAGTCACAATGCTTATCTTAGATCCATATATATTATTATGTAATAGCAAAGTAAAGCCAAAATTGACATAATAAAACAGAGTTTTATAATTATTAAATTGTAAGCGTTTAGTATTTTTAGGAATATTTTTTACTATTATTATTGATTAAATTTATATTTAGAAACATTCTCTTGGTAAATAAATTTTTGTAAACTATCTAAATGGCGTTGCTGGTTGTTTCCGTGATGAAAATGTTGAGTTCAGCTGTCATGAAACAATTTGACACAAGGTGAATGGGTTAACATATAATTCTGGTTTCATTGGTTCAAAAATAAACATGGTCAAATTATTGTTATAGGAATTAAAAATCAAAGATTAATTTATTATAATTAAATCTAAACATATGCCCAAGATGTCACTTGAAAGTAAGTACTGTTTTGGTTTATCACTTCCGCAGCATTCTGCATGTTAACTTATGTCACTGTTTATTGCCCTCTCATTAACAACTGATTATACATGTTCTCTGTTTCCTGTGATTGTTTACAGTGTTTAAAACTATTGATGGACCCTCCCAACAGTGAGAGTTATCCTGCAGTATGGTATTTGAGTGCAAGGAACTTGTTTTGCCAGTAGCTGTTTATCGTCAGAGACAAACGAAGTTGCTCAGTCAAGGAATTTCATTGGTCCATTACGTACTAAACTCTCTGCTGCCGGTGACATTAAAATGTGAACTCAGTACTTCACTTGGCGTGCAGGCCAGACTTGGCTTCATCTGTTTGTTGTTTATTCCTGCACCTGAGAGGCAAATATGGTAGTAAGCACTCTGGAAGTGACAACACTGTAGCTATTGACCTCACTGGAAGGTGTTGGATTACTCAGTGTCTGTTTTTACCATCACTTGTCAAGATCTGTTGGTGCTTAATTAAAATAAAATTTATGGTTGAAAAAACTATTTCTGATTGATGAAATCTGGTGTGACCCCTAACTGACCTTATTTAAAACAAATTAATTAGCCAGTTAACCATCAGGATCCTCAGACCTTGCTGCAATTACTGATAACTAGTGCCTGATTCCAACTCTCCTAGACAGGCATACCATCTCCACAATAGCTATCGGGATCCATCTCCTCCTGACGGGATGAAGTGATATTTCCACCCTTCGTTGCCTTTGATTGATGGCAAAAGAAATTCGTGTCACTGATATTATCAATTACTTTTATTCAGTGTATGATGTCATGTGATTGCTGCCAGTCACCCACTAAATGATTTGTCTTCTAAAAAATTTAAGGGATGCCTTTTCACTAAAGAAAATTTGCTTGAAAAGTGCTACATTTCTTTTTTTTTTCAAAACCGTACTTACTTTCCCAACTAACCTTGTACATATTTAATTGTAAAATAATGTAAAATCATTTATGAATGAGAAGTAAACTATGTTATATATAAAAAATGTTAAAATGCATGTGGTTGTGGTATGACTAATGCTGTGGTTGTAGCGGGGTGTGAGGGGGGCCTGTCAGTGGTCTCGGCGGGGGTGCCCGTGGCAGGGGAAGACTCGGATTATTATACACCAGAGGATCCTGCCACCACCATTCTCAGCCCCCTCCATTCCGATAAGGTAGTCCAGAAGTTCATCTTTATATTTCCTTTTGTTTTCTATGGGACAGAATGAAACAATGCCACATAGTTATTTAATGAATAGTTTAATTTATTTTCCCCTGTTTCTTAAAGTTTCTACTTACTTTTAGTTTTTTATTTTCTACTCTCTTTGTATCAGCTTATGTTGCAGCTTTATTGTTGTTATTTTAAGAATACACCTATTTTTTTAGTAGAGATTGGTAGTTGTCTGCTAACATAGAATTGAGAGGGAATTGCATTTTATTTCAGATATATTTAATTTTTTACAATGCTAAATGTTTAGAACATGTTGTGTTTGTAATTAATTTTTTTGAACTGTAAAATTTGATTTATCTGTGCTGTATTTTAGAAATAAACAGTTGGATTTGTTTTTAAAATTTGAACTTCAGTAGATCCAGTACAATTTATATAACCGTAGGCTTGTACTAACTTGCATGAGAAAGTCTGTCACCTTTATATATACTGCACTCATCACTCCTAATAGAAGATGAAAATGGGATTAAAACGTTACATATTTGCTATCTTTTACTATTTGAGTCTCAGAATTGTATTGTAAAAATTAGGAAATGTTTTTTGTAATGTTTTATCGTATTGTATATTTGAAACACTATTAATGAGGGCAAAAAAATAGCAAGTGAGGATTGTTTTTAGTATTTAGTCAGGTTAAATCTGTAAGCCCAAAAATTATCAGAAAAAGACAAATTTAATTTTTGTAAATAACTGTGATGTGGAAGATACACCTTTAAGGCTGAGTAAATCCAATGGGGAATTAAATTAAATTATTGCAAATACAGTGTAAATTATAATTAAAATTATTATATTTAAAAATGTTTAACCTGTAAATGCTACTAACTTAAATTATACTGCAATGGAGCTGCTAATATATATATATATATATATATATATATATATATATTAATCTTCAATAATTGTAATAAACATTTTCTATATTTCAGCTTAAGCCGTCTTCAGGAAATTACAAAAATTATATAAATAGGGCTATAAGAACAGAATAAACATAAAACATCAACACAGAAAATGAAAAATATATATATATTATATATATATAATATATATAATTTTAAATTAGTCTTTGGCTCTTCCCTGTTTTTCTATATTCGTCTCATCTGTTAAACTTTCCTTTTAATTATATTCATTTTCTTTTTGTTACATACTTTATCGACATGTAAACTGTTATTTCTTCTATTATGTCCTTATATAATCCATTGTATTGATCATCGATAGTTTTAATGTAAAATTAATTTTTTATTATTACTCAATTAATTTTGATTGAATACATGTGCATGCTGCCTCTTATATTGTTTTATACTTGAATGAAATCAAGTTATTAACATTGAGGATTCATATTCAATTCTATGTTAGTTCAGCCATTTTGTCATGTCAGTAATTTTAGTGTTGAGTCCAGGGCTTGAACATTGTGATATGGTGCATGGCAATAACAATGGTCGAGTTTGGTGGAAGATGGGGGATTGGCTGAATTCTGGTCCTAATAATGAAATTATAATGGTTTATTATATGCTATGGTAGCCATCCTTTTTAGTTGTGGTTTCCACATTAAACACGCATTGAAAATTATTGTCCGACACGTGTTTTGTCAATGCAAGTATCACAAAAAGGCTGGTGTGATAACACAGAGCAATCATAATACATAAATTAAATTAACATACACAATAAAACACACACATGTACCATATTAAAATAAACCATGTGAACTTTATAATACAAAATTAATCAATAAAAGTATAGTATTAATTAATAGATTGAACTCATACTTGCCTAATTCACACCGGAATCCAAACAGCAGTCAATGGAGTGTCGACACACAATCTCCGAAGAAACAAAAATGCAAGACAACAATGTCTGCACAAAAAATCATGTGCACTGTCTTTTGGGATAAGAAAGATGTTTTGCTGATTGATTTTCTCCCAAGAGGTGAAACCATTAATGTGGCATGGTATTGCGAAACCTTAAGAAAACTAAGGCGGGCAATTTAAAACAAACAGAGAGGAATGCTCAGTAACAGAATTGTGTTGCTCCATGACAATGCTTGGCCCAATACTGCTGGTGACACTCAAGCATTGGTTTGACAATTTCGTTGGGAGCAGTTCGATTACCCGTCCTGCAGCTTGGACTTGAGACCGTCTGACTACCACTTGTTCCTTCACATGAAGCGCGAGCTAGGCGGCCAATGATACTGACAATGAAGTGAAAACTGCCGTGGAGTCATGGCTACATTCGTTGGCAGGAATCTTCTATGAAGAGGGTATAGACAAATTGATCACCCGCTACAACAAGTGTTTGAACATCGGTGGAAACTATGTTGTAAAATAGTTTAAGGTTTGGACTTGTAGAAATATGTAAAAATAAAATTGTGTATGACTACTGCAAATGTGTCATCTGCAAACTGTATAACTTTACAGTGTTTTTTGCTAGCCCAATGTTAGATGGAAGCTCTGCTATTTGAACAAGAAAAAATTTAGGTCCTAATACTGAACCCTGTGGATGTCCAACATCACTCTTCCCCCAATGCGAAATATTAACATTACGTTGAACGACAATCTTTGTTCTTTGATGCCTGTCACTGAAGTACAAGTCTCATCCAGAAAAAAAGGTCCAATGTCTTATAAAAAGTAAACAACAACAAGTTAAAAAAAACTTGTCGCAGATGTCGTAGAAGTCTGCCACCTGTGTGGATAACCAATCTTAACTGCTTCTTTCCCTCGGCATCAGTTTTGAAGCTATTACCATTAAAAAACTCCTTTAGTTAGTGAAACAAGTCTGCGCTGTACGGCGGGTGGTCAATCTGTTCCCAACCAAATAATCTGTTGAGATTGTGGGTTTGGATGGCAGAGTGGGGTCTGGCATTGTCAAGCAACAAGACAATTATGTTGTTGTCAATAGGCCTTGTCACTTATTCTGTATTGCACGTCGAAGTTTAGTCAGAGTGTTACAATAAGCAGCTGGATTTATTATTCTTCCTCATTTCATAAACTTGACTAACAACACTATTCATTGTCTATCCCAAAACACGATCGCCAAAACCCTGTGTGTTGAAATTAATTGTTTGGTCTTGACTTTAACCAGTGACGTCGTTTTGAAATAATTGTTTGTTTGGTCCTGACTTTAACCAGTGACGTTGTTTTGAAATCTTTTGTTTGGTCTTGACTTTAACCATTTACATCGTGTGATGCAATTCCATTGAGTGGTGTTTTGTTTCTGCGGTAATGTGAGAAACTCATGTCTTGTCACCTGTGACAATGTTCGGTAATTCTAAGCAATATATGGGTCAACCTCGATTTTTCTCATATTACAATATAATGTTCCAATAGTCAATTAGAAAAGGAAATGACTAGAATTTCTTGCCGGAAAGCAGTTATAGGGAGCAGGCAACCGCGAGAAATATTGCTTAGAGTTACCTATTAGTGATCAGGGGCACTGACGTGATCTGGGCTTCAAATTTGGAACTACTCGAGTTAATTTTTTTTCTAAAAGAGCAAGCAGCGCAAAGCGCTGCGCAGCGGGCAGGCATCGTGCGTGATCCTTTTTTTTATTAAAAATTTCTGATAAATTGTTATTACATACTGTATTACAATATAATGTAGGTAATGTATGTAAAACAATTTTAAACACATAATTACATGCTGGAAAGCAAAGTAAACCAATATAATCCGCCCAATACAAAATCTCCGTAAAAATCTTGTAAAGGAATCTGTGTCATTCCTTTGGCCTGAATCAATTCGGTATATACGAAGATCACGCACGATGCTTGCCCGCTGCGCAGCGCTTCACGCTGCTTGCTCTTTTAGAAAAAAAATTAACTCGAGTAGTTCCAAATTTGAAGCCCAGATCATGTCAGTGCCCCTGATCACTAATAGGTAATTCTCGCGGTTGCCTGCTCCCTATAACTGCTTTCCAGCAAGAAATTCTAGTCATTTCCTTTTCTAATTGACTATTTGAACATTATATTGTAATATGAGTTGCCTGCTCCCTATAACTGCTTTCCGGCAAGAAATTCTAGTCATTTCTTTTTCTAATTGACTATTGGAACATTATATTGTAATATGAGAAAAATCTAGGTTGACCCATATATTGCTTAGAATTACCCAATGTTCTCTTAAAGTGTATAGCTTTCATCATGATATCGGACCAAAATTCAAGAGCACAACCCATTCTTCTCATTATGTGTTCCTCCACGCCTGGGAACCCAACGAATTTGTGAAATTTCAAATGTTCAGAGACAATTTTGTGCAATGTCATTTTACTCATGGTCGGAAATTCCAATGCTAATGATAAACTGGTAAATCGCAGATCTTTACAAATCTTTTCACCAACAACATTGAGCAAATCTTCAGTGGTCACGGTTCATCATGGACATTTTCCCGTCCATCTTTGAAAGCTCTCACTCACTTCCACTGTCACCATCACATTAGGGCCTTACACTTCACTTATCTGTCTATGAATATCCACTGATAAAACATTTCTTGCAGTCAAAAACCGGATAAGTAATCGTATTTCACAGTTGGAAAGGTGATCATTTTCTGAACATCTTAAACTAGTACTCCACAATGATTTCACTGCAAATAGCATGACTTCGCTCACTACTTAAATATTTACCGCAAAACAGACCTTACTTTCCAGATGACCTTCAGAGGTTCAAGTATCATCTTAATGGTAGGTGGTAAGGTTCAGGGGGGGGGGGAGTTCAGGGACATGTAATCCCATACAACTCTTAATTTTTTTTAAAGGTGGCTTATTGATTGTGTTGAATGCCTTTGACAGGTCACAAACAATGACAACAGTTGGACATTTCCCTCTAAAAACTGCCATACACATCAGTTAGGCGAAATTATTCCGGACTGATTATATAGCATTTTTTAATGGAAATAATCTACCTGAAAATCAATCTCTCTAGAACACCTGCAAAAACGGAAATTAATGAAACTGAATGGAAATTACCTGGTGAGGAAGTACATTTTTCTTTTAATCCAAACACTCGAATTGTCGTGATTTCTACCAGTCAGGTTATCAGTAGTGTTTTTGTTGCCGACAGGATCGATGTGAGAGGGAGAGAGAGCGTGTAGTGGAAGGAGTGGGCCGGTGGATGGCCAGAGAAGGCTTGTCACTACCCGGTACACCCTTGTCAACGGCAAGCCACCGTTCCAGTGGTGACAGTTACAGCTCTAGCGGCTCTACTCGGCTACTACTCTCCACCAATGACAAGACTACTATAGCATAATCATATACTGTATATTACATTATAGCCGAAGCTATTATAGCTAGTTGACTGATAAGAAAAGACAGTATTAACATATACATTTAATGTAAATGTTTTTTAAGATGTTATTAAGGTCTTGACATTTTATTCAATTTTTTATTGCTAAATATTTATATTGTATTTCTCTTAGTCAAGATGTCACTACATTGCGTTATAGTTTATCCAGTAGAATCATTATTTAAGTAATCTATTCAAATATTTTACTTTTATTTCTTTTTATTCTTCCATTTTTGTCAGAATAATTCATATTATATAATTTTCTCTGTCTGTGAATCTCAGTAGTACACATAACTGTCATTGTTCGAACTTATGGTGATGTCTAAATGTTGTTAAGTAGATAATAGTTTTTTTTATAATATTTCAATTTAAATCACTACTGAGAGTTAGTTAACAAAGATATAAATATCTAATTTTGTAGAAAAATATTAAATTCATTAATGTTTCATTTTTTTACTCTGATTCCAAAACTTGATTTTTGTTTACGATTCTTGAATTATACACCAATCTCTAAAAATAACAGTATATCATCTATCCAAATTTGTAATATGTATTTGCTCGATCTTATGTACTGTACTCTAAAACTAATTTGAACCATCTTATATGATCTTTATATATTAAAACAATATACATGTAAAGTATTTTAATATAATAAATATATATATATATATATATATATATATACATTTTGTCTTAATATGCTATCACAAAATGTTTGTAAATGCATTTTAACCAAAATACATAAAAAAAGTTTCTGCTCCATTATTGCCACAAAACTCTAGGAGATAATGTAACAGGGTTGGGATGATGTTAATGATCTACGGTCTCAAACAGCCTCTAGAAACATTTGGTGGAGGGGTTCTTCTGAGACTGGAGAACATCGGTGATCTGTGAGATGCTACATCATATTGCTACATCCAGACATCAGTGTAGTGAAACGATCTTGGGTTTTAATATATAAGATCATTTTAAACCTCAAAACACTTTACGGTCTTACTTTTGGTTGTAGGATTATTGTGATATCTCATTTTAAAGACGTAATTAATATGCATACAAACACATTTTCATTTTTCTTTTAAAGCGTGTAGTTTAAAAGATGTAAACAAATAAATACAAAAAGTTTGATTTTCAAAATATTTTAAAATATTAAAAAGCATTGACTTAAAAGTAAAACATCAAGGGTCTTTAATTCAAATTTGGAAAATAACTGAGTTTCTAGACATTGCCTTTATAGTGTTTTTCACTTAGATGTACAAATCTTATAAACCGACATTTTAGTTCAATTATTTCACCAGTTAAGAGCATTAGATCAATTATGTAAAAAAAGATTCATCCCTGCTTAAAAAAATTAACATAAATAACAAGAATATTATTTTTACTACATGCCACATTACTGAAGTTTCTCCAGAAAATTAAAGATCTTATATAGTCACAAAATGAACATTTTGAAAAAATTACATTATTATAGATTAAGAAATTGGTTCATAGTTTTATATTTAATAATTGACATGCTGCTTTTATCAAGATATTACTGATTTAAATAATCTTACTTAGTTTATCACTATCATAATGAAAGTTACATTTTATCATTAACTATTATAATGACATGTTGCAGGCAATTTCCATTATACAATTATTTTAAATACAGACAATTTTGTTCAGGTTTAAACTCTGATACTTTTAAACTGTCCCCACTCATTATTATTAGATCAATTATTTATGAAAATTGTCAGATATTGTGGTACCTTTAATATTTAGTTTTGTTATTTTGTAGTTTAGCACCTCAGTCTTTCTTAAAGGACAGTTTGTCTTAGGCTTGTCTAATATATTAATAATTGTTTCATATTTTGTAAAGAACTTTTTGCAATATTTTTGTTAGTGTTATTTTACAATATTATCTATATTTTATATATTATTACAATGTTTTAGCAAGGGTGTTATATTTGTTATAAGTTTAGTATATGTATATAATGTAAATAAAAAAATTATAATAACATGGGTGTTTTTATTTGTGTTTTAATGTGCTCAACAATGAATTATCTTTAATTCACTAAGTTTTAATTGTAGAAAAAGGCTGCATGAAATTATTGTAGAGTTTTGTTTTAGTTCTTTGAAAGCAAAAGGATAGTTTTTTAGTGTCTGCAAGTAACATGAACTTAAATCGTCTATATATAAACTACTAGACAATACTCTCAAACAGTGCTCAGCATTCAAACATGTTTTGTCATTCTCAAATGTCCTTACTTCTTTCAGGATCATTCACCAGTATCCCTATCCCCCAAGTATATAAGCTCATTTTCACTCATTCCATCTTTATTTTTAGTTAATGTGTGTAATCACTATGATTGAGTTAGATCATGATTAGATTTGCCACAATAATTAGTGAGAATTCTCTTAGGTTAATTACAATCTTCTAGTAAAAGTTGTAGATTTTAAACATCTTGAAGCAGAGAGTGCTCAAAGACTAAATGCTGTGGTAGGGATGCTCACATAGACCTGAAGACTGTAGAGCCATTGTAGTTTCAGGATGAGGAATTCAGAGAGGCTGAATGCTTCTAAATGTGGAAAATTTCAAATGACAGACAAAATCCTGAGGCAGGGAGCTCTTGGATATTGGGGACTTCCATTGACATTAATGTTAGAGGCTGGGTGGTTCTAACAACAGGGGGTTTCTAGAGTCTAGGCGGAAAGTGATCATAAGTAAGTAGTATATGCCATGAGCTTCCAGAAATCAGCTTGGTTGTGTTATAGTGTTCTGTAATCCCTACCAGGAGGTTCAGCAATGGTACTACTTTAAACTACTTTAAACGCTTTGTCTTTATTTAAACAATGGTCTGTTTTCTGTTGGAACTATAATAGAATTAAACATTGATCTTGAGGCTGGTAAGTTAAGATCATCTACTTCTTATGAAGATCAACAGCATATTCTGTTGTCACCAGGCCCCAATTTACAAACAGCCGAACTGATCATTTCCCTAGAGCAGTCACCAGATTTTTGCGGTGGCGGGCGGCAAATTGGCTAGTATGGCCTATGACAGGGTGCTGGGTGGGCAATTAAAGTTGGTGACTATGGCTATAGTGACAATCTATATTTTTGTCATTGGTCTGTCTGTCATTGTGTCAAGTGGTATTTGTTATTGTGTACGTCTGATCGTAAACCTCAACTACGCATCTCATTGTCTTGTGTAATTGTAGTCTTTTAGTACATTACCATGAGCAGAAAGTTAAGTAGCGCTGAATAAAAAAAACGCACTGCTAAAAGGCAGAGTGACAAACTTGAACTAGTAAAATAGGAACATTCTTTACTAATTCAACTCCTACCTGTTAATGCCAAGATGACTCAACAAGACCTCTGACTTCGTCATCAACCTCGTCTAACTTTACACAAGACTTACTAGGCCTGTGTATACAGACCGTTGAATTTAATCTGAATGATGTGAAGTTCTCCAGCAGCTGTTTAAGAGCTAGTTTACAATCACAGGTCGAAGTTACCAAATTCATTCAATTTTCTATATCTACTACCAGGATCCTGCTGCTTGGAATGTTAAGTTAAATTCAGTAGTTGAGAATGTTATTAAACATTGTCCAAAACAAAACATAATGGTGGATTTTTCTAAATCTCGGCAAACTTACAAAGAAACTTTTCTCAAAATATGTTTAAGGGCATTGTTTTTTAAAGTGATTGTTTATCATACTCACAGCCAACTAGGAAAGTATTTTATTATTCAATGCTGTTTATTTTAACCAGATAATGCAAAAAACCCATTTTTGTATCAATTTTAATTACAAACACAAGTCAGGAAAAGCACATTGTACATACATGTAATTTATTTTGTAATACTTCACCCATTCTGTATAATAAAATATGAACATATTTACTGTAACATAGCATTCTACAAATAAGCATTCAAATATTTACTTCATACAAATAAGCATTCATGAAGGATTTTTACGAAATTGTTTGGAGATTTTGCCAATGCAACTTGATATATAAATATCTTATTTTCTAATACTGTTCACATTATGTATTTCATATTTACTTTTTGTTTTAAATCAACATGTGAATAACCCTACATATGTATTTAGTTTTGATTCAGTTTATTAGCATCTTAATAACGTTAGTTCAATGTCAGTCATAGTCTCTTTTGCTTAAGAGATACTTAAAAATGTAATTAAATATAATTGTTTTAAAATTTAATATTTATTTTATTTCATAATTACTTTTAGAAATATATATTTTTGGCACAAAAATGAAGTTTGGGAATGAAAGTTGTAATTCCCTTATTAAAATAAATATTTACACGAAACTAGATTGTCGTATCAAACAAATATATATATATATATTTGTTTATATATATATATATATAAACAGTATTACTCGTATGAATCATCTATGCACGTGAACAACTATTTACATTTCACAAAAAAACCACAGAACTTTACTTACAAAAACATCTTGAGGTTACAGTCTTAATTACTGCTTACGTATAAACTGCCCTCTTATAGTTATGCCTAAATAATTTTTGATGCCAAATAGACTCATAGAAACGTCATCATTCTAATACAGTAACTGTATTCTGCTCCAAATTGGAATTCCAAATTAAATATCTTTGTCAAGATTCGAACTTTGCAACTTAAAACAGAAGTTTAAGATGTCACTATAAATAAGCAGCTTGAAGTAACAGAGCAATATCTTCTTAACTCTATTGAATGTTTAGAAGAAGAGAAACAAGAATTAAAAATTCAATTGTTCAGAACTAAATCTGAATTCAAATGCAGATGGGAAGAAGCGCACAGGAAAGAAAATATAATTTGAAAAATAATAGGGAGAGGCTCCGAGGAACGTTTGAGCTAACGCAAGAAAAAAGTCTACCAGGTCGGCCTTCTAAAAGTTTCACAGAATGCTGTGAATGCAGTAAACGACGCAAAACAGAGGGGCTGCGTCAACTAAATGAATCTGAACAAAATGTATTTTGCAGTGCAGACTGAATTGAATAGCGAAGGAAAAAGGCCAAAATTCGCAAAGAAATCGCAATGTCTCACAGGTGCGCAAACCAGTATGAAAAAGAGTTCCAAAAGATATAGACCATTCTCCCATAATGTCCCCTGAATAAGCAATAAGTATGTATGTAGAAACTGGATTTCCAAAAACCAATACTATATAATAAGGAAGACAAATAAAGGAACTGATCCTTGCAATTCAGTTTTACAGAATGCCAAAGCTCAATGCTATCCTCCAAAAAAGAAAAAGAGGCATATAATATTACAGAAACCAGCGCTGAGACGAATTTTCAGGAACTTGTAGACATAACAATCCAGTGGCTTTCAGTGTCTCTAAAAGAGGTTGTCGCAAATGTGACGACAGGGGGTCTAATCATGATTTATAAATGAGTGTGTGATGGTTTGCGTCAATCAACATTCAAACAAAAGTTTGGAAATGCCAGACACTGATACACACATTTTCCAGAGCTCTTTTGTATCACTAAAGTTGTCTTTCGGACCCAAAGAAAATCAGGTAGTTTGGTCAAACTCAACACAACACCTTGATACTTTTGACCCATCAAAATCAGGTTTGTAAAAGAATCGGTCGATGCAACAAATTAAGAGATTTTGTACATAAGTAGCGCCTAGGAAAATCTTCATATGACAGAGGTATCTATGGACGAGAAAATTTCAAGATTAAAGAGTGGTTCACCTTAACAATGGTAGATACTAAAGTGTGCAATGCCATCACTGAAACATGATCGACAATGCGTTGTTATGTATGCGGCGCAACATCAAAGGATTTTAATTATCTTCAAAGATCTCGAGAAATCATTGAAGGCTCTTTCAAATTTTATCTCTCGATACTACATGCAAGAATGTAGTGATTGTAGATGTTCAAACTTTATTACACCTTATACGAGTTGCCAGTAACAAAATAAGGAAAAAGATAAAGAGATTGTGTGGTGCACTTGTATATCTATTGAATTTGAGGAGCGATAAATACAAGTTCGTTTTACATAACGGGTTTATTTCCCATCATCAGAAAAACAATAGATGACTTGGAATAATCATGGAAGAAGTTGACAGTAATATTTATTAGGAAAACACGTGTTTGTTTACATTGAGGCAACATAAAAGAATAATTGGACAATATTTTAAACATCTGTTTAAGACACTATAATTCTCCCATGCTTATTAAAAAAAGGTAGAAATGGAAAAAATCAACAAAATGAAAAATTTAATTGTAACAAAGTCTTTTAGGTAAGCAGGCTGGTGATGTGTTCTACTGGATCGACGCAGCACTGGATTTTCATTTCCGGTTTCATGTTGAGGTTGCTCAATGACTTGAAAAGGTGGTTGCTGTTGTCGAGTTGATAACACGGTCATGTCTTATATGGGCAATTTTGGTCTTTAATCTTCTTGAGCATTATCTTGTACGTCAGGAGAGAAGGTGACTGTTTTCATTGGTGCTCCACCAAATCTCAATTGGTTGATATGTCGTTTAAAAGTGTAGCCACTGTCCAGCCTGATGAAGTAGTGTAGTAGTCCATATTTATGTAAGATTGTTCCTGGTTTCCAGAGATTCTTGTTGTTTGCATAGTGGCGGGCTTGGACTCTGTCTCCTACTTTGTACTGTCTTGCTGTAGTTTTTTTATTGTTGATTTTTGGATGCTTGGTGGCATTCTAGCATCAAGCTTGATTCTGATCTGTATGGTTTAGGAATAGATCTGAAGGTCTCTTTCCGCTGCTAAAGGCGTACCTCAATATCTGAAAAGTATTTTGCTGACCTTTTGTTTCATTGTTGGTGTCTTCAATCATTGCTGCCAATCTGTGTTTGGGGGGTTGGAAGTTCCTTTCCCATTGCCCGACACCATCACATCTGGGTATCTGTAACGAGCGAATACAAGTAGCAGCTAAAAAGTCGCGATCGCATATCTGTTTTTTTATATGTTACTGCCGGCAGATTTCGCAATTCGCGACTTAGTCGCCATTCCAAGGAGAATGAATAGTTGCACTCTCCGTCCCCGGTAGATATCAGCAGCTACTGGACAGAGTAACATTCAAGGAATTTTCTCGCTCTCTCACATCTTACAGTCTGATCATTACAAAACTAATCTCATTGCCACAATTTAGCAGCTTGTTATAGTTTAGCTTCTGAATCCATATATCAGTGTAGTGATTCAGTATGATTCAGTCTCATCAATGCAGGACAGAAATTTTACTGTTTGCAACATTTGCAAACACAGATTACTATGTAAAAAAATATAACAATAATTTAAAGAAGCATCTTTGAAGTAAAATCCTACAGTTTTAAATCCAAATAATGGAAAAGAATTGTTCATTATATAAATCATTTAATTTTTGTTATCTTACGAGAATATTTTAGCTTTAATTATAATATATAATTTAAATAGTTAAAATCTTGTTATAACCGTAATACCAAATGGTTAAAATAAGAAATAAATTCAGCAGACTAGATATCGTGGTCCTCCTCCGTAGACTAATGGTTATAGTCTCGGCTCTCTAACTGAGAGATCACGGGTTCAAATCCCGGGGAGGGGCCAATCATGTATAGACACGAAACAGTGTACTTTGAAAAATAATAATAAATCAGTGAACATCGCAGCCTACATAGCAGAAGCTGAGGCTTAAAAGAGATTAAAAAAAAAATAAAAAACAGTAGCAGTCGTGGGACTGCCGATAGAAGTGAAAACGGAACAATTAAGTTGAGAGTAATTAAAACTATATGCAAAAATTATATGAAATTTTTTATGTTTTATTTATTAGTTACATATGATGGGTTAAACAAATCATGAACAAAATATAAATACAAAGTGGTTGAAAAAATAATTAATATACAATTATCTTAACAATATCTTAATAAAAAGTTCAATGCAATCATTATATTTGTTGTAATTGCTCAATATTAATAGTTAGTTAAACATAGAATACAAGTGAGTAAACACCTAGGAACAACAGTGAGTTGAACACCGTTGTAAATAATACAGTTATCGCTACGGATAAAGTATATAATTGCAATAACAATTAAACCCACAATATTTTTAAAACTAATAAATTAGTTAAATTAACTTGGTTCTTTCGTAAAGGTATTTTTATTGCACAATAAACTAATTTATTGAGTTAATACAGTATCAGTGAGCCAATGCGCCAACTACAGTTCCGGCAGAAACGTTCACTCATCACTTCATACGCTACTATAGGCTAAACTAAACTTCCAATAAAAAAATTATAAATTACAAAAAAAATATTCATCTATTTTCACACAACTTTCTCGCTGACAAATTTTGTCTGACCAAAAAATAAAAAAAATCCTCGCTTACTACTTTTTTCTTGTCATTGTAAACGCTATGTAAAATGTAAACAATAATCAAAATTATTTCGACATTTTTTTAATATTTAAAAATGTAACCAATAGATTGCCAATATTAAGAGCTTTAATTTGACGCATCTTACAGAATTGTACGACATTGGCTTCACTTTTAAATCGCGAGAGGAAGCCGTAAAGGTCACTGATTTTCGCAGTCTGTTTTCATACTCCGCCGGGACAGTTTTAACACAGCGAGACTGACTTTTTCATGCAGGTTAGTAGTCCGCGGCCAAGTCTACGGTTAAAAAACACAGCGAGACTGACTTTTTCATGCAGGTTAGTATCATTAGCATGTCGGTGACGCGAACCGAGGATTTTACCCTCTACCAAAACGCTCAACGCGCCTAAAGAAGTTTTCACTTCAAAAAAATAGATATCGTGTTATCTGATAAAATAGCTGTACTCGCGAATCGCGACTGTGACTTCACCGCTTTTAGTTACAGAATGACAGTAGCAGGTAAGAAATCGCTGTATCTTGTGAACAAGTAGTGTTTGTGAGTTGTGACTGGTTATTAAAGCTTTATAATTTTATTGATTCTGATTGTACAATTAATACCTGTAAATAAAATGAGCTTGTATTTAAAAATCGTAATTTTGCACACACAAACTAGTTTATAGGCTTATAAGAGTGGGCTTCGTTGTTAATATATGACGTATACATAAACATACACATAAACTAGTATTATAACTTAAATATATTGTTCAATATGGTTTGAACGAAATGTATAATATATATGTACATTATTTATTTATACAGAAGCAAGAATGTCTTATTTATTTTTCACTTCAAAAGCTCATAACAGATCTAACAAACCAAATCGCGGAGAGATAAAAATCGCAGCTATTTTCAAGTAGCAATTATGCCCAGCAGCGCTAAAGTAACAATAGGTACTGATTGCGAGAGAAAAGAAGAGACCTGGATTCTGGCCTATCTGAAATTTGCAGGCGCTACTACTAGTATGTTGCCGCGCCTTGTTTCGTAATTCCAATATTGTTTCACTGTTCCGTTGCTAGGATAAACAATTCGCAGGGTTGGCTGTGGGGCGAAGCGCCTGAAATTACCGCGCGGCAAGACACTAGTACACAGCTGTGCGCCGGCACGGGCCAGGTCTCTTCTTTTCTCTCGCCACCAGTATTAGGTAACCAGCCACCGCTGCGTTCCGCATGGGCAAGCTGAGGTGCTGTTTTCACTTGGCAGTCTGCTGTCTAGTCAAGATAGTTGCCTTCAGGAATAGGTTAGATTGACTTGAGACACATATTTTACTCATTGCATTAATAACGGTCCAAAACCAAGCATTAGTGGCCATAATGTATTGAAACCGTACATCGCCGCTCGCACACCCACAGCAAACCATCAGGGAAGCGCGCGCCCATGGTGGCGAACGGGATGCCGGATCAAAACAAAACTAGGTAAAAAAGAACACCGTGGTCAGTATACTCAGGTTCATTTACTAAGACACAGCATAGGCCTATCCAGTCAATATAAATATATATATATATATATATATATATATATATATATATATATATATATATATATATATATATATATACTATAAATAAAAAAAAAAATAAAACAAAAATAAAAAGTGCCTGCAGTAGTATACCTCAAACAATCCTTGTCAGGTGCACCTGCATACAAAAATTAGAAACGCCATAATTTGAAACAAGAAATGCCAATTCCACCCGGTATCCTTCGGCTAAGGGCGGGCTCCTAATGAAATCCAAGAAATAACTAAATAATATCTAAAACTAACTTAAAATTAAATAACAAAATATAAACTATATAAATGGCAACAATAACAATAACAAATAAATAAAGAATATGAGCAGGGTATCACAGATGTTGACTAGTAGAAATGTCCATCATGGTGGCCGTCCTTCAGCAGAGCGCAAAAGCGAAGGTTCTCTGCGACCACGCATGATGGAGAGATGATAGCAGAAAATCAACTCATCTCCTGGACCTCATCAGTGAGGGGCCGTAAACTTAGCCGCACATGTCAGAAGGAAAACAGCTCAGCAAAACTAACAAACACTTAATTAAACAAAATATTAAACTGGAGCTACTCCTAACTTGTACACCACGGCTCGGAGTCTTGACGCCACTCTACCGGAAAGGCCAAACGCCTTCAAATGGTGTGGGCTCTGCAGCCAATAAACCACACACACAACACTATATAAAACACACATGAGCCGGGGAGATATAGGTATTGAACCGGCTCAGTATCTCTTGCAAGATATATCCATAGCCATGGAAATTTACACTGACGAGTACTTATTTAAACAATAAAAACCCGTACAACAATACACCTCAACCCGTCTCTGCAAAACGACTTTGCCAACCTCTCTGGATAGCGCCACTATACTAAAATATTTTGTTCAGAGTTTTAATCCATTTTTATCTTATAGTGAATACTTCAATTTTATGATTTCCATTTAAAATGTGGAGTATTTTTTTAAAATATTGTCAGAGTTTACTTGACATAACATGTGTTTGATAGTTTTCTGTAATACAATGTATACTCGCTGTTTCCTTCGCATGTCATTAGATAATTGCTATTTTAAACTTATACTGACTCATAAATAAATACCAAACTCTTGGAGGAAAAAATCGCTCAACAGTTTACAGTACTGTGATTGCCTTCTACAATCAAAAGTAGTAATGTAATGTCTGCTAGATCCAGAGTATAATCTGTGATATAAAACAAATAAACAACAAAACAGCTGATTACAAACTAGGCCAAAGGTTTTAACCTTCCCAAGGACAAAACAAAACAAAATTCAAATTTCAATTTATACTGTCGTGTTTAATCACGATATTGTAAGTTTTTTCTTAGTAGTTAGCATGTGTATTGCATGATTATTCATTCAGCTCAAGAAGTTAAATTTGTTTGTTAAGGTAAGATTGTGCTTTTCTAATCCTCAATTCTTGTAATAATGAAATAACTTGTGTAACACAAAATGTTTGACCTATATTAGGCCTAAGTACTTAACACTTTCTTCTGCATGTTTTGATTTCTTAATTATTTCGGCCTAATTTACCTTATGTACACTTCTAAAAGTATTTTAATAGCCTGGGGTAGAAACTCACACAGTATGTTGATTTCTACACCTATTAAATGTCAAACGGGATTATGACCAGAAATATTCAATACCATTCCTTGTGAAAATTCACATAACCTAGACTAATTGACTGTTTCTTTAATACTCTGGGTAGGGTATGATAAGCTGACCCGGTTTTAAATATCGAAATTGGCAAATGATATTACTTAATCATAACCATCGATATAATCAATCAATACTGATTAATTTTTTTGAACCATTAACTTAAATAATCTATACCAACAGCTGTAAACACTTTCAAATAATACACGTTTTTTAAGGTAATATTTCAATTTTACATAAGTAACATTTGATTATTAAAAATGGCCTGTCAATTTTAGAAAACTACACAACATTGTTTTGAAAGATGATAAGACATGTTTTCGTGGCTTCAACATGTTGGAATCGTACACATGTATTCTTCAATATAAAACACCGGGTCCGCTTATCGTACCCTACCCAATACTGTTAAACCATTCATTAGTTTATTACTGAAAAGTAATCTAATAACTTCAGTTTAGGGCTTAGGTCTATTAAAATTCAGTTCTATCAAAGTAAAACTGTATTTTTTTTTAAATAAATAGATTTTCTAGACTGACTAATTGGACATTTTAACTATTTTTTGCTACAACGAACCTGGTTTTTTGTATTTCGATTAATATAATCATCGGAACATAATGTTCGTGTATCGAATACAAGACTATCAATCGATATTAACATATCTATAGTCATAATAATAATCATCTTTGAAATTGAAATAATTAATATATATAGTTACAATTTCATAAATAATAAAGAAACTAAGCCTATAACGATCAAACAAACAATTCAAACAGGAAATAAGATATACAATAATAATAACGAAATGATGACAACATAACATACTTTAGAAACAGAAAATAGGGAATTTGCATTACTATTTATATGTTGTTTGACAGCGTCCTCTCCAGAAAATCGTACCTGGTATGGCACTTTTAAACTTCGTTTCACGGCCCTCCATGAACTTTCTACTGTCAGAGTATTAACACCAGTTGCTGGTTGTAATAAAGTTTTCACTACGGTTGACGGTAGAATGCACAGAACCACATTCACTCAACTCAAAATATACCTTCCACATCTATGTGACTACTGTTGTTTACATAATAAGGTTTTCGGCACCAAACTAACATCTTGAAGCTAAGAAAAACATTTTTTTAAAGCTATTTCATTAAGCTTTCTAAAGTTGATTGCCATTTTGAATATAATCGTCACTTATTTAAAAATCATATTATATGTTTCTTATCTGAAAAAATTGTTTATTTAATACAAGTTAGTTGTTGTTCAAATTACTTAATCAGTATTAATTGATTATACCAACAATTATGGTTATAATTAATTAAGTAATATTGTTTTGTCAATATTGATATAAAAAACCAGGTCTGCTTATCGTACTCTAATTTTTTTACTCATATTCTACATTAAAATAGGCCTAGAGTAAGATAAACTATAAAGCATATATGCAGTGAATAGTGGTTGAAACATTTCTCGATTGAAAACATGGGGAGACTTTAATAAGCGACCTACACTCGTTATTCTATTGCTATTATTGAACAATTCGATATACTATCCAGCTTCGATATGTAAATCATATACAATAAGAATTATAAATAGCCTTAACAAGAATAATCTTGTAACCTACAATTTAAAAACATAAATTTGACAACAACATTACAAAACAACAAAACCAACTATGGATCTTAGACTTAAATATCAAAGATACCTTGCAATATAACAATTTGCCCAGCTTGATATCAACGAGTAACCGCTTTTGTGAAGTGGAGGAAAGAATTCTCCCCACGGATTACCAGGAGCCAAATCCACAATGTTGAAGCCACTTATATAGTCACTTGTGAGAAATAAATACGTATTTTCCACATATTCATCACTATTTTCAAAGTTTAGAAATATTAGTTACTTCTTGTTGAAGTCAACTTCTTTAACTAATAAGTTGAAATCATATGCTAAAGTAAATAAATTGTAATATTGAATTATTCCTTTGGATAAAAACAATCGAACCATTTGATAATAGCAATCGAATAACAAGTTTAGGCCGTTTATCAAAGTCTACCCAGAAACATCAATATTTTATTCAAATTTATTGAAACAAAACCATTGATTGAATGGTTTGTCAACTAACTAGCGCAGATTTTGTGTAAGGTGTTTAAAAATTTTTTTGTTATCTATAATCAGATTATTGAATTTGTTTTCATAAAATACAACAATCACCAATTGTTTATTTTTAATGTAGACTCTAAGGCCAATTTACAATATGGTTGATGAAATAGAGTAGAGCCTTGACCCTTTTAACGTCTAGAAGTGTTAGTGTAATACCGCTAGAATGATAGGCATTTTTTTTTTTACTATCTGTAAAGGTTTTTAATTTATTATAATTACTGCCAGATACAAAGTCCGTTCATTAGAGTTGCAGTAGGTACTCCGTGATTAACTTATAGAGATAGTTCTTTCAGAGAATGAAAAATAAAAAGCAATTCAATTACATAGTTCATCCGAAATATACTTTTACTCTCAAACTGCATCAGATATACATATTTTCAATTATATTGTTTTGTAAGTTCCAACAGATTTGCATGCACCAGCACACATATACTTACTCAAATTATACTCACTTATACTTTTTTAGTCAACAAAATGGTGAAATGTTTAAACACTCAAGTTATACATACTCATACGCAATTGCTCTATACTAAATTTTGGTAAAGTATATTTCTAACAGAATAATTCTGTTCTAGTATACTTGTACTTAAAAATTAATCACTCACAGTCAGAATTCATAATTCTAAATATTTAAATGAATAATAAGGTGTAGCACAACATTAACAGTCACCATGTAACCCTTGTTTTAAAGCTCAAAAATGGATTTTTGTCCTAGGTAACTTGATTGAATGCCCAGAATTGTCTTGTTCAGAATCAGAATTGTCTATTTCTCATCATTAAGATTATAAATATCGTCAAGAAATTAAAAAAAAAAAAAAAACAAAACAATAATTGTGGTATTTTGTTAAAGTGTGTTCAGTAGGAATTATTTCAGGCTATACTAGGGTCGATCTAGAAGCTATCTCTGTAATGAAGTCTTCAAAGCTTTCCCGCTCTGACCTCACTGGTCCTGGGGAAGGTGATTGAACAGCTTTATACCCTTGTACAAAGAGTTTTTTTGTAATAAAACGATCTTTTCTTATGTTCTTGGTACTTCTAAAAGGTTATCAATTGTTGCTCCCATATTACAACTTACAACTTAATTTAAAATATACCCAGAAAGAACCTTATACGAATACTCACAAATATTTTAAAGGCAACACACCAAGCTTAGTAAAAAGTGACAATGATTCCATTTGTCTATTCTTATTATGAATAACTTGAATTTTTTATGTAACTTCTGTATCCGTTCTAACGATCTTAAATTTGTTTTATAAGTGATTCTCCATCATGAGATCCCATAGTTGGTCTTGAGTGAACATGATAGATTTGAGACAATATTGTTAGCGGAAGATTTTTCTGAGGAAAAACATCTTACATAAAAAATACAATAAGTATTTATTTACCTAATTAATGTGATTCTTCCAGCATTGAGATTCATTAATATAGTCAAACCAAGGTACTTCACAGTTTTAATTTGCTTGATTATGTCTGTGTATTATTTAAAAATTAATTTTACCTAATAAATATTCGATATTCCTGGTTCTAATTAATAAGCATTGATAATATAACTTACTATATTACTTTATGACATTGATTATTGGCTTAGCCTTAATGAAGCCTATTACTTTTGGGGCTGGAAAAATTGCATTTCTGTCTGTCTTATTTGTTTGTCTGTCTTTCTGTCTGCAAAATATCTCAAAGATGAAATGACCTATAAAATTGAAATTTTGCATTAGACTTTGATGTGGGTAACATAGTTCTATGATGGTGCATGGGTTTTGGCTGAGCGTTAATGAATATTTTTATATTGGTCTTACTGGTAACCATGATGGCAACGATAAATAAATTTGTCAACAAACCAAGTACAGTACAATCATATGAGATTTGAACATGGTACATTTTTATTCATAAAGTAAAATAAGAACTAACAGAATGGAAAGTCAACGTTAAAAATCAGTGACAATATTTGATTTCAGCCCACTCTTGCATTTAACTTAATTACATTTAAAACACATAAATCAATACTTAAAACTTTTACTTTTGTGAGACCTTTCGATAGCAAGTAATTAAGTTAATAGTAGCCAATACAAGCTCCATCTTCAACACTCTTGGATTTTAGTACCCTCGCCATCTCACTGGAAATTTTATTATTTGAACGCAGCTATGAAACCTAAGTTAATGAAAAAGACAATGTATCACATCATGTGACAAGATACCCTGAGAAAATACTTAATATCTATAGAAAATAATAGAAATATAGAAGAAAGATAGGTAGAAATGTAAGACTATCGTATTATATTTTACATTAAATATCATTTCTACATAGAAAATATTGTGTTCTACGATGGTGCATGTCCAACCAAGGAATTTGGCTGAGCATAATGTTCATGTAAATTTCTGTTCTGTATGGTTGTACGTTTGTGTACCTGCCCACAGGACATCTCGAGAATGAATTGAGTTTTATATATATTTTTTGTTTGTTTTTTTTTGCATGCAATCTCTGTGGAGCCTGTTACGCTACACATGGTGTGGCATACTCCTACCTTGTATTTTGTATCTTTATTGATTGTTTGGAATTAGGACTTATTGTTATTTTTATACTTTATGGTAAAACTACTGTGGACTGATGCAATTAAATACTTGTAATATGTGTCATATCTTGTAACTTATATTATTGGCATATGTGTATTATTTTTTGACCTATGCATATAGTTTTTATATGTATTTTTCTGTTCCATTGTTTGTCTTCTTGTGACTTGTAAACTGTTGAAAACTACCTTATTGTATGTACCTGTGATATTTATACACCTATTTGTATACAGTGATGGGTTCTGAGAAACAATAGTAAAGTTTGTAGTATATACATTATCTCTAATGTTTGTTACCTCTCCATTTCTCAATTAAACTTTTGAACAAATCAACATTTTTAAACACCACTTTAGGGGTTATTAAGAACATTATATTATGTAACTTAGCAGTGTTAAAGTGTATCTCTCCCACACATACATTTTTAATGGTGGTAGATACTTTTTAATTAAGCTTTGAATTGGAAAAATTCTAAAATATTAAAAACAATTGGATTTCCATTTGTTGACATAAATAAATAAATAAATAAAAATGCCTTTATTACAAGCGATACTCAGTTTACACTGTTTTTCAGTACAACTCAAGTCAAATTTTATTGTGTCACATTGTTAATAATAAAATAACGGAAAGGGTATTTTATACTATTTTCCATTAAGTAGTTTAACTTGAAATAAAAAATGTAAAAAATAAATTTAAAATGGTTAGTAAATAATGAACCTATAATAATTTGTTAAGCACAAAATGTGGTATATCCATTTACAAGTTATATTAAACGTTTTATTAAATGTGTTAATCAATTACATTTAATTATTAAAATCTGTAGAAGAATCAGAAAAATTAATTCCAACATCGCTGCTCAGTACTTATGAAAGCAAACCAATGTACAGGCATATTATATTATTAATTCAAAAGACATTTTTCATTCTTCCACATTAAATTTATTTTAAAAGCGCTTTCCTAAATTCATAAATGACAGCACTGAGAACAAATGTGTCATGTATGCTGACGATACCACTGTAATAGTGAAAAATAAACTATCTCAAGACCTTTCTGATGACATAAACACAACCCTTAACAAAGCAATTGAATATGCTGACAAAAATGACCTAAAAATAAATCCTAAAAAGTCCATACAATTAAATTTTTAGCCGTAGGACAGAACCTGTACCACATGTACCCAACATAAAAATTGGAACAGGAAGCACGACTATTAGGAATGACAATAGACTCTGATCTAGCTTGGACAAGTCACATCAACAAAACTTTGTAGCCAGATTGGACAGGGATATACGTAGTCAGACGTATGCAAATGTTGGGAGGCCTGAAACATCGCTAGAACAGCCTACTATGCACTAGTTGAAGCCCACATTCGATATGGTCTAGTCCTATGGGGAGGCACATCTGAAGGAAACCTCAAAAGGGTTTTAGTATTACAAAAAAGAGCCATACGAATCCTGGCTAATCTACAACCAAGGGAGAGCTGCCGTGAAGCATTTAAAGCTCTCAAAATACGGACAGTGGTGGCATTATACATTGAAGCTGTTACTCTTCATGTTGACAACCTTGATCTACCTAGATGTGATGCCATCCATAGCTACAGTACTCGACAAGCAAGAAACTACTATCTGCCCAACCCACCGCACCACATTCTATACAAAAAAACCATCTTACATTGGACGTCAACTATTCAACTCCCTACCAAGACAATTCGAAGGTCTTAGAGGAAGGACCCTGAAACACCAGCTTCAACAGTGGCTTGAACAAAATCCTTTCTACAACCTCAAGGAGTACTTTGAAGCTGCAAGAAGACAAAATACCGATGCTTGACTTGTATTTTATATGTTTATTCTCTGTACATTTGATTTGACACATATTCTGTTCTTAATGATCATGAATAAAGTATATCTGTATCTGTATCTGTAACTCGTTAAAACCACAAAACATCAAGAGGTGAGGATGAGATCTCCTCCAAACTAATTAAACAATGCAACACGAAATCATCATCCCACTGACAATAGTTGTCAATAAATCACTCTCCCAAGGAACATTTCCCAGTGATCTGAAACTCTCAAGAATTTACCCAAAGTATAAAAGCGGAGCAGCAAATGAAGCCACCAGTTATAGGCCAATCTCTCTCATATCAACATTTTCTAAAATTTTGGAACATGTAGAACGAAGTAGACTTCTGGGACATCTCAAACAGCATAATCTCCTTACATCTAGACAACATGGCTTTGTGAAAGACAGAGATCCACCTCAACAGCAATAGCCCAACTAATAGAAGCCATAATAGACAAACTGGAAAAAGGACAGATCGCCTCAAGTATATTGTTGGACTTCAGTAAGGCATTCGACTGTCTGGATCACAAACTTATCCTACAAAAGCTGCAGTATCTGGGAGTCACTAACAAGGAACTAGACTGGTTCAAGAGCTATTTAAGCAACAGGAAGCAGGTAGTCGAAAATCACTCATATGGAGAACAATACTGTGAAGAAAGTAAAATCCGAACAACAACTATCAGTGAGCAGAGGAGTACCTCAAGGCTCCGTACTCGGACCTGTTTTGTACATTCTAGTAACTAATGACTTCTCAGATTATCTTAAGGACTACTGCAAAATAGTAATGTACGCTGATGACACAGCTCTGATTTTTAGCAAATAAGGACAAGGACCAACTCGACATAGAACTCTTTTATTGCATATAAACCAGGCAAAGCAATACTGCTGTCTCAACGATCTGGTTTTAAATGACTCGAAGACACAGCAATTAATTTTCACAGCTAACCAAACAACTTCCATGGCGTCCCAGAAATAACAACAATAGAAACAGGAAAATACCTTGGAATAATCTTAGATCAAAATCTCTCTTGGGAACCCCATATAAACCAACTCTGTCACAAACTTAACAGCAGCCTATATGCAGTACGGAGAATGAAACAAATCAGCAGCACCCGAGTAGCTTTAACAGCTTACTTACTCTCTGTTAGAATCTCACCTGAGATATGGTCTGATCGTCTGGGGAGACACGACAATCGCAACCTTCAACGGGTACTTATTATCCAAAAAAGGGCTATTAGGATTCTAAAAGAACTAGGACCACTAGACTCGTGTCGAGCTGCCTTCAGGGAGTTGGGAATCTTGACTGTGGTAAACATTCTACATCCAAGAAAACAATCCTCTCTTATGCAATAAGAACAGGCCAAGCAAGAACTGGTGACAACCATCCCTACAGCACCAGAAACAGGAGCAACTTCCTCCTCAATCAGCACCATCTGAGCTTGTTTGAGAAAAAAACCGTCATACAGAGGAGCGCTGTTTTTCAACAAACTGCCCGAATCCTTGAGGAAGCTTCCAGAGAAGAACTTCAAATCTTCCTTAAAATGCTGGCTTCTGGAGCGTCCACACTACACCGAACAAGAGTTCACCCAATGGAGAACCAGCATCTTGTAATAACAGACACTGAATTGAACACAAATTGTAACACTAACACAAGTGACCTTTGCTCTGTTCTCTATGAATATGTGCAATAAAATAAATAAATAAAAAAAATAAATAAATATATTAAGGGAATCTATTTAATAACCCCTTAATATATGTAGACACCTTCTATCATAAAACCCTGTTTGTGATAGAAGGTGTCTACATATATTTAGTGTACGTTGTTGAGATGTGTAGATTTTGTTTATTTGTGTGTTGTGTTTGTGATAATCCTTTCCGCATATAAATTTTTGAATTTCTTATCATCTAAAATGTATAAACAGGAGAAGTTTTACTTCTTTAAAAACAGACTTATACTTCTTTTTTTAATGTAATTTTTATGTACTTTTTATACAAACATTTTCTATAAAATTCCATATAATGATTTAGAACTATAAATAAGGATTTAACTGTATATGGGTATAAAAAGCCATTTTTAATAGTTGCTTTTTTAAAATATAGGCCATTTAGATTTCACAAAATATGATGAATATACCAAAATACATAACATTTTGGACAGACATCGTTGGGATTTTCCTTAAAATATAATCATTTATCAATATAAATTTCCTAAAAGTTTTAGACTATTTTACTTCTTTAATTAAATATGGTTTCATTAATCATAACAGTAGTGCTAGTACTCATGGCAAGTAGAGAGTTTTATGTAATCATATCTTGTAATATTAGTTCTTAAAATTATATTCAAGAAGAGTTGTACATCATTTTAAGAATGTAAATGTTTATTGGTCAAAACCATTTATTGGTTTTTAACTTAAGCATATACTTGTATTGTTTGCATATTGAATCACATTTTCAAATGTTAAGACTGTATTACAATGGTTTACATATATAAGAAATAATAAAGGGTTTAGAATCAATCCATATTCTAATTTAGCGCTTTTAAAATAAATTTAATGTGGAAGAATGAAAAATGCCTTTTGAATTAAAACCTACTCTCTTCCATCAAGAATAATTCAAAGCAGAAAATATTATATTATATTTGTAAAAGTGTATTGTGCAAACATTGTCAGCTTTAATTTGAGATTACTTGATTACATGTTTGGAAATGTTTATAAAAATCTAATGCATTGTAAGGATGGGCTCCTGTGTGGTTTGTGTTCTTCCTGAACATACATTTCATTCACTTATTTAAAGCACATCATATCAAAGATTCAATTTGGGTTCAGGAAAGGAAAATCAATGGATTCATACTTTATTGTTAGTTAAGCGATTGGAAAAAGACGAACTTACCATTCATATTTTCCTAGATCTATCCATTGACTGTCAAATCATTAAGACAATTCTAAACATTGTCCAAAGCTCAATAGATAAAATGTGGAATACTACATGATTAACTACCAACAGAAATCAACTACCAGAAATTGGTGGAAAAGTATCACTTTCAATAAAATTAGAATATGGATTGATTCTAAACCCTTTATTATTTCTTATATATGTAAACCATTGTAATACAGTCTTAACATTTGAAAATGTGATTCAATATGCAAACAATACAAGTATATGCTTAAGTTAAAAACCAATAAATGGTTTTGACCAATAAACATTTACATTCTTAAAATGATGTACAACTCTTCTTGAATATAATTTTAAGAACTAATATTACAAGATATGATTACATAAAACTCTCTACTTGCCATGAGTACTAGCACTACTGTTATGATTAATGAAACCATATTTAATTAAAGAAGTAAATAGTCTAAAACTTTTAGGAATTTATATTGATAAATGATTAAATTTTAAGGAAAATCCCAACGATGTCTGTCCAAAATGTTATGTATTTTGGTATATTCATATTTTGTGAAATCTAAATGGCCTATATTTTAAAAAAGCAACTATTAAAAATGGCTTTTTATACCCATATACAGTTAAATCCTTATTTATAGTTCTAAATCATTATATGGAATTTTATAGAAAATGTTTGTATAAAAAGTACATAAAAATTACATTAAAAAAGAAGTATAAGTCTGTTTTTAAAGAAGTAAAACTTCTCCTGTTTATACATTTTAGATGATAAGAAATTCAAAATTTATATGCGGAAAGGATTATCACAAACACAACACACAAATAAACAAAATCTACACATCTCAACAACGTACACTAAATATATGTAGACACCTTCTATCACAAACAGGGTTTATGATAGAAGGTGTCTACATATATTAAGGGGTTATTAAATAGATTCCCTTAATATATTTATTTATTTTTTTATTTATTTATTTTATTGCACATATTCATAGAGAACAGAGCAAAGGTCACTTGTGTTAGTGTTACAATTTGTGTTCAATTCAGTGTCTGTTATTACAAGATGCTGGTTCTCCATTGGGTGAACTCTTGTTCGGTGTAGTGTGGACGCTCCAGAAGCCAGCATTTTAAGGAAGATTTGAAGTTCTTCTCTGGAAGCTTCCTCAAGGATTCGGGCAGTTTGTTGAAAAACAGCGCTCCTCTGTATGACGGTTTTTTCTCAAACAAGCTCAGATGGTGCTGATTGAGGAGGAAGTTGCTCCTGTTTCTGGTGCTGTAGGGATGGTTGTCACCAGTTCTTGCTTGGCCTGTTCTTATTGCAAAGAGGATTGTTTCTTGGATGTAGATGTTTACCACAGTCAAGATTCCCAACTCCCTGAAGGCAGCTCGACACGAGTCTAGTGGTCCTAGTTCTTTTAGAATCCTAATAGCCCTTTTTTGGATAATAAGTACCCGTTGAAGGTTTGCGATTGTCGTGCCTCCCCAGACGATCAGACCATATCTCAGGTGAGATTCTAACAGAGAGTAGTAAGCTGTTAAAGCTACTCGGGTGCTGCTGATTTGTTTCATTCTCCGTACTGCATATAGGCTGCTGTTAAGTTTGTGACAGAGTTGGTTTATATGGGGTTCCCAAGAGAGATTTTGATCTAAGATTATTCCAAGGTATTTTCCTGTTTCTATTGTTGTTATTTCTGGGACGCCATGGAAGTTGTTTGGTCTAGCTGTGAAAATTAATTGCTGTGTCTTCGAGTCATTTAAAACCAGATCGTTGAGACAGCAGTATTGCTTTGCCTGGTTATATGCAATAAAAGAGTCTATGTCGAGTTGGTCCTTGTCCTTATTTGCTAAAATCAGAGCTGTGTCATCAGCGTACATTACTATTTTGCAGTAGTCCTTAAGATAATCTGAGAAGTCATTAGTTACTAGAATGTACAAAACAGGTCCGAGTACGGAGCCTTGAGGTACTCCTCTGCTCACTGATAGTTGTTCGGATTTTACTTTCTTCACAGTATTGTTCTCCATATGAGTGATTTCGACTACCTGCTTCCTGTTGCTTAAATAGCTCTTGAACCAGTCTAGTTCCTTGTTAGTGACTCCCAGATACTGCAGCTTTTGTAGGATAAGTTTGTGATCCAGACAGTCGAATGCCTTACTGAAGTCCAACAATATACTTGAGGCGATCTGTCCTTTTTCCAGTTTGTCTATTATGGCTTCTATTAGTTGGGCTATTGCTGTTGAGGTGGATCTGTCTTTCACAAAGCCATGTTGTCTAGATGTAAGGAGATTATGCTGTTTGAGATGTCCCAGAAGTCTACTTCGTTCTACATGTTCCAAAATTTTAGAAAATGTTGATATGAGAGAGATTGGCCTGTAACTGGTGGCTTCATTTGCTGCTCCGCTTTTATACTTTGGGTAAATTCTTGAGAGTTTCAGATCACTGGGAAATGTTCCTTGGGAGAGTGATTTATTGACAACTATTGTCAGTGGGATGATGATTTCGTGTTGCATTGTTTAATTAGTTTGGAGGAGATCTCATCCTCACCTCTTGATGTTTTTGGTTTTAACGAGTTACAGATACAGATACAGATATACTTTATTCATGATCATTAAGAACAGAATATGTGTCAAATCAAATGTACAGAGAATAAACATATAAAATACAAGTCAAGCATCGGTATTTTGTCTTCTTGCAGCTTCAAAGTACTCCTTGAGGTTGTAGAAAGGATTTTGTTCAAGCCACTGTTGAAGCTGGTGTTTCAGGGTCCTTCCTCTAAGACCTTCGAATTGTCTTGGTAGGGAGTTGAATAGTTGACGTCCAATGTAAGATGGTTTTTTTGTATAGAATGTGGTGCGGTGGGTTGGCAGATAGTAGTTTCTTGCTTGTCGAGTACTGTAGCTATGGATGGCATCACATCTAGGTAGATCAAGGTTGTCAACATGAAGAGTAACAGCTTCAATGTATAATGCCACCACTGTCCGTATTTTGAGAGCTTTAAATGCTTCACGGCAGCTCTCCCTTGGTTGTAGATTAGCCAGGATTCGTATGGCTCTTTTTTGTAATACTAAAACCCTTTTGAGGTTTCCTTCAGATGTGCCTCCCCATAGGACTAGACCATATCGAATGTGGGCTTCAACTAGTGCATAGTAGGCTGTTCTAGCGATGTTCAGGCCTCCCAACATTTGCATACGTCTGACTACGTATATCCCTGTCCCAATCTGGCTACAAAGTTTGTTGATGTGACTTGTCCAAGCTAGATCAGAGTCTATTGTCATTCCTAATAGTCGTGCTTCCTGTTCCAATTTTATGTTGGGTACATGTGGTACAGGTTCTGTCCTACGGCTAAAATTTAATTGTATGGACTTTTTAGGATTTATTTTTAGGTCATTTTTGTCAGCATATTCAATTGCTTTGTTAAGGGTTGTGTTTATGTCATCAGAAAGGTCTTGAGATAGTTTATTTTTCACTATTACAGTGGTATCGTCAGCATACATGACACATTTGTTCTCAGTGCTGTCATTTATGAATTTAGGAAAGTCATTAGTTAAAAGGATGAACAAGACTGGACCAAGAATTGATCCTTGAGGTACACCCCTTTTGACTGGCAGTGGCTTTGATGTAACTGAGCTTTTTATGTTGTTTTGAATTTGCTGTACTTCCACTCTTTGAGTCCGGCCTATTAAATAGGTCTTAAACCAATCCAATTCTCTGTGTGCCACTCCAAGAGATTCGAGCTTCTGTAGTATTAACTCATGTCCAAGGCAGTCAAATGCTTTTGAATAGTCGAGGAGAATTGCTGATACATAATTTGAGTCTTCTAGCTGGTCAATAATATATTCAGTTATATCTGTTAAGGCAGTGATTGTAGACCTACCCTCAAGGAAACCGTGCTGATTGTTGGTAATGAGACTGTGGTTTTTAAGATGAGACATCAGCTGAGAAAGTACTATTTTTTCAAATATTTTTGCAAAAGTTGAGATGTTTGATATTGGTCTGAAGTTGGCAATATCTGTCTTGGATCCTGATTTATGCTTAGGAAAGATTCTTGATTGTTTTAGGGATGAAGGGAATTTTCCCTGTACTAAAGATTTATTTATTACGTAGGTCAGCGGCACAACAAGTTCCAGGGCACAGTGTTTTACAAATTTAGCTGGAATTTCATCTATTCCACAGGATAGTGATGGTTTCAAGGAATGTATTACATCTATAACTGTTGTAGGTGTGATTTCGGTAAAATGAAACATACAAGTATGTTGACTAGGAGGAGTTTTAGGTGATATGAGGTTTTTAGAGCTTTGAGGTTTTTGTAAGGTTTTGTCTGCTATTTCAGAAAAGAAGGTGTTGAAGTAGGATGCTAGTTTATCAGGTTGGTTTTCTGGTTTTCCGTTAATATCTATAGTCATCAATTCCATATCTGTTGTCTTCTTATTTTTCCTTTCTGAATTGATAACTTCCCACAGAGCTCGGGACTTGTTATGTGCAGAGTCAATGTATTCTGTAGTAGAATTTTGTCTAAGTTTCCTTAAATGTAAGTCATAATTTTGCTTTCTTTGAATCATGTCAAGTTTGTCTTCTGGTTTCCCTGAAATCCTAAACTTGTTTAATGCTTCTAGGTAGCTCTGTTTTAGTCGGTTTGCTAACTGATCGAATATAGTTTTGGGCTTGTGATTTGCTTTTGATCTTGATTTTTTCTTTGGGCATATTTCTTCAAGAGTACCTCTGATTATTCTTTGGAAGTTGTTATAAGAAATGTCAATATCAGCACTGCTGTATACAGTAATCCAATCTTCTTGTTGAAGGATTCGCTTTAGGGAGTTTAAGTTGTCCTGAGAGTAATTTCTCTTATATATTGAGGGCAGAGTTATCTTGTTTTCTGATATGTAAGTTAAGGTAAGTGTTTGCGCAGTATGGTCAGAGAGTCCTGTTTCAGAAACCGAGAATTGGATTAGCTGGTCATCTATATTAGTACAAATACAATCTATTGAAGTAGAAGTCATGGCCGTAATTGCAGGTAAGGGGAGTCTTCTTATATTATGGGTCAGCAATTCCTCTTCAAGTCTTCTGGTGTCCGCATGGTCTTCATCCAGTCTATCAATATTTATGTCCCCCATAACAATTACTGATTTTGATTGTGTTTGCGCATAGTCAAGAATATTAGATATTGATTCTATTGATGACTCTGCTGGACCTCCTGGTGATCTATAAATTCCTAGTAGGTAAAACAGGTGGTTACCACAATTTACAGAGATCATGGCTGCTTCACATACAAATTGTCTGCAGAGACTCGAAACATCTATATTCGTTGTTTTCATTTCTGTTAAAACATTCTTGAAGATGGCTACTCCTCCCAATTTCTGTTCTTCTCTACTGAAGTTTGCTAACAGTGAGTATCCAGTTATATTAGTATTTCTCAGTTTTGATGAATTTAATCCATGTTCAGTCAGAATTAAGAGAGATGGTTTAGTTTCTTGTAGGAGTTGGGTTAAATGTTCTGTTTTATTAGCCAAGCCTCTAATGTTTTGGTGAAGAACTGTTATGACCTTCTTAAGTTTGCCCGGTTTTGATTTTGAAATATTCTGCTTTTGTAACGGACATGGGGTGTTATGGTTTCTTCTAAAAAAGAATGTTGGTGTGAATTGATAAAAGGGATTTGAGAAAACTTCAATCAACTACTCCTCCCAATTTGTAAGCAAATTGTAAGTAAGTATTATCTTACTTTCATACGCACTTTGATCCTTTTCTGTTTGTTCCTCAAAATCTTCTAGCATTTGTTCTTTGTCTTTAATTTTTTTGAGAAGATGGGATTTTTCTATGCTGAAATCCTTTTTCAGGTTATTAAGTAGTTAATTATTGTTTCAATTTCTAGTTCATCTGTTTCAAAAAAATTTAATTTTGGAATTTGGAGCAGGTTATTTAGTTCTATTGTAGATGTTGGTGTTGGTCGATTTCCATTTTTGTTAAGTGTTCTGTCAGCGGTTGTAGCAAAGAAGTTATTCAAATGGTTGGCAATGACCTTTGGAGAATCCGAGATGTCTTCGTTTATTCTCAAACATTCCAGTTGATTTTTGGTTGATTTTTCTTTTCTTTCATTATTTATAACTCTCCACATGGCTTTTGATTTGTTGTCAGACCTGTCTATATAAGCTGAGTTGCACTGTTTTCGAAGTGTTTTGAGTTTTTGATCGTAAGTTTTTTTCCTTCGAGCTGTTTCTTTTTTATCATCAGGGTGACCAGTGATGAGTTCTCTGTTCAGGGCCTCCAAGTACAGCATTTTTAGAGTCTGACTTTCGCTGTCCCAAATATTTTTGGTGAAATTTCTTCTATTCTTTATTATCTTGAGAGGGCACGCTATGTTCATAGCAGATTGAAGGATTCCATTGAATGCTTTGTATGCAGCTTCCGCGTCCTCAGTAAGTATGACTTGTGACCAATCTTGTGCTTGAAGATTGAGCTTCAGTTCCTGCACTGTTCGTGTAGTGAATTGTCTTCTCTGTGATTGGTTCAGTGTTTGCTTTGTCATATCGGTGATGATAGTACATAGCTGTGCAGTGTGGTCCGAGAGACCTGTTTTTTGCACTCTAGTAGTTATTAGTGTTTCTCCGGTGTTTGTACAGACAAAATCTATAGAGGTCCGACTATGACTAGTTATTCTGGTTGGAGGTAGTTGAAGCCTTCTCAAGCCGTAGCTAAGGAGCATTTCATCCAGAGTTCTTTTGTCGCAACTGTCAACCAGGTTGTCAACATTTACATCTCCCATCACCAGTATCGGGTCATTTATGTTTACGATTTTGTCTAGTTCCGATGATAAAAAGTTTATTGCGTTTTCCAAGTTGCTGCAAGGTGGCTTGTATACGCTTAGTAGGTGAAGAAATTTTTGTTTAAGCTCAATTTTCAGAAGAATACTTTCGCATATAAGTTCTGATGTAGTTCTTGATATAGATGTTACTGCTATTTTGTTTTCCAGTTTTAAGTTCGCAAATACAGCCACTCCACCTTTTCGGTGCCGCTGTCTGGCAAAACCACCTATGAGACTGAAGCCAAGGATTCTCGTGTTTTCCAGTTTTTCTCTACTTAGACCATGTTCTGTGAGAATTATTAAGTCTGGGTTAGAGTTGTGCAAAAAATGAGTCAGTCTGTCGATTTTGTTTTGAAGGCCATCAATATTATGGTGAGCTATGGTGAGTTTTTGTAGTTTATTTTGATTCTGTGTGGACCTTATTGTTGATTCAACTATGACCTCGTGTCCTTCATCTTGAGTTTGGCTAAAAAAGATTGCTGGTTTGATGTATGTTGCCTGGATTGTGAGGGTGCCTGTGTGGGCGATATCACAAGAGCAGAGTTAGTGTCGGTCTTTGGGACAGTATAGTTTTCTCTCCTTGCTTTTACTAAGGGTAAGTGTTCTACTGTAGGTTGGGGTAATACTGAAGTGTCTATTGCTTTTGTGTTCTCTTGGTGTTCTGTACAGTCAACATCCACAGAAAGGAGAGGACACAAATTTAAAGCCTCATTAAAGTTTGTGTTAAAGAACTCTTCTAACGTTTCATTCTCTCCTAGCTGTTTAGCCGTGATTGGTGGGCATTTGCTGACTTTGAAAGTGTGGAGCTTTGGCTCTGTCTGTGAGCCACCTTTGCCTGCAGCCAAATACCTAGCATTTTGGAGGGAGACACTGAAGAAGTTTTTTCCCCTGCATTCTCTAAGCCTTTTGTTTCTAGTTGAGATGTTTACACTATTGGTGTTTGTGTTATTGCAGAGATTTTCAATTTTGGGAGGTGGTGGTGTAGCTTTTTGTAGTGGTTCTTCCAGAGTTTCCTCTTGTGCCTGGATAACTCCATATTTGTGAATTTGTTCACTGAAGCTCATAAGTTTGTTTTCCATTTGCTCCTGCCTTACTTTCAACTGTGCAATTTCTAGCAAGAGAGATGGGTTCGGTGGTGGAAGCGCGTAATTAGTTGGTGTTTGAGTTTCTATTTCTCTGGTTTCAGAAAGGACTGTTTCCCTAGCGGTAGTAAGCCTTTTGTTCATCTGTATATTTTTAATTTCCAATGATTTGATTCTATTTATGTGATTAGTTATAAGCTGTTCCTGTTCAATAGCGTGGTCTTGATAGATTTGTTGGATTTTGCTTTTTTCTTGCTTTTCCTTGTTAAGTTGAGCCTGTGTTTCATCCATTTTTGTTAGCAGGTCTTCAATTTTTCTCAAATAATTACATTCCTGTTCTTTTATCTCTTCTATCTGAGCATCTCTGCTATCTAACTTGCTCTTTAATATGGTGATCTGTCCTTTTAAACTTTTGTTTTCTTCTAGAAGTGCAGCGCCTATTGTAGCAGCCATTTTAAGCCTGTCCTCATTGTTAGTAGGATCGTTCTCTAATAGACTGTTTTCTAATTCCGTGATTGTTAAGCTGTTGTTTTTTGTGAGAGGGGAGTGGGAAGACTTGGAATCAACACCTCGGGCTGAATGTTCTGGGTTAGAAGTAAAATACTCTTCATTAACAGTATTTTGTTTGACTCTTACTGTGGTCTTGCTTGGTTGCTTGGATGCCATACATCCAGGACAAAGCCAGCTTGAGGTAGCCATTTTTGTAAGTTTTTTTTCATCCAAGTTGACGCATTTAGCATGAAACCAAGTTCCACAAGATTCTGTGCATTGAATGGCTGCATACTTGACACCTGTGGTGCAAATGCCACAGGGATACTTTGCAGGTTTTTTGTTGTTATTTTTGGACATTATTGGCTGTTATAATTATTATCTTGAGTTATAATATAAAGAATATACAGTCCACTTCCTAAACTCAAAATTTACTGAGCCAGTTGCCTTCGGATTCTTGGATGTGATTCAAGCAGTACACTGTTGTAGTCGTGTTGCATCGCTGAGATGCAGGCACCAGTGAGTGTTTGCTCTTTAGCTTAGAGTGGTAGTAGTCTGGTGCTCTGGTTGTGAAGGATGTCAAGTTATTGAAAATATTGAAGAGTTATTGAAATATTATTTGTATAATATTTCTGGCAGAAAAGAAATACTTGGGAATAGATATTAAGTTAGTTAGGAATAATAGTTAGGGATTGCAAGTAATCAAACTTGTTCGTTATCAGATAACACAAGATGTATTAAACAACCTCAGTCATGTTTCAAGGTCAACACAATCAAGATAATAGTCAAAGCTTTATCAATTGTCAATGTCAAAGTTCGGTTGTGCTGTGGTTGGGGATGGAATAGTCTCAGACAGGAAACTACCACAGTTATCAAATGCAGGTTATAACTTCTTGTCAAAAATAAAACTAAGAGATTGTTAATACTACTATTTCTTTATTGGAGACACTGGAAGAAGTGTTAGTTTTTAATAAAATCTTAACTACTTGCAGTGATTTTCACAACCCTAAGCTTTTTAAATAATAAACCACAGTTAATCCAACAGTCAAAAAACATGTGATTGAGTGAACTGTATAGGTGAGTTTTTTACAATGTTATTTATCCCTAATACTTAAATTTATGGAGTAAAATTTACTATCTCAAAATTATTTAAATACTTAGCCAAAACACCCTTTACACTTTTCTTTCTAAAACACTAATATGAACTTGGTTAACACAGTATATAATTGGCACTTGTCACACACATAAGCTCAGTCCAAGGATGTTAATGTTAATTACATTTATATAAATTTTTTATATTTATTTATTTATTTATTTATAATTTTTTATATATTTTTATATAAATTTAGAAAATAATAAAAGTCAAAGCAAAATAATACCTTTTGTTGTCCAAAAGCATTTTACATTGAGAACAACTATATGGGGCATAATACAGTATTAAAAATCACAACAGTTTGTAAAAAGAAGAACGTGTCTTAATTTTAAAAATTATTTGGTCTCCAACGTTATACTTAGTTTATATTTATTCTCTGTAATTTGTTTAGGAAATCGCTCCAAGACCAAATGAACTGTAAGATTATCTATGTATGAGTACTTCTGTATTTTTATTAAATGCAACAAGTAATATACTAGTTGTTACAGTTTAAAATTCATATATATTAAAATAACACCAGATGTATTTAATACTGTTTGTCCATTCAAGGGTTGTAAAGCATGAAAACACTTAAAATGTAATACAGGAATGTATTAGAATGTAATATTTACGAGGGTGAATAAAATATTAACCGGACTTTATTAAGTGAGTACCACAACGTCTTCATCTGTGTTGTGTGGTGATGTCAAGAAAGGGGGAGGGGGCGAAGTAGCTCAACAGACCAGACAGGCTATTAGTAGCGTAATGTTTAGGCAAGAGATGCGCAAGTCTGTGAAGCAATGCAACCGTTTATTATCAAATTTATGTTGTGGTAGGGGTATTATTTTGTTTTGACTAATTGCATAGTTCACGGAAAAAACGCTCTCTTGGATCCATGACTAACTGGAATGAACAATTTTCCAATGTCTTTTCACTGGAAAATGAAAGCCATACATATTTCCGGACTACAGAGACGTACTACTCATTGATTTTCTCCTTGAATGACGTACAATTTATATTGCGTACTGTTGCCAACTGCTTGATTCTGTGAAACTGGCCTTCTGCAAAAAAGATGATGTGCCTTTTCGAATTGTGGTTTTTCTCCATAACATGCTTGGCCTCACAAAGCTGAATTTACTCAAATAAAATTGGGTCAAAGTCATTGGGTTAATACTTGAACATGCATTTTACAGTCCCTGATCTGTCGTGCTGTGAATTATCCATGTTTGGGCCACTTAAAGAAGAATTACAATGATAAATGGGTGAAAACAATTGTGCACAATCCATTACAATCGTAACAGTTTCATTCTTTAGTGACAGAATTGAAGAACTTACGTTTTGGTGGGGAAAATCTATCTACAATAGAGGGGATTATAGAAATATAAGATGTGTTAAAACTGCATATATTGTATCTAAAGAAAATTCGGGTTAATATTGGATCCACCCTTGTATAATGAAGTGTGAATCACTCAAATTGGGAAAGAGTGATTCTTTTCAGTTGGACAAAATGTATTGAAATTATTTCAGGTTTTTAGTCTTGAAATAGTTATTATGTTGTATTAAACTAATTTAATTGTAGGAAGAAAATTATTTAAAATAATTTCTACAGACATTATTGATAAACTTGCCATTCCCTGAGTGAGTGGTGGACATAGGATAGGCTGCTGACACTAGGGTCAAGGAGCTGACTTTTATCACCAGGAGCCAACTTTTATCAATGTGTTATAATTAGTCTACAAATAGAGATTAAATTGATTATACAAATATGTTCTCAATGTGTCCTTCACCACTTGTCGGTACTCTTGTGTCTTTCTTTCAACCTTTGGATGTCTTTTTTTAAGGTAGGCTATTTAATTTGTATCAATTAACATTTAATCTGTATTTTGTGTGTTGTCATGTGATTGTTACCTGGAAAATATTGTTTAAAATGTCAATTTTACAATGAGAAAATTCTGAATCTAAAATTTATTTCACTAACTCATGTTTAATGTATAAAATGTTTATATAATATTGTTGTAATTCTGTGTCAAATTTTGTTCTAATTTCAGTATTATAAATGTTTTCTTTTAATTTTTACTATCACAATATTTTTATAGCTTAAGTAATGTGGCAGTTTATTATTAAATTCAGTACTGTGAAATAGTTGTGTCTTACATTGTCCACCCTTTTTTGAACACTACTGTAATGTGTATTGTCAGTTTACATGTATTTTGAGCCTGTAATTTTTTTCCAAGTTGGCACAGTGTCTGTTATAAAATTTGCTCATTGTTAATCTGGTGTGAAAAAATTGTATTCTATTTACTTGTATTGTTGTGGTACCTCAATAGCATGCAATAGCATGAAGAATGCAAAAGATGTTTAACAAATATTGATTTTATTTATGAATAAAGTATTTTATAATTGAATGGGTTCCTTCATCATAATTTTGCTGCAGTCGCGTTCCTAAATAATTGCAATGTAAATTATTATTCAATTGCATTAAAAAAAATATAATGTCTCCACTTTTGCGGTATAAGTTACGTTCATACTTCTGATTAAGATAATCAACTCTTTAATAAAGAAATGATTCTGACAAGGCAGCTGTTGTTTTAATTTAAACTCAGCTTGTTAATATTCCCTGTGCTATAGTTGATGACTATATCTAAACACTTAACTCATGACGTAGTGCTCCTCCCATGCTGTCTTTTCTAAAGCATGTAGTGTACAACCAGTGGCATCAAGGGAAGACTTTTCTTTATTTAAAAACTTCTTTGTAGTGTAATCCGCCATTTTTAGGATTGTATAAAAAGTGTAGACAATAGTGTAGACACGTACGTTTAATCTCAAAACCTATAACAGATAAATAAACAGCTTCTGCTTAGCCTTTTGGTGGCAAACTGGAAAAACAGGTGTAACACCAGTGGTATACAGTTGTGATTATATAAAAAGCACGTAGTGAGCCATTGGTGGTACATTTGTAATGTGCTAAAAAGCATAGAATGAGTTGTATTTTACAAAAAAATGTTGCACGTTCTGTATTAATAAGCCTATTTGACAACTATTTTAGTAAAAATATAATTACATTTTTCAGTAGGTTGTAACGTGTTAATAACAGTATAGTAAGCAAAGATATTTGCCATAATGAAAATACAAACCAAAGAAAAAGATGTAACCAAAGTAGAATATATAATAATGCTTGTGGTTTTGTGCAATTTGTAAAATTTGTTATGTATTAATTCCCAGAATAAACCTTTTTACCTGCCTACCCAACTCATTTCAATAAACTGATGTGTTTGAGGCAAACTGATTCCATTAATGATAATTCAATCTTTGGCCCAGAAACTATGGTTCTTTAATAGTTCTTTAGTTTCTATTGTTGCAACATTTTGGTGGTACCCATTCAACTATAAAGTTTTAAACTGTTAAAAATTTGTTTTAGAAATTAATTTGATGGTAAATTTTGTTTTGAAATTTTGACCATACCCAATGTTGTAAAAGAGTTGTAGAAGTGTAGTTTTGGTGTTCTGTGCAGCGGAAAGTAAGGGGGAGCTACGCCACGAGACTTGCACACCTTCTTCACCGAAATGGGAACAAGCACATCAAGATTGTTGAGAAGGTTTGACTTTAAAAAATATTGCACAAGTGTAACTAGAGGCTTACAATACCTGTTTTATCAGTTTGTATCATATTTTTGCTTCAAGAAAAAAACTGCAGAAGATAATATTAGGTAAGACTGTTCCACCAAACTCAGTTCAATAATTTGTTGCATACTGGTGTTCTTCTTCTGTTGTCTGTCCGAGTTCTTATTATTTTGTTTTGTGTCAGTTTTACTACCTGTTTGACAGTAAAATGTGCAATAGTTATGAAGTGTTGAATTTTCTGTTTTCTCTAGTGTATAAAAGTTATACAAAATAATTTATATTATTAAAATATTAAAAGTTACATAACTGTAATTATTTATGTTTTTGAGTTAATTAAATATCTCTAATACCTCGTTATATAGAATCGTATGATCTATATAATTGTCAACAATCATTCTCTTAATAAATCTGAATCAACTGAAAGTAAAAATTCATATCACTAATAAATTTTAAGCATTTCTGGAGATATTAGGTATCAGTAATGATTACTTAATGTATTAGTTTAAAAACAGCGGCATATTTATTTTTAGTTATCAGCACACAACCAACCAACTCAACAAATATATAAAGTGTTTACTTCTAATTCAAATAAAATAATGTGAAGTTTTACTAGCGAAAGGAACATTTCAAAGTTATTTTACTATTCAAAATTGTTAAGATCTTGCTAGTGGCTAAATGGTGTTAGTCTATCATAAAAAATGTGTGTGGTCTAGCATGTATTTTTATTTCTTTTATTGTATACTTATTTTTTAATAATTTATTGTAATGTACTGTTATGTCCTTATTGTGATATCTATGTTCTTCAGAGTGATCAGCTTTTGATGGCAATATAATGATAGCTTATTCAAACATATTTTAGACAAATAATCTGTACACAGTATGACACATATGCATTATTGCAAACAACTGTTTCGCCGGAAACGGGTGATGCCTTGTTGCAAAAGGCAGGAGGTCACGGTCCTTAGCCATAGGGGAGATAGGTTTCAGCAGACTTTGGGAGGGGGGGGATGTAACAAGATCAGGGAGTCAAGCACCGTGTCACTGTGACTCAGGTGTCACCATTGTCCGAGCCACAGTCTGCCGGTCACAGTGCTCCAGGTAGGTCGAGTGTATGGTCGTCGTGGCTGTCCATCTCCTGTACTTGTCACTGTTTGATTTGTGGTACTGTACTGTTGTAGTGCTTACACCTCCTTTTTACCATGTAAAACAATCATGTGTTCAGAAAATGTTATTCAAGTACGATAGATGTGGAAACTGAAAAATGTTACAGTTTACAATGATTTTTTTAGATATTTGGCTGGCTCAAAACTATCTAGTATTAAAACTTGTTATATATTTTATTACTATATGTAATACTTAACGAAAAAGGTTTTTAATTGTCCAAGAAAAGAAAAAAAATTTGAAGCGAAAAAGTAGTTGTAAAAAACGTCTGTCTGTCTGTGTGTGTGTCCTTGCTTGTATGCATTGCACATGCATGTGTGTGTGTGTGTAAATGACTTAAGCAATAAAATTAACTAAATTCAGTTTGTGGGTGTAGTCGGTAAATATCTTAAAAAAATATTATTTTTGAAAATTTTTAAATATTTGAAAAATGTGTTTTTAGTTGGAATTCATAATTTTAATGAATTTTATAAAATTGTCCATATTTATTTGTGGTCCATTATATATGCTTAAGATATTTAATGGAATACAATCTTTGATTCCATGTTCTGTAAAATAATTTACACTACATTTTTAAGAACTGTACATACTTACCATCCTTTTGCCTAGCTGACTTTTACAATTTCCTCCTCCACTACAATAGTTGAAAAGATAGTATTTTAATAAATCATCAGGACAGAGGATGTGTTATAAAATTTTCTAAGGCATTTTATTTATATATCTTCTTTAATTTTATTACTGATGAACTTTTTGAAGTTTATGTATATTTTCAATTGAAATTACTGTTTTAGTTTGTTGGTACTGATTAAGAATTATGTTTCAGCTACATGTTATTACAGCTAAAATTTTAAAAGTAGTTTTTTAAGATTCATAAAACAATTTTATACTTTTTACATCTTGAACAAATAAAATCATAATTTTATGTGTAATTCAGATTTTTCATTTTTACACAGAAATCGTAATCAGTAAAAATTAAAAATCTTGTTTAAAAGTTACAAAAGACTGAATTTTAAATGTGGGTTAAATTCTGTTGAAACTATGTTAGAGACCACTGGGATGGTCTGATGTTTTATGAATTTCCGCTTGCATGTGATCTTTAAAGACCTCTTAATTGTATTCAAAAAAATTAATTTATATTACATTTAAATTATATGTAATATAAATATACATATAATTTATTTATATTTCAATAAATTATAGTATTGATCTAAATCAATTCTTGGTCTAAGAAACAACTTTTAAAGCTCTGTCAATGTAAATATATTTATCATCATTTATAGGACATTAATTCGTTACAGCAGCACAACTCACAAACAATGGTCCATAAACAAATGATTTAATTTGTCTGTTATGTTCAGAGAGAAAGTGAATAAAAGCTGAGCATTATTTATTTCAAACAGTTGTTAAAACCAATAATTTGTTGTAGAATTATATGAAAACAAATCTGTCCAAGAACAGTCACGTAGCATTAAATTGGTGCATCAGTTGATAAAAATTTGTAAAACAATGGCATGTATACTGAGCGAAGAAAATTGTTTTTATTGATTGAATATTCCTTGATACCGAGTAGAATTGCTTAACAATGGGCACAAATAACATCAAAACAATATATTATATAATTTTTTTAGTGAAATGGTTTTGCTGAGGCCACAGAAGTGATCACAGCAAGGTTTATTTAACGGGACCTTTTACCATGTATGACTGCAGATTATAATGAACTATTCTTAAATAAAGTTAAAAAATAGTTATTTCCAGTTTGAAAGAAAAAGTGAACATAATTTTACTTTTTTTTGGAATTTTAGAGATAGTTTAATTGGCTCCACCATATAATTGTCTTAATCAAGACAAAACCAAACAAGAAGCTTAATGGCTTGTGATGTAAGTTGAAGGACAGAAGCTTCAGGCAGGTTTACTTTGGCACATGTAACCAACCGATGGCCGATGGTTTGATTTTAATGAAGAGGTCCTCCTCTGGCTAATGAACGTAATTGCGAATCGTGGAAACAATAAGAGTAATGACTGGAGTATCTGGCTTTTCATATTCTACTTTAAACAGTCTACTTTAAATATATTTGAATATTTACATTATATTTACTGTACATCTATCTATTGATATGGAGCTTGTGCATTTAGACAGTGCCAGCTCGCAAGTGTAAAAATGTTGGAGGAACTTCTCACTTAGGGATTATAGTCGTCAGGGAGGTTCTACAAAGTAGTGAAGGAGTTTTTTTAATTTGTTATTAAAAGTGATTTTTAGGGCATCTAGCTTTGAAGTTCACATAACTTCTATATGCTAACATATACAATATTCATAATTCAAGGCTTATTTTAAGTTGAATCTGAATTCAAGTTTAACAAATCAGAAAATATGTATTACTTAAAACAGTTCATGCATTACATCTTCCAATAATATTTTAATAATTTACAACATTTTTATGTAAAGTGAAACTTATATGGAAACCTAAATTTACAAGTGTAAATGTTCTCAATGCTTGTCTAAAAGAAAATGTATAAACTTGTAACAAAAGAACCAAGTGTTTAGAAAGAGCTGCTTTTTCAGTGATATAAATTTCATTCTTGCTCAATAAAAATTCCATTCAGTATGATATTAAAAAAAAGTAGTATTACCCTTCTCGCAACTTTCGGCTGGTGCTAACTATGCAACAACTTTATAAGTTGCAAAGTCGTGATGAGGTTTGTTAGAAATTCAAATACCTTTTTTGGTACAGTTTAGTTTAGTTGATTGGGAACATGTAGTCATTATTTTGGTAGAGTTAAAGTCTTTTTAGATGGTTAAATACGTCATAGTGGAGATGACACAACGACTCAAAATAAATCACTGGCTAGGAGTCACTCTTGAGTACAGAGTGAACCTTGAGGAACTCAAAATGAGTCGCTAGCAAGGAAGTGGGTTAAGATCAATTCTAGTCTAAGTACATACAAGGATCTCCCATAAATCTTCTTTATATTTGATCATCTGCCCTATTAATTAATTTGACTGACTCACAACAGGCTTCAAAAGTGAACCATTGTTATCTATTCAAAGTATTTTTACTGAATATATTAACTGATTAAATTGAACAGTTAGATCATAAGAATTTTAAACATTTTAAACAAAATTTACATAAAAATTATTTTTTTTACCATCATTTAAAAAAAGAAAATGGACATTCAGATTTGTAAATATAAAATTTGTATTTTTAACTAGTCTATGTATTTCTGTAGCATATTTTGTTAATAAATTTATTTTTTTGTAAAATATTTACCACTATTTTATACGAGTTTAGCTATGGAAGTTAGAATTTCTTATGTGATCACACAAATGAGCAAAAAGTGTTTTCTTCATAAATTTAATGTCAAAATAGCATTTTAGGGGATGAAGACTTTATTGAATACATAAAAACTTATTAATACATGTAAATGCCTTTAATGTTTCTCTATTTACTTGCAAGTATTAATATTCCACAACATTTTTACAACTACATACTAATGATAATGTCTAATTAATCCAGTGTTCAAAATTGTGAATAAAAATGTCATCCTTGTACAAAATAAAACGCTAGTTGAAATAAAATTATGGTGTGTATTGTTGAAACGGCATGACTGTGCACATAAGCAATTGTGAAACGGATTTATGATTTGAGTGTTTGCCGTTAATGTTTTGTTTTAACGATTACCGGCTAAATTGCTTGTATCACTCACTAGTATGAGTGCTATCAACAGGTGTACTCAGTGATAAGCCCAGCCCACACAGTGGTAACTGTCAGTCGTGTAGGTGTGTGTAGTGTGGCCACAATGCTGCCTGTACCAATGGGAATCATAAATGTCATCAATCCAAAATCCATGTTCGACACGGTTGAATTATTCGTTAAATGGCGGTAACTGTTTTTTTGTTGATTTTTTCTTGCTTTTTTTGTATTAAGTTTTGTACACCAAGTGGGTTTCAATATATTTTTCTGACTATATCTTATTTATTTTTATTAGAATTGATTACTTCATTGTTGCCTAAAATAACACACCATGATTTTTGTTAAGTGTCTGAGCTTAATTTTATTCTAATACAAGTTTTAATAAAATTATTATTTGGAAATCTCTTATTTTGTAACTGTGCACATTTGTTGTAATACTGTAGTGTAAGTTGTATTTTTTGGTGTTAAGTGAAATGCTATAGCGTATTCTAATTTCAGTACATCTAAACCCGAAATGGTGGAAACAACGACTCGGACGTTTCTTCTCAACGATGGGGAACACTTGGAGTCAAGCGTGTTCAAACTAAAGAAAGGTCAGTAATTCATGCATGGTCATGAGAACTTTCTATGTTTAATTTTTTTAAATTTCACACAGAAGAACTAAGTAATGTTTTTAATTGAAAAAATGTATGTATGTATGCCTAGTGTGTGCATGGGCAAAATTTATAATAATTTTATTAACCTCTTTAAGGAATAACACCCAAAAGTGTTTTGGTTAACATACAGGTTGCTTAAATTGAAATTTTACCAACATTTAATTTTATTTAAATTATTTGTGACATGCATGAGAAATATAGTTATGCCTTCATGGGCAGGAAGAATATTCATAAAACATGCCTAAAGGTATTGGCTATAATTTTAATTATTCTTACTTACTCTTCCCTTTAGTTCTTTCCAGGAGTAGTGTTCAATAAAACATTTTCAAATTGTATTTATTCTAATTTAATAGTTAATCTTCAAATTTTCGTCAATTTCCTTGTAAGTTTTCTCAGAGATTTAATATATCTTCAAAAGTTCATTACATCTCCAAACAATCAGACTGGTAACATATTATCATCTGTAGCTCCATCTAGAAAATTACTCAACAATATGTTTCCCTAAAAAGACACAGTTTTGGATGTTTGTAATGGTGATGTTATGGTGTTACATTGTGGTGTACCATTAAAACTTATAAACGTTTTTATAATTTAAATTTTCAGTGTTGTAGCCTCTGCATATTGTTTCAATTATTTTGGCAAAGTACTGATGTGACACAACTCCAAGATGTACTGATCAGTTTTAATTAAATTTGTTTGATATAAAAGAGTGTTGTTATCTTAATTAGCTGGGATTGTCTATTTATCTAGTGTATTTCTGGAGATATCAGCAAGTTAGTGTGCATTACTTATCAAGTCCTTGTGCATTCTTTGTGGAAAGAAACAAAATGAAATAATACTAGAAACAAATCAATCATATCATAAATGCAGCAAAGTAAATGAGAACCAAAAAATTCTGTTTTAGAACTAAAACAATCTGGTATTACATCGTTCAATTTGGTTACATATGGATATGTGAGGAATTATACAAACCTTACAACGTATCAGAAACACCTGAAAGCTGTGAATAAATTTGTAGACTTTTCTTTAACAATTAGGGTTGCTTCATTTGTATAGCAGTATACATGCAAACTAGGTTTATAGCTAAATTATTAAAGACCCAACACGTTCTTCTTAAAATCATATCGTCTATTTGTTTGCCTGTGCAACAACTTTTGGAAGAAAGAAAGGTTTTAGAGACTAGAAACTTTGTACATAGGTCTCTTCTAGTCCAAGGAAGTACACTATTGACTTTAGGGTGAAAAGATAAAAAATAAAGGTAAAAATACAATCATTTTGACTTTTTTTATTGGTATTATAGTCTAAGAGCTGAGAGCCAATTTTCAATGTATTAGAACACAACTTGGTCCTTGATATCAGTAGAGGAATTATTACTAAAAAAATTATAAATAGAAAGAAAAATATAAATATGAAAAGATAATTTTTTCCTCAGTTTGTAAATTTTCTTTTCTTGTCAACTTAAACTGACCGCCAGATTCTAAATAATAGTATAATAATAATGTAACTGTCAAACAGCTAGATAAAAAGACTGAATGTTGCCACTTTGTGGGTTTGAATTATCTAATGCTAATTTAATATTTATTCATGTGTCTGATGGTTCATCGTAAGTTTGTCAAGAGAAAAAAATATATGATCTAAGAAATAAATTATTATTTCATTTTTTAATTCCTTTTATAACCAACTTTCCATTTCAACCTCCACCGAACTAGCATGACTGAAGATCAATTTCTTTCTTAGTAGAAATTTCTCTATCACTTTCAATACAACTCAGTTTTTGTGCTTGTACAGTGTATATTGGCTCTAGTAGTCTCCTGGTCCATAAATCATATGACATTTTGTAGTAATGTGATGAACTTACTTTGTTGGAATGATTTGGTTTCATAAAAGATGGAACATTTTAACTTTATTACATTCTCTTGAGTTCTTCGATACCTCATTGTACAGGTTTATTAATGCTGGTAGTTTTAATTTATTAATAATGTTCATCTTTGGACATTGTTGATTCGATATGTCAACTTAGTTAATTTGCATATTCGTTATATTTTTGGATAATTTGTTAACAAAACATTTTTTAAATGTTCAATAAAAATAATATGTCATTTCTTTAATACTAGAAGTTCTGTTTTGAAAATTCAAATTTACCTTGGTTCTGGCCAAATATTAAAGGTATTAGTTACTCTACTGTACAAATAATTTTTAAATTACTCAAATGATTCTAAAGAGAAATTTACATAACTGAATGACACATTCAATATTTAAATAACTTTCCAACAAAATTTTACAATTATTAAGGACCATACAGATCCTTCTTAATAGGGTGTCATTTCCAGTCTGCCTGTGCAATAAATCTTGATAGAATAGATAGGTCCAAGAAACTTGAAACTTGGTGCAAATGTCCCTCTAAGTCCAAAGAACAACTCTATTGATTTGAATTCATTAAGCAGCTTAGATTTCTTATAACCGTTTTACTTCTGTTACATTCTGTTGGGTTCTTGGATACTCTTTTTTATCAGTTTAGTTCATAAATATGTCTCAGTGTGCAATATTTATAGGAGACATAAATATTTACGTTTGTATGTCCAAATCATAATGTTTAAAATTGATAAGTACAAAAAAAACACACATATATATATATATATATATATATATATATAATCGTCTTAAATTTTTTTTTATTTGATGCTAACGTCACTATCCATTTTTAGCTGAGCTGAATGATTTTGATTTGAAATTAGGATTGTAGCCAGTAAGTATAATGTACGCTTGGGAACAAGAGGGATAATCAGCTGATTTTGCATGTGTGGGCAGGAACAGTGGCGTCACCATTGACTCTGGGTAATAGGCTGTATTTACGGCAATGCCTCAAAATATTGCTAGTTTGACTGTTAGCTGTCAAAGATTTTGCTTTTCTTTAAAGTAAGTACATTTTTTAAATTACTTTAAAGACTATGTATGGGCGGTAATTCAGAATTAAAATGTGTTTTATTTTTATTCTTATATCTAAGAAATGTACATAATGTCACATATTTTAACCCAAATCTGTCCACTAAGTTTTTTGTGATTAAGTATGAAGCATCTTTACAAACTTCGGCATTTATAATATTAATTGGATGAGAAAGAGAGAAAACTATTTTTTATTATATTATTAAAAACACACTATTGAAAATGTAATGAGAAAGATGATTTTGCAAATTCACTCAACACATTTAACTAGAACTATTTTAGCCTTATAGCCAGACTGATGACATATAGAAACCGAAGGAACTATACTGGGGGGGGGGAGAGGGTCAGGTAATCCATTACCCCATCTCACGTACCGGAATATAGTGAATTAAAGGAAGGTCCTTGTAAATTTCTATCCCTCTGGCCTAAATGTTTTATATATGTTGCTAGCAGTGTATTAAAATGTCCCCGATTCTGCAGAAAAGTGAATTTGACCCTCATCAAGTAGTATTTGAGTGAAATAATTTACAAGTATTTATCATACTGATAACCCTTCTGTGGCGTCAGAGGAACTGACCTTTGCCAATACTAGGATGTTGAAAGTGCTTGCTATGCGATAACTATAATAAAAACTGCTTACTTCATATTAAAAAGTAGGTCAGTTTTAAATGAACAAGAAACACATGCAAGAAGTAATCAAATAACATTTTTTTAATGTTAGAGACCTGAAGAGGTTCTATCTTAGTTTCTCATAGATGGTTTTTTTATTCCTACTGAACTGACTGTTCGTAGAAACAGCTTACAAATAGTAGGTCAAATGAATAAAGTGAAATCAAATCATTCTTGTACCTGAGGACTAAGTAACCAGAACAAATTTTAAAATTACAACTGTATTTTGTATACATTCTACCTGTTTTATCTTATTGGAATATAATACCTAATTTATAAACAAACACTCCAATAATTATTAAATCGAGAAACACATCATCAGATCCACATAACTTAAATAAAACTTTAACCATGTGGATCTGATGATGTGTTAACAAAAATAAAATTTAATAATTATTGGAGTGTTTGTTTATAAATTAAGTATTTATTGTGTGTGTGTGTGTGTGTGTGTGTGTGTGTTTTGTATATATATATACAAAAACACACACACACACACAATAAATACTTAATTTACAAACAAACACTCCAATAATTATTAAATTTTATTTTAATATATATAATTATATATATATATATATATATATATATATATATATATATATATATATATATATATATATATATATATATATATATATATATATATCAGTACTATATTGAGTGGAAATTTTGTATGTGAAAATATTTTATTCTTAGTTAGACACAGTCTATTTTGTTTACTACTTTAATGTATCATTTATTTCACTAGTTCTAGTTTGAGTCTTTGAAATAGTCCAGAATCTCAAGAGAAAGGTGTTGGTTGTATATTTGTAAACAAAAGATTTTTTGTCAATGTTAAATTTGTTTTCTATATCTTTGAAGAAGAAATAACAAACATATTTGTTAAAAATGGTCTAGTAGTTTTACATATACGGTTATATCCGTATGCCGCACCTTGCATCGTAAGTTGAACATCAATAAAAAATAGCACTGGTTTTTTATTGATTTCTCCTGAGACATGCAATCCAGTTTGCTTCCCCATGTTTTTTAAGTCAATAAATTTACATATTCCTACACATTTGCAGCATTTTCATGAATTGTAATTTACAAAATAAACTAAAATAAGACAATACAGATATTTGTGTTTGCCATTTCCTAAAATTACGGACATATCTGTATGCCGCGCTTTAAGGGTTAACTGTATTAGAAGGTAGCAGGTTTTCAACATGACATGAATAAAAAAAACCTCAATGATTGTCATAACCAGTTGGGTAAGCCCTAGAATTAGTTAGATGCTTTCAGATGTCTAATGAATAGAGTGGCCAACCATTACTTCCAAAACTCTTAAAAAACAAATATAATACAATTTTACAGGATATAAGAGATAGAAAGGTTTACTATTTACTAAAATAGATATGCCATTATGCTAAATATATATTTTAGTCTTTCACTAGGGAAAAAACTTGAACCAAATTCAAAAATCTTTTCAGAATCAGAATCACTTTATTTACATTAAGAACAGTTATGCGTCAAAATATACATGTGATATATGGTAATAATACATGATTGTCATTTATAGTTGATCGAGTTTTATTGCAAAGTCTGGCTGATCTCTTCGGTGAATTCTTGAACAGTGTAGATAGGATGTTCCAATAACCACAAATCGAGTTTCCTCTTCATTTCCTTTCCAGTTAGTTGTGTTAAGGAAGCTGGGAGCTGATTGTAAAGTTGTGCTCCCATTATTGAGGGTTTCTTGTCATAAAGGGCAGTTCGATGTCTGACTGGCGGTATCAGAGATGCATTCCGGGTATTGTAGCAATGTGGTCGTGTCACCTTGGGAAGTCTAAGCTTGTCCACATGTAGAATGAGTTCTTGGATATATATCGCTGTGACTGTCTCTATTTTTAGTTGTTTGAATGCTAGTCTACAGCAGTCCCTGGAATCCAGATTGGCTAGAGATCTTACAGCCGATTTTTATATTTTCAGCACTCGCCTCAGGTTTGGTGCTGAAGTGCTGCCCCATATAATGACTACGTACCTCAAGTGGGTTTCCATAAGTGCATGTATGCACACAGCATGCACACAGCAATTTTCGCTGTTTCCCAACTGCTTACACTTTTTATTACATAGGTGGCGGTGTTTAGCTTCTTGCAGAGGCTGTCAATATGTGGATTCCAGGTTGGTTTAGAGTCCAAGGTTAGATCCAGAAGCTTGGTTTCCTCTTCGTTACTTATGTCAGGCAGCACAAGAACATGTCTCCCCCTTCCTCCAAAGTTAATCTGTTTCGTCTTGGATGGATTTGCGGCTAGGTCATTTGAAGAGCAGTAGTCATAAGTCATATGTAGTTTAAGAACTGATAAACTAAATCATTGAATGAGGATGGTCTTCTGCAAAGTAGATATTGTGTTTGCAACTGATTTTCAATTGTAAACATTTTACTTTTTAAAAGTTTGTTGACTCTTTTTATCTGGAAGTTGCAATCCTTTTGTTGGTGCAGATTATGTTGTACCTCCACCAATATTGTTTTGTAGAATTGGCAGGTCTGAAACACTTTGTACAGATAGTTTTATATCAAAAGTGCAACACTAATAAATTGTGTGATCTCTCTGCCAAATAATTAATGCTTCTAAATACTCTTTTTTTGTGTATCCTTAATTCAAGTTTGTGCATGTTGACAGGATGGTGGGTTGAACTGCGACTCGGGCCGACGCTGTTTGGGCGAAGGGTCACGGTCTACACGAATTTACCGGAAGAGGGAAAACCGTTTTCACGTAAGCAGTATCGTGCATTAACTTGGAGCACTTCATCTTCAGATGATACAGCCAAGTATTGTCGTCTACATCTCACAGCACCTGGTTCCTACCATTATTACTTCCACTATGATGATAGGTTGGTACAATTAGTATATTGTGTAACTTTGGTAATTGGTCCATTCTTTTCTTTGTACAAAGAACTAGCTGTTACAATTACTTTAATAGTGAGGAAACTGTTAGTTTTTGTGTGTATTCGAGTTTGACCAATCCACTATTTTGCAAATACCTGATTAAACCTGCTGAAGATGTATCATTTATGTTTGTTTAACTTTTTCAGAATTATGTTAGTTGTTGTTAATATCTGATAGAGTTGAACTAAACGTTGTAGTGATACGAAGAGAGGTTCCGGTTACATTCTGGTGGAGCCGACCTTGAGTGCTGGAGGGGAGGAGGTGACCTTGGACTGTGTGCAATGTGTGACATATATCGCCAAACTGCTGGGGCCCTTCGACACCTGGGAGAGCAAACTGAGGGTTGCCAAGGAAACTGGCTACAATATGATTCACTTTACACCTATACAGGTAATCTCAATCTCATGATTTTGCTATCCCAGAGAAATCAAGATTTCCAAATCTTATGTCACAAGCACAGTATCTAGTAGTAAATCAATCAATCAATGAATCAATCAACATTTTTTTATTTGCCATAAATTAAAGATCATTGACAAAGTCTCATTACAGCTTTCATTATAAATATAGCCAAGTCAGTTATAAAACTTAGATTAATTATATTTTAAGTTACACAAACATAAACCACTATACTCAAATACAGCCAGTGGCATTGGGGAATTTGAAATAAAATGTTTTTTAATTGGAAGAACTCATTCAGTGCATAAAATGGGTTATCTAACAGCCATAAGTAATATTTATTAAAAAAAAAAATTATTGTACTTTAGGACTAAGGGTAACAAATGGTTGTACACCCTCATTGCAATAACAGAATGGCTCTCAATAGTTTTGCTTAATCTATTAACATTAATAGATGCAGCATTTTTATTCCTGGTATTGTGGGAGTGTTTTATACTGCTAGGCTTTACTAATTGAGGATTTTGAAAGATATATTTCATAAGATCAAATGTATGATATTGCTGATTTTATGTTATAAGTACACCTATACTCTGGAACACATTACAGATTTATTGCTAGGAACGAATAAATATCCAGGTTACACTACTTATTTTAGCTTTTGGAGTAAATATGCTAATTTTATGATAATGGGTTTTTCTACTTACGGAAACCAGTTGAGTGTTAATTTCCAGTGAGATTATTAATTGATGTGATAGATGCCACCTTTAACTAATCAATGTGATAAAACATTTATAATTTCTTTAAATTCTTAACCAATTTTCAAACATATAACACATTCCATACTCAGTTAACAAATCTCTCAACTTAAGTTTCCAACTTATGGATTTCTAATAAAAGAGGTTATAGAGAGAAACAGTTAATATAACAATTAAACATTTATGGTAGTTTGACATTTTTTGCAAAGTTTAAAGATAAATATAAAATAAGTGAACAATTTAATTTATTTTTCATAAAAATAAAATAACAACTTAAAAAAAAGTTTGTTGAAAAATAATATTTTATAGTATATATTATTTTTTAATTAAAGGTATTAAAGGTATTGACCAGTAAAAATCAATCAAAATTTTGGGAAGATGTAAATATTTTTATCTGCTGTAGATGCGTCAACACATTTTTTTCTTTTTTAACACAGCCAGGCCCGTAACATGGCTGAATCAGATGTCCTCGGCTCACATTGTGCAAGTCAGTAGAAGACAGTATAAAAAACGAGGTAGAGATATTGGCAACTTGAGTGCTTTTGATGTGGCTTCAAAAAAAAACCACCAGACAGCAACGCATATCAGATTGGGTAATAGTCTTCACATTATAGGAAATAAACACAAAAAAGCATTTTGGGGAAGAATAGGTTAATTTTGAAACGTTTCCCAGTTATATAGTTACACATTGCCAAAGGAAATTTTAAAATTTTCAATCCTTAAAGGTTAATTAATGTAAGTTGTGGGATTTTTTGGGACGTCCAGTATGTATGTATAAGAGGAAACAAAAGTATTATGGAATTTTCCAATAAAATTAAGTAACTTTTAACACAATTTAATGTCATTAGTTTGAAATTTTACTTAGCGGATGACTTTCAGTGAGCTGTGAAGTAGTTTAAGATGAGGTAAAATAACATCACAAATTATGATATTTTTGGTTTTAGTGTTGTTTGTATTTTTAGTGTTTTTCGAATAGTTTGCTATTGTTATATTGAAATTCCAGGAGTTGGGTGCCTCCAACTCGGCGTACAGTTTGCAGAATCAGCTGGGCTTGAACCCGTCATTTGCTGTCAACGGGCACACCCCTGACATTCACGAGGTGGAACAGCTGACCAACAAACTCAGGAATGAATGGAAGGTACTGACAATCATATGTCTTATTATGGTACTAATTAGTAGTAGTCTACCAGTAGTTGATGTTTTATTAATCCATAGTGTTGACGAGTCTAAAACATTTCCTGTTAGCAATTGATAACTAATAGACAATGCTGTGCTTTTTCACTATTTAATTTGTTAAGTATATAAAATCAATGTATGCCTATTAGAGCATCTATAATTCAGATGTCAAAATATATTAATCTTACTTTCATTTTAAATGATCAAACTTTTTGTTTTGCTTGTCTAATTTTTTATATGTAGCTTTAGTTTTCTTCCACTGTTTTTGCACTATAAAAAAAATATTTTATATATTTTTAAACTCTATAAAACTAAGTGTATTTGATATATCTTAATAATTCGTTTTTAATTCTTGTAAAAAATGCTATATTTAAAACAGCTCCTTTTTTATACTATTATATTTTTATACTCGTTTAAATTAATTCAGAATAATTTTAATTATATATTGGAGTAAGTAAGAAGTGAATGAAGTCATTTTCTACGGAGTAACACTGTAATTCAATTACACTGTGGGTAATAGCCATTGGATTAGTTTTTGCTTCAGACTTCTTCATGATTTCATACTGTGCCAACAATCCGGGCTTGTTTACCATTCATTCACCTGATGAGAGTCAGAGGTGAAACTGATAATGAATTTTATATACACCCTTTCAAAAAGTGGCATTCAAATTATTTTGTTTGGTCATGGTGGCCCAACTTGCACTGTAGGACTAATTTTCTAATAATTCAGATTGAGTTTCAATGAGGATTACACTTTTCTCATTACACATACAAATTAGCAAAAAATGTAATAAAAACATATTATAAGTTTGTAAAATTTGATGTTGTATAAGATATTAAGACTTAAGTCTATATCTCATCTAATACTATGTATAACCTCTGGTCCTTCAGATATTATGGCGAGACGGTGAGCAAATAATGCAAAAGTGTTAAAACTGTTGATTATTATAATTATCCAGTCTATAAATTACCGAAAAAGTTGAGTATTGTATTACTTGGTGCTTAATGGTACGATGGTGTGTTTGCACATGTATTGTATAAAAGATAACTGTGTGTGACAGATGTTGACCATCTGTGACATCGTGCTGAACCATACGGCCAACGAGAGTCCATGGCTCAGAGAACACCCAGAATGCACCTACAACCTGGTTAACTGTCCTCACCTGAAGCCTGCCTACCTGCTGGACCTCACTCTCTACAAGTTCTCGCTGGAGGTGGCCAAAGGGATGTGGGAGTTTTCAGGCGTTCCACCGGCCGTCAATTCCGAGGAACATCTGCAGGTCAGGGGATATGCAATTTGAGATTGGATGTTTTAATTGTTCAATTAGTAATGATCATCCCATTTACAATGCAATTGGTTTTTCAAAATCATATTTATGTATGTGTGTTGTTGCATCAAACCACAATTTACAAAAATTCAATTTTACAATAATAGATTTCTACCAAAACTAAACATTTTTTGTCATAACATAAATTTATATAGAGTTAGATTTAGTTCTGTATATACATAATATGAGGGTCACTCTGAAATTTTTGAGATATATGAAGGGTTTTTGTAATAGACTTGCCAGATGTTGGGCATATTCATAATAATCTCCTCAATTTCACTTTTGAAGTTGAATTTTCCACTCACTTAATGCACTCTACCTCTCAATTTTTGGAATGGAATCAAGCTGTTTTAGAATCTCATAAATTTCGCCATCAGATGAAAAGTAACGACAGTGTAAATGTTTCTTCAGGCCGAAAATAACTAGAAGCCTCACATAGCGAGATTGGGTGAAAAGTTGGATGCTCCCATGGTTTTTTTATATTTTCAGCCGAAAACAACAAAGTTTGTGCAACATTGTGAGAAGAGGCATTGTTATGGTGCAAAAGTAAACCCTTGATGTTCAAGACATGAAGAACTTTTTGCAAGCATTCATTGTTCTGTGTACCAATGTAATGTGATGGTCATTTCGCCCTCTAGCTTAATAGCCCTCACCAGTCTTGTATTCCTGAAGAAAACAGTGTACATTACTTTCTTCACCAATCATTTTTTCTTGACCATTGGGAGGGGGATGGCTCATCTTCAAACACTCATACGACTTTCTCCTGGAACTAGAACTTTATAATGGTACATGTGTCATCATCAGTGACAATTTTGGAAATAATCGGATGATCATTATTATTTAGTAGTTGGAGGGTTTGATGGCTGATTTTTACATGCTTAGCTTTTTGCTCATGTGGTAAATTATCAAGGTACCGATTAAGAGACAATTTTTATAACTTTTAAAAAGTCATTCAAGATTATTCGGACTTCGCACTGCTGTGGATCCAATCTCTAGGTAAGCTTCAATTGTTAAATAAGTGCAGTGTCTGTCCTTTTGGGTCATAACATGCACCCGATGAACATTTCCTTCAGTGGTTTTCTCGAACTTTCGTCATCTTGAAGTGAACTACAGCCCCTTCAAAATTCTGAATACCACCTAAAACAGTAGTACGGGATGGTGCTTCAGAATCAAAGGCAATTATGAGATGTTCTACGCACTCCTCTTGAGACAAACTGATTAAAATAATAGAAAATCATGGCCAAAAATTCTCTTTTGATAACTTCTTGACTTCCTTGAAATTGATCTTTTTGAATAGACAACACAAGACACTGAAGAACCCAAGTTACTTTCAGATACTGACTAGTGTGTGGAATAAGAATGATGAGATTAATGCAAATGCAATGTCTGCCTGTACCTAAAAACTTGCAGAGTGACACTTGTATTAGCTTGCTTTCTGTTGGGTATTGATTACATTTTAAGGCTTTAGATAATAGCGAACACCCACTCTCAATGTAAATACGTATGATTGTGTGTTATTCCGCTGTTCAGTTTTATGTATCAATACGAAGTGAAAGTAAGTTTTTAATGGTAATCCTCTTTATCCAAAATTTGAACTATGCCAAATAGTCTTGATCCCACCCACTTCGGATAGTTCCATCCCTAGTGTAGTAACTTTTACATATACATTCTTTCATATATTTGTGTGCACAATTATCTCCAGTTCTCTACTCAAAATTCTTGTAAAGTTAATGTACATGACTGGAAACAATTGAAAGGACTTATTTATTTACTTTTAATAAATGAGGAGAAGGTAACACAATTGCTGCTACTCATACAGACTGATCTGTTTGTAGGCAATCCGTCACGCAATGTTTGGAACAATACTACCTCGAGTGCGCATCCCTGAGTTGTACCTGCTGAATGTGCACGCCATTGTAGATGAGTTCCAACGACTGGCACGCAACCGTGTGCCTCCCCTTCCCACCTCAAACCCCCCAGACTACTCCCAGCTCAAGCTTGTGCCAGATCCTCAGTTCCGTAGACTACACGCCACTGTAGACCTAGAACTGGCCCTGCGGCTCTTCAATGTCTATAGGTACACCAGTTAGCCCTACAATCATTTAGTTTATTCTGTTGCACCAAGCTTTTTATTTTCTCAGGCTTTTGTAAGTAAATTCTGTATATTAACCTGCAAAACCCTTGTTATAGTTATCAAATATGCAAACCTTTGTTATAGTTATCAAAGAATATTTGATAACTATAACAGGGTAGCCACCCAACCGGGAAACCGGGAATAAGCTGAGAATCTACCTGTAGAATAGGAAAAAATCTCAAAAAAATTTTTTCTCTAAGAATTTAAGAAATCATTTGACAGCTCCTTGAATAAGCTGTCCAAATAATGTATTCCCAAATATGTATTTTACAAGTCGTGATTTGTGAAATTGGGAACGAAGATCGACGATGCAAGCCGAAAGACTGCGACGACCTATGATGTTGCTGAATCGTTTACAGAGTCCGTGGACAGCACGTGGCTACTGGTAGAATAGAATAGAATAGAATAGAATATTCTTTATTGCACATATTCTTGGGAGAACAGGGCAAAAGTCATGTTTATGTTACAATTGGTGTATGAGTTATTGTTTGTCAAAAATTGTGTGTTCTACATTGAACAAATTCTTGGATTGTGTAAAATTGGTCGCTCCAGTAGCCAGTTTCTCAAGGAGGCTTTGAAGTTCTTTTCTGGCAGTCTTCTTAGGGATTCAGGTAGAATGTTGAAGAACATTGCTCCTCGATAAGAAGTTTCCCTCTCAAATAAGCTGAGATGATGTTGATTTAGGAGAAAGTTGCTCCTGTGTCTGGTTTTTATAGGAGTGTCTGTCTCCAGTCCTTGCTTGCCCTGATTTGATTGTATAGAGGATTGTCTCTTGGATGTAGAGTCCTACTACAGTCAGAATTCTCAGTTCTTTGAAGGCTGTTCGGCATGTGTCAAGTGGTCCTAGTCCTTTTAGAGCTCTAATTGTCCTTTTTTGTAGAACCAGCACCCTTGGGAGATTTGAGATTGTCGTGCCTCCCCAGGCTATCAGGCCGTATCTCAAGTGAGATTCAAACAACGAGTAGTATGCTGTCATAGCTACATCAGTGTTGCTGATTTGTGCAATTCTCCTTATTGCGTAAAGACTGCTATTTAGTTTTTGACAGAGCTGGTTGATGTGTGGTTCCCAAGATAAATTTCGGTCCAAGGTGAGTCCTAAATATTTTCCGAATTCTATTGTAGTTACTTCTGGGAGACCATGATAGTTATTTTGAGTAGCTGTAAAAATTAGTTGTTGGGTTTTTGATTCATTTAAAACCAAATCATTTAGGTTTGCAATATTGTTTAGCCATATTGAAAGCTACAAAGGAGTCAATGTCTAGTTGATCTTTGTTTTTGTTTGCTACAATAAGGGCTGTATCATCGGCGTACATTACCATTTCACAATAGTTTTGAAGGTATTCTGGAAAGTCGCTAGTTCAGAAGGATATACAAGACAGGTCCAAGAACAGAGCCTTGCGGCACTCCTCTGCTTACTGGTAGTGGTTCAGATTTTACTTTTTTGACTGTGTTGTGTGTAGTGTAAGTAATTTCCACAATCTGTGTCCTATTGCTGAGGTAGCTCTTGAACCAGTCTATTTCTTTGTCAATGATTCCCAGAGTTTGCAGTTTTTTTGTAATGAGCTTGTGGTCTAGACAATCGAAGGCCCTTGGTAAAGTCCAAAAGTATTACTTGTGGCTATATATCCTGCTTCCAATTTATCAATGATGGTTTCAATTAGTTGGAACCAGTGCTGTTGCTGTAGATCTGTCTTTTACAAAAACCATGTTGTCTCGGAGTAAGAAGGTGGTGCTGTTTGAGATGGTCCAGTAGTCTAGTTAGCAACTACTCGCTCCAGGATTTTGGAAAAAGTGGAGATAAGTGAGATTGGCCGATAACTGGTGGCTTCGTCAGTTGCTCCAGTCTTATATTTTGGATAAATTTTTGCGAGTTTCAACCCGCTGGGAAAAGTCCCTTGTAAAAGTGATTTGTTTATAATAGTTGTTAGTGGAGTGATAATTTCATGTTTGCATTGTTTGACCAATTTAGAAGATATTTCATCGTCTCCTGTTGATGTTTTTGATTTTAAGGGTGTCTATGATGTCTCCGACTTCTATTTCATTTGTCTCCTGGAAAATTAGTCTTGGTATTTGGGGTATGTAATTTGGTTCTATTGTGTGTGTTGTTCGTTGTTCATTTCCTTTGGTATCAAGTGTTCTGTCAGCAATTGTAGCAAAGAAGCTATTTAAGTAATTGGGCAATGTCTATTGGAGAGTCTGATGCGTAGTCCTGTATGTTTAAGCGTTCAAGTTGAGTTTTTTCTGATCTCTCTTTTCTTTCATTATTAATCACTTTCCACATGGCTTTTGATTTGTTGTCAGATCTTTCAATGTAGGAGGAGTTAAGCTGTTTTCTTAGTGTTTTTAGTTTTAAATCGTAGGATTTTTTCCTTTGGGCTGTTTCTTTTTTTGTCGTCAGGATGGCCCGTAATGTGTTCTCGATTTAGTGCTTCTAAGTATGCATTTTTTAGCGCCTGGCTTTCATCATCCCATATATTCTTGGTGGGATTTCTTTTATGTTTTACTATTTTGAGAGGGCAGGCTATGTTCATTGCAGATTGGAGGATCCCATGAAACGCTTTATAAGCAGCATCCACATTGTCTGTGAGCATAACTTGTGACCAGTCCTGTGCTTGTAGATTATACCTCAGTTCTTCTACGGTTCTTGTGTTTAAATTGTCTTTTGTATGATTGTGTCTGCGTGGGGCTTGTCATGTTTGTAGAGATAAAGCATAACTGGGCAGTGTGATCTGAGAGGCCTGTTTTTTTTAGCACTCTGGTTGATATTTCAGTTTCGTTAATGTTTGTGCTTATGAAATCTATAGAAGTCTTGCTGTGACTGGTTATTCTTGTAGGGGGTTAGGTGAAGTCTGCTCAGTCCATAGCTGTGAATCATATCGTCCCAAGTTTCTTCTGTCGTTGCTTGCCACCCAGGTTGTCTACATTGACATCCCTATTACGAGTACCGGGTTTTTAAAAGATGTTATTTTGTCCAATTCAGATGATAAAATATCTAATGCTTCTTCCAAGTTGCTACTAGGTGGCCTGTATAAACCTAAAAGGTGCAAGAATCCTTGTTTCATCTCAGTTTTTAGAAGGATGGTTTCACATATAAGTTCTGATGTGGTTCCTGATAAGGATATTACTGTAATTTTATTTTTAAGGTTTAAGTTTGCAAAGACAGCCACTCCACCTTTTCTGTGTTGTTGTCTATTAAAGCTGCCTATAAGTCTGTAGCCAAGGATTCTAGTGCTCTCCAGCTTTTCGTTGTTTAAGCCATGCTCAGTTCCATAAGTTGCGTTTGTTTGTTTTTCAATAGTGTACCACAAAAAGGTTGTTCTATAAAATTTTGAATTGGGAGGCATCTACTCCTTTTGTGCATTGTTTCTTCAAAACTCTGAACGTGCTAAAAGGTAGTTAACATTGGCCTAGAACTAATCAGTACCCAGTTCACTGATTAGCCCTTATATGAAGCTGGAGTTATTACACAGGTCTGAAACTGTCCCAGCAATCTTCATCTCAATATTCCCATAGCAAATTTCAAGTTTCACTAAAATACCATTTTCTAGACTAGGTTTACTACATGGTTGAGAATTTTTTAAAGAAGTAAAAGAGGAATTTAATTTAAAGTTTTTTCATTCACAGCCACATATATTTTAAATTAATATTGTTTTTTATATTTTGTTTTAAATTGTAAATAAATGAACTGCATAAAATTTGTTGACATTTCTCAGGTTGAAATAACTCAGTAATGTGAAGGAGAAATTAATAGCGATTTTTAAATTTACATTTGAGTTTAGAAACACTCATAAAATTGTTTTCTATTCTGAAACTATTAAAATTTTATCACAATCATTTCCCATCATGTATTGTATTGTACATCCAACAGCTACAGTTTGTCTCTGAACAACTAATTGTTCATGCTAAACTGTGAAAATTCACGTTAGTTTAAACAATTTTTGTGTGTTTTTAATAGCTGTTATACTCTGAACTGTACAGGAGTGACTGTTTTGATGAGGACACCCGATTGCGAAGATGTACGGAAGAGTTCAAGAGGAAGCTGGAGGAGCTGAACGAAGCTGTAAACCACAAGATACAAGGTCACCTGGTGGCAGCTGTGGAGAACTGTATTGCAGGCATGCGCTACTTCCGGGTACAAGGCGACGGGCCCAGGATACCTGAAGTGACGGCAAAAGATCCACTTGTTCCCAGGTATTGCCATTAGTCGACACAGTATTCTGGTAAAGGAACCTCATCGATCTGTGGATTATGGGTTACTAGTGTTAGGTTACAATTGTGAATGCAGTGGACCATGTTGATTACTAATGCTGGGTAATCAGTATGCTAACATTAGTAAATTCGATTTTAGTAATTTTTCTCCAATTTCTGTTTTTATTAAATCATTTTTATAAAATATGTTTGTATAAAACCTGGAATTATCCATCCTCGTAGCTGCCATTTGATCAACTGATCATAATGACGATATCCATTTCATATGTCGTAGGTCTAAAAAGAAATGAATAATCTTGATCCACCCATCGGCTTAACTTTTGCCATTCCAGGATATGAGCACATCCATTTTTAGCCGCATTCAGTGCAATAACAATGAGCAAGTCACTTTAAGTCCATCAAACTTTAAACTGTGATTTAAAGTTTAGGCAGTAAAATGTTACTAAAAGTTTGTTGTGAACATTTTTGTGATTATAGTGTATTGTATTTTCTACAGTTAATTCACACAATGAGCAAAGTGCAACATCAGCAACAAGTTTTATCGACTATAAAACAAACATTAATGAGCATAAATATTATTAGACTTAGTATGATATTTGATATAGTCTAGTGAGTGTGTAATAGTGATATTTTTCAACCAACTTTTCCATTATCCGATCAAACTTTAGCCGCACAGATAGTCGGTTGACAGGGTGTCTACTGTAGTATAATTTATCATAGCAAATTTCAATTTTTTCTTTGTATAGATTGATTTCTGAAAGTACAGTTAAATTTGAGAAACATTACATGAATAAAATGTAATGTATTTTGTAGTATTCTAATTACATTCATTTACAAACATACTTAATGTAAATTTCTATCTTAGGTAACAACCTAAACAGAGTCAAAACATTGGCTGCAGTAACAACTAAGATTGATTCCTGAGAAGATTTTTTCAGTTTATAGATTTATAGTAGTTTTTTTTTATTGTTTAAAACATGTTGCAACAAAGTGTACAACTGTTGTGGCCATTTCCAGATACTTCACTGACGCTGACGAGTCGCTAAGTGAAGATGTCATGTACTCTAGCAACGCTTGCTACGTGATGGCGCACAACGGCTGGGTCATGAACGCTGATCCTCTCGCTAACTTCGCTAGTCCCGAGTCCAACATTTATCTGCGGCGTGAGCTGATCGCTTGGGGTGACAGTGTGAAGCTTAGGTGAGTAACAACTTTTATAAAGTGACTTATTGAAAAATTAAGATTTACTGTTCAAATATTCACTCTCATTTGATTCCAAACTGTACAGTAATTACTGTTTTAATAAGAAACTGCATCCATTTACCAAAAAAAACATTTGCAGTAATATTTTTTCTACTTAACAATTTAGTAACCTGTCATTACAAATAGTATGCCACCGAAGATAATCCAAATCTTGCTGAAAGCACCACTAAATATTGTAGCAACAGCAACACTGCTTTTTGCTAGTTCCAATTTTGTCATTTAATGTTAGACAACATGAAACGTGCAATTCTTTTTGCCTCTTAAGTCCAGAGTTTCACGCTTCTGGTATATTTTCAACACAACAGTGATAACTATACTTTCCTTATATACCAGACGTTGCTAATGTTTATCTGCCAGATATGGAGAGAAGCCAGAAGACTGCCCATTCCTGTGGCAACACATGCAAGCGTATGTGGATCAAATGGCTCAGACGTTCGATGGAATCCGCTTGGACAACTGTCACTCCACACCTCTCGTTGTTGCCGAGGTTAGTGTATTGATAAATGGGAGTGATTTCATTGTCAGTGTGTAGTGTAAAACAAAGATCAGAACTTATGCATTATTATCTCCAAGATTCAATACTACAAAGAAGATAATAAGCAGTGTAGGTCTTGTTATAAAACTTATAAAATATGCTTTCAAATTAGTACAGTAAAACCAGTTATATCTGGCCTAACGGTCTATTGAGTATGGAATCATAATATAAAGGACAGAAGTATGCATTATTGATGTTTCTGGGACACTACATAACTATTAAATGGTTGTATTCAGCACTATTGTTCCTCATGAAATTTTATACATTTATGATATAGCAAATGTTTACTATTTGAAACTTTAAAACTAAGCACTGTGGTGGAATGTTTTAGTACATTTATGGTACACATTTAATACATTTTAAAATAGTATAAATACAATTTTATTTTAGAACGAAAAAGGAAACATTCTCTAATATATAGTATTTAAAATTCTGATCTTGACTTTTAAAGCACTAATGTCATGGTTTCATCAAGGTTTTTTAAAACAGCATGGAGGAAATCATTGGAAAGGGAAAGAAAGTAGTGATGAGTAAATTTAGAATTTTCAAATCTCAAATTTATCAACTTAATAAAGAGTTAAATCGTTACAATTCCAATAGAACAGTGAAGACCAAAGGGGTACTTCAGGAATTATACCTGATTAAATGGTTCTTTTCTACATATTATTTTACAATAGTGTGCCATTTGACTAATAATTATCTATTTAGGAATTTTAATTTTATTGTTTTCTAATAGGTATTTGTGAATCTTACGTGAGTAAAACAAAATCACAATAGCCTTGTCCTGTAGTATTCCATTCTCCTGTGTGACAAGCATTTTGCTTAATTTTGTATTTTTCGCCATGGCAATATTTTTAATTTTTTCTTCTTGATTGGGAAACATTGTAGAAACTGTAGTGACATTAAAAATAGCTTATATGGATAGTAGCTATATGTCATTTTCTTATTTAAAAGAAAGTAAAATTTCTCTTGATAAAAATCGTATTTTAGACTCTTTTCAACTTTTAGAATACTAATATACATGCTTTATTTCTATGACTAGTATGAATAGTATTGCTTTTGTAAATTTACACAAGTAATTTGACCAAGCACAAGCCATAAATGTAATTAAAATGTAATCAAGTTTACTGTAAGAATGTTTTTACTGTATTTTTGTATTATTACAAAAATGATTATTTCTAATGAGTAAGTAAATGTGATATAGACCTCTTGAGCTCTCAGGGTTCGTAAAAAATAATAGTTTATTAATTATGTGGTGAAAGAAATAAGTTTAGGATTGTTTATGATCTTTTATAGCAATAAAAAAAATCCATTGTATGGAAAGCATAACAACTCTTGTCTGTGATTGCAGTATTTGCTAGACTCAGCCCGGAGAGTAAGACCAAACTTGTTCGTGGCCGCCGAGTTGTTCACCAACTCTGATCAAACCGACAATATTTTTGTCAACCGACTTGGCATAACGTCTCTCATCAGAGGTACGTGCAGTTAATGTTAACCTGGGTAATGTTATATAGCTACGTTTATTATTCTCTACCTTTTTCTTTATATAAGCAAGAGCTGTCTGGAATGTATAAGAGGCATTCAATAATAAAAGAGACAAATTTGTATGGGAAAAAAAGTTTACAGAAATGTTATTATAAAACAGAAATTTTTCATCTTTTCAACACAATTCCCACCAATATTTATGCACTTGTCACAGTGGTTTACTAGCTTTTTTTGAACCTGCTGCAAAGAACTCTTCATCTCATTGTTTGAGCCACTTTCACCAAAAATTGTTTGATATTCGTGTTATTCTGAAGCTTCTTCCCATGTAATAATGCCTCATTCAATGGACCGAACAAATTCAATTCTGTAATGAATGTAGCCTATATTTACGTTTAAAATTGGTGTTTTAATACATTAAAAAATTTAAATTTAAATATATACAGTACATGTACGAATTTTAAAGATATTGCTGACATTAAATGTACAATATGTATATGAGTTTAATAAGGACTGATTTTACTGACATTTATGTTTTTGTTTATTTTGTACAATGCACTTGATAAAAGTGTCTTTCTACAGACATTTACCAGTAAAAAGTTTTTTCTACAATTCCGTGCATACAAGATAAAACATTTAACAAAAAAATGTATATTTAGTAATTTTATATGCTTAACTTCTTTAATTTAGTAAAAGTGAACTATAACGATACTGATGTACAGAGGCAATGTCTGCCTGGGACTCTCACGAACTGGGAAGGCTAGTGTATCGTTACGGTGGGGTGCCAGTGGGGGCCTTCCTGCCCCGCCCTGACCGACCCTTGGCTGGAGGCGTGGCCCACGCATTGTTCCTGGACCTGACCCATGACAATCCCTGCCCGCTGGACAAGCGCAGTGTGTTTGACAGCTTGCCAAGTGCTGCACTGGTCGCCATGGCCTGCTGCGCTTCCGGTAGCAACATGGGCTACGATATGCTTGTCCCACACCATGTGAGTTAAACATTACGTTTTCTCCTTAACCTCTTCATATGATTTCTTTCAACTTATTTTAAATTTACCTAATCTCTTGTATTATCAAAGGTAATAATAATATAATTGGTATTAATTATGAAAACCCGACATCTCCTATCCAAAATAAGAAAAAGGTATAGAGGATAAAGCTAATAATTAGTATGATACTGTCACTAAATTTAATTTGTTTATTAAGTCTGGAAGAATTTCTCCTCATAGATGACTATTGGACGAAAGAACAACAGAAAAAAACTGGAAACAGGAAACAATTCAAACTTACACTACTTCACTTTATATGCTACATTTGTTTGAAATAGGTATAAATACTCTGACAATTTTAGTTATATTTTGCCTCTTTTAAAACATAGAGATAAAAAATAAAGTTGTTGTTTAGATCCATGTGGTGGATGAGTCTAGAGAGTACTTGCCATGGGCAGACGACGCAGTAAACATCAACACAGGCATCGTCGCTGGAAAGAGAGCCCTCAACAACCTACACTATCAGCTGGGAAAGAATGGATTTGATCAGGTTTGTATATAACTAAAACATGGTTAGGATTGGACTCTTGATGATTGTTACTTAAGATCTTAAATGCTTTGTAACTACTATGGAATACTGAAGAATGCACGCATTATTCTGTATGTGAACTGTCAGTTGTAAATCAGGATTAAAATTGTAGTACCCGAGATTTTCGCTGCTTGATTTATAAACAATAATACAATAATAATAAATATATTGTAAACTTACAATTTAGTGCTTGAAAACATTATTTTACAATCTATATATGTTTTCATTCATATATATATACAGGGTGTATATTATGTCTGGAAACACCCTAAATATATCCTTTAATAATTTTAATATAAATTTGAAACCTTCTTACAATCGTGAATAGAGATTTGGGCATCTATTTTGGCAATGTTTGTTATGTCACACCAACGGTGGGACGGTCCTTGCCGAGAGGTAAGTCGAATATTCTTAATGGAAGCTATACCTTGTGATACATAATTTTAAAGGTAATAGCCTTACTGAATTGTATGCCACCAAAAACCGCATCTCAAAGGAAAATTATTCTATCAGGAAAATAGGCATTTTAGTATTGAAAAATTTATTGATGTTCAACATGTAATTTTATACATGGGTTCTTGCCAAAAAATGTGTTTACACTATTTTTTAGCATTTTTTAAATGTTCAATTAAATAAAATTAAAACAATTTATTTTTAAAGCTGGTTTCATTAGTACAAATTTACCAGTTTTTATTAAGATGAATTAAAAACTTATGAGTCACTTTCTCTGATTTCTTATGAATCTGTACTTGGTGTTTTTCCAGTCAGCAGGAAGGTTTAAAGAGACCAAAGGGTTCAATAGCCTATGAGAAACATTATTGTGTTATTAATCATCTGGTCTACAGGTTTCTGTTTGTTGAGCATGGCGCTTTCACTAGGACAGGTCTAAGCTTGGGAAATTAAGTAAATGGACAAGGTCATTTCATTCTGTCGAAGTTACTTCAGTTGTCTCTGAAGCCAGTTGACTGTCAACCAAGTTATCTAATTACAGTGAGTTCTAGGTTTTTATTTTGGCATTTTAATGGTTATTGTCTGATAGAGAAACAAATTTACTCTGTTGATGACGTGGAGGATATGGCGATCGTCAAGATCATTTATCGGGAAGTTTGTAATTGTTTAATGTCACTTTCCCAGAAAGGAATCCCATTATGTGTTTCAAACAATATCAAAAAACTATTGTGGTTTTGAAAGACTGGGTGCTGTACGTTAATCGGCAAAGTCGGGGTAGGATACAATCTGCAAAAAGATGAAGAGACATTGCACTAGATGTTTTTGCAAACATTTATTGAAGACCCACATACATCGCTCAGAATTGCTGCACAGGCAACATGTATGCAACCTTTGTCTGTGAGTAAGATTTTTGAAAATTAATAAAATACCAACATTTAAAGTCATTTAGTCCACAGTTAAGTGTGGAGATTTACGACAGAAAGAGTTGAGTTTTGTGAACTTGTGATGCGCAAATGTGATGACAAGTAGAGATTTTCTGACCAAACATTCTATTTTCTGTTGATGGCAACTTTTTTCCTAACATGGCATTGTTTAACAGGCACAATTGACCGTTACTGGGCTTGTGGAAAACTCAAATTGGATTACTGAGTGCCATTCACAGCAACCACAAAAACAGAAAGTATGGTGTGGAATTTTAGGTAACAAAATTGTTGAACCTTTTTAATCAATGGAAATGTAAATGCCGAACTTTTTACCAATATGCTCCAAAATGAAATCAATCCCAGCTATTCAAATTGCATCAGAGCGGATTACTTTGATAATGTATGGTTTCAGCAGGATGGTGCTCCACCCCATTTTGGGAGGACAGGTAAGTGAGAGTATTTGGATTTAAGGTTTTCATCATAAATGGATTGGGCCGAAGAGGAGAAATCGAATGGCTCCAAGTTCCGGGGATTTGTCACCCAATCGATTATTTTTCCTATGGGGTCATTTAAAAATCTCCAATGTTATTGAGAAAGCTCATATTTGGAAAGACTAAGAAAAGGAAAAAAAAAACAAAAAAAAAAAAAAAAAAAAAAAACAAAAATAAAAAGGAAAAAGGAAAAAAAAAAGAGAAAAAAAAAAAAAAAAAAAAAAAAAAAACAAGAAAATAAAAAAAAAAAAAAAAAAAAAAAAAAAAAAAAAAAAAAAAAAACAAAAAAAAAAAGAAAGAAAAAAAAAAAAAAAAAAAAAAAAATAATATAAAAAAACAAGAAAAAAAAAAAAAAAAAAAAAAAAAAAAAAAAAAAAAAAAAAAAAAAAAAAAAAAAAAACAACAATAATAATAAAAAAAATAAAAAAAAAAAAAAAAAAAAAGAAACAAAAAAAAAAAAAAAAGAAGGAAAAAAAAAAAAAAAAAAAAAAATAAAAAAAAACAGGATTATAGAGGAGATTGCTTTGATAACTGAAGAAAGAAATGTTAGGCATACACTATGTCGAATAATTTACTCAAGATTGGCTCATTGTCATACCGTAGAAGGATCACAGTTCGAAAATTTGCACTTTGACACCAATTGAAGGTAAATCGTTTGTTGTAAGGACTTTTCTTAACAGCATAACATTATTTTTTAGTTTGTAATAAGATATCAATAATGCATAAGTATTTCCTTGAATTGTACAGTAATAAAAACCTGAGCAAATTTGTGCTAATAGAGAACCGCTTAAAATGAAATTTTTGTTTTATTTTAATTGAAAATTAAAAAAATGCTAAAAAATTAGTGTAACTCATTTTGTGGCAAGAACCATGTTAAAATTTACCATTGTTGAACATCAGTAAATTTTATTACTATAAATGCTCTTTTTTCTGTAGAATAATTCCCTGAGAATGCGGTTTGTGGCATTCAATTCAGTAAGCTATTACCTTTAAAATTATGGTTCACCTAAGGTATAGGCCTTCATTAAGAATATTCACACGACACCTCGGCAGGACGTCCCCAGTTGGTTTAGTGACATAACAAATCATTGTTCCAAAAAGTAGATGCCCCCCAATCTCATATTACGATTGTAAGAGTTTCAAAATTTATATTTAAATTATTATAGGATATATTTGGGGTGTTTCCAGTCATCAACTATACACCACTGTATATATATATATATATATCATATATATATATATATATATATATATATATATATATATATATATATATATATATATAAATGAATGTTTATGAATGAATGTGTTTGTCCTTTATAGACTCAGAAATTATTTGACCTATCATTATGAAAATTGTATGTATATGTATTTTTCCATGTAGAAGGTTTATATGCTATGCCCATTGATGTAACTCACCACCAGGAGGTGCTGCATAATATATGTTATCAAAGGGCCTGCACATTGTAAACTACAATTACGAGGTAGTTGTGTATAATAACCACACACTATGTGAAGGCGCTAAGTTTTTATGGATATTTGTCTTTCAAATGAATTTCTGTTTGGCCTTATAGCTTGAATGTTAGACCACTGAATTATTAAGTACATGTACGTGTACAATGGCTATAAACATACACTTTTGGCAGATTTTCTTGATAGTGTCAACAAGGTAAACTCTACATCCGCGTTGACAATATAATTCACTTGAACCAGAAGTGCTCATACACGAGCAAAGCGTTCAAAAAGCGTGCGAAGCCGCGGGGAACAGCTAGTTATACATAAAGAAATGTACACTAACAGCAATTAACTCTAGAACTGGTATGGAATCCAGTTGATTTGAACAGGAACAGTAGATATCCTAAGTAAGCTATCTGCACATTCAAGACATCCAGTCAGGATAGCTGTGTGATCTAAGGCACTTTTCTTGGGCACGGGAATTAGCCTTGAAGTTGTGGGTTCAATTAGTGCACCTGACATTAGGGATTTTTGCAGTCTGGTGTACACTTAAGTGAGTCACTGGTCTGTGGTAAAGCCGGTGGAAGGGCCCACCTTAAATTAATATTGGTTGATTTTTATGGAACTTGAAAGGATTAGTGATTTTCTTATATAAGTGTACCAGACCCAAAGCACAAGTTTTGTATTTTTTGTTATTACTATTAAAAAAAACCACTTGATTTATGTTTCTTTTATATTTTACAATGTACTTATTGAATCATGACTATAATAATAGCTTTTAAGAGTTAAAAAACCATTTATACCACAATGACATCCAAATTGTAATATGCAAAAGTCCGTACTCACAGCAGAAAAAATACGTTGTCACTTACAACTTTGCGAGTTCCAGGATCAAAGTGAGCTGTGAGCTGTGTGTGTCTAACATGTATGACTCTCAAAGCAGGCATGCAAAAACAGTCTGTACATTTAGTTGCAACTCTATTTTGTGTGAAAACCTGCATTTTCTTTAACAGTTATATAATTTAAAGAATAGTTATCTCTTACTTGCTGGGCTATACTTGTGTATACAATTTAGCACTAAGTTTCTGATGTTGTGTATCTATAATTTAAAAAGTTTAATTTGAAAATGTCAGCACTGTAGTTTTGAATAAAATATAGCAATTTTATTTATTTATTTTTAATTTTGACCCTACTTCAAATTGCAATAAAATGATGTCCACCCCATCATGTTTGCTTGTGCTGCATCTTACAATGTCTAAATAACTGAGGGAAAAGATCAACTTTTGCACTCAGTTCCCCTGCTAAGAATTTGAAGAACTGATCCATCTCCTCTTGTTAAAGATTTATTGAGTAAAACACGGAAAGAAAGATGATATTTTGAACGACGCAGGTATTTGTGGACCAAGTAACAGAGGACGTGGTGTGTGTGACTCGACACTCTGCCACCTCCAGAGAGACTGTGGTGTTGGTGGCCTTCACAGCGTTTCAACACCCCCACCCTGACAAGAATGTGGTGGGTCGTGGTGTCACCGTCTCTGGCAACGTGGATTACATCATACTGGAGGCCTCTCTCGCACACAGGTAACTAACTAACCCATTGACCACTTATCACGGTACCGTCTCGTGACGGCTGACGCGGTACCAAAACACCGATAACGAGACGGTACTGTGATGACGACATACGTTATTAAATATTTTGTTTAAACATTAGTATGGGCTCAAATAATAACTTTTATGTATTAAAAACTAACGAAAGATCATATACTATACATATAAATATTTATTAACCCCAGAATGTGAATCAAGGTATAATACTCTACCCTTGCGCTTTTTTCGTGTTTGCTAGGATTTGTGTAAGACCACAAATGTCACATTTTACAAAACTCTACGTATATAGATCAATCAATGAAATAACATTTTTTTTAATTATTCTCGAAATTAAAAAAATCTTATATAATTTAGTACTTATAAATTACAGTATATTATAGCCTGTTTCATTATCTAAAAAACAATGGCTCAGTCAACCAAATAGCAATAAAAGTGAATATTTTGTGAGAGTTTACTAAACTCTTGTATTTTTTAAATATTTAATTGGATTTATACAAGGAGGTTGCACGCAAGAATATTGAGTGGCTAATGGGTTAAGTTTTCTTTTTCGTCTCAACGGCAGTGAGCATTTTGTTAAGAAAGAAAAATTCACCAGTTTGTATTAGTTAAATGGTAGGTGAGTGATATAAAAGTTCTTTAGAAAGAGAAGGTACTATTGAATTCATCTACAGTAGAATTTCTACAATAAAAATAGTTATAGTACAGATTGGTTTATAATCTGGCATTATTGAAAAAAACATTGTTCCGAGCTATGTAATTGGAAATCCTGTTATTTTCCGTAAATCCAACTGTGCCATCAGATAAATGAGATGTATTATCTAATTAGAGAGAATAAATGAAGCTGGAAATGAGGTTCTAATGTGATTACTGAATCAGACCGTGCCTATATATTAGAACCTCAATTACATGATAACTAAAGCTTCAATTATTCTCTCTAATTAAATAATAAATCTCATTTTACTGGCGGTTCATTTGTTTTTTAACTTGGAAAATTTCCAATGGCATAGCTGGGAACAACAATGTTTTGCCAATAATGCCAGTTTATAAACCATTCTGCACTGTACCTATTTTTATTTAGAAATTCTACTGTAGACGAATTCACAAACAATAGTAACTTCTCTTTCTAAAAAACTTTTTCCATAGAAAAGAAAGAAGGTAGTAAAAGAGTGTTTTATTAAAAAAAAATAATATTACAAACCATAGTAATTTCATAGCATTACAAAAGTTGATAACATACTACGAATTACACTTATGCATTGCCATGGCTACAATGAACCATCGGCTGGTTTGGCTACCATCCACAGATGACTGTAATATTTGCTTGTTTGACAAAGTCCCATCAGTACGTCTACACCTCTTTCAAGAATCCCTATCCCACACCAATCCTTTCCATTCATATATGAAAGATATGCCACTCTATGAAGAGTGTTCTTTGAAAAGAATTTTTTTTAATGGGGCTAGTATTGGACAATGTGCAAATGTGATAAGTTTCTTTGTTTTCCTGAAGGTTGTTTAGAGACCACAACAAATTTTGACCAGCCATCCAAAGCTTAAAATTTAAATTACAGTAATAAAATCAACATGTGCCTAAAAATCCAATATATAAGTATATTGAAAAGAATGAATTTTGGTTATGAGAACCGTGAAATAAGATTTTAGAGGCTCGATTAAGAAGGACCACTTCACACTAGGCAGTGAAGACGCCGAACACACTGATTTTAACAAGAGATCACCAGATTACACATAATGAGTTTATGAACAGTGCATATTCAAATAAAGTGCAGAAAATAAACAGTTACCTTTGTTTTCATGAGGGGTAACTGTAGTCTGCTGTTGTTGAGGGCCAGGTTGTGATCAGGAAGTGTGGAAGTAGGCTGCTGTCTTGTAGGCTGCTGTCTTGTAGGCAGGCGTGAAGACGGAAGATGTCCTTCACGGATTCACTCACGCACAATACGACCGCAAACGAATAGTTCATAACACTGTGGCCAGTCCTGTAGAGCACGGTAGATGCGGGTGTCCGGGAACAGAGACGTTCTGGTAGAGATTGCCAATCCAGAGCACTGACTTTAATGTTAATGTAAATGTGCAACAAATAGAGATAAAAACTAATATTTAAGTGAGAGAGTAACACATGGGGCATAAAGTCACGTGTTGAGTAAGTATGGTCAGCAGTGGCTAGAGTGCTAAGTGCCCCAGGCGGGACTGAGAGTGTACTGAGCAAGCGTGCCGTCGCTTGCAAGGTGGGCAACACGGAGCCTTGATAAGTCAACCGTTGTGATTGGTTGGTGAGTGTACAGTAAACAGCTGATTCGCGAAACAATGGTTCATTGGTCTGTCACTGTACGTGAATATTTTAATCCAGTAAGGAATGGTATTGTAGGCACTAGGCCGCAGAAAGAGATATAGAATTAATGCAGTATATACAGTTTAGTAAAATAAAGGCAAATATAGAGTATAAATTGCCCAAAAAATATATAAATAATTATTGTTCAATAAAAGTAGCCTTTTCATATTAGGCAATAAAAAACAAGTTATTTAACGCAATAATACTTAACAATATATTGTTATTTTTTTATAAATATGACGTGTGGTCAAGTTTAAGGTTTAATGAGGTGTACAGCCTGCATTATTGAGCAGCTCTAGCCCCCTGTAATCACCCCTCCTTCTATTCCATTTTTGCTGCCTTGCTAACTGATATCAGCTGATTATGAGTCCATTCTATTGTATTCACATCAAAATCATATATCAGTTATAATTCTATTTCATGCTGTTACCCGAACTCTGTCCATTCTATACTCCAATAAATATTATTGTTGATAACTAATTTTGAAGAAATATATTTAAACACATTTCATTAAGATTAAAGTATAACATTGTGTTCCTTTTGTAGGTCGGTTTCCAAATACAAAATGTAATTTGGTGTATTGTTAGGCAAATTAAATATTCTTTTATAAACAACTGCATAACCCCTTTGATATAAACGCAATCCAAACTTGACCTGTGTAACTCATTAGTAATCTACGCGTAATTAAAGCCTTAAATTCAAAACATTTTATTTTTTAGCTGAATTTTGTTATTGCCAAAAGATTATTCCGTATTAAATTTATTATCAGCTTAGCTGCCTTTGCGTTTTCCTGCAAGTGTTATTCCCATAATCATTTTATTATTAAATTCACACCTAAATATTTTTATCGATTCACTACTTCTATTCTTTCATTTTTATAAAACCACAGTTTATTCTCCAGAACTCCATTTTCATAAATCTTAATCTATCTTTTGAACTCAGTACATACCCATATTTTCAGAGATATTATTATTATTATATTATATTATTATATTCAAGCTCTAGATAGATGCAGTTTCTATTATTGTCTTATAAATAACATGTTTGTTTGTAATTTTATCATTCCACCATTAAGCCGTGTTATTGTCATTTTACCTTGAGCTATTTTATTGTTAGTATATGTCTTGCAAGTATCTTCAGAATTACACATTTTAATAATATCCCCAAACGTAATGTGTCATAAAGATGGCTATTCTACTAAAATGATGAGGTTAATCATTTGTGTGAGTTACGTTTAGTTCTGTGCTGAAGATGTTTACTGTTCTCTAGTTCGGCAGAGAAATTCAGCAGGCCAACTCAGTTTGAAAAGGATCCCAAGAAAATCAACGGTTTGACAGAATACGAGCTGAGCTTACGGGAGAACTTCAAGCCGTCCGAGACAACCATGCTGGAGATCATCCCCAGTGGTGACGGTGGGACGCGGCTAAACTTCACAAACAAGTTCAAGCCTGGATGTGTCGTTGCCGTCAAGTATGTTGGCTTAAACAGCACTAATTAGAGTGAACCTACTACTTGCAGATATGTTATATTCAAATATCTGTATAGTCAAACTGAATCTAAAATAATAATGATCTTTTACACGGAAAATTAGTAATATTCATATAGGTGCATTCAAAGATGTAGAGTAACAATTAATTTTCTACACACAACGTAGCGGTGGTGGTAAGGGTTGATTGAATATAAATATTGAGTTTAGCTCCAGTTCACCTTCCTCGTAATGTTGCATCTATAATTTGATGCTATTGCAGACTTCACTCTTGGAATCTGGAGCCATGCTCATCTGAAGAAATAAAAAAAAAATCGACGACAAAGGAGCTCAAAACTAATACTTTACATTGTTTCGATATCAGAGACACCTAGTTTACAATATATAAAATGTAGTGTAATTCAGGTGAATTGGCATTCTTATTGCCTCATCAGGTGCACAATTCTCTCTGATGTCAAAACTATGTTAATTGTTCTTTTTGAGCTTCTTTCTTGTCAACTTTTTTTAATCTCTTCAGGTGAACATGTCTCCAGATTTCAGGAGTCAAGTCTTTAACAGCACCGATTCCAGGTGCTGCCCAAGAGGAAGGTGAACTGGAGCCAAACTCAACATTCAAACATTAGTTAATAACTTTTTTAAGACTGTCAAACCTCAAATCTGCAGATCTTGCGTTAACAATCTAATTTCAATATAAAAGTATGTACAGGCACACCTCATTCATTCTTTCCATAATTGTAACCAGATTACTTGACTGTCACAAACTATACAAAGTGTATAAATTGAGCCAACGTAGTCAAAGTATGAGCTATCTATGTTATACTTGGCAAATTTGCTCACAAACACAAGTGTACAGACCACCATAGACAATGTTCTACGTACCAATATAGTAAAAGTAGGCACAACTGTTTTGTTTTGATGCCATCATGTACCTGCCTGGGAACTTCTTATCCTAATCTACTACTTTTAAAATTACAAGAGAACTTTGGTTAAGCTTATCCATACTTCACATACTAATTATAAAAAACCCTATTAAAACTATATTTAAATCTATATATTACACGTAGCAAACTGACAGACTAAAAGTAGTATTTGTGTATGTTTAGGATATTATTAAAGTAGATTGATAGAAGTCAACTCTGTGTACAGGGTGGTGCCACAGCCACAGGTGCGCCCGGCACTGCAGAAACTGAGTCTGGTGCCGGACATGCAGCACGTTGTGGCAAGCCTGTCCCTGGCCGACTGTAATCGAGTCCTGTTCAAGTGTGACAAGGAGGATGCTGCCTACGACATTCCTGGCTTCGGGCCCCTCGTTTACTGTGGTCTGCAAGGTGAGGTTGATTTTCATAGTACCTTTCTTATTCAAATTAGCAAAGTTTGAGATTAAGGAAAAATTTGTAGAGAAGTCCATGTACATTATTGAAGAATTTTGCTCTATTACTTATAAATTGTACAACCTCGACTTTTATATTAATAATTTACAATATTTTTTAATTACTTGTAACAAATATATATATATATATATATATATAAAATGACCCGAATTCATATCTCAAAGATATTGAATAAAGCATTCTGATATCTGATTTTTTAAATTATTACAATGACAATAAGCTTATGTTGAATATAGTAACCAGTAGAAATTCTTAGTTTTTAGTACAAGAAAACTTCAAACTTTGATAAATTTGGACTGATTTCATGAAACATCATTTTTACTATAACTTCAATGCCACTGGCGGAAAAAACAAAAGTAGATTTACTTATTGACCTAAAATCTAAAACTGGTAGAAATCGTTCATAATTTCAGCCAGTCATTCCCAACTAAAAAACATTCTCCCTCTTTGGCAAAAGTAATAAATAACCGACCGTGCTATTCCAGAAATAGTTGAGGTATCAAAAAGTAAAATTTGAATGACAATACTGGCAGTTTATAAATTAAACTTAATTCAGAAACTTGTTAATTTAATGTGTATTATGGAATGAGGAAAGTATTCATAAAATTGCAAGGGTATATGCAAAAAATGTAATGCTATGATAATTAATGTTCACAGACCAACAAAATAATTAATTGCCTGCTACAATTTATTGTGGCCCAACATGATGAATCTATCTAAAAAATATTTTAGAATGGTTCATTATTTTTTTATTTATAACAGAATCACAGACAATCTTTCAATCTATTTTTATAATTGTATGTAAATATTTAATCTTTCTCTTTGGGTTTTTTAGTTCAGACAGTCTTTACAAACTCTCCCCACAAGCTCTGGGATATTGTTAGTCTAATAAAAAAGAAGTAAAATCATGAGGATGTCATATGTCATTGTCTGTTTTTATGTGTCTTTCACTTAACAATAATTTATAAATCATGAATACCTTGTAACATAAAATGAAGTATGGTATGAAAATTAATAGTAATTTTTCTGGTATATAAATAGTGTCAGTTTAAAATCTGAAAACCATACACCACAATAAAATTCTTGATAAATATACATTAGCACAAAATTAGTAAAAAAATATTGTTAGTCATGAATTGTTCAAAATACAACTTTATTGGGTGTGAAGTTGAGACTATGAAGTGCTCTCTTCCATTTAACTTGAAATCATTCAAATAGTTAAAATTCGATAAAATGCATTATCACAACTATTTTAGTTTAACTGTTGAAATAAATTTTTATTTACAAAAATGTAATACTCATTCAATACAATCCAAACTTCTTTATTAATTAAGTAACACATGTTACATCAAGTATTTTCAAATATACAGTAGCATGTATATTAAAATATACATAGCATGTAAATAAAAATGTAAGTATATTTAAATGTAAAATTTTAGATATTTTGTTTTTAAAAGTTTACAATTTATTATACATCAAAATATTGTTCAGAAGAATATAAGGATGATTTAAACGTGTCTTTTATTTTTTAAATATTTATACTTGTTCCTACTTAATGAATTGTAGAATTGAAATAAAATGTTTCAAACCTACATACTTGGTTTATTTGCAATAAATTTGTAAATTATGAGCAAGTTACGCCAATACACTCTAGCAAGAAGTATTATAATTGTATGAATCTATTAGTAATTGTATATTGCTACAATTATTTTTGACACATAACTACAGTTTCGTAAATATACTTACAATAGAAATTCAGAATATTTAATGGGATAAAATTCTACGTGGGCAAAGATTTTTTACATGAAATTACGAGTATATCAATAGTCTTTTTTTTAGTTGAATTAAAAGATTGGTTTGTATTGAATGGTAATTACAAAACATATCAAAAGATCTGATGGAACGTAATGAAAGATTTATTACATGGACGGATGGATAAAGTGTCTAAGAGCTTTTGACCTCAAAATATCTACAATTCTTCCTTGAACTAAGAGGAATTCTAGAAATATACATAGTTTCAAATTTCTAGAATTTTTCTGCCAGTAGTTAATGCAAAAATGGACAGATAGACAGACTGCTCTTTGATCTTTTGACCCAAAAACAGTAGCGTTCTTCTTTGGAATGGTCTAAAACCATTCTATCTAGTTATCTCAAAGACAGACAGTCAATGAAACGATTTTGAGAACATGTTTAAGATTAAAGTCTATTTTATTTATTGAATAAACAATATATAAGTTAACAAGTAAAAATCTTCAATTATTGAATCCCATTGTATTGCAGGTATAGTGTCGCTGCTGTCAGAGATATCACCGAAGAATGACCTTGGCCACCCTCTGTGTGGTAACCTGCGCGGGGGGATGTGGCTGTGCGACTATACAGTGGGGCGACTACAGCTAGACCCAGGTACGCGACAGCTGGGTGACTGGCTGCAAGTGAGACTTGCGCCTCTCGCAGATGTTCCCCACTTTCTGCGGCCCTCGTATTTCGACCTGGTCATCACGCAAGTGTACGACGCTGTTGTTGATCACACCTACCACCTCATGAACAGGTACCAAACTTCTCCCTCCCACCTGGCATACCCTCAGGTTATACAGAAATTTAAAAGATATTAGTACTTAAAGTATGCAGATTATCGATCAAATATCCTTTTTATGGTTCTCAAAATATATAATAAATATTGCGCTTATTGTACTGCCAAATAACACAAAATGCAGACACCAAAAAAGTATTTTTGCTAAAAATAAACACAATACTATAACTATGAAAGTATCTATCCATGATGCGTAGTTAATGTTGAGTTGTGTTATGTAATTTGAAACATTTGGGTGGCTGAAAGGGTAAAACAATAATAAAGAAAGCATAAAGTTTTTGGATTTTGTTTCTAACTTATATTTAATTTTTTTAAGAAAATCTATTGTTATACAGAACACTCTGGCTTTATTGACAAGTTTTAGTAAAACAATGACTATTAAATCATTTGTTGGATCAGTTTTAAGAGATTAAAATGAATCAACCACTTCTTCTGTAAAAAAAACAGACAAATATTCGTTTTAGAGAGTGATAAATGAAACATCAGATACATTCAGAGGTGCCTCTAGGATCAGTTTTAGGGCCTTTCATTTTAATCATATTAATCATTGATTTTGTATCTCATGATGCCAACCTTTTAAACTCAAACAAAAATGTTGAATAGCTACTTATAGACATGAGCGTATTTCAGGGGACTCAAGCTCCCTCCCCCCAAATTTTGGAAGACAACCATTAAAATTGTACCCAGTAGTTTGTTTTAAGCTAGAACAAATTTATGAGGTCTTAAAGTTAAACAATTTCTGAGGAGAAAATTCCGGGGTCTCTATTATTGGAGGTATTGTATTTCTCTTAAGGCACCCAGCGTGTCAGTCCCTCCAAAATACACACCTCAAAACAATTAAAGGATCACTTTTATTGCGTCTTGTAAAACAAGTATTAATAACAGAAGAATGTTTGAACTTTGCACACTGATAAAGGAACCTCTCGGTAGCAAAGATAAATAATTCTTGTTTATTTCTGACTAATTCAGTAAAAGATAAGAGCGATTATTTCGATATCATGTCCAAACAAGAATGAGATAAGGAAAGGTTCAGGCTCAGTTTTGTCAGAAGTTGATCTCGTTCAGTCTGGATTAGACTTCTATAGTTAGGCCTGTGTGTTTTTATTGTTATGGCGGGTGTTAGACGGTTTTTGTCTGAGAGTGATGCCAGTAGAGCTGTTACTTTGATAGAGGTGGGAGTTTCCCAACGAGAAGTGGGTAGGCGCTTAGGTGTGAGTCAATCAGTAATTTCAAGATTATGGAACCGACATCAGGAGCTAGGAACTCTTCAAAGACGCCCAGGACAAGGCCGCTCGAGATCTACCACGCACATAGAAGATCGATTTTTACGAGTTAATGCACTTCGTAATCGATTTTTAACTGCTAGAGAACTTCAAAACGACCTAAGCCAGGCGACTGGAAATCGTGTGTCGGATCAGACTGTTAGAAATCGACTCCGGGAAGCTGGATTGAGATCTAGGAGACCTGCCCGAGTGCCGAGATTGACTGTGCGTCATAAGAGAGCCAGATTGCAGTTTGCAAGAGACCATAGGCGTTGGCAGCTGAGACAGTGGCGTAAGGTAATGTTCTCAGACGAGTCAAAATTTACAATTTTTGGTAATGACGGCCGCGTTCGAGTGTGGAGAAGAGGAAATGAACGGTTTATTAACTGTTGCCTAGCTCCCAGAGTTCCGTTTGGCGGGGGCTCAGTATTAGTGTGGGGTGGCATAACAATGGACGGTCGTACAGACCTTGTCATAATCCGAAACGGTACTTTGACAGCCCAGCGTTATGTGGACGAGGTGTTAGACGTTCATATTCGTCCGAGAGCAGAGCAAGCAGGTCAAAATTTTTTATTTATGCAAGACGGAGCTCGACCACATGCAGCAAGATTGGTCCGTGAGTACCTGGGCGAACACAACATACCACTGCTGGAGTGGCCAGCCTGCAGTCCGGACCTAAACCCGATTGAGCACGTCTGGGACCAACTAGGACGAAGTATCCGGGGCCGCCCAAACCAACCCAGGACTTTGGATGAGCTGGAAATGGCATTACGAGAAGAATGGGAGCGGTTACCTCAAGATAGCCTCAGACGACTCATCAGAACCATGCCACAGCGTGTTCTTGCGGTTATATCAGCTAGAGGTGGCAATACAAGGTATTGAAAGTGAGATTCAAAAGACCAGACCATTTCTTATTACATTTGTACTTTATTACGAGAGTTGTTTTCGTTTTCATTTTGCGGTTTTAAACTTTGTTTACTGTTCTAGCCTAAAATAAAATATCATATAAAAAAAAAACATATACGATGTATTTTACTTTCAACACCGACTTTGAAATAAAAAAAAATTATAGAAAATTTCGAACCGTTAACCGAGTGCATTCTGTTAAAAAAGTGATCCTTTAATTGTTTTGAGGAGTGTAATATACATATACATATACATAACCCACACTTCTTGTGCAGTAAAATAAAGGGCCTAGGTGACACAATGTGTAATATCAGATATAATCGTGTTTGGCATTTTTATCAAAGTGTACCATTCTAATATATCTGTCTATGGCGTGGGAAGGGTTAAAAATTTCAAACTGCATTATAAATAGGAACCTACATCAAGTCCATGAAGTTATCACATCAGAAACTTAGATTTCAGTGTCTCTAAGGCTAATGATGTATTTAAAGTTTTATTATCTGTTAATACTAATAGTTTATAATTTATATTGAAAATGGAGTTTCTCATGGAAAAATATGTTCTACTTATACAGAATTGTAATTGTTGTCACAGATTTGTCAGTGACGGTTCATCGTTTGTGAAGGCACTGTCACTGGGCAGTGTGCAGTGTGGGGGGGTGCAAGCAGATGCCCCCCTGCCTCCTCTCTCAGCAGCCCTGGCTCCCCCCCTGCCCCCCACACGTACACTACCTGGGGGAGAGACTAAACAGGCCTGCGTCACTCTGTCTGCTGGTACGTTATGATAAGTAATCTTTTATTGATTTATTGTCTTTTCAATATTATTATTGTCTGTTTGATTACACTTTCAAGATATCTGTCTCGAAAGTTATCCAAGTTGAATATAGAGTGACATTGGGTTAGAATAATAACAATCTCAGGAAAATTAGGTAAAACTTGAAACAACAAAAATTTGTACTTTGGCTTAGTATACAGTTTTGTAATTATTACCATTACACACTAGAAATGTGTGTAATATATTATAATAACAAGCTTTCATACTCTTTATAATATTGTTATAAAATTCAAGTGTTTTATTATTAGCCTTGAATTTGATTTTACAAGTCTTAATCAACTCAGTTACAATAATTTCCTATGAAATATGCTGTAAATAATGAAAAAGTAAAAATTTGTTTTTATGTACATAAATTAAATGTATGCCTGTTATACATTTGTTTCATTGCACAATCAAAAATATTATTTCCTGATTTCAATTATAAAACCTGGGAGAGGAGAAAACTGAAAATGCTTTTCTTTTTTCACTTAACCCCTTAATGGTTTACAACGGTTTTCTTTTTGTACCTTAAACTATGTTGTTTTAGTGTTATTTACATATACAGGTTTGTAGAGTTTGGGTATATACTTTTTATGTAAAAAAACTTATTTGTAGTGGTTTTTTTTTAATTTTTGCAATTTTTTATATATATATTGTCCCCTAAGTCATTTTCACTATTTGAGTCCGTGTCATCATCAGGCAAATGGACCCATTGTCTCTCTGTACATTGAATATTTCCATGTACAATAGGTACTCAAAGTAAAACCATAAAATACATCAAGATGGGTGAAATGCAACAACAACACTTGGTAACTGTCTGCACTGTGTGACTAAAGGTACAAACATACATGACACACGACCAAGGAAATGTTGTCATCTAGTAGAAAGTTCCATAACTATTTCTGCAACGTGTGATTGTCATGGAAATGTTTCTTAAACAATATTACGGTAGACAATATAATAAAACAGGAACGATATAATGATGCGTAATATTATGTCAGTAGCACACTTTAGGCAATAGCTATGAACGTAATATTACATAAAACCTTGTGAAGGGGCTAAGGCATGAAGTTGAGGAAACCTCTCACTGCACTCAGTTATGTAAGAATCTCTGCATGGCTCCTGGATAAGTAAGGTTAGGGGATTGGGGCCGCCTCCTGCCAAGATCCCATGTTATACTCTGGGGAGAGATAGTAAGTAAAGTAATGCCTGTAGAGAGAGGGATTTTTTTAATGTCTTTAAAGTGGGGTTTTTAAACTTATTTTTAAGGTGTGACAAGTGTATTAATAAAAGAGATTTAGAAAGATAGATATATGTAGAATTTGAAAATAAATATGTTTTTAAAACAATTAATTGGTTTTTGTAAAAAAGAACTGTCCTCACTCAAAAAGGTTTCTTGTAGAATTTTACTAAAATGTAAGCCAATATAAAATAGCTTTTGAACTTCAGTCTTTGTATTTGGATTCTGGTTTAATGTTCTGCAACTGAAACAAGATAATTTCAGTTATACTTTCAGAGAATCCGTGCTTTTATAGCAATAGTTTATCTTATTGTTGGGATAATGTGTGCTATTTGTCTTTCTCTCAAGGATATGCGGAAACAAAGAGTATTTTATTGGTAAGTGTGACTGGGATGAAAGTATGCGAGAAAGATGAGTAAAATATTGATAAAGTGGTTAATTGTTACAGGGTTGCCTCACTTTTCCAACGGCTACATGCGGAACTGGGGAAGAGACACGTTCATCATCGCTCTTCCTGGTCTTTTTCTGCTTACTGGGAGATATGATGAGGCCAGGTCTGACTTTCTCTATACAATATTTACTTTGTACTAATTGATATAATCAGATATATTAACCCATTGGCAACTTTACTCATGAAACAGCTGCAGTGCTCTTCAAACTTTGTGGTTTAAGTAGCAAAATGCAGGCTTTTATTAGAAAATGTTTCCTAAACTTATTTTTAAAGTGTTTTTATTGAAATTTTTACTAAATCATTTTTTATAATTTTGTTTTTTAAAACATGTTATATTAATTTAGTTTTTTACTTTATTTTTATTTTACATTATTGTGTTTTTTGTTGATAAAAAAATTTAAAAAATAGCATTTTTAAAGTAAAAGCTTTTACTGAAGAAAATAATTAAATTATGACTAAAACACATTTTTTATCAAATTTGCATGTAGTTCCCTACACAAAGATATTTAGACATATTATTTTAAAAAGAATCAAACTTTTGTATCACAATGTGTAGTTTTACAAGTAAATTTTATACTTGGCAGACTATTTGTAATAAGATGTGAATCATAGGTATTTATACAAATCTAATTTACTTTGTCATGAACCAAAACACACATTTTATTAAAACATTTTATTTTTGAATTTTTTTACTAACATGTAATAGAATTTTAAGGTTGTTGTGGAAACGACTGCTCCTAAACACTCAATACACTCATATTCACTTACATCAAACAGTAATGAGCCTATCCTTCTTCATCGCAACAACAAAAATAAAACATTGCAATACAATAACAGAAACACAAATCATACAAATAATAGGCCGGCTCGTGTGTAAACTGCGTAGTCATGGTCACAAACTGCAAATTGTCAGTGCTAAAGCCATCAGATGTTGGCTGAGAGAATAGCAGATAAAAGCAACATGTCAGTTACTAATGATATATTTTATGAATATTGCTATAATTGAATTTTGCTAAAAATGATATATTGATATAATTTATGGATATGCATATGTATAAAATAAACATATTTTATTATTACGTTATAATAATTTTAATTTGTTTAAAAAAATAACATTATTATTAAACCTTAGATTTTAGGTTTCGGGCCCGCAATTGGATTACGAGTATACTCATATTTCAGTACAAATGGGTTAATGTGCTAAATAAATTATGTCAAAATATGAAACAAATTCTATCCTTTATCTATACTATACATTGCGTTTTACAAATTTATTTCTATTTCTAGAAGCAGTGTGTGGATTTATATGGTTTCAATTAGGGTTGCATAAAATCAAAGTTAAGTCTTTTTTTAATAGATATTTAACAAATTTTATATTGTAAAATAAAGACCATTTAACGAAATTAAATATTAATTTTATTCAAAATGTCAAAATGGAGTAGGGATTGCTTTATTCTCACTTTGCATACTTATTAATTATAAGTTGTTTTAATTATAATTAAAACATTCTTTTTTTCTGAAATTTTAGTCATAGCAACAACCCAATTTGGATCATAATGACAGCGATAGAAAAGGCAATATCGCAATGGCTTAACCTTTTTTGTACCAAATCAAGTTTATCTTTTTTCCCATGAGTGCCAAGTTAACTTGCAAATTATTTGTTTAATTTTATTAAATCTAATTTTTTATTAAAAAGGAATATAAAATATTATAATTATTGTGTTTACTTTATATTTAATAGTTTGTTTGTTATCAGCCACACACACACACACACACACACACACACACACACACACACCATAGGCAAACAGATATGTTTAGTTTTGGTTCTGTAGAGGGCATATAGTAGGACATGATATTAAAGCCTCACACCTACACCCAGTGATTTAATGTAATTGTTTTAAAAAACATTATTGTCGGTGTAGATTCATCATCCTGGCTTATGCCGGTTGTCTCCGGCATGGCCTCATCCCAAATTTGCTGGACGGTGGGGTCAACGCTCGCTTCAACTGCCGAGATGCTGTTTGGTGGTGGCTGTACAGCATACAGTGCTACGTGCACAGTGCTCCTGGTGGCACGAACATCCTGCGTGACACAGTCAACAGGATCTATCCACGTGATGACTCCGAGCCCACGTTTGTTGTAAGTACGCTGAACATATTTATCTGGTGTGTACAACAAATACAAACCTTTTATGATCTGATATCACAATAATTGTAATCATATGGCCAAATATTTTTTTAAATCATTTTTTTACTTCTTTCCAAATTTTATCCAAAACTAATGTATAATTAATGTTAAACCAAAATAGCGCTTTAATGTTTTTTGAACTAAGTGTTTTGTCCGTTTATGGAATAGGACCAACCACTTTATGATGTGATACAAGAAGCGATGCAAGTTCACTTCCAAGGGCTTTGCTTCCGAGAGCGAAATGCCGGTACGAAGATTGACGCTCACATGACCAACCAGGGCTTCAACGTACAGATCGGAGTACATCCCAAGACAGGTCAGCAAAGTCGAGTTTCATTATGGTTGATTGATTTTAGTCCATCTAAATGAAAGTTAATTGAAAATTACTGTTACGGTGGTCTAAAATGTTTATTATTGGTTATATTTTTGAGCACTAGAGTATCACTTATCTAATATATTTCCAGTTGTGTATGTTGTATGGGATAAAATCAAGCCATTTAAGTCATTGTGTAAGAGAAAAGACTAAACATAAACGAATATCAGTAGTTTATGAAAAAATATAATGAAAATAAACTATTCCCTCCATCTTGGTCTGAACAAAGATAGATTTCATCGGTGGTTGCCATCTCGAAGTATCAAATCTAGGGTGCATGATTGACTTGGAAGGTTTAATTAAACAAACACTGATAATATGATTGGTATTTTAATGTAATACTTTCAAAAATGTAGGAATCATAATCTTTATTTGTTCAAATACATAATAATCGTAACCTAAAACCCTGATAACTTTATTATCTAAATTGTTACACTAAATTATTATCAATATCTACAACATGAGAAATAGAATAAAATAAAATCAATATCGGTCCAAACATGTGTCATTTGAAAACTCGTTTGTAGTACAATAAGCTTTCCTCAATAACGGTTTAATTTTTTCTCAAAGTGAATACTATTTTTTTAATTTTTTTGGTACATTATTATAGAATTTAGTGTCTAAGTAGGTTGGACTATTATAGATACAAATAGTTTATGATGAGGATATTGAAATATCTATTTCTAGTATTAGAATCATCTGAAAATGAAAAAATGTTATGTAAATCTGTCTTATTATTGAAATATATTAGTTTTTCTTAAATAAATGAAGATAGAGTTAATAAATTTAAATTTTGAAAAAGAAGTTTGCAAGATTTGCTATTATTCTTGTACATTTCTTTTGTAATTTAAAAACCTGATTTCATCCTAAAGCATATGCACACTAATTAGTGCATAGTGCAGAATTGACTGAATATATGCACAGTATACTGTTCTACAAACCTCTATTGAAGTACACTGTAATACACTAATAGGACAAAACAGGATGAGGATAGACTCTTATAAACATAATCTGTATGAAATTTCCATTTTGTTTTTCATAATGTAAACTCCAAGAAAAGGGTTTCCAATAATAATAAATAATAGGAACTAAATAATAATAATAAAAAGGAACTCCATCATCCTGAAAACTAATTTAATGTGGATCACGTTTGGTTATAACCTGTTTGTATTAACTTTTTTTTATTTTATTTTATTGTACAACTCTCCAAATTTTCTACCACAACCATTTTGAAAACCTCACAAGACATTAAAACATAGTATTAAAAAATGCTGTAAATTACCTGAGGTTCTAAAGCAATTTCTTGTATTGCTCTATATTGCTGATATGTAACTGTTCTTTTTCAAAATTTCAAATGGCTTCGAAACCTTAAGAGAAATGTAAAAAATGTATTATTACAAAACCTTTGTGAAATTGCTCAAAATTTCTATTAACAATTTTTGTAAATATTCAAGAAAACATAGGTAGAAATTCTACAAATTGAAATAAATGAAAAACATAAATACACATAAGAATTTGGTATTTGTTTTAAATTATGTATAAGACATAGAAAACAAAACAAATAAATTCTTTTGAGAGAGAAGAAATAAATAATTTTGTAGAAGTTTTAACATTATGGGATTCTACTCTTCAAGTGTTTGTACAAGTTTAATTTGATATAAAAGACTGTAATAAAGTTTGTAAATTTATTTCTTACTTTCATATTATTTTTCCGAACTAACAAACAATTTATAAGTTTGATTTGTCAAAATGAACAACAGTACCTTCTTATAAGTTCTTGGTTTTAAACACGTCAGAAATAGTCTTTTTTTAATATTAATTATTATATCTATTCTTATTAAATTGGAATTGAATCTAGGCTCAAAACATATAATTTTAAAATCTTTTCATAAATCCTCAAATACTATTATGTTATCAGCAAACTTTTTCGGTTTAATTGAACAAATTCTTGCAGTCTATAGCTACGTCATATATTAATATAATACTTAATATAGTTCAAATTGTCATGAAAACATTAATTTACTTAGTGGAGCATTTGTTTTTGCATTAATATTGAATGATTCGGATGCATAAGGGATAAAAAGAGAATAGGGCCTAAATTGGATCCTTGTGATACACTAAATCCTGACAATATTTTTATTGCATTGTTTTCCATGTAATAGAGTTTATAAGGATATAGTGCAGATCTGATTTGACTCGCTACTGTAATGTTGCTGCAGGGTTTGTGTTTGGCGGTAACGAGTGGAACTGCGGCACCTGGATGGATAAGATGGGTTCAAGTGATGCAGCTGGGACGCGAGGCAAGCCGGCTACACCGCGTGATGGTTCGGCTGTGGAGTTGGTCGGACTGTGCAAGGCAGCGGTACGCTTCTTGGCCCGCATGTACCGGGAGGGACACTTCCCCCATAGCGGTGTCACCAGAACCAACAAGGATGGTAAGGGCTCATTACCAAGATGTTTGCTGGCTTGATCATTATGCTTGTGATTTGGTGGTGCAGTTTTTATTCACGTTCCTTGTACCTTTTCTATGTACAATTATTATATTTGTATAATCTGAGCAGTTTAATTAGTAAGGTTGACAATTCCATAGAAAAGGTAATTTTTCTGTATTCTGAAGGATCAAGAAAAATATTGGGTGAGGTCTTCCTATAGACTTCTCTAACGGTCTCCATATATAATGAGACAAAATTTTAATAAAGTACTCAATTCCATTTACTTTTAAAAACATTTAAAAAAACTTTCGCACCAAAACCCAGAAAAACCCCTCTTGAATGTTAAGAAGTATGAATTTCAAAATTGATGGCACTCCAACACTTAGAGATTTATTGAAATGTTCTAATCTGACATTGCTTCACAAGTAGAATATCTTTTGCATACATTGTTTTCTTGGTCTGTTACACTCTTTTATTATGGATCTGAAAAGGATTTAATCTGAATTGAATTTATTCCACAGGTTAAAACTCTCATAGTTACTTTTATTAAGAATCAAATTAAATATTGGTTATGTAGGAATTTATTATTGCTCTATAATCTTTTCATTAATCTTCACTTGTTTTTCAATTATATTCGTACACCAACTTTGAAGAAAAATTAACTAGCTAATACTAATTTTTTCACAAATAATGTATTATTTTTAAACATTAAACACAGATGAAAAAATATATATTTAGATCTTCATGTGTTAGATGTGATAGAGACAAAATAAAACATAAATTTGGAGTGTGAGATTTTAAAATCTTTACAAATCATACCAGGTTTAATCATAATAAGCTGAAATTTAATTTGTCCATAGTTTGATTTCTAATGTTCTAATGGGGAGTTTATGGAAGGGAATCTTTGAAGAATGCTATACATTTAAAATATTATTCCTCATTACTCCCTAAATGTGGTCCATGTTTCATCTAGATTGGAAAGATAAATGCCAGAAAACAATGTGTGATTACATCTATATTCTGCAGGGAGCCAGACTTCATGGAGGTATGAGGAATGGGACGCTAGGATCGCCAACAACTTTGAGTCACAGTTTTGGGTCCCCTCGGCTCCGACGGCAAGCGAGGAGAGACCCGATCTGGTAAACCGGCGCGGCATCTACAAGGACTCAGTGGGAGCCACCCAGCCCTGGACGGATTACCAGCTGCGACCCAACTTCACCGTCGCCATGGTCGTGGTATGTACAAGTTTTATTTTCTTATTGTAAAGAAAAATAGATACCCAAATTGTGGGGTAAATTTTTATATTTACAAATTCCAAAACTTAATCACTTTTATTATAATAAGCTTTGTAAATCTAATGCTTTCCTCAGCTGTTTTTACATGAGTTACTAGTTTCCCATTTTACAGTATCATTTGTGTGTATTATCTGATCTGAAGCTAATCATTTTTTTTTTTTTTTTTTTTTTTATTTATTTTTTTTTTTTTATTTTATTATTTTTTTTGGAGAGGCAGGAAAATGCTTGTACGCACACAGGTGGCCAGCCTGAAGCTAATAATAATAATTAAACATTGTATGGGTCAATGCTGTGCAATATTACTCTCATGCTGCCCACATGCACCTTAGTTCGTACACATTGGCCAAACAATTTGATCTGAAATGGGTTAAATTAAACAATAAGGTTTTTGTACATTTTACATGGTTTTGTACTTGTTTAATTCAAATATGCAACTTTTATCATCCCACCACAATGATATTTTGCTAATAAAATTTGAGAACATACAAGGGAAGTCAACAATATTTGGGATATCGCATGGGTTAATATGCAAGTTTTCAACTTCATATTTAGAATGAGTTTGTAGTTTTTAAGTAAAATAAAATATCAAATGTTGCAAATGTGCATTGTAATACTTTGTGTATTTTGTATTTATTTTCAGTATTAGTGTTTAGCATTTTGTTCTTCAGACCTGTCTAATAAATATTAAATAATTATTGAATTAATCTACGTTATTTTTACAAGACCTGCAAAATATGTAATGGAGTATGTTATTGAATAAATATTTGACAGTTTTTACCGAATGGACGAAACACATGTGGTTGGATACCGCTGAGGTCATAGTAATGAATACTCGATTTTCAAAGTTTACTTATATGTTTAATTGTGGCAAATAAACGTAAAAGCACCACTTCTAGATGTTAAAAATAAAACAATGTATTACTAAGTTGCTGCCAAATAGAGTGATAATGAACTAAATTATATCATGGGTGTGGACCTAATGGTTCCAATGTTCTATGGGAATTTTGCATACGAACTTAATAATTATTAAAACTTTAAAATTGACTTCCCTTCACGTTGATGTCAACTCATAAACGCGGGTGTCTGCATCTTGGCTCGACATTGGAGATGTAGTTGGAAAAAGTGAAGATTATTAAACTAGAAGTCTAAAAGCACTCGAAGTTGTAATCAGAGACTCAAAGTTGAAATAAGAGACTCGGTTGAACTTGTGGACAAGGCGCACAAGGTGTTTCTCGGCAGCAAGGTGGTCAGCTACAAAGTTCTTGAAATAAAAAATTAATACCAATTTGGTTATTAATCCGCCAAAAATTTAGTTCCAAGAACATCAGATGTAATGTATATTTTTTCAGTAACGAGTAACAGGATTGCGAAAATATGTATTATATAAAATACAACTAAATAAAGGTACAAGTTTGATTTCACAGAAAAGAAATCCATATTTTAAATTACAGTGCAGTATGGTAGAAATAGATTCTAGATAAGGTTTATAATAATATACAAAAATAAGTAAAATAATTTATTTTGTTTAATCCTTTGCGCTTATCTCGACTGAGATCAATTATATTCAGTATTCCTATACAACTATTTTGTACTTTTATCCAGTTATGTGATTTCCACGGTCCAATCAATTCCACTGTGAATGCGATTTATTACTGTAAAATTAATTTTTGACAATCTAATGGAATAAGCTATACTATGCTATACTATGGGTGTTCCTGGACACTTGGATGTCGGTAACTTGACTGTGGTCCCCAGAGCATGGTGTCTCAAATGGATTGTTGCAGAAAATGTGTTTTGTTACAGGCGCCAGAGCTGTTTCTGACGAGCAACGCCTGGCAAGCACTGAAGGTGGCCGAGGAACACCTGCTGGGACCCCTGGGGATGAAGACATTGGACCCTAGCGACTGGGCATACTGTGGGGACTACAACAACGACAACCAGTCCTCTGATCCTAAGGTCGCTCATGGATTCAACTATCACCAAGGACCGGTTAGTATAATACACATTATTTAGTGCAATTAAAGCCAGCATGAAACCTCTCTGGCACTCTACCATATTTATTGTAAATTATTTTGTCTATTTAAAACTAAAAGTTTTTCTTTATAGTTAACATTGACTTAGCTTATTAGTGAAGTAAAAAATTTAAGAGTGTAAACACCACTGACTTTTAGTGGAAAAGAACTGATAGTAGAGTTGTGTCAACAAAATCCATTTTCATGTATCAAGGTAATATTTGTAGTACAGTCAGATGCTGAATTTAAACTTGGAATAGTTAAACTATTCGTAATTTAAAATTTTAGATAGTTCAAACTTTTCTCCTAGCCTTGTGGTGTCCCTAAAGAATAATAATAAAGTTTGCATAACTTGAAATCTTGGAAATTTTAATGTTGTATTGGTTGTTTGAGCTTCGAATTATCTAAGATCAACTGTACGAATTATTGTGAAAATAATACTTTAATACATAAATGATATTTTAAAACTTTATTGTAAGTTACTAATTACTAAAAAAGTTGTATAGTTGATAAGAATATTGTAGTAAATTGTTAGTTATTTGTCAAAATTAAATTAATACGTTTAATTTGATGTTCTTATTTAAAAATGATTACATTTATTTACTTTTAAGCTTTAAAATCATGTAGAAAATACATATTAGACATTTAGAAATGAAATCCCATCAATTTGTGTGTGAACTCCGTAATAAATAGGAGTGGAACGGACTTCTGCAGTTTGTCTAGGGGGATTAACGTAATTATGAAAAGTGGGAAATCAGTTTGCCTGCCACTTTTTCTCCATCAACTAATTTCTCAACTAATTAGTTAATTTCATTGTTAGCAATACAGGGTGGTATATTATGTCTGGAAACACCCAAATATAGACCTCTTTTAATAAATTTTAAATATAAATTTTGAAACCTCATACAATCGTGATAGAGATTGGGCATCTACGTTTTGGAACAATGATTTTTTTGTTTTATGTCACACCAACGGGGGACGTCCCTGCCGAGGTATCGTGAATATTCTTAATGGAAGCCTATACCTTGTGATTTACATAATTTTAAAGGTAATAGGCTTACAGAATTGAATGCCACAAAAACCACATCTCAAGGGAATTATTCTATCAGAAAATAGAGCATTTTTTATATTGAAAATTTACTGATGTTCAACAATGTAATATTTAACATGGGTCTTGCCACAAAGTGTGTTTAACAAACACAAATTTTTTAGCATTTTTTAAATTTCCAATTAAATAAAACGAAAATTTCATTTTAAGAAGCTGGTTCTATTAGCACAAATTTGCCAGTTTTTATAACAGTACAATATGGAAAACTTATGTTATTGATTTCTTATTACAAATAAAAAAATAATGTCTGCAGTTAAAAAGTCTTACAACAAACGTTTTTACCTGCATTTGTGTCAAAGCAATTGTTCGAACCACGTGTTCCTTCTAAAAAAACGGTTTGACATGACCAAATCTTTGGTGTAAAATGATTCGACAGAGTTTGCCTAACATTTCTTCAGTTATCAAAGCAGAATCCTCCTCTATAATCCTGCTTTTCTTAGGTCTTCCAAATTATAGAAGGCCTTACTTCTATAAACATATGGATTTTAAATTACCCCATAGGAAATAATCGATTTGGTGACAAATCCGGAGATCTTGGAGGCCATTCGATTTCTCCTCTTCGGCCCCCCCAATCCATTTATGAGGAAACCTTAAATCCAAACACTCTCTTTTTTACCATTTTTTTAATTTTTTTTTTTTTTTTAAATTTTTTTTTTTTTTTTTTTTTTTTTTTTTTTTTTTTTACCATTTTTTTATTTTTTTTTTTTTTTTGTTTTTTTTTTTTTTTTTTTTTTTTATTATTTTAATTTTTTTTTTTTTTTTTTTTTAATTTTTTTTTTTTTTTTGGGGGGTGTTTTTTTTTTTTTTTTTTTGTTAACTTTACCTTTTTTTTTTTTTTTTTTTTTTTTTTTTTTTTATTTTATTTTTATTTTTTTTTTTTTTTTTTTTTTTTTTTTTTGTTTTTTTGTTTTTTTTGTTTTTTTTTACCTTTTTTTTTTTTTTTTTTTTTTTTTTTTTTATTTTTTTTTTTTTTTTTTTTTTTTTCTTTTTTTTTTTAATTTTTTAAATACTCTCTTACCTTCCCTCCCATAATGGGTGGAGCACCATCCTGCTGAAACCATACATTATCAAAGTATTCTGTCCTGATGCCAAATATGGAATAGCTGGATTATTCATTTTGGAGCATATGTATAAAGTCTGGGCATTTAATTTTCCATTGATGAAAAAGGGTCCAACAATTTTGTTACCTAAAATTCCACACCATACTTCAGTTTTTTGTGGTTGCTGTGAATGGGACTCAGTAATCCAATGTGGGTTTTTCACTAGCCCAGTATCGGCAATTGTGCCTGTTAACATTTGCCATTTTAGGAAAAAAGTTGCACTCATCAGAAAATAGTAATTTTGGTCCATAAAATCCTCTATTGTCAATCACAATTGCGCATCACAAAGTTCACAAAACTCAAACTCTTCTGTCGGTAATCACCTCACTTAACTGTTTGGACTAAATGAACTTTAAATGGTTTGGTATTATAATTTTCAAAATCTTACTCACAGGACATAGGAGTGGCATATCATGTTGCTGTGCAGCTATTCTTGAGCGATGTATGTGGGTCTTCAATAATGTTTGCCGAACATTCTAGTGCATGTTCTTCATCTGTTTGCAGATTGTATCCTACCGACTTGGGCCGAATACGTACACTCCCTGACCCATTTCCAAAACTCTCAATAGTTTTTGAAATATTTGTTTTTGAAACACTTATTGGGATTCCTTTCTGGGAAAGTGTCATTAAACAAATTACAAACTTCCCGATAAGATCTTTGACGATCGCACATATCCTCGCATCATCAACAGAGTAATATTCGTTCTCTTTCAGACAATTCCATTAAAATGCCAAAATAAAAATCTGAAGCTACCCTAACTGTAATTAGATAACTTGTATGACCCGCAATTGCATCAGAGACACTGATTAACTCGAACAGGAATGATATGACCTTTGTCCCATTTGTAATTCCCAAGCTTAGACCAGTCTATTGAAAGCTCCATGCTCAACAAACTGAAACCTTAACGCAATGAATAATAACACAATAATTTTTCTCATAGGCTAGTGACCATAGTCTCTTTAAAAAAACATCCTGCAGACTGGAAACAACCAATCCAGATTCATAAGTAATCAGAGAAATGACCTCATAAGTTTTTAATTCCATTGAGTATAAAAACTTGTAAATTTGTAACTAATTGAAGACCAGCATAAAAATAAATTGTTTTTATTTATTTTAATTGAACATTTAAAAAATGCTAAAGAAATTAGTGTAACACATTTTGTTGGCAAGAACCATGTTTAATAAATTACATGGTTGAACATTCAGTAAATGTTTCAATACTGAAAAATGCCTCTATTTTTCTATAGAATAATTCCTTCCTTTGAGATGCGGTTTTTGTGGCATTCAAATCCAGTAAGCTAATACCTTAAAAATTATGTATCACAAGGTATAGCTTCCATTAAGAATATTCACGATACCCCGGCAGGACTCCCCCGTTGGTGTGACATGAATACAAACATTGTTCCAAAAAGTAATGCCTAATCTCATCAACGATTGTAAGGGAGGTTTCAAATTTATATTTAAATTATTAAAAAAGGGATACATATTTGGGTTTTTCCAGACATAATATACACCCTGTATAATAAACTATAAGCACTCACCTATACTGTATACTGTACTACATGTTGGTAGGAGTGGGTCTGGCCAATAGGGTTCTTCTTGCGAGCACGCCTTCACTTCGCTGAGCTGCAAGGAGGTGCAGGGTGTCTGGCACGTACTATTGCGCACACACATGCCATTCTTGCACGTCACTACAGCTACCTACAAAACTCCCCTTGGCGTGGACTACCAGAGTTGACTAACAGCAATGGTACATTCTGCGCAGGCAGTTGTGCTACGCAGGCATGGAGCATGGGCTGTGTACTAGAGGTGAGTACAATAGGTTAGCAGATACGTTTTTTCATAAAATCAATATATTGATTACTCCTGGTGTTCAATCATGAATAATTGAAGAACCTGACTAAAAACTGTAGAAGTGTCGCACAAGTCTGAATATTGTCATGAATAGTTACAAGTTTTAAGGTGATGTAGTTTGATTTTGGGTGGGTTAATTTTTAAATTTTCAAGTCATTTTTCAATAAAATATTTTTTTGGAACACCTTGTACAATTTATAAAATTGCGTAGGCCTAATTGTCTTAATATTTTTATAAATTTTGAACAAATAGCTTTTTAAATCCTATGTGATTTACACTTGAACTGACACTAACATACATAAGTTTATATCTGTAATCCAAATTTAATGTCCAAAACATTTACAAAAATAAAGTATTTCGTCATGATATGAATTTCCAATCTTGCATTGCTTCAATTCTTGGCTTCTATATGATGTACATGTAGGGAGCAGCCAACTAGAGGATTGTTGCAACAAAACTTTTTATTCTGGAACTGAGGCTATGAAGACAATAATTCTTTGATGAAGGTTTATCAATTATCTACTTTTAATTATAGAGCATAAAGATTGCTTAATAGTATATGCAAATGGATTTAACACTCTGATGAAACAGACATGCCACTAGGGATTAGTAATGGATGCAAAGAAAGCATATATAATGCACATGTTTGAGATATATGGGGTTATTTACATATGACTTTAGCTAGAAACGTCATAGAAATGTTTTATTCATGTCATTGTCTTTCTTTTGAATAGATTTATAAAAATTACATGTCACAAGATAGGGGTTGCTATTTGAAAATTTAAAATTAGCCCTTTCTACTCCCCTGTAAAAAGGGGGGGAATTGTTTTGTCATCCAAAAAAAGTATTTTAATAAGTATGGTAAAGATCTCATTCCATTTTTGGAGTATATATCGGTGTATCAGGACTTAATTTAAACCCTGTATATGTATATGAAGATTTTATGTAGCCTACTAACTCTTAGCCCTGGCTTTGCTTTGTAAAATCACTTATGATGTAATATGATTGAATCCTTATGTACGCATACAACAGGTACATATAATTGCAGTGTTCATGGTTAAGAGGATCATAGTTTAACCTAACTCTTATATCATGTTTGCACATGCACTAACATGATAGCGGGGTTTGCCTTGTTGCCCCGATCAAGAAAATACAAACACATAGATCTCAGGAACCTACTTCGATTTACTTCTAGCCCTTGTACTTACTTACAGTTTTGGAAATGTTCAGTGCCATAGTTGAGTTTGTCTTGTAGTGCAGATGAAGAAAATATAATACAGATTCATAAGACTGAGGAGTCTACAAAAGGTGTCTTCAGACACTTCAGACTTTTCAAATTCATTAAAATTGCCATAGCTGAGTTTTTCTTATTACCTTGATGAAGAAAAAAGATATTTCATTTAGCTCTGAGAAACCAACCCAGTCAAAAAGTATTGACTTCTGGTCTTAGATATTTTCAATTGCGTAGTAGGGTTTGCCTTGTTGTCTCAAGAAAAAAAAAATAAATACATATGTAAATATTTATTCAGAGTTAAAGAATATTCCAAGTAACTTTTCAGATCTTTTTCTTCATACAAACCTTCTTAGGATTTCAACGAACATTTTACAAAAATAATTAGCCGAATTAGTTCAGCTGTTGTTTAGATAGTGCCTAGCAACATATTTTGCGATTTATTTTTACATATTGTAGTGCTGCTGCCCAGTATCAAAAATTATTCATTCAAAATCCAAATAATAATTATAAATCTTTTCTAAAACAACGTAACATTTCTTTATAAATAATTTGTGAACTAGAGCAAATCTTCGTTCTCCTGCTCACCTGCGCCAGTCGAAACTTCCTGAGTGCCTGAGAATCTCCTTCTAATAAATCACCATTGCTTCAATCGTCTCCAAAACCATGAATGTATTCTTCAGCATACTCCCAACACCCACTGAGCAAACCACCACCAAAAACATAACCATAAAACACCTGGAATCCGATCAACTGGACGATTTCGAAGTCCACATGGTCTACTACATCATACTGGGGATCGTGATACTAACATCCTTACTGTCCCTGCTGCTCTCCATAGTCACTATACGAGACTTCTACTTTCGTCTGACTTCACGATACCACAATTCAGAATCCCATTATGCTCTACCGAGGAATCCAGTACACCAAGCAAACATCATTGAGCTACCCCATCTGGAAGGGCGCTACGAGGACCTGAACGAGACCCCCCCTTTCGTCGGGGCGAATGTAGTGCTGCTGCCCAGTATCAAAAATTATTCATTCCAAATCCAAATAATAATTATAAATCTTTTCTAAAACAACGTAACATTTCTTTATAAATAATTTGTGTACTAGAGCAAATCTTTGTTCCCATGAGAAATAAAAACTCAGTAGTTTTCCTCAAGGAAGCGGGTAGAAGATAATGCTAAAAGTAGAACAATAACCCAGTTAAAAACCGCGGACCAATCCCAGCCATCCAACTCTTTAGATCACCATTTATGGCTATTTAGCACAATTTAGATACAAAGTGACCAATAAGCATCAAGTAAATTAGCATGAGTGGGGCGGGCCCCAAGACCCACCAAGAACATAACTTTAGATCATTCCTTGGCGAGTCCCTGATGGAGCAGCACACACGTTGACCAAGTAAGTGAACCCTCCCAGATGGTAGACGAATAGCCGTCATTCACTTGTTGCACAAACATATCATGTTTTAAATTAAAAGTCCAAGTTCATTTCAAATCTTTTTCTAAATTAGCTCAAGTCTTTCTCTCAGACCCTACTTACTGTCAAGCGTGCCCAATATAAAATGTTTTCTCTTTTCATTTCAAAGGTTTTCGTGTTTGAAAAACTGTATTAGTATATTATAAACTTTAGAATCTTGAGTTTCATTTAGCGATTTGCTTGCTTTTGGTTTGAATGATTTAGTTGCTTACTGCCATTTATGACTTGATAAATACATTTTGTGTGATTTAACCATTCTTATTTATTTATTCATACCCTACGTCCAGTTGTGCCAGGTACGGCACGACATTATGGGTTACAACTTGACTTTTAAGGATCTGATGATGGGATACCATACCCCAAAACTTGGATAGTCTAGTATTACACGAAAAGAAATATGATGGACTAACACTCTATTCTTATTGAGTTATTATAAATAAATGTTATACATTACATCAATATGTGTCAATAGGTTTTGGAGAAACTACAATCGCTGGAACGTTCACTTGGTGATCACGGAAATTGACCGAGGCCCAGACCACGAGCCAGGGTAAGCTGGGGGCCGCGCGGACACGTCGCTCAGTCCGGTGCGCAAGGACACACCACTCAGTCCTGTGCACGTGTCTACTGGGCACCCCACTTCGATAGTCTGGAAGAGTTCCCTGTCGAGGTAGACCTGCGCCCGCTCAAACCCAAAGACCGTTTGCGCCGTGCAATCCGCCTCTTTCTTGCCTTCTGGCTAGTGAGTTTTCTGTTCATGACAGCCGCTTATTATGCGCTCTTCTTCTCGTAGCGTTATCGTTGTTTAGACAATTTAATAATTGAAACAGTATATAATTAACAACTGAAATAATATGTAAATCTAAAAATCTATTTTTAATATTGTTATAATTGTTGCTTAAAAAATTAAGCTTAAAATATTTATTTTATAAATTTGTTTAAATTATATTTTTGTAGGTATATATTTTTATATTAAGTGTTGTAGAAGTCCAGACAAATATTTAGTACAAAGTAATGTTTGAAAATCTCTCCAATATTTAAATGTATAATTTCCTAACGATAATATGGTATATAAAAATATGAATGCACAATCAGGCAATAATTTTAATTATCTTCATATTCTTAAAATTTGCAAATTTAATCTCTCCGGTAGAAGATTAGTTCTATGTTTATTTTTAAGTATTCTTAAGTTAGGTTAGGTCTTTATTTTAGTGCCAACATATAGGAGAAATAATTAAGTCTTTAATACTACTTAATTTTACATGTCATATATTGTTAAAAGTATTTAAATATGAATTTAAACGTGGTTATTTAATTATATTTAACCGAATGTCAATACTGGCTGTTTTTTAGTGTTTTTAGTTTATAAAATGTTGTTGATTTATCTGTTATTGTTTTGGTTTCTTTATGTTGAATTTTAGAATCTGTTTATTGATATTGGTTAGGATAGCAAATGTTGAAAGGATCTCCTACAAAAATGATTATGTTTTTTTAATTATTGTTGTCATTGAACATTATAATGTAAAATGTATATTTTTATATCAGTGTTTTATTGAAATATTTGAACTCAGTTAAATTAATTGATTTAACTTAATTGTGTATTTCTACTTATGAATGTTTTTTTTATTTTGAAGAGCTTGTTGCTTAGTAATTCTGTAACAGTTAATTTTTGTTCAACCTATGTTAATTTAAGCCAGATTGTAATAATATAAATATTCTTATTATAAATTATATAATAACATAAATAATAATACAAGAAACATTTTTAAAGTAAGGTTCATTTTTTTAAACAAATTTATTTTTAGGTTCTACTGGTTTTTTAATTTTTCCTACAGGTTGCCTTGTTTATTTAAGAATTTTTTATATCTTAAAACTAAATTTTTACAGAAGGATAATACTTTTAGTGATTTAAAAAAGTGATAATTGTATGTAGCAAGTCAGGACTGTATGGTGGATGATCCAAAACTTCCCACCCGAAAGTCAATCTTTTCTTGGATCTAGATATCAGTGTGAAGATTGCCATTATCATGGAGGAGCAAAATATTACATGGTAGGAGTTCTCACGGCCATCTAAAAACTATTTCTGATATTTACCTTAATTCACTACAGTATCTTCGTACACTTCACTAAGCTAACGGTGAATGTCAATAGCAAACATGTTTCTTTCAGTCAAAAAATATATATCACTGATTAAGTTTCACAGGTGGCGGCCATTCAGTAATATTAAACAAGTTAATTATGCACAGGGAAACTCTTAGGTTGGATACAGAGCTGCAACTGATACATGTGTTTGCAAGGAATGCCGGCAGATGACATGCACTCTCATTGCAAAATCTTTTATTAAATAGGTAAAAGTATCAATAAATTAATCTTTTGATTAAAAATACTTAACAGTATTTTTCTATATGAAGCAGCCGTTGGATTATATACTAAATTAGAATATATGAGTTCCAGTAGTACAAGATAACGTGGGCTACAGTATCTCATATAAATAAAATGGATTATAGAGAAATACTAAAATAAATTGTTTTCAACATTGTAATCTGAGATTCATGGCAGAAAGGCATCATATACTAAAACAAGTGACCGAGATTGGATAAAATAGTGTGTGAAATATTGGACACTCAATTTTAATTAACACATTAAAGAAGTTTTTCGTTTTTTTCATTGAAAATTTATAGAAGGATAATGTGTGCAAGTTTTGAAAGTGTTGTTATCAACGATTTAAACTTTATTATCTTTTATCAGTCATATACCCACTCTTTGAATATTTAAATCCACCTCTGATATCAGAGTGATAATTAAAGATTTATCTAAAAGGGCATTTCTTTCATGAAATAATATACTTTACTATACTTTTGAACGAAATTTGTAATATTATTCCCGGGTTCCTAATTGGGTTAATCCGTAGATTCTTTAATAAGAATTTCTGCTACTTTTTCAACCAGTGTAGTTTGTTAAAAAAGTTGATTTATTATCAACCATACAATAATACTGCTGTATGTAAACAGGGTGTCTCAAACAGGAAAATTTCAGGAATGGATTCCTCTTATGAGAAAAAAGATGACAACATGGGTCTCAAAATGCATATTTATTGTTATTCGACTTTTTAATGCAGAGTTAACTGTACATCTGGTATGGCAGCTAGCTCTTGTATTAGAAATGTTCATGGTGATTGCCTCCTGTCTAAATGTAGGCTTCTGCTTGTCGTCTCATTGGGTTGTGAAGAATCAATCTTCCAATTCTTTCATCGAGGAATCTGTTCCTTGAATTTCGCTGTTGAGTTTCAAATCACCCTCTATATGTCATGTTGTATTTGTTTTTCCTTTAATTCTTTCGTATTAATTTTCAGGTTTCTATACTAAACAAATTATACAAAGACCTCAAAATACCAGACTTGTTAATCCATATTCCTTGTGGAAATTGTATGGATACAAATTTAATGGACAAACCCCTTAGTGTAATTAATGTTAGTTCATTAATTATCTGAATTATAAATGGATTTAATAGAGAAAACTTCAAAAATCTATAGGGTTTGGTTTCATGGATTCAGATCAACTGAAGGTTTTACTATAAATGATACGCACAACTTTGTTTGCCTACACTGTCAATATTAACAATGTTGATGCACAGTATTACAACTTTAATTTCAAGCAATATTTAACTAGGAAGTAAATAGTTTTATTGTATCTTGTGATATAAAACGTTAAAATCGTCTTTAGAAAAAATATATAAATGTGTTGAAAGTGATTATTGTTTTCAATAAAAAGATTTGTTTTATAGTATTACAATGTGTTATTATTTCCAACTTCCTCTAAAATATTTGATACTGTAAATTTAAGAAAAAACATTTGAACCATTTTATAAGTGTATATACAAAATATTTATACAATAACAGAACCTCCCCCACCATGATATTAACTATGAAGAACTACAAGTAATTTTATAGAAGTGTACCATGATGAGAATATTTTTAATCTGTAGAGATACAGAGAGCTTTTAATGAAAAACTTCATTTATCTATTTCTCAATAATATAAATATGTATTTACAATATTTTTGCCACTTTTCAAAGGTTAGTTTTAGTTTTTTGTATGCGGCACTCTGTATTATATGATAATTTCAGATAGAAAATGTAACTTTAAGATTGTATGATGGGTGCTCAAATTGGACTTGTTCAAAATGAACTAAAACATTGCTTTAATTTGTTCTAAAAATTCCACAACTTAATGGTATGATTTTAGATTAATTGCCTATTGTTATTAATTAAGTAATTGTTGATATAACTATTTTAATATGCCAAAATGACCAATTTAAACTGTGTAAGACAAAAACAAATCATCCTTAAAAAGGATTTTATCTTTCAAACAATATTTTCAAGTAACACTGTAATGGATCCTTCTACCACAATTATTGTTAACAGATCTGACTGAACCCTCTTCCTCTATATCTCCTTTGAAGCATATTACACTTAGAGGTATTAACCCTTCACACGCTGTAGTCGGATATACGAGGGTCGTCCAGAAAGTAAAGAACGTTTTGTTATAAGTCAATAAAAACAAAAGATAAGAGCATGAAAATTTATGTATAAATACTTATAAACTTACTCTATTTTTCTACAAAATCGCCGGAACTGTCAAGGCACTTGTTGTAGCGTGGCACCAGTTTTTCTATACCGACGTTATACTGTTCTGCCGCCAAGGAATGAAGCCACGTTTTTACTCCTTCTTTGAGGTCTTCGTCACCCAAAAAGTTTTTTCCGCCTAAAAACACTTTCAACTTTGGAAACAAGTGATAGTCACTCGGAGCCAGATCTGGACTATACGGAGGGTGTCCGAAGATTTGCCATTTGAAAGAATTGAGTTCTGCTTTGGTTCGTGCACTGCAATGAGGCCGAGCATTGTCGTGGATCAGCACCACTTTCGACGACAGCATTCCGCGTCGTTTGTTCTGAATAGCGTGGCGAAGCCGATGCAAGGTCTCGATGTAGGCTTCTGAGTTGATTGTTTCGCCTCTCGGCATGAACTCCACATGGATTAGGGCTTTTCGGTCCCAAAAAACTGTTGCCATCAATTTCCTGGTGTAAGATATTTGATGGTTTTTGGTTTTTATTTGGTTTTTCTTTCCTGTTTTTTGTTGGTGAATTCGAGTGATGCCATTCCATTGACTGGAGCTTTGTCACCGTAAACTGCCTTAATTTGCCTATAAATTTCAATAGGTCGAACATTCTGTGCATTCAGAAACCGTATCACACTACGCAGTTCACACTTGACGGGATTTTCAATTAACGCCGCCATTTTTAAACTTTCACAGGAGACGCAAACGTGACCTCACGGTACCGCTACTCAGCTCACACTGAGGCAGAAGGTGTGGCTAACGAACAACCTATCTACCGCGGTGGTGGGTGAACTGCGCCGCCCGTGATGCGCAATCGTTCTTTACTTTCTGGACGACCCTCGTATTAGAATGGTAGACTTTGACCAAAACGCCAAACATGATTATATCCGCCAAAAGAGTATACCTGATATTACACTTTGTTTTTGGAGAGTTTTTAATTTCACAAAAGACCTTCGAAATGGCCAGTGAACTTTCCATGCCATGGTTGGTAAGGAAATATTTATAGATGACCTTCACTCCATGGCAGGGAGTGAGGTGCACCCTTTGTCTAGCATTGTCCACCTTCTCGTCTGTTCTGCATGTCCTACAGAGTCATAACCAAAGAGGTGGCGTGTATTACTGCTTCGTCAGTTGTCATGAGTGCATGTACAATGTATCTCGTTATTGTTCATCGTGTGATGTGTTGTGTTTACTGTCAAATTTTTATCTTGTTTTATAGTGCAACAAGGTGTATTTTATTTTTTGACCAAAATCAAAAATATTTTAAAAATTGGTATCAATAAATACGCTAATTTTAAGTAAAATGCTGTTTTTACGTTTACCTTTTATAACTTAATTATAATAAAAATTAGCTTTGAACTTAAAGTAAAAACAATTTTTAACTATCTTGACATTAATAGAGAAATCAATGGATTTATTAGCACTGTGCAAAGGGTTAAACTTATTTTGGGTTCTTTGGAAGTATAAGATTTTTTGTGTATGTATTTTCTTTCATTTTGGAAGTATGCAATTACGATTCTTTGAAATCTTTTCCTTTGGCACATACAACTCTGAGCCTAGCATTCACCCAGGAATTAAACTTTTAACTGCCATTCAGCTGTTTTTTTATAACGACAATAGATTACGGAGTAATTTGTCTCTTTTGGACTGAAGAAGTTTTAGTCAGATTTTTATATAAAGCAAATGACTGAGACCAGTTTGTTCTAGATGCCCTAGACTATGCCATAGATACATATTTGCAAGTGCAAGTGATTGTGTATGATATTTTTTCACATAGACCTTTTAAATAATATTGTGTTTGTACATTTTCTCAGTTTATTGCACAGTTTTAATTAATTCTTTTAATATAAGTTAAGTGTAAGAAAGGGTCATATGTCTAACTTTGCCTGTTGAATAATTTCAATTTTTAATTACTTCACAGAACCCCAACATTCAAGCATTGTCATCTACTTTAGAAAATAGCTACAACACTGCTTCTTGCAGGATGTTAACACTTTTTTTGCACAGGCATATTTTGGAAAACTCTAGGTTCCAACTCTGACAACTTTCACTGGTTAAATGTAGTTAATTTTCAGGAAAGGAATGAGCTTTTCTTCTATGGGTTTTTCAGGATCACTATGGCCCTCTTGTTTTTTCAACGTTTCTCCTTCAGTTTTAACCCATCTTACCTAAATCTTTCCACCCGAATTCTTTGATATCTTGACAGGTTGTTGCCGAGCCCTAGAAACTCATCCACTGAATGCCCCAAATCCAAACGCCAAACCTTCTTTATGGACTGCTTCAAGCTTCTACATCTCAGATTTCAGCACTATTATACCAAATTTTTCTATTTCCCAATTTTAGTCTGTGAGGATGATATTTTCTTCTGTTATCAAGTCCTCTGGAGTTTTTAAGATTATTGGAGACTTAAGAGACTATTTCCTCTACTCCATCTTACAGCTGGGAATTTTCTCTGTCTCTATCTCCATTGATTCATCGATGAATGTAGTGTCACTAGGTCTTCTACAATGTCTTCTCTGTAAGACTTACAATTTTTCTAGTGTCACTTGGATCTAAGTGTTGTGCTTACTTTGTCCTTAATGAAATTCTCATGAAAAACAGGGGAATGGTTGTCCACGCCAGACAGAGCCCCACATGTTTGGGCATGTTAGGTGTTCCGGTATTCTGAAGGTTCCTTTCATTACACCTTTTCTTGCTCCCATTCACCCTCTTGGCACAGATTACCTCACACCATAGGGTATGGCAGGAAGGACAGGAATGAACTGTAAACTTGCCTAGGATTGTTATCAAGCTCTTCTCTTGGCAAAATCAACAATGTGACTGTTTGTTGGTTTCCTGGTCATGAGGAGTCTCTGGGAACGAAAGAGCTGATGCCAACTTGGACTCAGCATCCAACATGACAGGCTCTCTACCGTTCTGTGGTATTTCTAGCTGTGAATCCTTTGGGATGGTCGAAAAGTCTATGGTAACGGCTCTGATGCAATATCTCCCCAACAAACACCACCACCACTGGGAGATCAAATTCTAGGTTTTATGACATTCTATTTCAAATTACTGCTTGAGCTTGTTCTGTTACAAAGGCAAAAGTGATCAGATAGTCAGGGAAAAAGTCAAGCAATTTGGTCTTTTGTACTATGATAAAAAAAACCACAACAGTGATTTGGTGTTTTGTAAAAGACTCCTTACAATGTGCAACTGCCTAAAAAAGCTACCACATTTTCACTGACAATTTCTTTATTTTCTTTGTAAAAATGCTTTACAAAAATAAAACTTTTCATATTGGCATAATTCAAAAAACAAAAAAAAATTCCCACTGCTGTCAAATTTCAGTAACAGGTCGAACAAAAATTTTGCTGTAAACAAAATGAAATTTTTACATTAGCGTACAGACAAAAGAAAGTCATGAAAAAAATCAGTCACTCCTGTTTCTTCAAACTTTGTACGAAAGGAAGTAGAACATTCAAAAAGATGACACAGTGAGGTAACTACAGAAAAAACCTGCAATGGTGTAGGTAGATTATAACAAATGTATGGGTGGGATAGATTCATTCGACATGATGGCTTACACATATCTCGACCAAAGAACATTAAAATACTGGGAAAAAACTGTCTTTAACATGTTTTCATGATATTAAATTAGTACATTATTTATAAAAAGGCGATTCCTTTTGTATTAAAACTAATTATGAAGGTTAAAACAAAAAAAACACCATCGATCTTAAAGTTTGCAGAAGTGAGAAGGAAACAGTCAAAGTCGAGTTTTACGCTGACAGCCAGGGAAGGGGCATACCTGAGCTTATCGGTCTGTTTAGCAATGGAAAAAATTCATGTTGATGGGTTGGTCAAGCCTGGTGCAGATATACAATATGTCTGTAGTCAGGCTGGCAAGTCACGTACTCGACCCCTGTTTTTGCTGGCTGGTACAAACAATATAACTGCAAATTCAACACAAGTTATCTTTGATAAAAATGGAATGCGAATTAAATGCCCTGAGTAAGAACAGACCAGTCCTGTATCACAACAATTCCTCCTAGATATGATGTCCAGCCAGACCATATGATACATTACAACATAGCTCTGGCAAACAACTATATTAGGGAACTAGTTCTTAGAATGAACAACGTTAGTCTTATCGATCTCGACTCTTTTCAGAGATTTCACTTCTCCCGAAAAAGGCATTCATTTAAATCACAGTGGAAAGAAGAAAACTTGCATCAATGATTGTTGACTATATTCTGAAATTAAATACACAACCAAAGAATAGTATAACAAATACAGAATCCCAAATAAATTTGTAATACCATCAATGTTACTGAAACACCTATGAGAGATGTTATTAAACGCTTTCGATATGGACAAAAACTGTCGGAATTCGCACACAGCATTTCCGGGGACTTGGATGACCCTTGTCACATGTCAGCTGGTGTGGCTGTCGTCTTCAAACAGGAATTTGGCCAGCCTAAACTATCACATTGCCTAACACGCCATCTGGGCTCTACAAGATAATGCAAACAGTGCAAACAGTGTATAGTCTTATAACTAAGGGATAAATATTATGGCAAACCAAGTAAACAGGACTATGACACTGCTTTTTCTGACCTGTCTCAAAATTTTAAAAGGAGGGATCTGAAGCACTTGATATGCTCTCCAATGGGCTGCGTACGTGATAGGGTCAGTTTGACACTCTTTCTAGACAATGTAATAAAATTTTCAACAATGCACAGGAGCCACTGTTACCATTGTCTCATATTTTCAAAAATCATTTCGATCACTAAGGAATGGTTTATCTCATGAAGATTTTAACAGGGAACTGAAGAACCTTATTGAGGAGAAAACAAAGACTGCTCCCACCTTACCAGCTCTTAACCACCCACCAGAAAATCATCAATCTTGAGTCACATCAACCAGCAGCAGTGAGGTCTCCAGTGAGTTTGGTGACGCTATCCAGGAATCAGCAAGAATCACAGGATCGGGCTAGTGATGTGTTTTTGTGGCACCGGGCGACCTCACATTTTCTGAGGCGCTAAAGCAGAGTAATGGTGTTTGTGGTGAATCATTAAATCAGGCAGTACCTGCCTCAGTTTGCTCTTTGAATGCTACACCTCAAAAAAACTGTCTTCCTCCTGTGCACAGGAGCGTCACCTAGGTAGTTGTTACAATTTAAATTATGTTTCAGACAGTACTTACAATAATCCATGTACTGTCATTAAAAGATAAGCCATTGTGACTTTGGAAGCTTTGTAAGCAATAGCACATTTGGGTTGTTCCATCAAAATATTAGAGGATTACAATCATCCTTAGAATCTTTAGAAATTACGTTGAGTGAAATAAACCCTTAATTATAGTGATTTTAATGAGCATAAAATGACCAAGATGATGCTTCAAAAGGTTAAATATTAATGGTTATGTCTTAAACTCTAGCTATTGCAAGAGAAAGCTGCAGAGGAGGAGGTGTAGTAATTTTATCCAAAACAAGTGTGTGATTTGGAAAGAAATTAAAATTCCAGACATTGGATATTTATTGAAGGATGAAATATTTGAATGTTGCATGGTTGAAATAAAAAATATTTTTCTCGAAAAAACAGTTCTAAATTATTAGTGGTGGGCTTGTACAGAAATCCCATAACAAAAAATGAACCAGAATTCTTAAAAAGTATGGAAGTTTTATTGGAACATGTAGACAAAAGATATAAGCCACTATTTAATAGCGGGGGATATAAACATTGATATGATGGGACAATCCAACAGTGCATTGAAACTGAACAACTTGTTAGTTTCTAATGGAATGTGCTCTTTAGTAAAATTTCCAACTAGAATTACGGAGTCATCAGCCACAACTATAGACAACATTTTCACCAACATTAATATGAATTTTATCAAACTAATCGGAATTAATACTCAACTCTCAGACCATGATGGGCAGTTCTTAGCATTATTACATACCCCTATTAAACATAAAAGTAAAATTACTGTTCATCCCAATGAATCCATTCAAATGTATACTAGAAAGTTCTCAGATTTAAACACACATTCATTTTTGTATTCATTGCAACAAGAATCATGGACAGACTTATATTTAGCTCCTGTTACTTCAAAATATGATGTTTTTCATAGTATTTTATTGTTCTACTTTAACCTCCATTTTCCTAAAACCTTAAGTCGGAAAACAGTTGAATAAAAATATGTGGTTAACAGATGAGCTCAGATTAGAAAAGCTAGAAATTATTGAAATTAAGTAGCCTAGCTAAGAGAACTTCCAAAGCCCACTTGTTTATAGTGAGGTAAAATTCAAGAAACAAAATTATTTAAGACAAATATTCTGCATCAAAAGAAACAATATCTTAATAGTCAGTTGGAAAAGTCTGTGAATGTTAATGCCACTGTCTGGAGGATGATTAATAGGGAAGTTGGTGTTAAAACAAACAATAGTAATAAAAATATAGAGCTTAAGGTTAGAAATCAACTTTGTACAGACCCTGGTAACTTAAGCGAATTTATAAACAGATATTTCTCAGATCTAGTAGATAAATCTATACTGCCTAATTTGTCAAGCTCCACAGGACCTTCAGTTCAACAACAACCTATTTGTAATTTTTCTAGATTTAGACTAGAGCCAGTCACAGAAGAAGATATAGAGAAAATTATGATCAGTCTAAAAAACAAGCTTAGTGCTGGATATGACGACATTCCTGTTGTTCTCATTAAGAAAGCCAGGAAATCGCTAATAAAACCTATCACTCACTTAATAAATTCTTCTTTTATTTTCAGGAATATTTCCAGAAAAAAAATTGAAAATTGCAAAGATTTAAACCTCTATTTAAAAAAAGGGAACAGAACCCACGTAGAAAATTATCGTCCCATTGCTTTGCTTCCATCAATCTCCAAAATCTTTGAACGTGCTTTTTACAATCAATTTAAAATTTATTTGGAAAAAAACAATATAATTAACAGCAATCAACATGGTTTTCCAAAAGGGAAAATCTGTTTTAACCGCAGCCACAGAATTTCTTGAATCAGTTATTGACTCCATAGATAATCATGAAAAGGTAAATTGGAGTTTTCATGGATCTGAGCAAAGCTTTTGATTCAATTTCTCATGTTTTTGTTGTTGTCTAAATTAAAACAAATTGGCGTAGAAGGTAAGCTTTTGAATGGTTAAACTCATATCTGAATAATAGAAAACAATTTGTCGAATTGGAATATTTCTCCCACAACAAAGGGACAATGTATAAACAACTTTACAAATCCTCGATTTCAGATGTGAAGCATGGGGTTCCTCAAGGTTCCATACTGGGACCTTTACTTTTCATTTGTTATATCAATGATGTACCTAAAATCAGGCAACCTGGAAAACTTTGTTTTTATGCAGACGACGCCAAACCTAAAAATTTCTGCACCTTCAATAAAGGGAGTGGAGGAGTCATCCAGCACTAACTTATCACTTTTGGCTCAATTTTTTGAAGCAAATAAATTACTTTTGAATGTTGATAAGACAAACTTGTATAGTATTTATACCACAAACAAATGAAAAAAATAATCAAGCCAACAGTAACAATAAATAAAGTGATAGCCATATTTTCCCAAGTAGCAAATTCAAAATTTTTAGGATTATCGATTGACGAGAACCTGGACTGGAGCTCTCACATTGAAAGTGTTCTTGCAAGGGGCAGCTTCAGCAGGCATCTATGCTTTAAATAGATTAAGAAATTTTTTGTGATGTCAAAACTCTAAGAACAGTCTATTTTTCTTATATTTCATTCCGTTATTTCCTTTGGGATTTCAATATATGGTGCCACAACAGTTAGAAATTTAGACTCAATTTTAAAAATCCAAAAGAGAGCAGTTAAGATCAATTTTTAAAACTTAAACCAGGCACATCGTCAAAAGAACATTTTATTTCATTAGGTATAATGACCGTGTATGGTATGTATATTTATGAAACAATATTATCGGTAAAGCTCAGATTTTCCAATTTGCCACAGCTTGGTACACTTCACCAATACAATACCAGGCATCAAAATGACCTTGCCATTCCCAACACATCATTTAGAATTTTTCCGCAAAAAACCTCAATATATGGGCACAATATTTTATAATAAATTACCTCAATATTTAAAGTCAGAAAATGTTTTATCAACTTTTCAAATCAAAATTAAAATATTTTCTCATTGACAAGGCTCTTTATAGTTTTAACGAATTTTAAATACAGAACATGTCAAATTATATAGTTAATAATAATACTTTAGATGTACAATGCTATTGATGACACCATTCAGTGTACAATGTTGTGCCAATGAATAAAGAAAATTTTGATTTGATTTGATTAGGAAAAAAGATTCAAAATAAACAAAAACCAACCTCACATTATAAGTTTGTCGCTGGCATAGCTGACTTAATCACAGATGAGTGGCTTGATGTACAACAAGAAGCAGGTATAAGATCTGGTGCAAATAACTGTAGATTAAGGTGCCTTGGAAAACTACCAGATAAAAAGGAAAAAACGTGTTAACTCTGCACCAAGAGTGGAGCTAAATAAAAAACAGGGGAAAGAAATAATCCAGGACGGTGTGTTCACAGTTTGGAAAGGCTGCAATGATGTGTTTTCCCAAACACTTATGTAAATAAATTGCTTGACTCTGTTTATATATATATTCTTTTGGAAAAGTCTAAATAAATATGAATACTACATATTGCACTTAAAAAATCCAAGATAGACATGTGAGTAATACATTATTTATTTATTTAATTTTTGTATTAGTGTTTTATATATCTATGTTTTATCATCATCATCATCATCGTCAGACGTTTCCGTTCTCACGGGTCGTCGTACACAGCCTCCTCCACTTTAGTCTATCGTTCCAGGTCTCCTCTTCATCCACCTGTATTTTCTGTAGTCCCCTTCTCTCTATGTCTTTCCACACTTGGTCCTCCCATCTTCCTCTCGGTCTTCCTCTTGGTCTTCTTCCTCCTTCCTCCTTCTCCAGTGCTATTCTAGGCATTCTATTATCTCCCATCCTCTTCACATGCCCCATCCACTGTATTCTTCTTCCTTCCATTGTCTCTTGCAGTGAAACTACCTTCAATCTTTCTCTAGTTATTTTGTTCCTTATTCTATCTCTTCTTGTAGTCTTCTCTATCCCTCTTAAAAAATCTCATTTCTGCAGCTTGCAATCTGCTTAAATCATTTTTAGTCCACGTCCACGTCTCTGCTCCATATAATAAAATTGGTTGGAAATAAGATTTATACATCAATACTTTTGATTCTTTCCCAATGTTCCAACTCCACACAATCTTCTTTACCATATTGAAAAACTTTCCACTCTTCCATATTCTGTTTCCTATCTCTTCTCTTATTGTGCCCCTATCTGTTATGATACTTCCTAAATAACAGAATTCCTTCACCTTTTCAAGTCTTTTTCCTTCAACTAACACGTCTTTGTTATTTCCATCCCTTCTCTCTACTTTCATTACTTTACATTTTTTGTATGTTCATCTCTAAACCATATTTCTTCGCCACTTTTGCCCATTTGTTTAACTCTCGTTCTAACTCTTCTTCCCTATTTTCCCATATCATTATGTCATCCGCATATGCTATTGTCTTAAGTTCTTCTGCTCCTCTGTTTCCTTGTACTTCTAGAATAATTTAATCCATTATAATATTGAAAAGGAAAGGTGACAATATGCTTCCCTGCCTTACTCCTCTCTCTGTTTTAAAAGTATCTGTATATTTTTCTTCAATTCTTACCCTGTTTTTTACATATGCCGTACAGGTTCTTTATTCTTTCTACTATTCCCTCACGCAATCCTCTCTTTCTCATACTCTCCCATATCCTTTCTCTCAGTACCTTATCATATGCCTTCTGTAGGTCTATAAACGCTACCATTGTATCTTTTCCGTATTCCCACCTCTTTTCTAACACTTGTCTCATCACAAAAATAGCATCCACCGTTGACCTACCTTTCCTAAAACCACATTGCTCCTCTCTTCCTGTTTCTTCCAGTACTGGTCTAATTTTCTGTAACAGTATTTTTTCATATTTTTTTTGTGTATGGCACAACAAAGTTATTCCCTGTAATTCTCGCATTTTTGCTTATTGCCTTTCTTAAAAATCGGCACTATTATTCCCATTTTCCAGTCTTCTGGTATCTTCTTTTCCTTCCAAATCACTCTCATCACTCTGTACAACCATTGAATTCCCAATGGGCCCGCCGCCTTTATCTATGTTTTTATACGATATATCTGTTTTATATATATATATATATATATATATATTTTATATATATATTTTTTATATATGTTGTATTAGTGATGATAAATATTAAAAGTATTAAAATAATAAATTGTAAACTAAAATTCTTTTATTTCAGACACGTGTTTCGGTATAAACCATTAGTATATAAGTAGTAATTATCGACAGCCAAACATATCAAGAAAAGATTGAAACATTCATTGACAGCAACAATCTTAAAAAAATTAGAAAAGGACCCAACCCAAGAATACACAAAACTTATAAATGCCACAATAACTAAATTTAAAAGTTTAACAAAAGCAGAGCAATACCAACTCAAAATGACAAATCCAAAAGCTCCTACACTAAAAGGTCAATCAAAGACTCATAAACTGGATATTCCAATTACACCAGTAGTCAACTTTCGTAACGCTCCTACTTACAAGGTATGTAAATATTTAAAATTACAAAATAAAAACCAACATGCATTTTGAAGACAATTACAGTATATCAAATTCAAGTAATCTGGCAAATAAAATTAAAGACATTCAAATTCCATTAAACTCATTCTCCATTTCCTTTGATGTTAACAACATGTACTTGAACATTCCAAAACAAGAAACAATTCAAATTCTAAAAGATAATCTCATAAAATACAGTCAACTTGAAATGAATGATATTGACGATATCTTATCATTGACAAAATCTACTGTTAATCAAAATTATTCTCAATACAAAAAGGACTTTTACAAACAAGAATATGGGTTGGCAATGGGATTTCCTCTTTCAGGCCTTCTTGCAAATATATATGCAACATTTAGAAAACAACAAAATAATGAGTGGTACTAATCCATTTAAAGATAAAATAATTTGCTGGTTTAGATATGTTTATGATATTTTATGTCTTTTTAAAGGAAGTGAGAACCAAGCAGACCAGTTTTTAACATTCCTCAATTCTATATCCCCAACAATTAAGTTTTCAAAAGAAATCCAAAAAGTCAAAATTGACTGTCTTGATATAAGCATTTCTAATCTTAATGGAAACCACTCATTTGAAATTTATAGAAAAACGACCCAAACAGATCTTCTAATACCATCATCCTCTAACCATCCATGGAAACACAAATTAGCAGCATTTCACTCAATGATAAACAGAATGTTAAATATACCAATGAGTGATGAAAATAAAACTAAAGAAATGAGAATCATAAAATATCTAGCTGTCAAAAATGGATATCAACCCCATATTGTAGACAAAATGATTCAGAAGAAAACAAGAAAAATCAATAAAACCAACACAATACGGCCTAATCCTAATAATAATGAAATTCAGAAATATATATGTGTAACTTTCAATACTAAAATAAACAAAGCTGTTCGAAAAACCTTTCAAAATTCAAAATTTTCCATCAGTTACCAAACAAGAAATAATACATTTAAACTAATTGAAAACAAAGTAAACCAAAAAGATAAGCAACATTTATACAAACAATGTGGAGTATACAAAATTAACTGTAGTGACTGTGAAAGCTATTATATTGGACAAACTGGCAGAAATTTTAATAAAAGGTTTAAAGAACATATACAAGCTTTGAAAACAAATAACATGTCTACAATAAAATCAAATTTCACTGAACATTTATTAGAAACTGGACATAACTACAAAAATATTGAAAAGAACATGGAAATTTTGGATATCGAAAGGAAAGGAGAAAAATTAAACACGAAAGAAGAATTAAATATTTATCTAAATTATAACAAAGATCCTCACAACATATTAAATAGCAATTAAAAAAATAAACCAAATCCTATCTTTGAAAAAATATTAAACACAGAATACTAATCAAAATTACAACTGTGTCATATAAATTTAACATCTGTTTAACTAGTCGACAGGTGTATATTTATTTGTTTTGTTTATTATTTAGTAAGAGGTTAATGTTCACACTGAAGATGGTTTATACCGAAACACGTGTCTGAAATAAAAGAATTTTAAAAGGGTATTAGTTTACGATTTATTATTCTAACATAAAGATAACCCTATAATGTGGAGTTCATAACATAAAAGTATTAAATATATTGAATGTGATCAAAGACAAGCACAAGGTTGAACTGAAGAAGGCATAGGAGAAGTTCAATAAGCCTGTGGCTAGGAGCGGGATACTCCAGATCAGAGACGGTTGTTAGAGAGGGCGGGAATGGAAGCATGACAGGAATATTAACTCCTAGAAACACCATAGCCACAGTGGTGGTGCTAGGAAGTAATGTATGATGTCTGATATGATTCAGAAGATGACCAAAAGTAAAATGAAAGAAAAGCAGAATAGGACAAGATAGATGCAGCTGCTAGTGCCTCTTACTGACTTGATGTAATGCAAAATAAAATTATGGGTGGTCTATATGTAAAGAGGTAACATGGCTGTTATAGGCTAGAAAAGAACAATACGCAAGTGCATGTCACATGCGGGAGACCCACAACCGGCCTGATTCAAATTCTGGAGATGCCCAGAGCACCATTTCCCTGAACCATTTATTAATACAAAACAAAAATCCATTTTCAAAAAGTATTCAATGGCTTATCTGACTCAGAAGTCATTTTTTTATATGGGGTGGGGATGCCTTTCTCCAAATTTATAATAATATCATATACATTTGTAACTGCTAGATTTGAAAAATGTTTTGTATTTTTAAATTTTGTTACAGTCACACATTGTTACTATATACGAGGTGTGATCAAAAAGTTCCAGGACTGAATTTTTATACATTTATTCATACAACATACAGGTTATTCGAATTTGTCTCCTTCAAAGTACTCCCCTTGGGAAGCTACACACTTTTCCCACCGGTGTTTCCACTGATCAAAGGCCCCAGAAAACTCTTCTTTTGTAAAGGTGTTTAGCAGCTCCGTCGTTTTTTCTTTAATTTCGTCAACTGTTTTGAAATCTTCATCCTTTTAGGGGTCGCTTGAGCTTCAGGAAGAGAAAAAAAGTCTGCTGGAGCCAGGTCAGGTGAGTAGGGGGGCTGAGGAATGAATGTCATTGTGTTTTTTACACAAAAGTCACGGATAACTAATGCAGAGTGAACAGGAGCATTGTCATGGTGAAGAACCCAATCACCACTTTGCCACAGCTCAGGTCTCTCTCTTCTCACAGCATTACGCAATTTTCTGAGGGTTTCAAGATAAACAAAACGATTAATTGTTTGACCTTGTGGAAAGAATTCATAGTAGACGACACCTTCACAGTCAAATAAAACCGTAAGCATGACCTTCACATTTGATTTGACTTGACGTGCTTTCTTGGGTCTTGGAGAGCCTTTTGATGTCCATTGTGATGATTGGGCTTTTGTTTCCACATCGTAACCAAAAACCCATGTCTCGTCTCCCGTAATGACATGATCCAAGAAGCTTTCGTCGTCATTTGCCTTTTGAAGAAGTTCCTTAGAAACATGAATTCGGTGTTGTTTTTGGTCTTCAGTCAACAGTTTTGGCACAAACTTTGCTGCAACACGACGCATTTGAAGTTTTTCAGTTAAAATTTCCTGACATGACCCAAATGAAATGTTACACTCTTCTGCCATTTGACGGATTGTTAGTCGACGGTTCTGATCGTACGAGAGCGTTCACTCTAGCAACATTGTCATCATCGATTGACGTTCAAGGGCGTCCGGAACGAGCATCGTCATCTGTGGATGTTCGGCCATCTTTAAACCTCTTGAACCACTGATGGCAGCATGATCAGCTTAGACATTCTTCACCAAAAGCCTCTTGTAACATCAAAAAGGTTTCAGAAAAGTTTTGTTCAGTTTCACACAAAACTTCACACAAACATGTTGCTCTTCTTTCACATTCATTTTCATTAAACAAAAAAATAGCCAAACTCTATAAAACTAATCTCAAACAAACTGTGCTAATGTTACTTTCAGTGATGTTATGATTGATCTGCAAACACAGCTGTGTTACTGTTGAGTCAGGGAATACAATGCTGCCAACCGCATCGCTGTGAGACATTGCATTCCCATAGTATATAAAAAGTCCTGGAACTTTTTGATCACACCTCGTATGTCTGTTATAAGTTGAATTTTGTAGTGATCAACAGCAATAAAAATTTACCAGCTGTGGTGCAATCACTCGTTTTTTACATTCAACAATCAACTAATAGCTTAATAACCTCTTAAATGGTTGAAACAAGATGTGAAAATTCTGTCGCAATACAATTCTCTTCAGTTTTACTACGAAAGTATTTAGAGTTCTGTACAAAAAAGACCAACCAAAAAAATTATAGGACTATTTAATTGTGGTGTAAAAGTTTTACCAAAATCTATTATTGCCCATTAACCAAAATCCATGTGCTTCAAAACTTAAATATAAAATTAATTTTATTTAAATCCATCCCTCCTGTTTATGTTTATTTTAGAGATTGACACACAACCAGATATTCTATCCAATTTAGATGTTGTTGCATGTTTAACTTTAATATATTGTTTTAAAAATGGTTATTAAATGTGTTATTAGTTTATTCTACAATTTCTTAATACAGTAATTTATAATTAAAACCATTAATCATCCTGTGGATTATCAAATTGCCAGGCCTCATAGGGCATGAAATATTTAAGTATAATCAGCTTGTTTGAGTGTCAAGAAGACTTGATGTTCTTAGCCTACACCAGTTTTCATAATGCCTTTGGCAATGCAACCATGTATAAAAAAACCATAACTAAGTACAGTAAAGAATTCCTTTATTAAAGTATAATTCAAATAAAAATTGAACATAGTTCCTTGACATCAGCCCACCGCCACCCCTCAGTCTTATTTTACTTATAATACTAAGACTACTCCACATACAATTTAAAATGACCCACGGTAATTGGTATACATCGAATTTGGACTCTGCTGGTATCTGGTCAGCTTGGGCACAGCAGTGGATACGGTAATTGGTCTACCTCGAATTTGGACTCTGCTGATATCTGGTCAGCTTGGGCACAGCAGTGGATAAATTAATTGGTCTACCTCGAATTTGGACTCTGCTGGTATCTGGTCAGCTTGGGCACAGCAGTGGATACGGTAATGGGTCTACCTCGAATTTGGACTCTGCTGGTACCTGGTCAGCTTGGGCACAGAAGTGGATACGGTAATTGGTCTACCTCGAATTTGGACTCTGCTGGTATCTGGTCAGCTTGGGCACAGAAGTGGATACGGTAATTGGTCTACCTCGAATTTGGACTCTGCTGGTATCTGGTCAGCTTGGGCACAGAAGTGGATACGGTAATGGGTCTACCTCGAATTTGGACTCTGCTGGTATCTGGTCAGCTTGGGCACAGCAGTGGATACGGTAATTGGTCTACCTCGAATTTGGACTCTGCTGGTATCTGGTCAGCTTGGGCACAGCAGTGGATATATTAAATGGTCTACATCGAATTTGGACTCTGCTGGTATCTGATCAGTTTGGGCACAGCAGTGGATACGGTAATTGGTCTACGTCGAATTTGGACCCTGCTGGTATCTGATCATGTAGGGCACAGCAGTAAAACGGGCAGATTCACCAGTGTAGAATTTGACCTCTGGTAATTAATGTAAATTGTAAATTGGGGTGACAGATAGTTGTAAAAATCTCTTTAAACTGAGCTAGGGCATGTGGCGTGTTAACGTTAAAATTTAGAATTTAGAATGAATAATTAATTTTTGTTACCATGGAAATAATGAAAATTAGATTGTTAGAACTTATGTTTTTAAATAAAGATTTATTTCATCCAGCTGCCTTTAATACAGCTGAATTCTAAAAATGAATTGGCAGTACTGTTTATGTATTAAGGGGGCTGAACAAATGCAGTTCCACCGGTTACTACGACTCACCTCTTAAATTGAGTAGAGGTGAGTAATTGGGAGGGGGGTTAAGTTCATACAAAATATCGCTTTAAAGTCAAAATAGGTTTTACTCAACAGTATGGATGATACTGTCGACTGACTGGTGCACATAAAGAGCACACTGAATAATCGCCACTTTCAGTTGATTCCACAAATATTTAACTACTATCATTTATATATTTCTCAAATATCACTTAACTATAATTGTAAATTTACATAGATATGTAGTAGAGGAGGCTGTGTACGACGACCCGTGATAACGGAAACGTCTGATGATGATGATGATGATGATGATGATGTAGTATCATAGTTTGAATTGTATTAGTTTGTATTTGAATATAAAGTTTATTCGTATCAGCTTAAAAATGTAAACTAATATGTAACGTATGAATTGAAGTTACGTTGTATTCAGTTATAAATAATTTCATATATACGTAGGGAAATATTAAATATATATTTATAAAATATTAATATTATTTTATATGTATATATAAAATATATTTATATATACAGGGTGAGTTTTTTAATATATATATAGCTAACTTTTTATATATATGAAACAACCATATGGAATGTGCAACCCTTTCCTCAATTTCAGTTTCACAAAAAAGCACATGTTTTGGTTCCAACAAAAATTAGTGCTTTCATGGGTAGAGTTGATTTGTATTTTCAGTAGCACGTGGAATTTGGAGTGGGTTGTACTCAGATGAGCTGCGGGAGGGATTGGCTATTTGCGGGAGCATGTCAGTTTCCCTGCATTGTGCTTGATGCTAAATGGTTTGGTCTGTACCCACAATGCCCCACTATGATCAGCAGGAGTGTAGCCCAGAAATCTATTAAGTCTGAAAGTTAAGAATCTATATGTACATTATTAAGAATGAAAGAAAAGCACCTGATGTTAAGAGCTAATGAAATCTTCTTCAAGGCCATAAGTAAAAGAGGCTGACAAACGATCAGAGGTTTAAGTAAAATAAAACATTTTTGCATTTTAGAGTTTTTCTATATCTCTAATGGTTCAGGAGCTACGTGGACTGCAAGTTTTCGGATTTTCCGACATGATAAAAACTTGCAGTCCACGTAGTTTGATTTAGATGATTAAAAAAAATGTTAGCTCAGGAAATTGTACTTGAATCTTATTTTTTTTTTAATTTGACAGTAAATCTCACTCAAGTAACCTTTACTGTGTGTGTGCGAATATTGATTACCAAAATAGTGTCAACAACTTGGAAATGTTGTTGTCAACAAATATAGTATCACACACTACATACACCATTCCTTTCCATGCTGCTCATTTTACTCAACACATCTGTTGTGTTTTTTTATATGAAGCTTTGAGTGATAAACTGGAAGACAACACGGAAAGCTGTCAAAGAGCAAACTGCTTCCCTTGAAAAGTGCCTCAGGATGATTGACGAGCTGGCTGCGGAAAACAGAAGCCTTCGAGAGAAAGTGAGCAGTCTGGAGATGCGTATTGACGACTTGGAACAATACTCTAGAGTCAATTCTGTGGAGATACATGGCATCCCTCAACAGAAGAACGAAGACGTAGTGGCGGTCGTAAAGGAAGTTGGAAAGGCGCTCGACTTGGGAGATCACGGACTCGATGATTGACAACTGTCATCGCTTGGGAAGGAGAACCTGGCCCGAACAGTCCGCAACCAGGAATTGTGGTCAAATTCGTTCGTCGTCTGGACAAAGAGGAACTGCTGAGGGAAGCGCCGTGTCAAGAGCAACTTCTCCACCAGACACACATGAACCTCAGCATGGATCAGCCCATTTATATAAATGAGGCTTTATCACAGGCGAGAAGGCGTCTGCTAGCGGCGGCGCGACAAGTCAAGAAAAGAAAAGAGCTTCAAGTATCTCTGGGTTCGAGGTGGAAAAATTTTTCTCAGAAAGGAAGAGAAGGCGCCAGTGTTTCAGGTGACTTGCCAGGCGGACTTGGATAGGTTTTTAGATATTATTAAAAATTGCATTATTAATCTTAATACAGCTTAATTATCATGTTAAAATAGTGTCCATTAGTGCTCAGATGTATAAAACATAATACACCGTAGTAATTTTGAAACAGACAGATAATCATAAATATTTATATTTATCCGTGTGCATATGTGAATGCATATGAAAATATTCTTATATTAGTTAATCTCTTTTCAAAACACAAATATCTGAAATATTCTATAATACTGCCATTGGGAAAAATTAATTTACTCATTACTATTTTTTAAATATTTTAAACTAACGTTATTAAGTATTATAATATAATTTCATCAAAACATTAGAAGTATAAGGAAAAATTTTGACCTATTCATTGTAGACTTGATTGCTAAAGGTAACATACCGGATATAATTTATACTGTCTGAAATATGGATAAATTCTAATGAAATAAATTTATACGAAATTCCTGACTTTACAATGATAGCGAAATGCAATAATGATTATAGAGCGGGTGGTGTAGTTATTTATGTAAAGAATGGCATAAAGTTTCAATACAACTGAGGTGCATTTCACGTCAGCTGATGCAGTAGGTATAGTTATAACACACTTCAATACAGATATCCATATTTTAGCGCTATATAGATTGCAATTTTTATCAGTGGACTCTTTTATTACTGATTTAACATATTATTTTAGGGATTGTAGTAAAACTAAGAACATGTTAATTGTAGGGGATTTAAATATTAATATTTTAGAGAACACAGTTGCAACAGACAGTTATAAAATGGTAATGGCGGTAAATGGTTTTGAATGTCTGTTAAATGATCCAACGAGAATAACAGCAGATACAGCAACATGCAATCGATCATGGTCTTTGCGAGGGTTTCACGTGTAGACATGATGTCTGTGGAGGCAGACGTTGAGCATGCAGGCATAACTGACCACTCTTTAGTACGCGTGTGTGTGGGGAGTGTGTGAGGAGGCTAGAGACGGTGGCGGTGGGCCCTTGCCTCCCCCACCCCCGCCCTGGCTTATAGAACTGATTACGATAAGCTCAATCGTCTGTTGGTCTGTGCGGACTGGGCTGATGTGTATCGCCAATCAGATGCGTCATCTGCTTTCGATTGTTTCTTTCACACTTTCGTTTGTTTTATTTCTCAATGTAAAATCCCCTATACAGAATCAAACTAAGAATAAGAAACTTAAGCCTTGGATAAATGAATCACTCTGCTTCAAAATAAAGAGAAGGAATTTACTTTTTAAAATTTTTAAAAAGACACCCGAGTAACGAAAAAATTAAATAAATATTTACTTAAGATTTAGGAATGATTTGCAAAAGGAAATTAGAAAAGTAAAAAACGAATATTATTTTAATAAATTTGATAAATGTAAGGGTAATTCTAGAGCTACTTGGAATGTTGTTAATGAAGTGACTGGACAAAAGAAAGAAAATAATAGGATAGTGTGTTTAGAGGTGGGCGATAGGATTGAACAAGACTGTAGAATAGTGGCAAAGGAATTTAATTCATATTTTCTCAATATAGTAGACAATCTCGATTTAGGCAATACTCCGCCTATTGGGTTCTCTTCGCTGATATTGAAAGACTATTTTCCGGTAACCAACCAACTGAGTTCAATATTTATCTATCCCGTCTTACCACAGAATGTTGAAAGTGTAATAAAATCTCTAAAAAATAATACAGCTCCAGGAATGGATGGAATTAGTTCTTTTTTATTAAAAACAGGTTTATTGTAATATATTACAAATTCTAACTTATTTAATTAATTTAAGTTTTCAGACTGGGGTTTTTCCTGAGCGTCTGAAAACTGCAGTAGTCATACCCATATACAAAACAGGCTCGAATAAAAAATGCAGTAACTTCAGGCCTATATCTTTGCTTTCATGTTTTTTCTAAAGTATACGAAAAGATTATGAAGCAAAGATTGGTTAAGTTTTTAGAAAACAACAATTTCTTTAGCATGAATCAATTTGGTTTCAGGGAAGGGATGAATACTGAAAGTGCTGTGTCAAATTTTATAACTGATATCTATAATGGAATCAATGAAAACAAATGTGCCAGTGGGTTATTTTTAGATATAAGAAAGGCTTTCGACACTGTTGATCATGGTATTCTGTTAGACAAATTGTATAAAAGTGGAATAAGGGGTGTTAGTCTTAAATGGTTTAGGAGTTATTTACTAGAAAGAAAACAGTGTGTTAAAATAAATTCGTACATCAGTGAAATGGGTATAATAAAGCAAGGGGTTCCTCAGGGCTCTGTTCTGGGAGCAACCCTTTTCATAATTTATATAAATGATCTATGTAATGCCAGATTTCAAGGAAAAGTTACATCATTTGCCGATGACACTGCCCTTTGCTATGTTGGTAGAAGTTGGGATCTGATTCAATCGTCAATGCAAAACGATCTTAAGGCAATTCAATGGTGGTTTACCAATAATAATATGCTATTAAGTGCAGAGAAAACCAAGTACGTAAATTTTAATGTAAAGAAGAACATTATTTTTGATATTAATCTGGAATATAAGTGTGCTAACTGTCTTATTTACCAGGGAGTTTGTGGGACGGGTAAATGTGCTGTTGTGGAAAGAGCGGAATACATTAAGTATTTAGGAATTAATCTTGACGAAAGAATAAACTGGAAAATTCATATCAATAAATTAAAAAACAATTTAAACAATATTTTGAGATACTTTTATTTTTTTACGAGAAATGTGTAATGAAACATTGTTACGAATGTTATATTTTGCTATGGTCCAAAGTAGATTAGAATATGGAATATTTTTTTTGGGGAGGGACATATTTTTCAAACATTAAGCCATTATACATTCTGCAAAAACATTTCATAAGATTAATATCCTTTAAAAATAGAACTGAGTTTTCACGTCCTCTTTTTGAACATTTAAAAATACTTCCATTACAGTACTTGTTTGTCTACAATGTAATGAAACTTTTCTATAAAAAGAATGGTAGCATGCCTCGAGATAATAATACATACAAGCATAGACTTAGGAATAGGAATGCATTTTTTGTCCCAAAACCTTGTACAACCTTTTTTACGAAATCCTATATTTTCGTTGCCCCTAGGATTTATAATAAATTACCGGAGAGTATTAAAACTTCTAAAAATGTAAATATATTCGTAAAAAGACTTAAAAATTGGCTATTTAGTATAAAAGAGATTAAAACACTGCTAGAGATTCCTGGATGAGTAAATTAAAGTTGTAGTAGCAAAAATTGCAGCAGGGTATTGTTATTTAATTGTTCGATTTCTTATATTTCAATACATATTCGTAGTAGCTGTATTAATATTATTTTATTGTTATATGTATATATGTATGTATGTGTGTATGTATGTTTATATGGATATGTGTGTGAATGTATATTTTGCAAGGAGTTATTTTATTTTACATTATATGGCACAATTTAACCATATTAAATAGATGCGTGTTTTGTTTTGATTGTTTATGAGTGAGAAGTTGAATTTTATGTTTTTGTAATTCTGAAGCTGGATAAACCATTTGTAAAAATACATTGATGGAACCTCCAAACAGGCTTAGCCTTGGAGGCCCTATTATTTCCTCATATATATTAATATCATATTTTTATTTTGTTTTAAAAACTATAAATTAAACTGGCGTTTAATTGAATTTAAGTTTATTTTTAAGTAGGACTTATGTAGCCTAAAAAACCTGGCAACAAGACATTTGAGTTTTAGTTTTGAATTTTTCTATGTAAAAATGAATAACTTGTAAATGTTTATTTTATTTTGAGGAAATAAATATATTCTATTCTATTCTATTCTATAATTTTTGTTTACATTTCTCGAAAGTCATGTTTATCTCTAGAGAACCAGAAAAAACCTTGCTGAAAAGTTTAACCGTGTGATGAATTAAATTTGCTACTATTTTTCTTATTATTTAATGAGTAGGAGCAGGCAATAGTATGAGGTTTTTACATAAGGTAATTAATGTGTGCTAATCGCATCATTTGACTACTTTGTCCTGCAGGACGATCCATTATCAGCCTTGGACCACCAAGTGGCCCTGCATGTGTTTGAGAAAGGTATCAAGAAGATGGTATCCAGACAGAAGTGCACTGTGATCATGGTCACTCACAATATCCAGCTGACATCTCATGCTCATCAGGTTACTGTTTGAAGAAATAAGAGGCAGTGGAAATTTCCTGTAATGTCATTTTAAGGGGGAGTGCCAAATTTGAAACTAACATGAGGGTATCAATGGAGACAAGGGCTGAGCAGAAAACAATTTGTCTTGAAATAAAAAAAAATACTAATGTTAGGAAAAAATTGTATGCTATACATTTGAAAGACACATTGTTTCAATATACTTTTCTATGTAGCCTCAGATACATTAATTTTGTCATATTGATTAATTAGATTTTAAATCACGTTTTGTTAGAATGCTGTTGGCTTCAGCTTTAGTTATAGTTTTAGGACTCATCTGGCACGAAACTGATTGCTAAATATTTGTGACACATTTTTATGCATTAAACAGCTTGAAATTCACAGCTGTTCTCGTTTTTTTATTCTAGACAATTTGTCAATATATCGGGTGGCCAGTGGTGGATTTAAGAGGAGACACAGAGGTTATGATTCCTCTCCTAATATTTTCTAAATATATATTTCAAATATTTTGTTCCTTACAAAAGCAAATTTTAGACTCCAGAATTTATCAAGATGTGTTTTAAGGAATGTATTTTTTATATTTTTCAGAAGAGAGTCCCGGATCTCCCTATTCTACAGGAAGCATTCCATGCTCTTCAGGCCCCCGTTAGTAACCCTCCCCTTTATGCTAAATCCATCCCAGAGTAATCTAATCCAGTTTTGAACAATTCAACCATTTTCGAGCAAGATACACCACTGTTTCATTCCTCATTTACTCATTATGTTCTCACTATAACATTTAGAAGGTTGTTTGTGGATTTAAATTGGTTTATAGTTGACCAATACAACTTGAATTATAGATTATACTCCTGGAACTAACAATTATGATTGTAACTTCTAACTTTGAATGACTATCTATATTCAAAATTCTGGAGATTGGAGCTGTTACCAATCATTACCTCTGAAGACATAGACCTTTACCTACAAGAGACCACTCAAACGCTATTTGTCAGATTGCTAAAGAACTACATAGAGAGGTGCATTGATAATAGCAATACGAGCTGTGCGTGTATGTTAGCATTTAGTCAAAGACTAGTAATACATATTCCTACAAAATTATTATTGCGCTATAGATGTATGATAATAATATTTGGTGTCTCTTCAATCTCTTACAGATATTGTATAGGGTTTTCTTTCGTGTTAAGATTGTTTGAGAAGTAATATTACTTTATACTCAGTGATTTCATCAACTCTGCCTGTAGGTAATATTAATGGAAAAGGGGCAAGTGAAGGCATGTGGGTCACCAAATGAGGTAGTATGTACAAATGTGAGCATGTTTACACATGCTCTAGATGACCAAGCGCGGTCGCACTGCAAGGGAACGATGGCAACTCGTCAAGCAAATTCAATGATTAGTTATCTATGAGAACCATGTTAACCTGATGAACTTCAAATCATGTTCTGATAATAGCTTCAATATCTTACAACTCCTGCCAAAATGAAGATATCTTTAAACAAATTCATTTTGGTTTCCTTCGAATAAGGCAGTTCAGTATATGTCATATGTACCTCCTTACCATATGAAAAATTCTACCCAAATCCATGATGGCGGATTTCAAGAAGGGTGCCAATGTCTTTAAAGCTTCTAATTAACCCACCTTTAGTGCCATACTAGTAGCTATTATTAATCCTTGCATTTTTCTACTTTTAGGTGTTAGAAGACAGAAAGCGTTTACTCATACAAATGCTACAAAAGAATTTTAAAATGCTCCATGCACCTCGTAAAGTGCGTACAGGGAAACAAATTATTAATGTTTCTATTGTTCAGGTATTATTTTTCCGGCAGTTGTATCTATAATATTTGACTTGTGCATAACTTATGTAATGCATTTCATAACACAGATAACTAAAATTAATAGGAAACGATAAAGTACAAAATAGAACACAAAAAAGTAAATTATTTACCATTAACAATAATTAAGGTATTTTTCATCACAAACAAATTGGTAAGTGAAACAAATGATAAATATTAAAAGTATTAAATATATTGAATGTGATCAAAGAGAAGCACAAGGTTGAAATGAAGAAGGCATAGGAGAAGTTTAATAAGCCTGTGGCTAGGAGCAGGATACTGCAGAGCAGACGGTTGTTAGAAAGGACAGGAATGGAAACTGTGCCAGGAATATTAACTCCTAGAAACACCATAGCCACAATGGTGGTAAGTGCTAGGAAATGGTGTGTGATGCCTGATATGATTCAGAAGATGATCAAAAGGAAAATGAAAGAAAAGCAGAATAGGACAAGAAAGATGCAGCTGCTAATGCCTTTTGCTGAGCTGATGTAATGCAAAATAAGTAATTCTGGCTCAGTTTGAGAAAGTAGGGGAAGAGGTTTTTTTATTAAAGACACCATACAACTCTTTAGAACAATTTAAAGAGGAATACAAAGCAAGAATAATGGTACCCAAAGAGAATCAAATAGGATTTTCCCCTCCTCCAGGGGAAAAAGGAAAAGTTCAATGCATCTGTGAAAATCAGGAGGGACAAGGGGATTGATAATAATAATAATAATAATCTCTTTATTGCATTTTTTAAACAATTTAACATTGTATCGCAATCGTCATAAACAAAAATAAATAGTCCCAACTATACCTTCATACACATTCACACTTACAATTCATATATTCGCTCAGACACATTCAAACTGACTCCAGATCCAAAGCAAACATATACATACCAACTCCAGATCCAGAGCAAACACATACAAACTGATTATTTAAATACTGTGCAAATTTAGACCTCCCAGCGGCTCATCATGAATTCATCGACAGAATAAAACGCTTTTGACACCAAAAGGCATTTGAGACGAGTTTTTAATTGATTTTGATTGATGGAATTTTTTATACTCTCAGGGAGCTTGTTGATGAGTCTGACACCAACTTGCTGCGGGAGGTGTTGTGATAACGTCAATCTGTATTGGCTAGTTCGAAAATTGTCCCTGCCTCTTGTCCCATATTGGTGAACGTCACCGCCACGAACCAAATCACACTTTGATTTGCAGTACGTGATCACCTCAAGAATGTAGAGGCAGGGCAAAGTCAGCAATCCCAGCTCCCTGAAAGATTCCCTACACGACTCTCTATAATTCAGCTTTGCAATGATTCTGATTGCTTTTTTATGGAGCTTGAAAACTCTTTCCATTTTGTTTCTGGCACAACCTCCCCAGAGTCTCACTCCATACGCAAAGTGTGGGTGGATTAAGCCGAAATAGGCCATTTTTAAAACTCTGAGGGAACAAAACTTTGCTAAATGCTGCAAGGCATATATGCCTGAGGCTACTCTAGCACATACATTGTCCACATGATCAGCCCAGGTCAGTCCTCTATCTAGGAACATTCCCAAAAACTTTGTGGAATCAGTTTCCTCTAAACGAACATCATCCACAAACACAGCAGGGCGCGCTGTGTGATCATTTTGTCGAAGGCTAAAATGTATGACATTTGTTTTTGACTGATTTGTTTTCAGGTTTATTTCAGCAAAATACTGAATGCAGGCATTCAATTCTATGAAAGAATTGATTTCCAGATCTTGGGTTGATTTGTTTTTGAGACAGAGAGTAGTGTCGTCAGCATACTGAACCAGCGTTCCATGCTGGATCACTGATTTCAATCTACAGACTTAAACTAGAAACAAGAGAGGCCCAAGGATGGAGCCCTGAGGGACACCGTGGGTCATTTTAATTTTGTTTGAAACAACGTTCGAGATCTCCACGCACTGGTCTCGATCCTTGAGGTAAGAAGCGAGCCACAAGTGCGAGAGACCCCGCACGCCGCATTTCTCCAACTGGTGCAACAGTGTCTCATGATGCACACAGTCAAAAGCTTTGGATAGGTCGAGGAATATGCTAAGCACATGTTCTCGTCCTTCCATCCATCGACAACATTGTCCAAGAGGTTGTTCACAGCATCCACTGTAGATCTGTTTTTCCTAAATCCAAATTGTTCTGGATTCAGAATTTTGTTATTTTCTAAAAAGCTTGCAAGTCTTTCATAAAAAATCTTTTCAAAAATTTTGCTAAACACAGGCAGAATTGAGATTGGGCGATAGTTGCTTGGAAGGCAAGGATCGTCCTTTTTGAAGATCGGGATGACTTTGGCCGTCTTCAGGAGAGACGGAAAAGTTCCCTTTTCCAAAGAAAAGTTTATCAGTTTTGTGAGTGGTCTCACTATGTGCCTGAAGCAACGTTTGAGAAGCCACACTGACATCCCGCTGGCATCACACTTTTTTTTGAGTTCAGCCCTTGTATCACACGTGCTACCTCCCCCTCACACACAGGAGCCAAAGCCTTGATACGAACACAACAAAGTTCAAGGTAATATATATATAAAATATTCAAAGGTTATATTTTGTAAATATGTTAATGTTTTTTAATACAAAAAGCGCCATTTCATCGGGGTTATAATGTTTTAAATGGATGAAAATAAGTTTAAAGTTGAGAAAATGCTGAATACGTGAAAACATACATGTATAAAGTAATCAAAGTTTATTAGAAATGGTTTATACATTGATTTGTTGTTGAAATCTATTAGATAATATTTAATTGTATTTATTACTTTTGATACAATATACTGTTAACCATAGTTATATCAATCATCAATCCCTTATTAACATTTTCTTTAAGAAAAGCAATAGTCATACTTTTTTACAAAAACAAGAAAGAAAGAAAAAAAGATGAAACACATGATTTATGAAGGCAGTATTCATGTATTGTTCCTCCAGTCCAAGAACTCCTTCACTGAGAAGAATAATTGTTGCAGGAGCCAGTTGGTGGTGGCAGTCTTCAGTCTATTCACAGGAAGCCTCTTCAAGTGGTCAGGTAGTTAGTTAAATAAAGCTGCACCTTTGTATGCAGGCATCTCATAAAGGCTGAGATGGTGAGGATCCAGGAGAAAGTTATGCCTGTTTCTAGTGTTGTATTGGTGCTGGTCCGCTGGTCTTGTTTGGTTAGAACTGATAGCATACATGATGGTCTCGTAGATATACAATGATGCCATCAAGATCTTGTGCTCTCTGAAGGCTTCTTTGCAGTTCTCACGATAGTTCAGTCTGGTGAGGGCCCTAATTGCTCTTTTCTGTACGACTAATACTCTTTGTAAGTTCTGGGCCGTTTTTCCACCCCAGGCCACTAAACCATATCTTAAGTGCAACTCAAACAGGACAAAGTTAGCAATTTTTGCTGTTTGGGGATCACTTATTTGTTTCATTCGTCTGATGACATATATGTTGCTGCTTAGTTTTTTAATGAGTTGATCTATATGGGGTGTCCATGAAAGAGTTTTGTCGATGGTTAAGCCGAGGTATTTGGTTGAGTCAGTAATGGAAAGCTGTGGAAGTGGGTCATGGTTGTTCTTAGCTAGATCACATTCATGCCACAGTATCGTTTTGTCATTTCAAAGGCAATAAAACTGAGAATGTCAAGCTGATCTTTGTTTCTGTTGCCAAGAACGATAGGCAATACACTTTATTGACATGTTCGTTGAGAACAGTACATGCGTCATTGGTACAGATTTCATGGTTGTATAAAAATTACATAGCTTAATCTAAGTTACAAGTTTAAAAATTCACTTTCTGAGTAAAACGGTCTCTCTTGTAGCCAGGCAGTTAATGCTTTTTTTAAACGTTTGGGTGGTTCATTCTTTAGGGATTCTGGAAGTTTATTGAAGTAGGCTGCTCCCTTATATGATGGTTTCCTGGCTGTGAGGCTCAGGTGGTGTACAGGCAGTGTGAAGTCAAGGACATGGCGTGTGTGACACTGGTGAAGGTCTCTGTTTCTAGTTTTTCTTGAGTGTACCGCATGCAGAATTACTTCTAGGATGTACAAGTTTACTACTGTGAGGATCTTCAATTTTCTAAATGCTTCCCGGCAGCTTTCTTGGTATTGGAGTCCTTCTAGAGCTCTTATTGCTAGTTTTTGCTGCCTGAGGATCTTCTCCATGTTGCAGTTAGCTGTTCCTCCCCATAGTGCTATACCATATCTGAGATGTGTCTCAAATAGTGAAAAGTAGGCTGTTTTAGCTGCGTCTTTATTGCTAATCTGTTTAATTCTGCGTATTACAAATATGCTGGTGCTTAATTTTTTGCAAAGCTGTTCAGTGTGTGCTTTCCAGGTTATATGTTCGTCAATTAATATACCAAGGTGATTTGTTTGGTTTTTTGTTTCTAGGTCGGTGATTGGAAGATGTGTATTTTTTTGCCTGGTGGAGAAGTTTATTTGAACAGTTTTATTGTCATTTAGCACTAAGTTGTTCGAGATGCAGTATTGTTTTGTTGTGATTAGGGCGCTGCTTAGACTTCTGGCAAGGTGTTGCGTGGTTTTGTTAGATATTGTTATGACAGTGTCATCTGCGTACATGGTTGTGTGGCAGATGCGCTCTAGGTAGTCAGGTAGGTCGTTCGTAAGCAGTAGGAACAGGACCGGGCCCAGCACTGATCCTTGTGGCACTCCCATCTGCATGTCGGCAGTTTTTGACTGAACTTTTTCTAATAAATTGTTTTTAGTGTATTGGATTTCCACCAGCTGTTTCCTGTTGTTTAGGTAGTTCCAGAACCAATCTGCAGTTTTATCTTTTACACCCATGCTTTTTAGTTTTTGAAGAAGGCGTTTATGATTTAAGCAGTCAAATGCTTTTGTAAAGTCTAAGAATAAACTAGTAGCAGTGTGGCCCTCTTCCAGTTTGTCTATGACATGCTCTATAAGTTGAATCAAGGCCGTGGTTGTGGATCGTCCTTTCATGAAACCATGCTGATGTTTAGTTAGTAGGCTATTGTGCTCAAGATATTGTAAAAGTCTTTCCAGTACTATTTTTTCAATAATTTTGGAGAAGGTGGATATGAGTGATATTGGTCGGTAGCTAGTCATGTCGGTGGTTGGTCCTTTTTTGTATTTCGGGTATACTTTTGCTGTTTTTAGTTTTTCAGGGTAAATCCCTTGTTGTAAGGATATGTTTATGATGTGTGTTAGGGGATCAGAAATTTCTTCTTTACAGATTTTTGCTAGTTTTGATGAGATGTTATCTAGGCCAGATGAGGTTTTTGTTTTCATGGAGTCTATTGTTTTCTTCACTTCTTCTTTTGTTGTTGGTTCGAACTGAAAAGTGTTGTTAGTGAGTGGCGGGGGATTTTGGCTTGTAGTATTTGTGGCATTTAAGTGGCTGTTTTGGAGAGTTCTTTGTGCTATTGAGGAGAAAAATTTGTTAAAGCAGTCTGCTACTTCTGCAGGGTTGTGAAGTATTTTTCCATTGATTTGAAGGTGTATTTGGTTGTTCGTTTTGTGTCTGGCTGTCTTCTCTTTGTTTATTATTTGCCATAGGGCTCTGGGCTTATTTTCGGAGTTACTTATATGTGCTGCTATCGACTCTTTTTTGAGCTTTTTGAGCTTTAAGTCGTAGTCCTTTTTCCTGGCTATTGTCTCTGTTTTGTCTTCTATTCGGCCTGTGCACTGCTCTTTTTCTAGGGCTCGGATGTACTGTTCCTTAAGTCTTGTGCATTCAATGTCCCAGGTCTGGGTTTTGTTATGTTTATTTTTGAAGGTCTTCAGTGGGCAGGTGTTGTCAAGGGTTGCTTGGATGATATTGTGGAATATGTTGTAAGCTGCGTCAGTGTTATTGGAGTGGTACACAGCATCCCATTTTTGTTTGGCTAGAGTTGATTTGAAGTTTTCTATTGATTTTTTGTTGAAATTTCTCTTCTTTGTTTTAATTTTGGTGGGACAGTGTTTTACTATGGTTAGTGTAGTTAATTGTGCTGTGTGGTCAGAGAGGCCGCTTTGGATTACTGATGTTTTTACTAATTCTGGGTTTATGTTAGTGCACACCCAGTCTATTGATTTTGAAGTTTCATGGGTGATTCTTGTGGGTGGGAGCTGCATCCTTACCAAGTCAAATGCAGCGAGAAGTTCTTTTAATTTAGTGTTATCACTGTTCTCCTGCAGATTGTCGGCATTAATATCACCCATGACTATGATTTTTTTGTATATGCTAAGTGCTTTGTCCAGTACATTTAATAGTATATCGATGGCATTGTCTATCTTTGTGCTTGGCGGTCTGTAGACCCCGAGGACATTTATTGTTTCCTTTCTAAGTTTGATTTCGAAAAGGGCTGACTCACAGATAAGTTCAGTTTCATCTGAGCTGGTTTCTAGTAGTTTTACAAATTTTTGTAGGTCTTGTTTAACATAGCCTGCCACTCCTCCCTTAATGTGGTTCTTTCTCGTAAAGCCTCCAACGAGAGAGTAGCCTTCTATGTTTGTTCTTTCTAGTTTTTCTTGATTAAGTCCATGCTCTGTTAATATAATAAAGTCTGGTTTATTGTGGCTTAAAAAATGATTTAGCCTTTCAATTTTGTTTGACAGCCAGTTAATATTCTGGTGAAGGAGAGTGAATTGATTAAGATTTGTGTTTTGTTCTGTTGGTGTAGCTATTGTTATGTGTGTTCTTTTCCCTTCAGGCCCGCTTCTAAAAAAGGGCTGTTATTTGGTAGTGTGGTGTATTTAGGGTTTTCAGGGGATGGTAATTGTCTGTTTGTTTCAGGGTTTAAAATACTGTTCAGAGGTGGTGGAGGATGTAGCGATTTTTGTTTTACATTTTCCAGTTTTAATTTTTTAGTTTGCTTATAGTAGAAGTCAGCTATGGTTTCACCAGAGTTGAGTTTTGTGGCTGTGATAGGAGGGGCTATTGTCACTTTGAAATTATTTTTGTAAGTTTCATTTTCGTGTATGGAATTTTCGGTTTGGAGCTTTGTAATGGTGTGGTCTGTTGTATGTGACTCTGTATTTAAGCCTTGGTTCGATCTGTACTTTGTTATTTGCAGTGATGCGCTGTAAACATTTCTCGTTTTCTGTGTCTTTGATTTTTTGTGTGGGATTGGAAATTCTTCTTCCTGTCCTTGCTTTGTTTGTTTAGGTGTTCTGGAAGTCATTGGAGTCGGAAGTGTGGCTGTTCTCAGGTCTTCAGTTTTGTCAAATGTCATATCTTCAGTTTTGTTAAATGTCATATCCTGTTTTTGTGTTGTAACACTCAGGTTCTCCAGCTTATTAAGTCGTAATTTCAGTTCGGCTAATTGTGTTAGTACATACATGTTTGTATTCATGGCCGGTGTTTCATTATTGCTTGTCTGTGTTTCTGAGTTTTTCAGTATTTTTTCAGATATTGTGTATTTGTCCATTGTGTTTCCCTTTTCAAAGTGAGATTTGCGTTGCATTTCTTGAGCCCTTTTTTCTAATTTGGTAATTGTTACTTCTTTTTCTTTGTCATGCTCTTCAAAGTTCTTCTTCAGCTGTTCTTGCATTTCTTTTTCTTTCACTAGCTGCTTTTCCAGTTCGTAAGCCAGATTTTCCAAGAAGTTATTTCTGTTCAGAATGCGCTCCTTTTCAGTTTCTAGTTGTGCTATTTGTTCTTCATAGATTAGTTCATTTTTGTTTTCTAGTTCTGAGATTTTTGTATTTAGCTTACAGTTCTGTAGGCTAGTTTGGTATAGGTCTTGTTTAAGTTTCTGGTTTTCAGCAAGTAGCGCACTCCCTACCTCTGCAGCTAAGGTGAGCGATGTTTCGAGGTCAGCGTTTTCTTGGTTTTCAAAGTTTTTTACTTTGGTTGTAATTTCCTCTATTTCAGTATCATGGATTTTAGGGATATTTAGGCTCGTGTTATTTCTTTCTTCCTTCCGTCTCTAAGATGTCGCATGGGGTGTTTTCAGATAATTGGTTCACAGGTGATTTTGGAATGTTAAGGCATTTCTTGCACATCCAATTTTTAATTTCATTTGTTGTTAGTTTTTTTAGTTGTTTGTCCTTAATGTTAACACAGCCTCCATGGTACCATAGTTGACATGAGCCAGTGCACTTAATAGATGAGTATTTGACTCCGATGTCACAGGCACCACAGGGGTATTTAGAGCCACTAGTTTTAATTTTGGACATTTTAAAAGTCAGTTTTTTAGGCTTTGGCTGCCTGTCTGTCGATTTTTGGTGGACAGGTTTAATTAAAATATGAATCAAAAAATGAGTCAAAATAGTTAAATCAATCAAGTTAGTATTTATTAAATTTATTTTAAGTATTTTTATACTCCTATAAAAGATTAACAATTTAAATACACTCAAGCCAGTAATATGAGTTTACTAGTATTTTTACATATATTTAAGGACTGAGTATATTTCAATCAATATGTATGTATTATTCTATAGGAGTGATGTGGAAGTAATATTGTTTTTTATTTAATACTTGTCGTTGGTATTAGAACCACACAAGTCTCAGTGGTAATCGCAAGTTGTTATCAGTGGTTAAAGGTCAACTTTCTCTAGCCTTTACAAACTAGATAGGTTGATTACTGTTTGTACAGGTGCTTCTCATGACGGCATCTGGCTATTGTATAGTCCACATTGTGACTCACGTAGTGCAGTGATTGTAAATCTAAGATAGTTTTTCCAAATCCTTTTTTATATTAGTCATCTACAAGTTTGTTCAAAAACATTTTTATGAATTTTAATTTCAATATAAAGAACTCACAGTGTTTCCTTGTTAATTAATAAGATTGGATTAAATCTTCAGATACATGTGATTTTTATGCTAGTCTAACCATACCTTGCAGTAAGTCCATTTATATTTGATAAAACATTTTATATTTTTAAAATACCTCTTGAAATTTATTGTCTAATTTTGTTCAGTGCATACAAAATTTCACTATAGTATTGAATAAAACTTAAAAATATTTTGTTTAAATGGTAAAATTACTTATAAATGTAGAGCACATAATCATTTCAACCACATTTTAATTAGTCAAATCACCACGATGGCTGTGTCATATATAAAATAGTTTGACAATAGTTGAGCAGAAAGGTAGAGAGGTCGTTTGTCAAAAGTATAAAAAGGATTGGTCCAAGCACAGAGCCTTGAGGTAGCTTCTTTTCACTTCCTGTGGATTAAAGGTATACTTGTTCTTCCTTAAATAAATATTAGTAATAAAGATAGTCCCTTATATTTGTTTGTTGAATTTCTTCAGTCTTGGTTTGGGAGTGCCGATGGCCGAGTGGTCTAAGATATCGAACTTTGGATCTGTGATAGAGATAATGCAAATCCTGTCTGTGACTGTTGCTCTTTTTATCACTACCATCAACCATGTACTGTATCAATTCTCCTCCTTATTCTGCGTGATAAGATCCTCTCACAGGCCAGTGGCCTATGAGGACAAGCAGAATAAGGCTTAAAAACAATTTGAACAAGATTAGTACAATGTTATATTTCATTATAGAAATACTAGTATTTGTTTCTGTTGAGTTACTTAGAAATATGATAAAATTATTAACTTATACATAATTTACCCTAATTACCTGGGCAGCAAGCTGCAGCAATAATGTTTTATAGTTAATATTGGTAGTTATTTTGAAAAAATATTGTGAACTTTTGGCGATAATTGTTTTTTTTAATTCTATACATTTCCTTATAAATGTCAGGCCTCTTAGATGATAATACGTGTTTATCTTAAAAATAACTATATTACTATTATGGCTATTATTTACTCTAATCATACAGAAAAGAAAATTTTAAATCTTCCCTGCAGACAAAAGAAGAATTGTGTCAGCCTACTACTGATTGGAATCAGTGATGCTCAGCCAATTTCAATGGTGTTCATTAAGTCAAGTTTCATAGCAGTGTTCAAGTAATGAAAGAGCTAGGAGGGTACTAAAACACAAATGTGGGCTGCAATCAAATTTAGTCTCCAATTTTTAACATTAACTTTCTATTCTATTATTTTTTTATTCTAAGAATAAAAATGTCAAATTTATTTACTCTACAATTTTCTTGTTGCTATCATGGTTACCCAGAAGACCAATGTAAAAAATATTCTGTAACTCCCAGCCAAATTCAGTGGAGTGACATGCACCATCATCAAACTCAGTTTTTTCTATACAGAGTGAGGAAATCAACCATCCGCGATATAGAGGCTGAAAAGAAAAATTTATCTTCTTTGTTTTCGAAAAAAACCCCTATATTTCACCCATATTTTTACTATTACCCCATTATTAATTTTAGCAAATCCAAGGTTATCAAAGAAGTACTATTTCTAAAACTATGTTACTGATTTTCTATTATTTTGTAAAATAATAGAAAATTGATATTTCCAATAAGAAGAGCTCCTCCTCCTTCATTGCGATATGTTACTGATGTCACTTTTCAGCAAATTTCAAATTTTTAAAAGGAGTATAAATTTAGGATACTTCAAACTTGTACAACCTAAAAATTTCAAATTGCAAGGTATGATTTTCATTACGCATCAATAGCTCTCTTAAAAACTACAATTTGTTGTGTTTAAAGTTTGAATTTATCATAGATGGTTAAGAAATGGTACCAAAAATATAAATTTTTATGACCTTTTATTGCATTACAGCATTTTGAACTCCTGTATTTGCTATAGGTCTTTCTTTCTTAGTGATTTAGTTATAATTTTTTTACCTTCATAAACTTTTTCCTTGTTAGATACTGTAATTTAAGTAATTATTATTCCTACAATTATCTAGGTTCTAACTATTTCAGTCCAACAGTTATATTATTCAACTAATTTTATTTACATATTTTTTTATTGTAATCCATTGTTTTCCAAACACAGTTCTGTCCTGGAACTGAAGTTTTCTACAGGCCTTAAGACCTCTTCTCCATTTATCGACTGAACAGCAGCTCCGATTCATTGCATCAGGTCCTCTCAAGTCGTGGGCCTGTATGCACAAACAATGTCTTTTAAGCTTACCACAAGTATTAGTCCATCCATGGTAAATCCAGGGATCTAGGTTGTTAATTGACTGGTCCTTCCCTCCCAATCCATTTTTGCAGATATTACTCATCTAGAATTTGTTGCTTCAGAGTAGTGGGATGGTCCCCCAACATGTACAAACCACATGGATAGTTTGTTCAGGAATATTCAACTATAAATTAGGCAAGTAATGAATGAGGAAGTTTTACACATTTCTGCCCAAGTGTCCTTAAAAACAAGGGCAACAATTTGGTTACCAATAATACCGCATGAAGTACAGTATTGAGGGTCTAGTACTTTTGGCTATCTACCTCTTGCATCTCGTGGGAATTCTCAAAAACCCAGAACCTCATATTGTGACGGTTCACTTCTCCATCGCTCCGGATGGTTGCTTCATCACACCATAAATTGTTGCAAAAAACTGACTGATTAACTGAAAGAACTAAAATGTGATAAGACATGATTATCACTTCTCCCAAACTTGTTCAAAAAAGTTCAGTAGTTTGTGAAGATAAGCTTGTCCAAACCGGTAGGAAGTAACAACATACAAACACATGTACAGATTAATTAAAAACAGGTTAAAACATAACTGGCATTGTTATTTGGTTTTTGTTATTAAAAAAATCCACCACAAGTCACTAATAGATCAAATGTAATCAATGTTTAAATTTGATAGGAATTCACACTTTTGCTATATGGCATCTTCCATTACACAGAAAGTCCTTTAGAAACAAGTGGTAGACACTTTTGAATATCCTAAGGCAAGGGTAGCAGAACACTACAGTGCAATAAATGCAACGAATCGTCGTATTTTTTTGGGTTCACATGAAATGATAAAAAAACTCATAGTTTGAAAATTGTAAGGCCCTTTTTTAATAACCTTAAATTTTATATGTTGAAAGACTGGCAATTTGTAACCTGATCCATCCACAAGAGGGCAGTACACAGGAATTTTATAAACATATTTTTAATTAATCCTAGATAAAATTGGTTATCATTTTAAAATTCTTTATTACAAAAACATTGATTTGATTAAAAATAAATACGAACTTAATAATAATGGTAACAATTATAAGAATATATACATAAAAAAAATTAAGTGCTTATATAAGAAAAAATGGAAACTTTAATATAGTTCAATTTTTGTTAACTTCTATGAGACGCCTTTTAGAATTTTGGATTACTTATTTGTGAGTGAAAACTATATTGATCTAAAGATCAAGATATATGCGAAAATTCACCAGATCATGGGACATAGTGTCATAGTAGTTGGTGAAACTCAACGACTTAGGTAAATGCCCCAGAGTGAACGCAGTCACAACGATGATAGCCTTTACCATGTAGCCTCTACTGCCAGTGCATAAACAGCAATTACCAATACTATTTATAAATGACGGAAATGAAAAATTAAAATTTATAAATAGAAATTTTAACAATCACTCATGGCACTGTTTATTGTTTCCATAGTGAAGTAAATTAAAAGTTTATTCAAAATTTGAAATTGAAATGAAAACATGCTACAACGTTTAGGTCCGATTTTCTTATAATTATTCAAAACTCCAGCTGTGCCCAAATTGTTTTAAATTGCCCTCCACAATGATTGATAGTCAGTTAAAGAGTTGATATTAGAATGTCGAGCAGTTTTACCCCATTCTAATGGGCCAAGAAGAATGTGCCACCTCTGGTTCAAGATGGCCAGAGGTGATTGTATGGTTCCACGCTGGAGAGTGGTGTAGAAAAGGATGGAGGATAGTGAATCTTTCTTCGATGTAGCACTCTGCTGGTCCAAGGCTCCATGGCTGACAGCACTGAAGAAATCTCTTGTATGTATATCATTCATCAATGTAGCGCCCTGCTGGTCCCAGGCTCCATGACTGACAGCACTGAAGAAATCTCTTGTATGGATATCATTCTTCGACGTAGCGCTCTGCTGGTCCCAAGCTCAATGGCTGACAGCACTGAAGAAATCTCTTGTATGGATATCATTCTTCGACGTAGCGCTCTGCTGGTCCCAGGCTCAATGGCTGACAGCACTGAAGAAATCTCTTGTATGGATATCATTGTTCGACGTAGCGCTCTGCTGGTCCCAGGCTCAATGGCTGAAAGCACTGAAGAAATCTCTTGTATGGATATCATTGTTCGACGTAGCGCTCTGCTGGTCCCAGGCTCAATGGCTGACAGCACTGAAGAAATCTCTTGTATGGATATCATTCTTCGACGTAGCGCTCTGCTGGTCCCAGGCTCAATGGCTGACAGCACTGAAGAAATCTCTTGTATGGATATCATTCTTCGACGTAGCGCTCTGCTGGTCCCAGGCTCAATGGCTGACAGCACTGAAGAAATCTCTTGTATGTATATCATTCTTCGACGTAGCGCTCTGCTGGTCCCAGGCTCAATGGCTGACAGCACTGAAGAAATCTCTTGTATGGATATCATTCTTCGACGTAGCGCTCTGCTGGTCCCAGGCTCAATGGCTGACAGCACTGAAGAAATCTCTTGTATGGATATCATTCTTCGACGTAGCGCTCTGCTGGTCCCAGGCTCAATGGCTGACAGCACTGAAGAAATCTCTTGTATGGATATCATTCTTCGATGTAGCGCTCTGCTGGTCCCAGGCTCAATGGCTGACAGCACTGAAGAAATCTCTTGTATGTATATCATTCTTCGACGTAGCGCCCTGCTGGTCCCAGGCTCCATGGCTGACAGCACTGAAGAAATCTCTTGTATGGATATCATTCTTCGACGTAGCGCTCTGCTGGTCCCAGGCTCAATGGCTGACAGCACTGAAGAAATCTCTTGTATGGATATCATTCTTCGACGTAGCGCCCTGCTGGTCCCAGGCTCAATGGCTGACAGCACTGAAGAAATCTCTTGTATGGATATCATTCTTCGACGTAGCGCTCTGCTGGTCCCAGGCTCAATGGCTGACAGCACTGAAGAAATCTCTTGTATGGATATCATTCTTCAACGTAGCGCTCTGCTGGTCCCAGGCTCAATGGCTGACAGCACTGAAGAAATCTCTTGTATGGATATCATTCTTGGATTTTGCAATATTTTTCACATACAGTATATGCAGCTGGATCTTTCAAAATTCTGTCAAGGAGTCGTCTCAGTTTTGTAACACAAGACTGGGGGGTGGTGGAGGGTTGATGTTCATGTAACTGTTTCATTTATGTTGTAATTAAAATTTTGAAAACTAATTTTTGTGTACAGATTAATTTTAAAAACAGGTTAAAACATAACTAGCATTGTTATTTGGTTTTTGTTATTAAACAAAACCACCAAAAGTCACTAATAGATAAATTGAATCCAATGTTTAAATTTGATAGGAATTCACACTTTTGGTATATGGCATCTTTCATTACAAGGAAAGTGTTTTAAAAACAAGTTGTAGACACTTGAATATCCTAAGGCAAGATTAGGAGATACTAAATACAATGAAATTTTGTATAAAGATTATTATTTTTGGTACCATTTCTCAGCCGTCCAACATAAAGACAAACTTTAAATAGAAAAAAATTAGTTTTAAGAGAGCTATAGTTTATATAATGAAAGTCGTACCTTGCTATTTGAATTTGTTAGGTTTTGCCAGGTTGAAATCATCTATTTGAACTAATTAAAAAAATTGGATAAATGCTGAAAAGTGACAACTGTAAATAACTTTAGAAAAAGCATTTCTTTGATAACCTTGGATAAAAATTTGGAATTTTGAACAGCAAAACAAATTGTGTAACGTACAACTTTGACAATAAATTTGGACCAACCTGTATACAAAAAACAAAATAAATTAAAAACTTTTTTCCAAAATAATCAGTGACCTTTAAAATGAGGTTTGGCTCGACTTACCTTTACATTTGAAAATCTTTGACCCTTACTCCTCCAAAAGTGCCATTTTGGGGTATTTTTGAGCGATAATTAATTCTCTGAATTCTTTGGGGTTGAAATATGGGCGTTTTTACTAAAACAAAGAAAGTAGGTTTCTCTGTTCAGCCGCTTTACATCGTGGACAGGTGGTCTGCCTTACCCTGTATATCAATAAAGCTTTATGCAAAATTTCAAGCCTATAGATCAGATAGTTTTTAAGATATGTGGACAGACAGAGAGTTAGACAGAAATATCACAGACATTTTTCCAGCTGCTCAAGTGATAGGCTTCGCTGACGATCAGCCAATAACTACTCATCCTAGTTGAAATATCCATTTTGAGGTACTCTAAATGAGTGAGAAGTTCTCCCTGTATTAACTGCTAAGAGGTCACAAGATAATTAAATTATAATTTGTACTAAAAAAACAGATTTTCATAATTTAAGTTAATGTTGAGATTTGCATCTTTGTTTTGTGAATGCTTAAATAAGATGGCACAGATAATATATTATATAAAATTATATTATTAATTAATTATACAGGGTGGCGCAAAAGTCACTGGACAGTTGGTTAAAACAAGACTAGATTTATTTGAAATTATTTTTATTACAAACAATACTTACAATTATTTTTTATATTCAAATTGTTTTCCGTCTTCATTAATACATCTTTGAAGTCTTTCTGGAATACTGTTACATACTCTACGGCATAGTGTGGGATCATTGTCCAAATCATAAAATGCGTCATGTATGTACTCTTTCAGTTCATCAATAGTATGAGGCTTTCGAGAATAAATAGAGTCCTTGACTACTCCCCATAGGAAAAAATCCATTGGTGTGATATCTGGTGAACGTAGGGGCATGTCAATATCTGCCCTTCGACCAATAACTTTTCTTTGGAAACGTTCGTTTAAATAATCGCAAACGGCAGTGGCGTAATGTGTGTGTAATAATAATTCGAGGACTACAGCTTTAAACACGTGTCACATATGAACTCACTAGTTTGATTGTTGTGTGTTTCATTGCATTCTATTGTCAACTTAAAAAGGCATAATTACCAACATTTAGTAATACCAACATCACGAACGAAAACTATTGCACTACGTCTTGCTGTTATTTTTTTCTTCTTTTTACTGTCCAGTGACTTTTGCGCCACCCTGTATATAAAGCTAGTAGTTCAAAATTTAAAAAAAATTAATTTTAATTTGGGTTAAAAGTATTACATAAACAATATTTAAATAGATGGTATAATTTTAAAGATATCTGGCATGAAATTGGTTACCTTTGTATTGCTGTTCAATTGTTTAGAGTTTTAGTTTGTTTAAATCGAACAAAAGCTATATAAAAAAGCAAATCTGTTTAAGAATTACTCTTAAGGTTTTAATTAAAAACTCACCCTATTACATACCAATTAAATACCTCAAACCTAATTCCCAAGAACAAAATCTGTAAGTCATTACGTGATGAAAGAACTGAACTCTTAGTCTTTAATAATTTGCATGCACTTTAGAAACATATTTTACTACTAAATTTTAAAAAATAACCTAGATCGTACCAAAACTTATTTACCTTGCATAATGATACTGAAAACATTATTAGATAACTGAATAAAAATGAATGATACGTATCAAAAAAATTAAACCAAATTTATTTAACATTTCAATATTTTTAAACAAGGACTATCAAACCAAACTTTTGTATTTGAAAGAAACAATTTTTTTTCATTATTATTCTATGCACGAGTAAAACCCCATAAAACGAGGTGGTTGCATAAAATATGTTAAATTACTTAAGACAAGTAAATAAAGTATCAAAAATAACAACAGTGAAGGGGCCTGATGAGAGTAAGCACAATGGAGTGGATTGTGAAATCTATATCGAATAAGCTGTACAAAACCTTTTAATTAGGGCAAAACCTGACTTCGCAACTTATGTGTTGTGAGATCATTGACACCGACTTGATTGTGATGCACTCCACAATAGCCTATATTCTAAGCAATTTGCTTACCATTGATAATAGCTTTCTTTGATCTCCAATACAATTTACAAATTGTTTAAGAGTCAGCTCTCAAATATTGCAATGGAGAGTGACAATAGCTAGAAAAGAAGAATAATATTTCTATGAAAACTCCTCAAGTGAGTAAAATCCCTAGGAGTCCTCTATTATGTCTCAGAAGAGGAGGAAGCCCGTTTTGACAATAATACTCCTATAAACATAAGCAAGTGAATTTATAGGCAAAGAAATTATCAACTGGTAGAAAACTTGAAAAAACTTCTTTCCTAAACAATCCAAGGTGCTTGTATCAGTAGACAGCCAAGGAAGAGGGTATTCATGTACCCTTCAAGAACAGATTGGGAAGTTCACTATTGAGACATTATTCAAGCCAAACGCATTATTGAGTGCTGTTGTGAAAAGTGAACAATTTGACTTTACAGGTGGGAATAATATGGTCATTTTCAGTGCATCTAAGGATACAAAACAGGTAATAAAAGAAAAGTCTTCATAAAAATTTTGGAAATTTTAACTCCTTGAGTACAGAAAACCAATGCCATTGTTCCTAGTATTCCTCAATGCTATGACAATCCAGTCCTTAATGTAAAGATTGATGAAACAAATAATTGGAATGTTTATTCAAATTGGCAAAACTGCACACAAAATGACACTTATTCAGTACCCTAAATTCAACAAGTATGACCATACCACGCACATTGCATTTTAGCAAGTCTGGAAAACTTTAATTCTGTCAGATGATAGCAATTGTAACAGATCAATATAGGAAATAATATTAGAAAGAGTAGATATTCGCAGGAAACTGCTGCGGGCGGTAATTGTTATTGCATCACCCTAGAGAAGTGCAAAAATCACTATTACGTCACCCTGTCTGAATAAATTTTAAACAAATTAAAATATACAAAATGCATTAAAATAGACTGGAATTATTAATTACAACTTATATTAACTAAGATAACATATAATTTTTTATATTATTTTAAACCTGACTCAGGGTGCAGCAAGATCAGTGAAATTGTTGGGTAGGTACTCGTATCTTCACAAGCTCTAAACTAACTTATCTGACCTTATTGAAAATCTCTGCAAATGGATTTCTCGTGCAAGTTATTTGCTGTGGACATTAAGAGAGATTGTCTCTGTGGGATACTTGAGGATGATTTACTTTGGATTATTTCATTACATATGGTTTGATTTTATTGGGCGGTTCCACTGCAATTTCAACAATTCTGCTAATCTAAAAAAGATAATAAGAACGCTCTGTAAAGCAGGCCATTTGGATCACTGGCGACCTCTAATTATACATTTCAAAATTCCGACAGACATTAACATTTACATTTATCAAATCTGAATAAATGATATATTTCTTATAAACTTACAAAATTGAATTAACTTAACAATGATAGGAAAAATACACTGACCTCTTTTACAAGTAGTGAGGTCAGCGACCAAAAAAATTAATAAAAATCTAAAATGTTTACAACAATTAATTTCCAATTACAGGTTTAAAACAAAATAAATTTCTATGTCTAGCTCCTTAAAACATATCTAAAAATATGAGCTTCTGCAGCGTCCACAATCATTCTGCGAACCTAAATCAATTATTATATTATACTAATAGTAAATCTTAATACTAAGGTAAATCTTAATATTCACTAAAACTAACTTACATCTGTTTTCCGCCAGACAAGACTTTCACTCCCACTTTACAAGAAATAAATCTAAATTTGATATCCTCAGGACCGATTAGTAAAAAACTAGCTCTTTAAGCAAAATAAATTGTGTATAATTTGTTATTATGTTACAAGATTCTGTTCAGTTTGCTCCACTCAATAATTTTAATAATAAATTAATTATCTGGTTACAAAACTATTCATTTTATAGTATTCAAGAGTTTTTAAATTGTGATGTAAATATAACTTTTTTAAATAAACAACTTAATATCTAATCTAAGCTAGACTAACTTTGCTTATCTTTATTACAATTATTGACAAAATGCATATTGTATTGTATTATTATTACTCCAATGAACTTTGTACTTAACTATGTTTATTTCATATTGATGATCAATTTGATTTGACTGAACAAACTGATTTACATAGCGAGTTGTTTATCCACTAGCTGTTGTAGCAACTTTTCTTTTTTTATAATCGTAATTAATACAAAGTGCTATGTGAATTGCTTTCTTTTTCTATTGCAGGATGGAACATATCTATAACAATAAGGGATATAAAAAAAGATTAATGAAAAATATAGTATTAATTTACAATAAAACTCAGTGATATCGGATCGTCATTAGGCGTTTTCCACATAGTTAGACATCTACAATAGATCATTGCCCTGGCATTTTTATCAAGGTTTTCCCGTAATAAAAGATCGTCACCATGGCACACAAAGGATTCTTCTTCTTCTAAGGATTCTTTTTCGTGGCATATTGCCATGTACTTTAAGCCTCAAGGGTTTTTACGCACTTGGAAGTATACCATGAGGTCAACCAGTTTACAATTTCAGCAGTTCTACAAACCACCAAAAACAACCAAGCAGGTCCCCCTGGGACAATTCACCACCCTTGTCGAGACTAACAAAAATGGCGTAGCACTCCCTTACTATTGCAGAACAGGCGGATCTGTTACTTCCTCGATACTTGTGGAACTTTTAAGGAGTCTAAAAACAAAACTATCTCCAGCTGACGACACGGGGTGTAACAGCTGATCATGGGGATAAGGTCCTTCAAGTCAATCTGCAGCACAGTAAAGCGGCTTCAGCTGTGTTCTGTAGACGTTTTCTGCAGGAAGAATTTCACGTAGCCCTGATAAAGGAACTCTGAATTTGTAAGGGTAAGGTATCATGACAGGGGTAAATTTTTTTGCCCTTGTCCATAATGTCAGAGCATGTATTGCTGTAAACAAGGTGTACAGCATTCCTGCTCTGGAATTTTGCTCCAAGGATCTTCCCATTGTCTAATTAATTGGGAATGGCACTGGATGATGAATGTTCCATATGATGATGTGGATTTCACAACCTCCAGAGAGATGGCTGCTTTGGTGGATCATACTGTGAGGAGTGGTGTAGAATTGGTGATTGGCTGTGATGCTAAGGCACATAGTGAGGCATAAGGCAGCACCACACAAATAGCAGAGGCAAATTGATTCTGGAATATATAACATCTCATATTCTAGTGATTACAAAATGTGGATAATGCTCCTAGTGCACATTTTCATCCCATGTTTGATGGGTAGCATGGTGAAAGATTCACACAGAATCTTTTCTGGCTGCTAATTCACATAAATAAACAGGTATACTGGTAGATAAAAATAAAGAGATATTATTGAGTTCCTGAGTGTACAATTAATGAGGTTCAAGAATAAGTCGATGGTGTAAACCAAATTTATAAATTATTAAATAGTAAACATGACCAATATACCTTTAGTCAATTACTGAGTTCAGAAATTCATGTAACCTTCCATATCCATCCAGTACAACAAAGATAAGGTTTAGAAAAACTCCAATTAACAGAACAAACTTTTACTCATAAAAATATATTATAAAAACATTCTATAAAAAATTAAGTATAACATAGACTATAAAAATCCTTTAACACCTACAGCAAGAATTACAACAGAGTAATGAAGTATAATGCAAAAATAAAACATTAAAAAATAAAAAATATAGAAGGCACAAACATTACTTTACATGAATTATCATAATTTAAAATCTTATTTAACCTATAATGTAAACAGCTTGAAGAATATCTTGCTTTGGCATTGATTGTACTTGGAGATAATTCATTTAATCATGCAATTATGAATTAAATGTTGAAAACTTAAAAAAAAATCTTAATGCCATAATTTTTAGACAGTTGAAGAATGTAGAGAATCTTGATCTAGTAAATTAATTGCCAATTCTATACAATCATAAAAAAATCTTAAAGTGAAAAAAGTTCATACTAAACCAATTACTATAATTAATACACCTTGAATATCTCACAATTTAGCGATAAGATCACCATATTTTGATAAAAATTTGTCAAATCGCTTCATAACTTCACTATAATGAGGTTGCAAGTCCCCACGCACTCTCTCCATGTAGGCTTTCAGAATCGGCCGGTCTTTGCCCACATCATAACCTCCAAGTCCTGTAAAATAAAAATTCCTTTAATCAATTTCCGTGGAGGTCAGTTTTTTTAATAAAGAAAATTAGAACCATTAACAATTGATCTATCAAGTTTGAAATTCAATAAGAGAGGCTACATAGTGGGCAAACCTCCTATGGAAAGCAAAGCTCTATGGAATGTAATAAACAGTAAAAGAAACGGACAACAACAGTTGTAATCTCAAATCTGTATTGCAAACAAATAATGAAATAATTGACAATGCTGCTGAAGTTTCAGAACACTTTTTTTACTAAGGTAGCTGAATTGACTTTAAAACAGATCTTAGGAAACCAAAATGACAACCTGCTGAAAATAGATGAGTACCAAACTTCATTAATTTTAACCCCAACTAACAATAAAGAAGCAAGAGCTGTCATAAACTCCCTTAAATCAATACCACTGAGTGGAGTAGAAGAATATTCATCAATACTCGTAAAACAATGTGCTGACACCACCTTTAGTGAGCATTATAAGCAAATCATTTACCCTTGGTCAATTTCCCACTGGATGGAAAATATTCAAACTGTATCCAAAACAAAATAGGACCAACAACTGAAGTACAAAATTATCGACCCATATCACTTTTTTAAAAGAAAAAAGTTATATGGGTGGAAATAAGTTGTTCTTAACAAACTTATGAAACATACAGTAATTCAATCTAATTACCAAATCCCATCATAGGTTCTTGAAAGGACAATCTACCACTTCTGCCATTATTAGCCTTGTTTAGTAAACCATTGATTAAATTGACAAATAAAATTACATATCTGCACTTTTCATTGGCTACAGTAAAACCCTTGACTGCCTACAACATGATTTGATCTCAAGGAAACCATTATATTTTTGGAATCAGAGGTACATTCAACAACTGGTCCTCAAGTTATCTATCAAGACAATCCCAAATAGTTGAGGTGCAGAGCACTAAACTTGGCCTTTCAAACTCATATTAATCGCACCCAATGCATGTTACACAAGGATTACCTCAAGGATCCGTCCTAGGTTCAGTTCTCTTTGTTCTTTTTATCAATGATTTCCCAACATACCTCCAAGACCACAATACTACTTGTGTGATGTATGCAGATCAACACTCTTGATTAAATACCACTGCTGAAGGAGTGTATGTTACTGCATCCACTAAATAAGGCTCTGAAATATTGTAGAGGAAAAAAAATGGGTGTTAACCCATTCAAAACAATACACGTAGATTTCAGTTAAAAAAGGACCACACTCCCAACATATCTGACATAAAAACTGAAAGCCATGCAAGATTCCTTGGTGTCCATATGGATGGGAATCTCACCTGGACTAAGCAAGTAGACAGCCTCTATAAAAATCAGCACTGGCATATATGTTGGTGGATAAAATGGATTGGAAATATGCACCAAGGACAGCTTACCTTTCATTAGTGGAAACCTATATGAGATACAGGCTTATCGTGTGGGATGGATCCTCAGCTAAAAATCTCAACAGGGTGCTCATACTACGGTAAAAAGCCATAAGAACCCTTGCTGATCTTGAAACCCAATAAAGCTACAAGTATGCTTTCCAATCCATGGGAATAATGACCATTACTAGTCTGAACTTTGACAGAGTAATTCTGCATGCTCATCAGCAGAATTCTAAGCAAGGAAGAACCTCCACTCACATAACATACGTCACGCAGCTGACTTTGTTCTGCCTTCACACCATACAGCACTTTTTGAAGAAAAGCCATCTAACATTCGGCCAAAAACTGTGTAAAAAAGTAAAATTATAACTGGTTGTTCTGTATGAGTTAAATAGCATAGATGATAAATTTGACTATTTTTTTAGACTATTTTTTTAAATAAATTTATGAAACATTGTGAATATTGCTTTTCCTATTAAGTATGTACCAGCTGTTAGGGATTATTGTAAACTTCCCTCTTGGTATAATACAGACCTCAAAGAACTTAAGGAAAGTTGTTTATATATGTATGCTCAGTATAAGTCTACAGGCATAACCTACTTTAAAGAATGTTATATGAAATTAAAGAAGAAATATAAAAGCGATGTTAGAAGTTGTAAGCTACGTTTTAATTGTGAGAGGGTGTCATCTGCTAAAAATAAACCTAAAATTATGTGGTCTATTATTAATGAAAATATAAGTAATAGTGATAGGTCTAAAAGTACAGAAGTTGGAAGTAGTCTAACAGCTTGTGATTTCAATAACTTTTTTGTGAATAGTTGTAAATGATCTCATTGCTAATGTGCCTTTTTCTAGTCAGTCTATGTCATACTATTTAAGTAAGTTAAGTTGTAATGTGTCTAACTGTGAATTTAGTATTACTGAAGTAAAGGTTGAACAGATGTATGATGCTATTAATTTGTTAAGTAATAGTTCATGTCTGGATGTGTATGGTTTTAATTCTGAGCAGTTGAAACTTGCTGCACCTTTTATTGCCGAAGCTCTAGCCTATCTCTTGAATCTTTGTATTATAATGGTACATTTCCAAGGTGCCTTAAGCTGGCAAAGGTTATACCACTGTATAAAAAAGGTTCACGGAAAGAACATAAGAGGTTTTAGACCTGTCTCGATAATTCCAATTGTTTCAAAAAGTGTTTGAGGTAATAATAAATAGGCAAGTAATTCAGTATTTTGAAAGTAACCTATTGTTATCAGATAGTCAGTTTGGTTTTTAGGCCTAAGAGAGGAACACTAAATGCTATTGTAAAATTTATGAAGAACTGTATTTATGGTGTAGATGATAAAAAAAGTGGTCATAGGCAAGTTCTTCGACATGTCTAAAGCCTTCGACACGGTAAATCATGAAATTTTGTTAGATAAACTTAAAGTATTATGGTTTTGATGATCTGTCTTTACAATTTTTTTAAATCATATCTCAAAGAGAGATATCAAATGGTTGCTTTTAATGGAAGCTCTTCTCAATACAATGCAGTTACAGCAGGGGTTCCACAAGGATCCATTTTGGGACCTGTAGATTATTTATAATTTATGTAAATGACCTGCCAGCCTCCATAAATAACAATGTGACAAGATCATACATGTTTGCAGACGACCTAGCAATCTTACTGAATGGTAAAAATCTTAATGTAGTAAATGATTCTCTATTAGTCGCTAACTCAATTGTGAATGATTGGTGTGCGGCGAACGTCCTCTGTGTATAAACCATGAGAAACTCAGGAGATTAATTTTTAGTTTGCAACATAAACCTAACCATGATAATGTAAAGTTTCTAGGTGTTCACCTCCAAGAGAATCTGAAATGGAACAGACATATAGAAGTTTTATGTAAAAAATTAGCAAAAGGCATTTTTTATGTTGTTAAGATTGAGATTAATTGTAAATATTGAAACATTAACTGCAGTATACTATGCACACATCCAGAGTCATTTGTCCTATGGAGTTATTGTATGGGGCAATGATCCTAACACCAAAAGACTTTTGATATTGCAGAAGAGAGCTATTAGGATAATGTGTAATGTAAACAATAGAACCCATTGCAAACCTTTGTTTAGACAATTAGAGGTGTTGACTGTGCCTTCTATATTTGTTCTGGATGTATTACTGTATGTTAAAAATAACTTGCAGACAATAACAGTAAATAGCTCTATACATAATTACTTTACTAGAAATTGTTCTAATCTTAGAGTAAACTACTGTACCTACCAATGTACCAAAAATAGTTTTGTAGAGATAGGTATTAAAATTTATAACATGTTACCAAATCATATTAAATGTCTAGATTTTATTAGGTTTAAGAAATGCTTAAAAAATATCTTAGTAAATCTAGCAGCATACAGTTTAGAGGAAGTTATAGATCATATTGAAGCTAAACATAGTCTAGTTATGAATATTTTACTTTTATAATACAATTTGTTTTGTATGAGATGACGATGCCATGCATACCCACATTTGTAACGGCAATAAAAAATTCTGATTCTGATTCTGATTCTGATTCTGTGGAACACTCTACCAAACACTCTTAAAAGACTAAAGAGAGAATCTCTGAAGAGGAAACTACACAACTTCCTTGTAGACCAGCCATTTTACACCTTGAAGAACTTCTGGAAGCATGCAGGGAAGAATGGAGATTTCAAGACACATCCTATCACGTATTGTCAACAACATTAATTTTCATATATTTAACTGTTATGTTTTAAACATATATGACTATTACTATTCTTGAAGAATATGTACATGAAGAAATTTGTCTATTGTCAAAAGTCTGAAACACAACCTAGGACAATAATGTTTGCATAATATCCACAATCATAATCATAATCATAATTTTTATTGCCATTGATCACATTTTACAAATAATGAAATAGGCATAGTCATGTATCAACTCTACAACTGGCAGTCGCCTGATTGTCAGTTGAAATTAATGTTTCTGTAGTGGCAGTCGCCTGAAAATCAGTCGATTTGACACGTGCCCGTTTGACATTTGTTATAATCAATACACAAACTAAACTGCCATGATTCCATATACCACTGGAATCAGAAATCAGTTGCTGATTTGATCGATGTATTTTGTTTTGTTTTGTTAGTAGCCAGGATGTAACTATGATATATTGAAAACGAGAGTTGTTTGTAGTCAGCCATTGTTGTATTGTTACCCAGTAGCGTTATTCTTGTCCATCTAAAACGTAAGATTATTACATGAAATAAGTGTTTTTATGTAATAAGTGGGTTTATTTATGTGTATAAATTCTCGTAGATTGTGTTTTATCAGTTTATTTTGTGATTTTATGAAGAAATATATGTGAAAAAAAGATATTAGTGAGCCTTTGTAATCTAGGCTATGTGCAGTGTTGTGATAGTTTTAGTTAGCTTTAGGATCATTTTCATATGCGATGATCATGATATAAAACTTCTTTATTTATTTTTATAGGCTCTGCATAACCTAGAAATGTCTGAAAACTTAGCAGACAAATCCTTTGATCTGAGAGAACTCGGAGCTAATTCAGATGCAGACAGTGAACATGAGTCTGACGGGCAGCATGACGGTGATGATATTGACGACAGTGTAATGGATTTTTCTTCTGGCAGTAGTGATAATTATATATCAGAAAATGATTATGAGAGTGATGACTCTCGATGCCCTAGCCCATTGGGAACAGGCATAGGCCTAACAGAGGCTGCAAGTGAAGTAGGCCTATCGAGACTGTCACCGATACCGGGTCCTTCTGGCACTACCATACAATTGCCAGACCCCTCAATCTATTTATTTATTTTGTATTTTTTTATTCAATTAATATTTTTATTTTGTAGAGCATGTTTTGTTCTATATTTTAGTGTATTTTATGAATTTTACGGGTAATAAATAAGGTTTTGATGAATTTTATAACACAGTCGTATCCATAGCAACGAATTTAGCCGTTTTGTATTTTCTTCAGTTTATAGTATTTCATAATTGTTTTAATAAAACAAATGTAGTAAACTATACATTTTCTAAAACTATGTAACATTTTGGGTATTTTGGAAATATTTTTTTTTCACACAATATGTCTTTTATATGTGCACCCCCACCTCTTTTACATAAATTTTTTTGATTTTTGGAAATAAACTTAGTAAAAAAGTGATAAATTTTTTATATTTTGGGGTTTTCATTTGCATTACTAAAACGTACATTTCCTTGTGAAAAAAATTATATATAACACATATAGGTTTATAATCAAATTATATTTTAAAAAAATAAAAAACCGATACTACTGCAAAACACCTCAAAATGGCCTGCCACTTGAGGATATTTCAACTGCCAGCTCGAGGGTTAAATAATAATAGACAATGATACACAAATGAACCAATAGAATTAATATGACATGTATGAACCAATTTCGCATGATAAGCAATCTTAAAAACATTTAGTTTCCCAATCAAAAAGAAACTCAAAATTGACATTAAAAGAATCTGATTTATGAACTTACTTTATTAAAACCTTTTAACAAACATTTAATTTAGCAAATTAAATTAGACAAGCAGCAAAAGAGGCATAATATACAGCAAATGTGAATTAAAGGAATTAGTAACAGTGTTATCTATGAAGTTATATTGACAAATTTAAATTCTATGTAATTAAAATTTAAGGCTAATGTGCTGGGATTAGATCCAAACTGAGCCACCACGGAGCAGCACCAACAAAATGAATCAAATTAATTTTTTCCTTAATTTTTAATTTTGAAAACTGATTTATAAACTAGATGACCAAAGAATTTGATGTATGGAAGCAGAAAAAGTATTTTATTTATAATAATAAAATTGTTGTACAGAAATTAAATTACAATTTTAAACTAAAAATCTTCAGGTAGTCGATTTTGGATGAATTTTATGAATTTAGAAAGTTTTACGTTAAAAATCAGTAGAATACTTATAGGCCAACAATTTCAAGTAGAACTTACGTAGTTTGTGGAAATACTATTAATTGCGATGGTAAACATAGATGTTAATAAGTACTAGTAAAGATTACTATTTTATGTAGTTTTCAGTTTTTTTGCTAGGCAAGAAACAAGGTCTTCCAGGAGCAGCGGTGGAGGCACATAGTTGGTGAGACGAATACGAATGTAGTTTGTAATAATAGACCCAAATAAATATTTTAATTTCATGTGTTTTTAAAAATTGTTAAAAATTAACTACTGATTGATTTTTTATTGGTATGTCCATTAACTTTGCCTTTCAAGAGGTTATGACATGAGGGAGGAGAATAGGGCTTACTTGGTTGTTCCAACTCGCACACGCCCAAGAGGTCGGCAATGCTAATCTTGTCACCACAGAGATATTTCCGATCCTTTAGCCAAACATTGCTGATAACATCCAGAGTGCTTTGCATTCCTTTGAAGGCGTATGAAACCATCTTTTCGTCTTGGGGCTCACCGGCAAACTTTGGTTTCAAAACCTGAAAAATGTCAGTGAAGATGGGGAAACGGTAATTTTCACAGGTACAATAATAGTTCCTTACACTGACACTTAACACTTGTAATTCAGAAAAATATAACTGTAATAATTGTGTAAACTAAATCTTTTACCACTGACGTGATACTTAAAAACATTAACCCATTTACATGCTAAATTATAATTATGTTTTAGCAACTAGGAAGTACTGTATAATCAATGTTTGTTGGTTTTACACATAAATTACAATAGTCCTTTGTTTAAAGGTTATTTTTGACGATGGAAGGATTGTGAAGGAAACAGGATTTTTCCGGACATTTGCCATCGTTCAGTGAAACAAGAAAACAGTAACACTACGTTTCGAGATCTGCAATCTGATCTCTTCTTCAGGTAAAGAACTAACCTAATACATAATTACAAACTAGGTTAAAATAAACAAATCTTACTAAAGCGTTGTGGCACGCCTAAGTCAGGAATCACAACCTACATGTTGTTGTCAACTTCACTAACACTAAAGACATGCACTTAATACAAAACTATACAAAACACTAATCATTAAAACTAAACTACGAAATATAGGTCACAATACGTCTTCACTCGTTTACTAACCACCTACGACTGACCAGAGGGACTAGCCAATGGCAATCGTGACGGCTGGCTAAAACAAGATGGCGGAAATACAAGGGAAGGGGAACAGGAATGGGCCCTTTCGTTATTATTGGTTCATGCGAGATGAACTTCTTAAAACCATATTGTGACTCCGCATTGGTTTATTACTAATATCCGATCCGTTTGATACTTTTGGTTTTCTCTTTAGTTCATTTTTTAGAATTGGCAACCAAAGCGGCCTAATCTCGACTGATGGTTGACTGATTGGTTGGTCTGCCAATTTAATGTATGTTGCCTCAATTAATTTCCTTTTGAAGAAATGTGGTTCCCGATGTATTATGTGGGCTTCATCCCAATTCATATGATGGTCTTCGGACCAACAATGGTGTGCAATTTTTGACTTTTCTGTGAAACCCTTTCTCGTGTTTTCTTTGTGTTCTTTTATCCTTACGTTTAGTGGTCTTTTTGTCTCGCCTATGTATTCCCTATTGCAGCTACATTTTATACTGTAAACACAGTTTTTGGAATCCTGTGTGCCATTTTTTGGTTTTGTTTTTACGAGACTTTGTCTAAGAGTGTTGTGTGTTTTAAACGCGGTTCTAATGTTGTACTTTCTACCTACTCTTCTAATTTTCTCCGATAATCCCGGCACATAAGGGATTGACATAAACGCAAATTTATCACAATTCTGTTTTTCTGACTCAGGAATGATTCTTCTGGTTCGTTTGCACTTATTAATTACTAATTGAGGGTATCCATTGCTTCTGAGATCCGATTCAATTTTCTTAAATTCTTCTTTTAGTCCATCTTTATCTGAGCACAAGCTCTTTGCTCTATCAAACAACGAGTAGGCTACTCCTTCTTTGACAGATTTTTGATGGTTGGATTGATAATTTAAATATTTTCCTGTGTGTGTTATCTTTCGAAAAACAGTTGTCTTAAGGACATCCCTATCTCTTAATACACACACATCCAAAAAGGGAAGCTTGTTTTGGACTTCCACTTCCATTGTGAGGCGGATGGAAGGAGAAATACTATTAATGTGATTCAAAAAATTATTTAATTCAATGTCTCCATGAGAAAAAATAACAAAGGTATCATCCACATACCTCCACCAAATCTTCGGTTTGAACTGAGCTGAAGCCAAAGCTTTTCGCTCGAATTCCTCCATAAAGATATTGGCGAAAATAGGAGACAGTGGAGAACCCATTGCCATCCCCTCATCTTGACGGTAAATTTTACCCTCTAACTCAAAATAATTGCATTGAGTGCATAGTTCTAACAGTTCCATAATTACTGGCACGGGAAGTTTAGTTCTATCCTTTAATGTTTGGTCTTCTTTGAGACGTGATTTAATAATTCCGAGAGTTTCTGGAACTGGTACATTTGTAAATAGACTTTCGACATCAAAACTTACCAGTTTATCAGTTTCAGTCAACTTTAGGGATTTTGACTTCTCTACGAAATCCCTGGAATTTTTGATGAAAGAGTCAGTTTTTCCTACCAATGGCGTTAAGATGTCCAAGAGGACTTTAGACAATTCCCTGCAAGGTGAATCACGAGAACTAATGATGGGCCGAAGAGGGATGGTAGGTTTGTGGATTTTGGGAAGGCCATACATATGGGGGATTTTTGAGTGGTGAGGAGTTAATTTAGATCTAAATTTATCTGAAAAAAATTCTTTATGTTTTCTTAAGGTGTTTGCTACTTTGCGTTCAAATGAATCAGTCGGGTCTTTATTTAAAACTGTATATTTGCCAGTATTTAAAGTTTCCGCAATCTTTTCTTTATACGCTACTGAGTCAAGTACCACAGTAGCGTTGCCTTTGTCGGCAGGTAAGATTTTGACCGTGTCGTCTTTCCCAAGGATCGACCTGGCCTTTTTCTCCTCTATTGTCAAATTGGGTTTTGTGGGAGGAATTTTTCTGAGTAAAAGACTGGCCTCACAACGAAACCGGTCACCCTGTTCCTCAGGTAACTGTGAAACAGCCGACTCGATTCCAGTTACAAAATCCAGTGCCTTTACCGATTTTTGTGCCACAGAAAAGTTTAAACCCTTGGATAAGACTGATATTTCCGCTTCATTCAGGATTTTTGAAGAGAGGTTGATTACATTTTTATTATTTGCATCCGTATTCACGTTGCCATCCTTAGGCAAATCACATTTTTTAGGCCTAATTTTTTCCAGTTTGGAGATTTTCTTTTTCTTATCTGTTTCAGAAACTTTTATACATCTATTTTGGATGCTTTCGAGAATGTTGTTGAATTCTGTACCGATCAGTGTTTTTAATTCAGTTTTTTTACACTCAATACTATTTTGGAGGAGGTATCTTTCACGATGATGATATGCAATTCTTTCTTTAAGTAAAGATTTAGAAGCAGAAGACAAAATTTTACTGGCTTTCCTACTATGAAAAGGAGTTTTTAGAGTTAACCCTATAGGCATAAGGTCTTCAACCTTACATTTATGCAAGAAAGTTAAATGATTAATGTGTTTAGTTAATTTAAGATGCAAACTCTCAAGGTCTTTGATTTGTTTACTGGTTCCGGGTCCGTACCGAGAATCAATTCTTTTTTCTTCTGAGACCGGTTTCGTTGTGAGGCCAGTCTTTTACTCAGAAAAATTCCTCCCACAAAACCCAATTTGACAATAGAGGAGAAAAAGGCCAGGTCGATCCTTGGGAAAGACGACACGGTCAAAATCTTACCTGCCGACAAAGGCAACGCTACTGTGGTACTTGACTCAGTAGCGTATAAAGAAAAGATTGCGGAAACTTTAAATACTGGCAAATATACAGTTTTAAATAAAGACCCGACTGATTCATTTGAACGCAAAGTAGCAAACACCTTAAGAAAACAAAGAATTTTTTTCAGATAAATTTAGATCTAAATTAACTCCTCACCACTCAAAAATCCCCCATATGTATGGCCTTCCCAAAATCCACAAACCTACCATCCCTCTTCGGCCCATCATTAGTTCTCGTGATTCACCTTGCAGGGAATTGTCTAAAGTCCTCTTGGACATCTTAACGCCATTGGTAGGAAAAACTGACTCTTTCATCAAAAATTCCAGGGATTTCGTAGAGAAGTCAAAATCCCTAAAGTTGACTGAAACTGATAAACTGGTAAGTTTTGATGTCGAAAGTCTATTTACAAATGTACCAGTTCCAGAAACTCTCGGAATTATTAAATCACGTCTCAAAGAAGACCAAACATTAAAGGATAGAACTAAACTTCCCGTGCCAGTAATTATGGAACTGTTAGAACTATGCACTCAATGCAATTATTTTGAGTTAGAGGGTAAAATTTACCGTCAAGATGAGGGGATGGCAATGGGTTCTCCACTGTCTCCTATTTTCGCCAATATCTTTATGGAGGAATTCGAGCGAAAAGCTTTGGCTTCAGCTCAGTTCAAACCGAAGATTTGGTGGAGGTATGTGGATGATACCTTTGTTATTTTTTCTCATGGAGACATTGAATTAAATAATTTTTTGAATCACATTAATAGTATTTCTCCTTCCATCCGCCTCACAATGGAAGTGGAAGTCCAAAACAAGCTTCCCTTTTTGGATGTGTGTGTATTAAGAGATAGGGATGTCCTTAAGACAACTGTTTTTCGAAAGATAACACACACAGGAAAATATTTAAATTATCAATCCAACCATCAAAAATCTGTCAAAGAAGGAGTAGCCTACTCGTTGTTTGATAGAGCAAAGAGCTTGTGCTCAGATAAAGATGGACTAAAAGAAGAATTTAAGAAAATTGAATCGGATCTCAGAAGCAATGGATACCCTCAATTAGTAATTAATAAGTGCAAACGAACCAGAAGAATCATTCCTGAGTCAGAAAAACAGAATTGTGATAAATTTGCGTTTATGTCAATCCCTTATGTGCCGGGATTATCGGAGAAAATTAGAAGAGTAGGTAGAAAGTACAACATTAGAACCGCGTTTAAAACACACAACACTCTTAGACAAAGTCTCGTAAAAACAAAACCAAAAAATGGCACACAGGATTCCAAAAACTGTGTTTACAGTATAAAATGTAGCTGCAATAGGGAATACATAGGCGAGACAAAAAGACCACTAAACGTAAGGATAAAAGAACACAAAGAAAACACGAGAAAGGGTTTCACAGAAAAGTCAAAAATTGCACACCATTGTTGGTCCGAAGACCATCATATGAATTGGGATGAAGCCCACATAATACATCGGGAACCACATTTCTTCAAAAGGAAATTAATTGAGGCAACATACATTAAATTGGCAGACCAACCAATCAGTCAACCATCAGTCGAGATTAGGCCGCTTTGGTTGCCAATTCTAAAAAATGAACTAAAGAGAAAACCAAAAGTATCAAACGGATCGGATATTAGTAATAAACCAATGCGGAGTCACAATATGGTTTTAAGAAGTTCATCTCGCATGAACCAATAATAACGAAAGGGCCCATTCCTGTTCCCCTTCCCTTGTATTTCCGCCATCTTGTTTTAGCCAGCCGTCACGATTGCCATTGGCTAGTCCCTCTGGTCAGTCGTAGGTGGTTAGTAAACGAGTGAAGACGTATTGTGACCTATATTCCGTAGTTTAGTTTTAATGATTAGTGTTTTGTATAGTTTTGTATTAAGTGCATGTCTTTAGTGTTAGTGAAGTTGACAACAACATGTAGGTTGTGATTCCTGACTTAGGCGTGCCACAACGCTTTAGTAAGATTTGTTTATTTTAACCTAGTTTGTAATTATGTATTAGGTTAGTTCTTTACCTGAAGAAGAGATCAGATTGCAGATCTCGAAACGTAGTGTTACTGTTTTCTTGTTTCACTGAACGATGGCAAATGTCCGGAAAAATCCTGTTTCCTTCACAATTACAATAGCTTGCGTTCTATTTTAGCAAAAAAGTATTTATTATTACAATACAGTCCATATTTATCCATACAATATAGGTCATGTAAAATATATAAGTGCAGTTGTCACCTTGAAAAAATATTTTTGAGATACAGTGTAGTTTTAATTATTAACAATGACCTAGAACACTATTTAGCTTTCACTGCTACAGACACTTTGCTATAGCTATGAGTGTGCACGTAACGTTTGTCAAAACAACAAATATCAGCTAGTTACAATAAAAGAAAAATTAAATATATTATACAGTTATGCCAACCAAAACCATTAAACATGAGCTGGATAAGAATAAGAAGAGTTCACAGTCTGTGCAGTATCTTGCATTGCTATCTACCAGACTGCAGTACAAGTGTAAAATAGTAAAAGTTTGATTGTGAGACTGTCTTGTCGCTGCATAACTGTAGTAACACTATTGTTGCCGATTAACACATCATAGCATGCTTGCGTTCAAAAGATTGGTTACATTTTATATTATTTAAACAAATACACATTATTGCCATATCAATTCTTCACAATGATTTTGCAAAGTGTTACAGCTTGATTAGCAGCGAATATAACAGCGCAGTTGATGAAAAGTTTGCAATGAAGTCAGTGTACGATTTTACTTTGTGGTCATGGGAAACTGTACAGCGTAGCTGGTGTGGAGATTTACTGTGTGGTTATGGAGAGCTTGGTGATTTTACAGCTCGGTGAATAGAGAGTTCTATGGTATATACACAGTGTGGTATTTTATTTGGTGTGGTCAGTGATTAGTTGAAAATGGAGAGATTATATCGCACTAATTTTAACAATTACAGTAAAACCCCAGTTAACAAAATTAGGAACAATCGTAACACAGTCAACATAAACAATTTCATGAATGATAACATGTATATTTGAGCGAAATAGTTTATATTCAGTAGCACTTCACAGCACAAAACCTCCACTTCTGGGCAAAAAAAAGCAGATGTGTTTGTGACGCACAGCTGTAGCGACTGGTTGGGCAAATAATGTGTCTTTGAGATGAGTCACCCTCCCCCTCCCTCACCAACCATCACTGCACTGCATCAGCACCCACCATTGTGCTGTGTCAGCGCCATGCCGGCCGACTGACATCGCTTCTACTCGTCATCTTCACCACTCCTGCCACCATTCCCAAATTAAAACTTACAGAAATTGTTCGTACATAATTCATCTCTCCTACACACCCATTCTAATTTGTTATTTTTATATGTAACTGGATTAGCCAAAATATTGGTTATCCGAAATCGCTGCCCCCCTTTTATTTTGGTTAACCGGGGTTTTACTGTACCATCCACAATGTGTACCTTGTAATGGACGAACATGGCACAGAACAGTCTTGTGTTAAGATGCTGCCACTCAAGGTATTCATCAACCTTTGCCTGCTGCAGGCTGTCCTTTGGATACCAGTGATCGGGAATATCGAGCTCTCGGCATAGGTAGCGGAATATGCCCACACTAAGCAACACACACACTCGTATAATTCTCATTGTAAAATTTACTAAACAAGGATCTCAGTAAAAATTGAATTTCGCTCTCTAACTTATTAAAAAATCTGTTCACATTGTAAGAAATATCTCTCCATTAAGAAACACATTAAGGAATAGTTTTAATTTTAGGAATACAGTAGGTTATTTCATAACTATTTTGTAAATAAAGTTGACTTTGCTATACAAGAACCATTCCAAAAGTAACCACCCTTTTGTTGCTTAATATATGATCAAACACTCCAATAAATGAAAAATTTTTATTTCGTGAGGCCTTTCGTGCTCAAAGAACACATCGTCAGACCCACATAACTGAAATAAAAGTAAAGTTTTTGAAGTGAAAACTTCTTTAGGCGCGTTGAGCGTTTTGGTAGAGGGTAAAATCCTCGGTTCGCGTCACCGACATGCTAATGATACTAACCTGCATGAAAAAGTCAGTCTCGCTGTGTTTTTTAACCGTAGACTTGGCCACGGACTACTAACCTGCATGAAAAAGTCAGTCTCGCTGTGTTAAAACTGTCCCGGTGGAGTATGAAAACAGACTGCGAAAATCAGTGACCTTTACGGCTTCCTCTCGCGATTTAAAAGTGAAGCCAATGTCGTACAATTCTGTAAGATGCGTCAAATTAAAGCTCTTAATATTGGCATTCTATTGGTTACATTTTTAAATATTAAAAACAATTTCGAAATAATTTTGATTATTGTTTACATTTTACATAGCGTTTACAATGACAAGAAAAAAGTAGTAAGCGAGGATTTTTTTTATTTTTTGGTCAGACAAAATTTGTCAGCAAGAAAGTTGTGTGAAAATAGATGAATATTTTTTTTGTAATTTATCATTTTTTTATTGGAAGTTTAGTTTAGCCTGTAGTAGCGTATGAAGTGATGAGTGAACGTTTCTGCCGGAACTGTAGTTGGCGCATTGGCTCATTGATAACGTATTAACTCAATAAATTAGTTTATTGTGCAATAAAAATACCTTTACGAAAGAACCAAGTTAATTTAACTAATTTATTAGTTTTAAAAATATTGTGGGTTTAATTGTTATTGCAATTATATACTTTATCCGTAGCAATAACTGTATTATTTACAACGGTGTTCAACTCACTGTTGTTCACTCGGTGTTTACTCACTTATAAATGAATAATGAAAACAACGAATATATTTTTAAACATTTTTAATATTTGTACGTATATTTGTATTTAAAATTTAGCATTATTCATTTTAATTATGTTTTTAATATTTAACCTCTTCATCATGAAATGAGTATTATTACGGTATAAGATTTATCTTACTAGCGTGGTAAAAAAGATTTCTAGTTATTTGATAATATTTTTTCGTGGATTTTAAAATTGGAAAATTAAAAACGCGTCACATTTACAATTACAGATGTACTGCTACTATAACGTATTGTTAATTACTCTCAACTTAATAGTTCCGTTTTCACTTCTATCGGCAGTCCCACGACTGCTACTGTTTTTTTTATATATACAGTAGACATACTTCCTGGCCTTTAAAATCTTATCTCTTTGTATTTTTCAAGACATATGTTTTTATTTAAATCTAAATTGTTTGTATTATTACTTTACTTTTATTTCAGTTATGTGGGTCTGACGATGTGTTCTTTGAGCACGAAAGGCCTCACAAAATAAAAATTTTTCATTTATTGGAGTGTTTGATCATATATTAAGCATTTAGTCTCCAATAAGAAGAAGCTGGTAAAATGCACCCTTTTGTTGTTAAAAAAACAACCTATCAGATAAACATATTTTATTATATACCAAGGTCATTCAGAAAGTAAGGTCCGTTTCGTGGTAACTATTCGAGCGACAAGCGACCAGTGCAATGTGCATACGCGTTAGCTCCTATCATGCCTTACGTTCAATTAAAGATGTTAAAAAACAATTTAAAAAATCAGCCCGCCGACTTGCGAAAAACAATCACTTATCCGGCAGTGCGTGCTAGAGTATAGAAGACAGCACTACTACCAGCACTGTAAACAAACGGTGGTTACTTTTGGAACAGCTATCGTATTTTGTATACTGATGTTACTATTTTAAACGACAGTTTAAAATTTAAATAAGGGCCAATATAAAATTATGTTTAAAAGTCTTGATAGTTCAAAGTAAATTATTTAGCTATGAATAACAGTAAAATCGAAAGATTATTAATTTCTCTATGACAGCCAAATGAAGACAGCGTGAAATTACTTGGTTTACATTTAGATAATATGTTTAATTGGAGAACCAGAGCAGTGTTGTCTAGGTGTGTCAGAAACTAGATGGTTACGTACTTGACTTTTTGGGGATTATGCAATAATATATGATTGTACTTTATTACCCCAAAATCAATAGGGTACTTCCTTGGACCAAGAAGAACCAATATATCAATTTTCAAGTCTCTAAGACCTATCTATCAAGAATTATTGCAAAAAAAGACAAATGTACAATACGATTTTAAGAAAGCCCCCTGTTGGTCCCTGATAATTAACTGAAATCAAGCACGAATAAATTACTTATAATTTGTAATACTAATTCATTAAGTTTTGAACACTCTCCCATACAAGAGGCCTAAGTCAACTCGCTGGCCAAACGCCGCCTCCCATATGCAAGTGGTCCGAATTGATGAGCCATTTATAACTATGGAAAATGTTAGTTCCCTGACAAGTGCTGCGCTCTAGATGTAATACTGGGAACTATTTCCGACTGCAGAACATTTCCCTGTTCTTTTTTATTTTTATTTTCCTTGTATACCTTTCTGCTTTTTGGGAGTGCCGATGGCCGAGCGGTCTAAGTCGTTGGACTTTGGGTCTGAGTTAGAGATAACGCAGGTTCGAATCCTGTCTGTGACCACTGCACTTTTTATCAGTACCATTGACCTTGTACTGTATCGACTCTCCCCCTTATTCTGTTTGATAAGATCCTCGCACAGGCCAGTGGCCCATATTGAGGGCGGGCAGAGTAAGGCTTAAAAGGGGATCGGCCTCTCCTTTAAAAAAAAAAAAAAACTTACTAATATGAGCAATAGGCTAACACAACTGGTGTTAAACATTTTTTTAAATAAATAAATAAAACCTTTCTGCTCATGGTTATTTGCCGTTATATTTCAGTACCGTTACAAACATGACGTCTTCAAGTCGTAACATAAGTTGCACACACTCTGAGATTATTGTAGTCAAACCCATAATACACCAGTACTCTGATGGATCCTACCCAGTGCTCAAAAGGAGAAAACAGAACTTCTCAGGGAATAAACCTAAATCAAAAACAGAACGGATATCTCTGGATTTGAAATTGCAGAAATCCAAACTGAAGAAGTAATCAAATCCTCAGAAGTAAAAATTCACCGTACACAAACCGTTGATGTTGAAAAAATCCCCAAGCGACAAAGACATGGATCACAACTGCAGAAATCAAGAATCTTTATCAACTCTGCATACAACACACGAAACAAACAAACACCACTGGGGTCGGACCATATACAGCCTTGCACACCCCCAGCAGACGAAAATGCTAATAAATCATTGTCCAAAGACTCCAGGAGAAAACTGCAAACCCCAAAACTGAGCACCTATCAAGTGACGACACAAGGCTTAGCCCAAGTAACAACTGACCAGCTAATAGGGAAGAGTGGGGGAGATAGTCAAACCCCGTCACAAAAACAGAGCACCTATCAAGTATGGACATTGCCCAAAATACAAATTAATATAAAACCTCCAATTACAGCCAGGATCTTGAAAACTGGACAAACACATGAACAATTTTTTACAGAAAATATTGACTTTTATAAAACACTTCTTGGACAACAAAACCTAAAAAATACTGATACTCATAAGAAAACTATCTTAGAAGACATCCAAATCCCTTTTATCAATTCACACCAACATTCTTTTTTAGAAGAAACCATAACACCCCATGTCCGTTACAAAAGCAGAATATTTCAAAATCAAAACCGGGCAAACTTAAGAAGGTCATAACAGTTCTTCACCAAAACATTAGAGGCTTGGCTAATAAAACAGAACATTTAACCCAACTCCTACAAGAAACTAAACCATCTCTCTTAATTCTGACTGAACATGGATTAAATTCATCAAAACTGAGAAATACTAATATAACTGGATACTCACTGTTAGCAAACTTCAGTAGAGAAGAACAGAAATTGGGAGGAGTAGCCATCTTCAAGAATGTTTTAACAGAAATGAAAACAACGAATATAGATGTTTCGAGTCTCTGCAGACAATTTGTATGTGAAGCAGCCATGATCTCTGTAAATTGTGGTAACCACCTGTTTTACCTACTAGGAATTTATAGATCACCAGGAGGTCCAGCAGAGTCATCAATAGAATCAATATCTAATATTCTTGACTATGCGCAAACACAATCAAAATCAGTAATTGTTATGGGGGACATAAATATTGATAGACTGGATGAAGACCATGCGGACACCAGAAGACTTGAAGAGGAATTACTGACCCATAATATAAGAAGACTCCCCTTACCTGCAACTAGAATTACGGCCATGACTTCTACTTCAATAGATTGTATTTGTACTAATATAGATGACCAGCTAATCCAATTCTCGGTTTCTGAAACAGGACTCTCTGACCATACTGCGCAAACACTTACCTTAACTTACATATCAGAAAACAAGATAACTCTGCCCTCAATATATAAGAGAAATTACTCTCAGGACAACTTAAACTCCCTAAAGCGAATCCTTCAACAAGAAGATTGGATTACTGTATACAGCAGTGCTGATATTGACATTTCTTATAACAACTTCCAAAGAATAATCAGAGGTACTCTTGAAGAAATATGCCCAAAGAAAAAATCAAGATCAAAAGCAAATCACAAGCCCAAAACTATATTCGATCAGTTAGCAAACCGACTAAAACAGAGCTACCTAGAAGCATTAAACAAGTTTAAGATTTCAGGGAAACCAGAAGACAAACTTGACATGATTCAAAGAAAGCAAAATTATGACTTACATTTAAGGAAACTTAGACAAAATTCTACTACAGAATACATTGACTCTGCACATAACAAGTCCCGAGCTCTGTGGGAAGTTATCAATTCAGAAAGGAAAAATAAGAAGACAACAGATATGGAATTGATGACTATAGATATTAACGGAAAACCAGAAAACCAACCTGATAAACTAGCATCCTACTTCAACACCTTCTTTTCTGAAATAGCAGACAAAACCTTACAAAAACCTCAAAGCTCTAAAAACCTCATATCACCTAAAACTCCTCCTAGTCAACATACTTGTATGTTTCATTTTACCGAAATCACACCTACAACAGTTATAGATGTAATACATTCCTTGAAACCATCACTATCCTGTGGAATAGATGAAATTCCAGCTAAATTTGTAAAACACTGTGCCCTGGAACTTGTTGTGCCGCTGACCTACCTAATAAATAAATCTTTAGTACAGGGAAAATTCCCTTCATCCCTAAAACAATCAAGAATCTTTCCTAAGCATAAATCAGGATCCAAGACAGATATTGCCAACTTCAGACCAATATCAAACATCTCAACTTTTGCAAAAATATTTGAAAAAATAGTACTTTCTCAGCTGATGTCTCATCTTAAAAACCACAGTCTCATTACCAACAATCAGCACGGTTTCCTTGAGGGTAGGTCTACAATCACTGCCTTAACAGATATAACTGAATATATTATTGACCAGCTAGAAGACTCAAATTATGTATCAGCAATTCTCCTCGACTATTCGAAAGCATTTGACTGCCTTGGACATGAGTTAATACTACAGAAGCTCGAATCTCTTGGAGTGGCACACAGAGAATTGGATTGGTTTAAGACCTATTTAATAGGCCGGACTCAAAGAGTGGAAGTACAGCAAATTCAAAACAACATAAAAAGCTCAGTTATATCAAAGCCACTGCCAGTCAAAAGGGGTGTACCTCAAGGATCAATTCTTGGTCCAGTCTTGTTCATCCTTTTAACTAATGACTTTCCTAAATTCATAAATGACAGCACTGAGAACAAATGTGTCATGTATGCTGACGATACTACTGTAATAGTGAAAAATAAACTATCTCAAGACCTTTCTGATGACATAAACACAACCCTTAACAAAGCAATTGAATATGCTGACAAAAATGACCTAAAAATAAATCCTAAAAAGTCCATACAATTAAATTTTAGCCGTAGGACAGAACCTGTACCACATGTACCCAACATAAAATTGGAACAGGAAGCACGACTATTAGGAATGACAATAGACTCTGATCTAGCTTGGACAAGTCACATCAACAAACTTTGTAGCCAGATTGGGACAGGGATATACGTAGTCAGACGTATGCAAATGTTGGGAGGCCTGAACATCGCTAGAACAGCCTACTATGCACTAGTTGAAGCCCACATTCGATATGGTCTAGTCCTATGGGGAGGCACATCTGAAGGAAACCTCAAAAGGGTTTTAGTATTACAAAAAAGAGCCATACGAATCCTGGCTAATCTACAACCAAGGGAGAGCTGCCGTGAAGCATTTAAAGCTCTCAAAATACGGACAGTGGTGGCATTATACATTGAAGCTGTTACTCTTCATGTTGACAACCTTGATCTACCTAGATGTGATGCCATCCATAGCTACAGTACTCGACAAGCAAGAAACTACTATCTGCCAACCCACCGCACCACATTCTATACAAAAAAACCATCTTACATTGGACGTCAACTATTCAACTCCCTACCAAGACAATTCGAAGGTCTTAGAGGAAGGACCCTGAAACACCAGCTTCAACAGTGGCTTGAACAAAATCCTTTCTACAACCTCAAGGAGTACTTTGAAGCTGCAAGAAGACAAAATACCGATGCTTGACTTGTATTTTATATGTTTATTCTCTGTACATTTGATTTGACACATATTCTGTTCTTAATGATCATGAATAAAGTATATCTGTATCTGTATCTGTATCTGTAAGTTGCAGCTAAATAGATCGTGAATTTATCATTCAGCTTCGACATAAGTCAATCTTATAGGTATGCTGTTTTAAAACTATTTTACTTTGTATTTTTTCAGCTTTAACATAAAAATAATAGTTACTTTACAAATGGAGACAAAAAACTAAAAATATTTGATTTATTAGCTTAATAACTACCTTTAAAACATGTGGTACTTCAAACAGTGTTAGTTTTCAAGGGACGTTTTTAAGCTTTAAAACAAAACTAAAATTAATTTGTAGCTAACAAGATAACTTTTGTGTGAAGTAAAAAGTTAAGCACTACATTTTTTGCTAGAGCGGCTGGATAAATAGGTCTTGTTATGGGTGTATCAGCACTACTAAACGCGTACAGAAGAGGGTTAACTGCTACACTGTTAGTTCTAATAACATGTCCTACGTTTTGTATTAACTATGTTTATCACACCATTGCAAAAATATGGTTAATGACAATGCAATTCTAAGCTCTGTTACATGTTCTACATACCATGTCCCACATTTTGCATTAACTATGTATATCACACCATTGAAAAATATGTTTAATGAGAATGCAGTTCTAAGCTCTGTTACATGTTCTACATACCATGTCCCACATTTTGCATTAACTACGTCTATCAAACCATTGCAAAAATATGCTTAATGACAATAAAATTATTCTGTTCTGAAAAATTACCTTTCCCTAATAATAGTGCCATTGTGCTCCAAAACTGGTACTTTCCTTAGAGGGTTGATTTTCTTATATTCTGGCTGGAAATGTTCACCTAAAAATAAAATTACTATACTTTTATACGACCCACTTGAGTTGAATATAGTACACAAAAAGCACATTTGTTATGTTTAAAATGCTAACAAAACAGTAAAACATTTGGAAATTGGTATTGAAGCTAGTAATGGGAAATTTCTTATAGAACCATTTCTATAAACCTATTGACCGTAATTTATGTTAACAACAACTACACAGGGCACCTCCAATTTATTCTGTACATAATTTATATCACACACTAATTCTGTACATAATAAATACACTTAGTCTATATATTAAAAAAATTAGAGTACATCACACTTAATGTTTGGACTTAATATTTATTTACATATTATTCTAGCATATTTCTATTAGGTATATGTATAAAAGTATGATTGTGAATATAAATTAGCCAACCAATTTCAAAATACAACAATCCAATCTTTAGTTTAATAGACAGCTGTCATTCGTCAGTAACTGGTTTTCTAAAACAATGCTACAAAAACATATTACCCAAAGTAATTGAAGATACATATCACTGAATTCGGTCTTAGACAATCGGCCAGCAGAGGAGATTGGATACTTTTTGGACAAACATTGTATATTGATTAATTAATTTAATTGTACCATCCCACATTAGTCCAAAATCGTTTACATGAGATTGAACTATATTTACAATAAAACAACACCCAACAAGCTACGATCTGAATACTGATACTTGGAAAAAATCAATAACAAAGATAATTGAAGACCCCCCCTTATATTTTTAGGGGGATTTTTAACTTCTTTCTTATTAGTTTGATTGACTATAGATATTACCATAAAAATCAGAATATATTATTACTATACTCAAAGTTCATTTAAATTATTTCCTGTTGTCCTTAAAGTGGCTGCATTAAACCATTATTTTAATAAATAAAAACAAAACAATATATCAGTGGTACGCTTACCTTTTGCTAAATTAACAGCGATTCCTTCATAGGGTATTTTGTTCACCAACAAAAATAGCTTCAGTGCTCTAGCAGGTTGTGACAATGTGTCGTAATAAAGCTTGATTTTACTCATGTTTTATTATGAAATCTGGAAGATATATTATATGCGTAAGAGATTACCTTCTAGGAATTTACACAACATCCACATCACTACACAAACAGTCGGACAAGTGCTGAAATTCAACATACCGTACTTACAGCAAGCAGAGTTTATCTGATTAGAGAAATTGAGAAAAGAATGGCCAAGACCAGTTGTAATGAGGTTAGAAGAATGATTAACCCTAAAAACTGGACATTTCTTTTTCCGTGCTTGCAGGTCTATCTTGACTGGTTTGAACTATATTCTTTTTAAACTACTTTGAAGTATGGGGCAGAGTATGATAAGCGGACCCGATAGTTTTTTATATCGAAATTATCAAATGATATTTGATTATTACACACATCAATATAATCAACCAATAGTAATTAATTTAACAATAACTAAATCATCTGTACCAACTGTATACACATTTTCATATTCTAAACACAATAAGTTCTATAAGTAACTTCTTTTAAATAATAAAAAAACTTAACCGTAAAAAAGTAAACAAAATAACACTTAAAGATGCTTTACTGTGTCTTTCTCGGTTTCAAGATGTTTATTTTGTTGTTACATTTTCTTTATTATTTAAATGAAATTTTTTCCTGTCACTTGAATTAATTTTATTGTTTTATTAATGGATATGGTTTCTTTATCGTTTATGACATTATGTAATTGTTGAAACTATTTCTATCAATTTGAAACACGTGACTTAAATTTAGTATTTCAAATATGTTAATATCGATTCATAATTCTGTTATTGATGTATAAAGTATTGATGATTGTAATAAGTTATATAAAAACCAGGTCTGCTTATCGTACTCTACCCGAAGTATGATTTTACTTACTTATTACTATTACTGTACTTTAACTGTTAGAATACTTGTGTCTGATTTTTATCAACATAAAATAAAGATTTTGTAATGTTTAATGTCTTCTCTTCAAAGAAAATAAGTACACTAGGGATGCGTATACCTGAAATGCAGTTATCCAAAGTTCCGGGTTATCCATAATTATAAGAATATAAAAAAAAAACTATATATATACTATTTTATGAATAGTAAAGTTTTTATTGGTAGAAATCTAGGCTATTTAAACAGAAGTTTTATTCAACTATTTTATTTATACTTTATAAATTGTTTTACTACAGCATGAAAATCATACTGTATGACTATAAAAAAACCTTTCCTGAGTGTTACAATGAACAAGTGATAATTGACTATTAATTGTTAGAACCCAGACTGTATTGTAAGGAAGTTTCCAGCCACAAATTGGACTATTGTAAGGTTTTAACAAATAAATATGTTTATTTAGCACAAAATTAAAGGCATTCCATATTTTTGGTCAGTATGGGAAGCTTATAAATTGCCTCACAGTGGATGATAACACCCACTGGTGGTGAAGAGGAAGTTGCACCAGTTATTTCTGTTGTTAATCGGTTATTGTAGTAGAATGAATAACTGATTACTTTTTCAATTCAATCCAGATTGGCTGGTTCACTTAATTGTGTAGACTTACATTAATCAGATGAATTAGTTGAATTACCACACTGTAGCGTTTTTAAAGCTACATTGATTTATTTTTTTAATTAAAACTTAAATTAAATACAAATTTTGGGATCGAAATATTGGGATTTAATTTTAGATTAGATTGTGAAATGTCAGGGTAAAAACGAACATGTAATCCTTTGGCAAGTTAGTACTGGTAGTTTTAAATTGTTAGGAAGGCAGGTTGACTGCCTTGAATTGATTAGAACTTGTCTTATTGCGAGTATTGTTCTCCTAGTTTGATACAGCTGGACCAATGAGAGAGCACCACGGATGTCCTGCAAAGTTGATTGGAAAGGGAAGTATTTAAGCGCCCGCTCATAATTTTCGCCCTTCTTTTGGTTATTTTCGTGAGTAAAGTTAATTACAGTGCACCGTGTTACTTAAATTTTTTTTCCGCGAGTGATTTTGAGGAAAAAATTAAATTCATAGAACCTACAGAGCAATCTGAATAACTTATTCTCGAAGAACAATAGAGCATAGAGAATCATACAAGTTACATTTGGTTCATGCTTGCAAGAAAAGTGAATAAAAATTGAACTTAGTTAATAACTTTAATTGAGATTTGGAAAAGTAGTAATTTATTAATATTTAACTGGAACTGTTTTATTGTGAATTATTAATTGGAAATTAATTGAACTTTAATAATTGTTTGAGAGAGTTGTAATTTGAATTGTAGAGACTTGAAAGTTAAGGTTCAAACAGTGTAAAGAGAAGTTTAAATTTTTACTTTTGAATTGTGAGTGAACTTAGAAGTGAACTTTTTTATTTTTAGTTATTTCCAAGTGGTATTTGATTTTTATTTTAAAACTGTATTATTTTATTTTAGAAGAGAGCTCTGATTTTTAGTTTGATATATTTTATTAATATTTATTTCTTGCCAAAGGAATTTTTTAAATTTACTAAAAGGTTTGTCAATTCTTTGTGGAAAATAGAGTGATAAAAATTCTGAAACGTTGAACTTATTAATTTGCCAGTTTAAAATAAACCCATTGTTTTTATTTAGAACTGTGATTTTTATTTTAGACAAACCAGATAATATTTAATAGTTAACAAATTTAGTAATACATTGTACTTAATATTCACTAGGAGCTTACTAATCAAAAAAATTTTATATCGTCTTGGATGTATTATTGATAATTTAAATATTAAAACTCTGGAATATTAATATCTACAATCCAAGTCGTTATACACACCCAATTTATTTAGTAATATTATAAGTTTATTTACACATTACCGTTACATTTAAATAAGTAGACTACCATTCTCTTTAATTACTTTTAATATAGTAAATTTTCCAGTATCATATTTAAACAAAATCTTATCATTCAGGAAACACCTTGATCATAACACCTACTCACAATCTTGTAAGAAAGTCATGCATTTGATGTTTGACATGTAAGATCTTCGATTTTGAGTTAAGTAGGTAATGTTTGCAATAGAGCCTAAATAAATCAAAATTAAAAGTGGTGATCAGTTATTGTTAACATTCATTTCATGTAATTCATTTTCAAATCAAATTACAAATAAGACTACATTAGAAGAAAACAAAATTAGTAAGCTATAAATAAAATATAAAGAAAATATTAATATAATATAAAAGTTATAATATACCTAATATGAATAAAATGAGTAAGTCACACATATAAAACACTTTTTAATACAAAACGAAAAAGGAGGTTAATTTATCATTATTCAATTAAAGTTACATTAGATTTCAAGAACAAACAATGGCTGGATTAGAAAATAAACACACCAAAATTGACAATTTAAATAATACTCGTATGGTATGTTGCAAACACAGTGCACTATGTTTTATACCTTATTATATTTTCAATGAAACCTTAAAAAAACAAAACAATTAACAGGTAAATGAAAAATTAACACACTGTATTTACATAAAGTAACAAAGACTAATAAAAACATATGAAACACACAGATAAATTAAATTTAACTATCGTACACAAAATAGTTACAAGCGGGTTCACAATAAATGTTTAAAAATATTTTTCATTCACGTTTAAAAATACCATTTTACCGTCAATTACGCAATGAATAACAATCATAATATGTTTTAAATTAAAATATGAATTTAATATTTACAGTGATCAAACAAATTATTATAACCAAAATTAGGAAAACTGAAGATATATTTGCATATTTGCTCCTCTCACAGTTACAGTTGTTTCTTTCCCACAAATTTCACATTAATTATGGGTTTTTTCGGTACGAGTCCAACATGTTGAAGCCACATAAAACACATCTTATCATCTTTCAAAGCAATTTCGTATAGTTTTCTAAAATAGCCTGCCATTTTTAATAATCAAAATTGCTCATGTAAAATTGAAATATTGGTAATTGTCACATTAACGGCCGGAGCGACAAAATACGAGTTTTGCGTTATTAACTTATTATAACGTTATAACAGAATACGTTGATAATGTCAAATTCGTGATTTGCCACCTTGACCTATAATCTTATAATATCCATAATCAGTATCGATGGTTATGAGTAAGTAATATCGTTTGCCAATTTCGATACAAAATACAGGGTCCGCTTATCGTACCCTACCCAAATAGACGACTAATTCAAGTACAGACTAAGTTTGCACAGTTAACTTACTGAAAATTAGTCTGTAGAACATTTAGTCTAATTTAAAATAACCTATGAGAATAAATAACTAGCTACTTCCATTATTATATGAGACTAAGTCTGCACAATCAGTTAACTTACTGAAAATTTAGTCTTAAGACTATGGTTATTTTCATTCAGTAATTTCCACCACTAAAAGGTAGTAGTAATTGAAAACGTAGCAATTCGAATATTTTAAAAACATTATAGGCCTACACTCCTTTGGCATAAGATTTACAGAAGTGTATCCAATAAAATTTAAAACTACCAACATTTAAACCTTTAAGTTTCCTACCAGAATTATACTGAATATAAGTTATTGGATATTCAGTTAGTTCTATGAATAAATATTGCAAAATAAGACTGAACACGAACCTGATCCACAAATGACAAACAAATACGACCAAAGATAACCTAACACTAACAGTGACTAACAATAGCAGTTAGTAACTTGTAACAATATGCTAACCTCGTCTCACTTACCTTAATTTTCTCGTACTTTTTTTATTTATTTACTAAAAGCAGGCTCTGAGTAATTCATACAACTTAACCGAAGGCTAAGACCGCAGTCTCTGGTTGACGTTCCAAGGACTCAAGAAGATGACAACAGTATGAACTTAGTGTTTTTAAATATCCATAGCCTCAAGGATAAATCTGTTATATTGGAGGGTTTTTTACTTGGCCTAAGAGTATCTGTTGTTTGCATCTCGGAGCATTGGCTACAATATGACGAGGTTAGATTTTCAAATCCTATAGGCTACTCTCTAAGTTCCTTTTGTCGTTCAAAATTTAAAAGAGGTGGTTCTCTAATATTTGTGAGGAATGATCTAAATTCTAACGCCAAAGAGCTAGATTTAGGTTTCCTATGTGACGAAATGCATTTTGAAGTTTCCGGGATATTCATAGATAAATTAAACTTAATTGCGGTCTCTATATAGGCTAGGTCACCCAATGGCAACCCCACGGTTTTTTTAGAACAGTTGGAGCGTTTACTATTATTTCTTTCCAAGTGGCACAACTCCACGATTGTGGTGGGAGGAGACCTTAACAGAGAATTTGACATTACCAAATGTACCAAAAATAGTGTTAAAACATTTTTGAATTTATTAAGACAACATTATTATCACTGTATGAATTATTTACCAACCAGAAATCAAAATTGTCTGGATAATATTTTTTGTAATAGACTTCCAGCTACTGAAAGGGTGATCTGTGAAGTTATCTCCTACCCTTTTTCTGATCATGATGCCCTACTATTTAATTTGCCTATTAAGTTTATTGTATCTGAAGGAAACAACATACAGGAGAGGTCTTTTGGATTCTTTAAAATGGTATTACCTGTGAGGAAATTTGGTTGTGTGGCAGAGATGCTTCTCTGTACTGATTGGGACCTAGTATTCAGCAATAATTTGAACATTACTGATTTATTTTCAACCTTTTTCCTCAAAATTACCTCAGCAATACATTTTTATTGCAATCTTATTAAATTAGATTCTGGCGCAGTAAAATCAAAAACAGCCCTGGTATACAATGGAATTAACATGTATAAAAAATAATTTGATTGCTTTGAGTCAAATTCTGAAAGAGACACCTTCGTCTAATTTGAAACAACAGCTTGCCAATTCTAAACTAAAGTACAGAAAAGCTATTTCTGAAGCCAAGCAGGCTTATTACAGAGAAAAAATAGAAGTTAGTAAAAATAAGTGTAAGGCAGCTTGGGATTTAATAAAAAAAGACACTCAAGGTCATACTAGCAATAGTAGAATTGGAATCTCACCCCAAGAATTTAATGACTTCTGCATAAACTCAGTTAAAAAACTAAGGCAAAGTGCCACTAATCCTAATATAACACCCCAGTGTTATATGTCAAAATTAAATGTTACTCCTGCTCAGTTCTCTTGGAAATTAATTACTCAAGAAGATGTTTTAAAAGCAGTTAAAAGATTAAAAAATTCAAATAGTTGTGATTTTTACAATATGTCAAATAATTTATTAAAACAAATAGTTCCATCCATAGTACTTCAATTGACTTTTGTATTCAACATATGTTTGGCCAATGGTGTTTTCCCTGCTGAACTGAAAATTTCTCGGGTCTGCCCAATTTACAAAAAGGGTCCAAAAAACCAGCCGGAAAGCTATAGGCCAGTCTCAATTGTACCTGCTATATCTAAGTTGCTTGAACTTCTTGTCTTTGATCAAGTTAATGAATTCTTAGAACATAATAATCTGCTTTGCACATCACAGTATGGTTTCCGTAGTGGCAAGTCAACCCTAAATACCATAGATGACTTGGTGCGAAATTTGATTGAGGCTTTTGAAAATAAGGCTTTTGCTCGGGCCGCCTTTTGCGACCTGAGCAGGGCTTTTGACTGTGTCGATCACCAGGAATTGTTGTTAAAATTAGAATTTTACGGTATTAAAGGATCTGCCCTACAGTTTTTTGAATCATATTTAACCAATAGAGAACAGCTTGTTTGTATTAATGGAGATTGGTCAAACAGGGTGAGGGTGGAGCATGGAGTACCTCAAGGTTCTGTGCTTGGACCCTTACTTTTTTTGATTTCAATAAATGACTTACCATCAAATATTTCATATCCAGTTAAATCAATTTTATATGCGGATGACACCACCTTTTTTGCAGCCGCTGGCATGATGGGTGAACTTTCCCATCTAATAAACAGTGCTGTAAATGAGGGGGAAATCAGGTTTAAAAGCAATCGGTAAATCTTAAGCTCAGCGACTACCGCTCCGATCGCCGTAATTTTTTACATTCTAACACAGGTTAACGTAATTTCACCGAAAAAAATAATCCCGATTATCGCCATAGCTGTTTACTCCCCCCCCTCAAAAAAAAATTTTTGGAAAAAATAAAATTAAAAAAACCTGACTGACAGTGCATTTTATTCGTTTTTTTGGTGTTATTAGTTCATAGGGCACGTAATTTCACCGAAAAAAAGTAGTCCCGATTATCGCCGTAGCCGTTTACTCCCCCCCCCAAAAAAATTTTGGAAAAAATAAAATTTGAAAAACCTGACTGACAATGCATTTATTCGTTTTTTTTTTTTGGTGTTATTAGTTCGTAGGGTAGTAGTCCATGTACTAATTCTAGTATAAACTCGTCATCTTATCAGTAATAAACGCGTGCCGCTTATCTTTTGCCTGTAATGAAACCTGCGTTAGTTCTGTCTGAGTGTTGTGTGTGTAAGCAGTCATGCGTGATCTGGGCTTGGACTTTGCAAGCTCGAGTTAATTTTTTTTCTAAAAGAGCAAGCAGCGCGAAGCGCTGCGCAGCGGGCAAGCATCGCGAGATCTGAATTTTGAATAGGCAAGCTAGGGTCTTTTTAGCGTGTGACAAGAACCATCGCAAGCCATGTCAATAACTTCACTAATTATTCCTTGTCCATGTGGGTTTGTTTGTGTACGTCTGGCGGTCAATCGAAAGCCGTCCTATAGGTCACGTGACCCGTCTGGCCAATCGGAATCGGAAACCTTCCTGTTTGTCATGTGGCTACTGTCAATTCATCAAAACGTTCATGGTCGGCCATTGTTTTTAGTTTGATAGTCGAAAATCTTGTTATTTATGTGTTTTGTATTGCCAACATTGTACTGCCCTAAAACTGGGTTTTTATATGTTAGCGATAATCGGGACTATTTTTTTCGGTGAAATTACGTTAACCTGTGTTAGTACGAAAAAACCTTACGGCAATCGGAGCGGTAGTCGCTGATCTTAATATTTACCAAGCAATCATTTCAAGTTGAATTCTGATAAAACCCAACACTTAGTTTTTAGTTTGAGGCCTTTTGACCAAAATTTACAATCCAAGGATGCGTGTGTCCAGTTTCTTGGGATGCATTTAGATAGCAAACTTCAATGGAATTCCCATAGTAGATCATGTGTCAATTAGGCTATCTAGAGTTGTCTATCTGATTAGACGTCTTAAAGCCCTTGTTGATATGAGCTATTTAAAATGGTTTATTTTGCATTCTTTCAAAGTATTCTATAGATATGGCTTAATTTTCTGGGGTGGTTGCAGTAGAACAAAAGAGATTTTAATTATTCAAAAAAAGGTTATTCGTATTCTCGCAAATGCAGTAGATGATGCCCACTGCAGGCCGCTGTTTCAATTATTAAAAATTCCAACAATAATTAATTTGTATATTTATGAACTTTTATCTTATGCACTGAAACAATTGCCCACTTTTAACTTTTCAAAATGATGTGCATTCTTATCACACCAGAAATAGTAGTAATATTTCAAGGACGCATCCGAGGCTAGGGAAAACACTCAATAGCCACGTAGAAATGTCTTTCAAAATCTATAATATATTAATAAATATAATAAAATTAGTGATTACTTAAAAAATCAAAAGTTCTTATTAACAAAATGAATGGCTGTTGAATAACCCAGTCAGAATAATTTCGGTTCAAGAATTTTTGCTTTTGGAACAAATAGATATTTTTTAGATAACTATATGCCTATATTGATACTTGTGATACATTTAAATGTATGAGCTGGTGCAATATTGTTGTATACATTATATTTAAACCTTTATGTGCAGTTTTATCTGTTATTTGACTTCAGTGTTTTTATGCTATTTTGTCTTTCATAATAATTATTTTGTCTGTAATAATTTATTCTTATGTTTGTTACTTTTATGTGCAATATCTATTTTTATGTGCATTATTTATTTATTATAGCCTAGTAAAACTTAAAACCCATGCCTGTTAGCTAATGATATATTCAAATATTTATAATTTTTTATGTCATAAATTATTGAAGAATTGACTGTGTAGCTAATTCAAGCTGTAATATGACTTTGTCAATACATATGTATTATGTCAACGACAAAATAAAGATTCTTGATTCCAGAATTATACTAAATATAAGTTATTGGATATTCAGTTAGTTCTATGAATAAATATTGCAAAATAAGACTGAACACGAACCTGATCCACAAATAACAAACAAATACGACCAAAGATAACCTAACACTAACAGTCTAACAGTGACTAACAATAGCAGTAACTTGTAACAATATGCTAACCTCGTCTTACTAGTACTTACCTTACTTTTCTCGTACTTTTTTATTTATTTACTAAAAGCAGGCTCTGAGTAATTCATACAACTTAAGGGAGCACTTCGCCCTATCTTCGTAATGTTAACATAGGTACACTTATCTCAAGAACTACTTGAGGTATCTTCATAATTTCTTTTTTTTTCATTTAAAGAGGGCTTCTAGGGGAACACGTGGAACCAAAAAAAAAATTTTTTTTGGCATATACCCTAAAAGTTATATATTTTTGTTTTAACGCTTGTCAAAAACCTATATAAATATGTGTATATGTATGTATATATAAATATTGAACTCAGTGAAATGTGATGTTTTTAGTGGTTCCACATATGTAAAACAGTGCTACAAACATACAAAAAAAATTTCATATTCCTACCATTTGTAGTTTTTGAGAAACATGTACTTTTGTATTGAAAACCGCAACTTTCGGAAAAACACAAAAAACGGAAAAAATACTGCTTTATATTACCTTTTTCAGTACATTCCAGGTGCATAGGCTGGCTGATCTCCTTCCTGCTCCTCATATTCATCCTCCAGACTTCTTTTTAGTAAGTTTTTCTTCTGTCTAATTTTTTCTCTATATCTTCTTGAGCTTTCTTTCTCTGCCTTCCAAATTCGCCGCCGGTCAAGCTTTTTCATTGCTGTAATAAAATGCTGCCCTGGTGACACTCCTATTTCTTGAAATACTTTGCATTTGCCAATGTAGCCATCATTAAAAGCTGTAACAGCTTCATATATGCCAAATTTCAAAGTTTTAATCTCCACCAAATGTTCTTTTAGGTATGTAGGTCCAAATGACATTGTTGAGGGACTCATTGGGATTTTGAGTTTTTCCCTTAGTACATTTGCCCAGCTAGAGTTGGATTGGCTAGATCTTGAAAAATAGGTTTAAATAAATGTCATTAGGTTTTCAGGCAAGTGAAAATGGCTGCCATGATCATAGTTTTCATTGGATTTTACGGCTTTGCGGTACTTACACCAGGTTTCTTCATCATCTGGACATAGTCCATGTTGAGGGCCTTTCATTAGAAGACATCACATGGAAAAACTCTGCCCAAATGGCTTTTTTCATGTCTTCAACAGAGTTTGTGTTGCGTCTAATTGCCAATCCGTAGTATTTTTGGAGCTGAATAATGGCAGAATCTGTTAGCTTGTTCTTTGCCGCCAAGTCGTGAGCCGTCAGGGAGTGTTTTAGTCTTAGCTTTTAGATTTTTTAATCTCGATCCCATCCGTTTCTGGACATGGCCTATGCATTCTAATCTTTGTTATGGCAGTATCACCATAGGGCTTGGCTTCGCATACACTGGAGTACGCCTTGCTGTCTCCATCACCAAGGTATTCAAGGTAACGAGCCTCATACAATGCCTGCGAGCGCTGAAAAAATTGCGACTGCTCCAGCAAACTTCCATGGCTCCACTAGAACCTTCAAAGTTTGCGATACAGCCATCACCATGCGTGTTGTTTAGTCTATTAGTGCATCTGCAATATTTAGATAAAATCTCGATGTCTAGGACCTTACCGGTTGATAAAGATGTCACTGATACCACACTCCATTTAGTGAAAGGTGACCCCGCTTCTGCCATGAGCCATCAGCCAGCTATAGCGAGGTCTCTGCAACCATCATTATCCGATACAGCTTCTTGCACAGCACTTTGCATTGACTTCTTACACACTAACTCAGCAATTGAACCCAAGTAATGCTCATGTTCATGATATCTCAAAGGCGGAGGTGTAAGATTCATAAAAGCGCAAATTTTCTCCGCAGCCACTCTACCTTTGCCTATGTTTACGCATAGCATAAACCAAACGAAGATTTAGGTCATAAAATGTGTTAGGCCTATCAGACTTTGCTTCATTCTGATTAGTGTTAGGCCTGACTAATTCAGAGTTTGTCACAGTAATAGTGTTTTCACAATCAGAACAGCTGACTATAATTTTTGATGCTAGGCCTACAATGTGTTTTACTTTGTAAACAAGTTGGCCATGGCAATTTTTTACACACTGAAACGTTACTAAGAGCCTCATTCAACAATCCTATATTAACTATACAGTTTTTTCAGACTCATCATTTTCATTCAATTGGTACTGTTTCAAAAAAGGACTGACCTTCTTAGAAGATGCACTTTGAGGTCTTGGCCTATCCACATTTGGAGTATTGGTACCTCGATTGTTACTTGATCCTGAGAAACTAGGCCTAGGACTAGTTGGAGGGTTATGTTGATTTCCTTGAAAACGCGTTTCTTGAAAGCAGGCTTTGAACGTGGCATTATAAAATTCACTACACTTATAACAAAAAATACTCAGAACTCTCCACTAAACTCACAAAAAACCATAATCATTTACGTAATTTTCACTCTCTAAAACAGAAATGTCAGTAACCAAAACATGTATGCTACCTAAGGTTTATAAGCAATGGTTATAAAACAGATGTTTTGTTGGTTAGTGTAAGTTGTTGACATAACAAACTGTCACTGCCAACCAAATCATGAACATGACTGCAACGAAGTAGTACTATAAACAGCACCATTCAAAGTGTGACTGCTACAGGCCCGAAACTGCCTGCAGGCCTATTTAAAAAAAAATATTTCGGACACTTCTAGTCATCATAAAAAAAATTTAATACCACCATTGTTATCGGGAAATTCCAAACTTTAATAAAAAAAAAAAAAAAAAAATTTGTAAATTTTTGAGATTTTTTTACGAAGTGCTCCCCTTAAAGGTACACTCTTATTAGTTTTGTCGTTCAATCATAAGTAATTATCATTTTTCTCCAATCCTAGTCCACACAATGCTAGGAGTAATTTAGTCGCACAATTTGTGGTTTTATCACTATGGTTAGCATAAGCTTTTGGGATAATATGAGTATTCATGGAATTAAGAATAATCCATTATCGCCTTTTTATAAGAGCCAATGTAAACATTTATTTTTATTGCGGTATGTCATATGTATTTATTTATTGATATTAGATATTTTATAAGTTCCTTATGTGTCAATATCTGTATCTGTAAGGACATCTACACACGTAGTTTATCCATCTTTTTTAATAATACTAGCTAACATTTTAAAATAAAATCGGCTACAAAATCATTGAATGGACTTTATACAATTAAATGGTCCAGAATTTTATTCAGGGTCATCAAATACTTTGAATAAAGTGGAGTGAAATATTGCCTAATACGATTATGAAACAATTTACTATTTGTATTTGCATGTCAAAATATGAATCTGTTTGCCATAATAATATCGTTTATACTACAAGTTTAAGCAACAAACCCAGAAAAACCAACAAGAACTAAAAAATTTTCCTGATATAGAGGTGCAAATAAAATTTCGCCATATAGTAGCTGTGGTTGCCAATTAACAAAATGCATAATAGTAAAGAGTAATGCATTCCTAATATCGAGTCTGAGTTGTTTTGTTACAGTTTTGCTGTTTACAATATAATATATTTCATTTATATCTTGCTAGCTTAGAATGGCAAGGTTCCATCGAGCAAATCTGAAAAAAATAGTTATTAGTATAACAGGTTTCCGATGAACACTCTTACAACGTGCACTTCATTTATCATGTTTCAGTTCCATCTGATAGCTTGAAAAGGGATAAATCTGTATGGCAATGTTCCATCTCAGTCAGTTGCAATCTTGTCCATCCTAAACTCTGGAAGATATGACTTAAACATTCTTGCAGGAATCCTACGGAGAAAGGTTGGTATGGAAAAATTATATTTTGCTGATTTATTTAGTTATAGTTGTCCATATCAGCAAATGTATTTTTTATTTATTGCAAGAAATTATTCCAGAGTGCAGCAAAAAAGTCCGTTGAAGAGATGGGCGTTATTTTACGAAAAAGGATAAACAACAGCGTTGTTGCACAGCAATAACAGTTGTCCTACCAACGTGTTGCGAGAAACTAATTGTTATTTTGGCAATAAGACAACAACGAACAATGAATTCTGACTTATTATATGTTAATTTTTATATCTACAGTAATTCGGTTTTCTTGTAAAATTTTTTGGCAAGAAACCTTTTAATGTTTCATTTAAAAAATACAAAACAATTTACGTTTGAATAAACGTACAACAACAATAAACGTAACAATATAAGAATATTGTTTTACGTTCTTTCTATGTAAATTTTAAAATGAAGGTCTTTAATATAAACACACAACTATTGACATCATTATTTCATTTAAAATTTGGCGTGCCAGCAAGACAGAGAGAAAACTATATGGGAAACATAGCCTCTACTTACATTGAATTTTCTAAAATACTATATATGCAGTCGTTGAGAGTGGAGGAAACTGAGTAGCGTCAGCGTGTCGTAATTCGTAGGTGGTACAACTGACACGAGACAAGTCGAGTCGTGTGATACCTGAACTAAACCGTCTAAACCTGACTGATGTCAATTGTGTTTCGCATCAGGCGGATGGGCTTGGACTAGTTAGTTTCTTGTTACATTGTGTACTAGGAATGAGTTGACGTTCTATACTGCTTGTTAAAACACTGAAGTGGAAACAAATTTGATAAACGGTAAGTATTTATTAATATAGTTTAGCCTATGTACAATAAATTGCGTTTTACCCTTATATTCAAGGAATTTGTAGGTTGCCATTTTATTTTATTTGTCCTTGATAGAAGCAGTCAATAGTTCTGATTTTTGTGACCCAGCCCACATAGATTACAGTACTTAAATTGATATCTTGTTTTTCACAGAATTATTATGTACTAGCAGCATATTAATTTATGTTATATTCTGAGAGTTAAATTGAAAAGGTTATTATGCAATGAACTGATATTATTATCTAGTGTTCACAAGTATACTATTATAGAGAACCTAATTTTATTATATATTTACCATGTAGGCTATGATTGTTAGACACTCCCAATTTAGTTTCTTAATATATATTCATACTTATATTTAAGGGGCTTCTGTAGACAAGTAAGTATTATCAACTGACCTTGTAAAATAATCAGTGGCTTTACTATTCACTAATTCTTCCAAAGTATTCATTTAGTATATTTTATCAGGTAAGTTTAGTTCCACCATCAGTGTTTAGATGATTTAATTTTTAACTTGTTAGATATGAATAAAATGCCCAGTCATGATATTTGTTTTCATTAAATAGGTAGAATAGTGTGATTTAAATGTTTTCTTCCTCCCCATGAACAAGGTAAAATACTGAGTAGGCTAGGCCTAATATTTTAACAATAAATTTCAAAACAATTAGGCCTAACCTATTTTGACCTTCTGATACCAAGAATTATTGTTTTTGTGTCAAAAGTGTTAAAATTGTATAGGGCTATTGTAAGTGTACTAGTTTTTGTGTGCAAGTCAGCCTATAGACATACAGTTAAGTTATAACAATATGGTTATTGTTTAACTACCTTGTATACTTAGTTGATTTTTAGAATTAGCTCTCCAATTCAAAGAATTAACTGAACTTTCATAAGAAGCTCAGCATAGTAGGATAATTGATTAAAAATATTGAACTATACAAGAAGTGTACAAATAAGTTACAACTAATAACAAAATTCTCAACAAAAACATCCTATCAATAAACCAATTTATAGTTTTTGTTTTCCTAGGTTTTAATTTTTTAACTGCTTTTAAGAAGCATTTGAATAGGGATCTTAGAGATTAAAACATCTCTTCTCTATAAATATTTTACTTGACGATCAGCAATTTTTTTTATTAACTTAAATGCCAGATTTTAATTATTTCTTTATTGTTCTTCATCATGACTCAATCCATTTGTATTGACTGATGTCAGTTGATATCATTTTTACTGTGATTAGGATAGGCCTAACTGTGAACTAAAGTTATTTAGTTGTAAGATTATAGTAAAAGTTAATTTCCATTAATCATTTGATGATTATTGTATTAAATTTCATGTGTTCCATGGATGATTAATAAAACTTATTTATTTATTTGATTGGTAGACACCATTTTACAATAATTGACACAACTAGTATGTAACATGGTCCAGAAAACGCCAACAAGAGCAAGAACTAATAGAGATTATGCATTTCATTGTTTATAACACAATCACAGGTTATATATACAGATTTCTGATAAGCAACAGTTTGATTAATGAACTTAAACACATACAGACTTAAAACAACATAAATAAATTTGAAACAAAATGGCGGCAGTCTTTGCTAGTTTTTGAAATAATAGTTATTCTGTATGTATAGATACAAGCAGTAAAATATGTACTAATAATGAAACAAGCTGTATTATATCAAATATTATTTAACAATCCTGAGAAACAATGATAGATTACTCCATTTATATTTTCCATGAAAATTGTTTTTAATTTAAGTTTAAATTTTGTTTAATGATATTTTGGTTTGGATTACATAACTTCCACCAAGAGTGTATGTATGTTCTCTCAACCAGGGTAACCAGGTTTACTTTTGTGGTAATATCCACTACATACAGTCACATGATATCCACACGTCTAGGATAGGAGAATGATCTAACTGGTCCACTGATGTATGAAAAACACTTATTTTCGTTTCATAAATTTCTGTGTTTCTTTCCTAAAATATAACCAGACCATTCAGTTTCTGGCATACATTGGTGACATGACCATCATCTCCCTAATGCGATCCTGCTCATCTAAATCGTGTTTCACTAATAATTACTGTGTTCTGTTAGGATTGAACGTATAGCATTGCTGCACAATTTAAAACAGCTTTCCCACTTTTCACCTGGTGCAAATCTGCATTAAATAATTCTTAACCCTTTTCATGCCAACTTACCGGTATTACGGCCGTCGGCTACTCAACTGAAAATGGCCAACGGCCGTAATATAGGTACGTCACGTTTTTCGCCTGTAATTTTCTTATAGTTCATCTTATTGCCGCGAAATTTTGACTAATCGATAGTCGATTAGTTGCTTTGCAACCACAAAGTAGTTAATTCCTTTATGGACTGTTTGTTTGGTCGTATTTGAGCTTCGCAGCTGTTGAATTGTTTGGTCGAGATTGAGGTTACGTTCGTGTTGCTATGCGTTGTTTACGTTTGTAATTCTCTCATTACTTTTGTCGTTAGGGCATTTTTATTATGCCCCTTTTATTAGATTCATTGGTACTTTGGGATTATACAGACCACACCCAGACATGAATCGTTATTTGACATTTAGCTTCAACTGATTAATAGATTAGCGTAGAACAATATTTCGTCGATATAAAACAGGAATTGTCTTATCGCAAACCCCTCCCCATCCTCAGACAGTTGACATTTAGCTTCTAATGATTACTAGATTAGCGTAGAACAATATTTCGTCAGTATAAAACAGGAATTGTCTTATCGCAAACCCCTCCCCATCCTCAGACAGAGGTCAAAGTCGAGCGGTGTAGTAGATAACGTGATTGCAGAGTCTCGCCGCCCGTTCGCTTTGTTGTACTTTCGTATTTTACCCATACATTTCTCCAAACACAAAAATTCAACAAAAACAAACATTACCAAACAAAAACTAAACTCTTTATTGAAAAAAAAAAACACACTAAACTTGTTGTTATTCTTGATCAAACTCCGCCACCCAAAATGCGAGTGCCTCCGGCCGAAGGTGCTTCCGAAGCTCGCGCTGATGTCAACGAAAGAAAAACATCCCTCGAGATAGTATCTATCAATTGATCAGAAATATAAATTGAATTGTAATGGAAAGGCAATTATGTACCGTGCAAAAAACTTAAATAATCATGTGACGCCGTGCGCCTGCCGTAATCGGGATTCTCGAGAAAGATAAGATAACAGCGACCACAATACCAATCATAATACCTGGAAATGCTTGTTGATTGATGGAATGTTAGTTCTGTTACTCAAATACATCGTTTTATAACGTTCTAAGTTCATTGAAAAAAGTTTAAGCGAATCTGACCTCATTAACAATTGATAATCTTTGTAAGTTTGTAATTTTGTAATTAATTTTTTCGTTCTACAATGTTTGTTTATAACATATCTATAAATTTATATTTTTGTGTTCTTCATACTGGTGTGGGTTGGTATAATCCCAAAGTACCGATTTGTATAGTGTCAAATATTGATTTGTGAATATAGTGTAACATTACATACAACGTCCATGCAAATTACAAAAACTGTGCCCGTGTCACATTTAGTGAAAAAAAATCATAACTGGACTTCAATATAAGGTAGGCTTTTGAAATTTTGTAATTAGGTTAAGGGTTAGATATAGTTTACTAGGATATAACAGGAAATCAGCATACATTTTTTTGTAAACCACTTATTTGTGCTAAAAATTAAATGTTTTTTGGAAATTTTAATTTTTTTTTTCTTAATTTATAACTTTTTTATAAGTTTAAATTACATTTATGCAACTAAAATTTACCAACAGAACAAGGGCATTTCATAAGAAAAATAATGGTAAAAAAATCATCAATATCTGTTAAAAAATAAAAAAGGTATGTGATACATTTAGTGAAAGCTTGCAAAACTGCTGAAAATGCCCTTGGCGTTTCTGGGTAGTACTTTTGGAAAATGGGCTGGCATGCAAAGGGTTAATAATAAAAACCTATATTACCATAGATACATTGTTGCGTATCTTTTTTTCTTCAAGAAATGTATATATATATATATATATATATATATATATATATATATATATATATTATATATATATATATATATATATATATATTTAAAAACTTATTTCATATGTATATATTAGATACACATAATCATAAATATGAAAAATTGAAAAACATAATGTTTACAAATATTCTTTCTTTAAATTGGCTAAAGCGATATATAACAAATAAATGTTTTTACCTACTTCCAAGATAAAAAAAAATATGTCGAATTTTGTGGAGAATAACATGTAGTTCTTTATTTTTAAATGAAATAAAAATTGTGTTCTATTTGAATCTTGTGCTACAAATTTACAACGTTGGAGCAAGCTAGAGAATTAATGGGTTTACATCTCTAATTTAATTGGAACATAAAAATATTAGAATAGAGGCCCTATACTACTTCTTAATAGTGTTAAAAATATCAAAGTACTGTGATTCACTTTTATATCGTTTTGATTCAATTTAAACTTATAAATATTGTTTTAGAAATCTAAAATGGTGATTGGAACTGAGATGCCAGCTTCCTCCTCTAGGGAGAGAAAGGATTCAGGTGGAGACAAGGAAAAAGATGAGCGAATGTTTGAATGTAACATTTGCCTGGACACTGCTAAAGAAGCTGTAGTTAGTATGTGTGGACATTTGTTTTGGTAAGTTCATGCATAGTTGATCTTGTTGAGAATGCTTTAATTAATTTAAATAATTATTCTTTACATTAAGAACATACTATGGATAAAAATCCAAATCTTGTTATGGTATAGAAAATGTATAATTTCTTGAAAATGCTGTTGTTTTTATAAGTTACATATGATACAACATCATTTTTATATGGAAATGTATTTTTAAGTATCGCTTTGTAAGTGCAGATAGTCTTTTCGGTACTTTGGGATTATACCGACCACACCCAGACATGAATCGTTATTTCACATTTCGTTTCTACTGATTACTAGATTAGCGTAGAACAATATTTCGTCAATATAAAACAGGAATTGTCTTATCGCAAACACCTCCCCATCCTCAGACAGAGGTCAAAGTCGAGCGTCTAGTAGATAACGTGATTGCAGAGTCTCGCCGCCCATTCAGCTGGTGCATCGCTTTGTTGTACTTCCGTGTTTTACCTCTACATTTCTCCAAACACAAAAATTCAACAAAAACAAACATTTACCAAACTAAACTTTTTATTAAAAAAACACTCAAAACTTGTTTTTATTCTTGATCACATTCCGCCACCCAAAATGCGAGTGCCTCCGGCCATCAGCGCGGGCTTCGGCAGCACCTTCGGTGCTGCCCCGCGCTGATGTCGACGAAAGAAAAACATCCCTCGAGATAGTACCTATCAGTAAAATATCAAATTCTAGAGGGGCTAATCAGAAATATAAATTGAATTGTAATGGAAAGGCAATGATGTACCGTGCAAATCACGTGATGCCGCGCGGCCTGCCGTAATCAGGATTCTCGAGAAAGATAAGATAACAGCGACAACAATACCGATCACAATACCTGGAAATGCTTGTAAGTTTGTAATTTTGTAATTGAAGAGTTGTTTTTTCGTTCTATCATGTTTGTTTCTATAAATTTCTATTTTTGTGTTCTTCATACTGGTGTGGTCGGTATAATCCCAAAGTACCGTCTTTTCTCTAAGTTGCACGATTTTTAAATGGTTTTTAGCTGATAACGATAAACAATAAAACAAATTCTCAGCATGTTTTCTAGCTCGGGACAGTGCAATCGATCGCTGACGGATAATGTTTCTTTGTAGTCCGGTGGTAATAAATATATTCAAGCATACAAAAATAATTAAATAATTTTATTAGATAAATTGTAAGTTTTATTACGAGTCAAAAATCATGAAGATTTGACCAATTTAGCTAAGATATTGAGACTTCACTAAACCTTTGTGTATTTATACTAGCATTATTCAAGAATGTCCCGCCATAGCAGTTGGCGCGCACGCTACAATAACCACCATTTTGTGAGGCTGTGCTCATTTGTTCTTACACATAAACTTGTCCCATCCACTACACAACTTATTCTAATTTAAAAGCTGTGATCAATGGTAAAGTTGTTAACTGTTCATCTAGGCCTTTGAATTTTTATGTTGAATTATTTCTTTTAGTACAAGGGAGAAGAGATCAGCTTTTAATTCAACAGTTTATTCATTTTCTTCTTGTTCAAATAATCTTTCTGAATATTTTTTTATTTTCTGTCGGTTTTAAAACAAGCATGATGTTTTAATCTAGTTGTATGAGGTAAAATTTAAATTATGTAAAATACTATGGATAATCTTCAATTCTTTGCCAAAAATGGGTTTTATACACTTTTTGTCCATTTTAATAAGTGTTGTTTTAAAGGTATTAAATAGTTGTACTCATTTGTAAACCATTCTAGAAAACACATTTCAAGCTTTTACAAGATAAAATACTAAAAATTGCAAAATCTTGGGCAGTTTCTTAGTTAAAAATAAATTGCCCATACAATGAAAAATCTCTAGTCGATTTCTGAGGTTTTTTTACTTTTTGACTTGAGATTGTGTGGTGCTACTCAGTTATGGTTTACAACTTACATGTTACTTTTTACCTGTTTAAGAATTTGCAAAAGTTGTTTTTGAAAAAGATAAAATTTTTAAAAATTAAATTATTTTATCATATATCTAAACTAGAAAGTAACAAATAGATTGTTCATGTGATAGTATGTCATGGAAACCGTACTTATTGATCTATATCTACATTTGTCATCATGCTGAAACCGGAAATAATATATTCCTGTACATTTTTGTATACATAATATAATTTAGTAAGTTAAGACTAATAAATAGTTATAAGTTTGATACCTTGAGTCACTATACAATATACAATTTTATTCATAGTAAAACACGTAAGTACGGTCCTATAGTGTAAGCGTAATAGGATTATATACTATATGACATTTGTCGTATACTTTGACCTGACAAATCGTCTATCTGGTGAAGGTTGGTCGAGTAGTGTCTGGACACCCTGTGAAATGATTGTCTGCTTGACAGTTGGCCGTGCCTGCACCAGTGGCTGGATACAAGACCGAACCGGCAAGTGTGTCCGGTGTGCAAGGCAGCGATATCCAAGGAGAAAGTGATACCTTTGTATGGCCGTGGCAGCACTAAGCAGGATGACCCCAGGTACCGCAGTGACCTCTACTTTTACGTAGAATCTGACAATCAGCCGATTGTTAGTGATAATTTTGGTTATGCATAAACTCAACTAGTGGCTGAATAACGCCCACTGGTCAACTTGGATTTACAAGTTTTCTGTAGCAGTAAGTGATTGAAGTGTGAAGATTTTTCCGTTCGAGGTGTTTATGAACTTTTGATACAACAATGGTAAGATATGATGTAGCCTATGTGCAGGGTAAGTTTGATGAGAGGATAGTTAACTGTAAAGGTCCACTATCTTAGTCTGGAAAGCGAAAGTCTGTTTGGATTCCATAATAATGCAATATAGTGTAATTGGTAGAGGAATTTCCTCTAAGAAAGGAATCGATCACCGCCATCCTATTTTTTGTGTGGTCTAGTATAAGAAGGTGGCAAATAGGAAAGACCAAATATAAAACCCATAAAATGAAAGTCACCAATACATTTTTGGTCTTTATTTCAATTGACTGATCATGGTGTAATTATTACTTGCATTTCTAACATGTTGGTCTTAAGTTTAAAGCTAAACAAATTAAGTGAAAAAGTATTTAATTTGTTATTTTTTTTAACCCTTTTGCTACCTTTCCATTTCAAAATCTTGCTAATAACTAGTGCAACTGACAATCTATTGCTCTAACATTTTATGAAAATCTTATTTGTCTTCTTATGCAATACATATTAAGCTTTTTAATGTTATTAATATTTGGGGATGGGGTAGTCATCTGTGGACAACCAGCTGGATGTATTTTTTTATTACTGAAATTCAAATGTAATATTCTGTCAGGAAATATAATTAGCTATTGATTTCTGAACCAGTAAGAAATAGCTGGGCAGAATACTTATTACATGTAAATTATCATTAAATTTAATTTTTTCTGCACTTGATTGTTCTTGTGTAATTGGGAATATGCTAATTATTCTTAATTAACCCTTCCCACACGTGGAATTTATCTTTCAATTTTGACTCATAACGCATAATTAACTTTAATTTTTTTTTACATTTTACCAACTCTAATTTTTTTTTAGTTAGTGGTGGCTATTAGGAATAGAAAATAATACAATATCACAAAATAATCAGACCCCTGTATTTTTTAACAAATTTTACAAAAAGTTGAAAAAAACAACCTTTTTACTTGAATTTCTAAAAATATTTTTCAATAACGACACAACAAATAAAGTAATAACAACAAAATAAAAATATAATATGATGCTAAATACAACAGGAACATGAAACGGTAAATATGGCAAAACAGCGTTAAACACTAAAATATGCCGTGCCGGGATATATCCGTTTACCGCGTAATGGTTTGCCGCAGACTGAGGCTAAATCACGCCACGAGGGACAAAGCCATGCCCTCCCACCACTGCGACTCACCAATTGAGGTTCAAACTGTAACATCTGCTTTTCGGAACAAGTATTCAACACTCCCTTGAACTCTAGCGGATTCTACGGCAACTACAATTTATTAAATAACACAAAATAGACTTTGAAGGATATATCCGTTTACCGCGTTTCGGTCAAAATTAGGCCTAACGGATATATTCGGTTGCCGCGTCGGAAGGGTTAATATCTAAATGTAAGCTGTTGAATAGTAAATATTAATTTTGGGCAGTTAAGCATCTCGTCTTCACATATATACAAGTGATTACATTGAAAACTACATATAATAAGTGTCCAAATTATCCAGTAAAGCAACAACAAAGGTTTTTAGAAAAAAATATATTCATCTGTATATTGAGTTACGTTTAATAAAGTTCTGTTTCACAACATAAATGGAACTTCCGTTTCAAAATTTAATTGTGTTTGGTAAGTAATCTGTTACGTTGTTACGCAACAATGTAAGGCATACTAGCATATGCTTGTTGCAAAGTCATGTTTATTTTGTTTCATCAAACAAGTTGTTGTTATTGATTTTGAAAGTTTTGTAAGTTAATAGCGTAAATATTATATTGCTCTTTTCTGATGTTCAACTTTTGTATAAATGTTGTGTGCCGTTTGTTGCAGGACTAAAACACCCCCCAGACCCCCAGGTCAAAGATCGGAGCCCGAAAATAATGGAGTAAGTAGATGAATCGTAAATTAATAGTATGTTTGATAAAACCAGTTGGTACTAAGTAACAATACAAATTAATTGTTTATAAAACAAATATTTATATAAAGTTAATACTTTAATTAATATAAACCTTATCTCCCACCCGTTGTACCAGATAAAGAATTATAAACTTCAAACTGCCCATAAAATAAAAATTTTTTGCAAAGTGTAAAATTTTAAAAAGTTTATATACTTTGCCAATTTGAGTATATAAAGTAAAAACTGCAATACTTTGAAATATTTATATAAAGAAGTTGAACTGATAATTTTAATGATTAATTATAGGTTATCAACAACTGGTAAATTTGTATTTCTTGCACTAAATATTTTTCTTTGTTGATTTAGCCTTTGTAACTATTATAAAATATAAAGTATACTTTTTACAACACAAGTTTGTAATGTTAGTGATAAATTATTATTATTATCTGTGGCGATGGTAGTATTGTAAGCGGTTTCTTCTTAACATATGAATAACACTTCTTCAGGGTGCTTTCTCATCTTTTCCTTCCTTGAGTGTCATCTTTTATCACAATATATCTCTTTTTCACTTGTGGGTAAAAACAAGTGTAGATGAGCTCTAGTCATGTGGATGTGTACTTCACAAGCCAAATTCTTGTGTGATGCATAGTCGAAGCTACCCGCTTAAACTTATTGCAAACTTGTTTTACATTAAAAATAATACTAGACTTTCTCTAGTAGAAACTTTGTTTTGAAAAAAAAAAGTGTTTCTTACAACATAGAGGCATTTGGTGTGCGAGATCAAATAAATTTAATGTTCACATTTATTTTTTTTTTAATGTAATAAGAAAAGATTACAAACAAGCTAAACGTCAAGTAATATTTTTCTGATTAATATTAAATTACTTGTTTGCTTAATACAAACTTAAACAATTATTCTATTTTGTTTCTGAAGGGATTTCCTGGATTTGGGTTTGGAGAAGGAGGTTTTCACATGTCTTTTGGTATTGGAGCTTTTCCGTTTGGTTTCTTCACATCATCATTCCAAGTGGGCGACAGGGCTGGACAAGGTATGTGGTTTCACATTACTGTGATATGAATATTACCATGAACACTAGAATGTGTATGAACATTATTACACTGTACATGTTGCCAATACAGGAGGCATTGGTAGCAATGTTGAAAACAATTGTATCTTATTTTCAAAGTTATACACGATTAATTAAATTTTGTTCATTATTTTTGGGTTATACATATGGACTTTTACAGTAAATATGCACCACCTTTGTTCTACAATTGTTTTGGAGAATTAATTAGTGATAAGGGAGCAATAAAAGAAATAAATTCTATTTATGTGTATTTTCTAAAATTCTTGTTGCCTATAAACATTAAATATACCTCATGCGATTTCAGTGGGAATCATAATAATAGAAATTAAGAATAGTGCAGTGTTTTCAAGGCATAACACATTTTTTAAATCCCTTTGTATTTAAAAAAAATTAAATTAGTAGATTAACTTGTGGCACAAATTAATATAGTACAACCTTATTTATCCGGATCTTTGGGTTATCTGGATCAGTTTATGAAGTGCAGGGAGTTCATTGTTTTTTTAAGAATAAACAAATTGTTTTTAATTTCCAGTGCAATTTGTTTCTATATTATCACATTTTCTGAGTTCAGAATAATGTGTACAATGTAATACAGTAGAACCTCGATAGTTTCGACACTTTGTGGACTAACGGGGTGTGTCGAACTATCAAGATGTCGAACTATAGGGAGTATATAGATTTAAACACAAGGAATATTAAAAAGGCGAGTTTTATGTTAAGATGGACTGTAATTTAATTAACAATGTACAACTAAACAAATATTAAACTGATGAAACAAAATGTATCAACTTACATTGTTTTACAGTGCTGTACTTCTTCCTCTTAAAATAGTTAATGATTAAATGAATAAATGTAAAAATAAACAAACTCAATTCATAAATATAGGCTAAGATAAAAAACAAAATGTATATACAAAAATAAATTAATATGGGACAACTATAACTTGTAACATGGTTACATCATGTTTTACTTTTTACAACGCAAAATAGTTTGTGATTTTTAATTGTTTTTCACACTTTGGTTTCTTCGCCGAGCCGCCTCGTCACGTAATCGTCGAAGAAACAAAATGTCCATTCCAGTCGTCCCTTGTTCCTGTAAATACTGGATCGCTCCCCTCGAAGAATTTTACACCTTCGCTGTGTGTCAGTTTTTGATTTTTGAGTGGTATCTTCGTCGTCTTCTGACTCTTCTTCACTATCCTCTCTTGATTTTAAAGCATCAACTATTTCTTCCTCTGAAGTTGGTCCGCTTTCTTCATCTTGTTCCATCCACTCGAAAACATCTGTAGGTGAAGCTTCTTCACAACCTGGGATTTTTTTCCATTAAAGTGGCTAGCTCGTCATCTTTAATTTCTTCGTTGAACTCATTTCCCTGGTGGTCCAAGAGCTTCCTCCAAGAACGCACGAGCGTTAGGGGATTGAGTTCATCCCATGCCTGGGAAATCCAGCCAACAACATCCAGCATATCAATTTTTTTTAACATTATCCACTAATTCGACTCCTTCATCTAGGGCTTGAATGAGACATGAAAGGAGTTTCTTCCTATACAACTTCTTAAGCGTTACCAAAACTCCTTGGTCCATAGGCTGGCAAAGGGAGGTTACGTTAGGGGGCAAGAACATAGCTTTAATTTCTCCGTCTTGAATGACATCTACAGCCGGGGTGCGTTGTTGCGTTGTCGAGGATCAAGAGTGCTTTCATTGGAAGGTTCTGGGACTTTAGATGCTTCTTAATTTCGGGCACAAACTGTTTGTGAAACCATTCGTTAAAAATGCTCTCTGACATCCAAGCATTTGATTGGTGTCTGTAAAAAAACGGGGAGGTCAAAATGGTCACCATTCATTTTAATATTTTTGAAGGCTCTAGGTTTTCCTGGCCTTTCCTATCAGAGCCAATTTTAATTTATGAGTTCCTGTTGCGTTACTGCAAGCCAACCAGTAACCTGTCCTTTACTTTTTTTTATATCCTGCTGCAGCTTTCTCTTGTTTGAGAGCCAAACTTTTTGTTGGGAGCATTCTAAAATTCAGACCAGTTTCATCACAGTTATAGATTTGCTCTCCACTAAGGCCTAATTCTTCAATCAAAGCTTGAAATTTCATTTTAAAATCATGTGAACTATCGAGATTTGCTGACAGTTTTTTCTCCACAAATGCTCAATTGTTTAATACCATACCTCTCTTTTCCATCTGTCCCAGCCATCCAGAGCTTGCTGTGAATTCAGGCTCTCCCTCTTCTTTAAAGTTTTGATAAAATTTCAAGGCCTTTTCCTGTAAAATCGGTCCTGAGATCGGTGTCCCTTTCTCCCTCTGAATCCTAAACCACTGGAAAAGAGCTTCACTTACTTGTTCATACTCAGACCTCTTCATACTCCTCCTCTTGTCTAACGATTCTGAACACACTCTTTTCACACACCAAGACTCAATTTCATTTCTAGACTTCCTCCATCCAATCACTGTTGACCGACCAACGTTCAAATCACTCGCCACTTTCTGTACACTTTCACCTTTGTCAATCCTTTTTTAGAGCATCTAATTTCATTTCCATCGTAACAAAGCACCTTTTACGTTTTTTATCTGACATTTTAAAAAACAAACAAAATTACAAAGCAGTTCAGTAACACCAACTACGTATGTCTAACGATCGTAAAACAGTAACGTATCACGAAAGGAACAAAAACGCGTCTTAACTCCGCAGCGTCACGAGCGAACTGAGTTGACGGACTAAGAATAGCGGGTGAGGTCAGAGGGGGAGGGGGAGGAGGGATGCGCTATACAAAGGGCAGTGGCGCGCGTTCACGGCAACAATGGCGGGCCCGTCAAGGACACCACTTGTCCCTGCTGTCACGTTATGTTGGTCACGGCTGGTGTGTCGAATGATACGGACTGTCGAACTATCGAGTGTCGAATTAACGAGGTTCTACTGTACCAAATTACTTAATATTTAGTAAGGATATGAGAAGTATATAATTATAAATTTAGAAGATGTAAATGATTGGCTTCAGATCAACAGTAGAAAATTGGTGTGATAATCAAAATATAAATTGTGTCAGCCACTTGTATTCAGTGGTAGTTAAATAAAGTTGAAAGGATTGTTAAATAAAGTTCAAAGATGTCTCAGCCTGATGCCACAATGTAGTTAGACTGACTGATGGTTTATTTTGAACCATAAATGAGCTCTGGGAAAATTTTGGGTGGTCAAATATATTTTGTATCCTTGACCTAATGAACTCAAAGTGAATGAATTAATAATTAAAATATTAATTTGCAACATCAAAGCAAAAGCTTAGCCTCTGCCAAAAAATTCAAACTAGGTAAAAACATGATCAATTTTATTAACGTTTACAACTTCAACACTGCGAACTATGATCTTTGCTTACCTAATCCTAATAAATAATCACTTGAGAAGTTGGATGGTGTTGCTTCTATGTCAGCCTTTCCTGCATCACTTCTTCTCTAATGTGAAAAACGTATTAGTAAATAATTGTAGAACTATACCTCAAACAAATTTTGTTATTTTATAATGTGTATTGTATGTTATAAATGGTATAAGTCTGAGATTACTGAAGCTTAGAAAAGTTTTTTAGTTTGTGATAAAATATGACATTGAGTTCAGAAAGGTCATCATCAATGTTTGTTTTGAGTCGGTGTCAAGGCTTCGTAAAATAAATTGCAATTGAGATAACACCTTTTATGTTGTTTTGGTGTGATAAATGTATAAACTTGAAGTAACGCTTATAATTACCAACTGCCATTATATTAATGTTCAAAATATGTTCAAATTATTTCCATTTGAAAATGGTCCGTCTATCCACCTTCTGATTCAAAATCCTTAACCCCTGAAGTGCTGTAGTGGTATATCCTATAACTGCATCTTAGAGTCGGCTAAGTGCTGCTGATGACATAGATATTTTCCTCAGTCCTCGTGTTTTAAACGGTGAAACTGCACATCGTATCGTCGTGCTTGATGTATTAGATGACTCAGACTTGTTTGTTTTGCAACTCAGACCAAGCACCCACCGTCTTCTACTGCTCTGCTTGCTCTGATACTGTGTTGTAAACAAACATGTAATTTACCCTTGAATTATTATCTGCTGTTAACATTCTAAAAATGTTTCTGCTTATCGTCTTTGTTTTTTCCAACCACTTCTGAACTTTGACAAAGTCTGAAAACGTTATCTTTATATTATTTATTACTGTAAATGCATACTTTATTTGTGTTACTATGTGATAAAATTATTATCTAGTAATCAGTAATCCTAATGAAGTAATATTTTACTCTGGCCATGCCTCACCTATCACTTTCATCATTGTCCACCCGAGTTCAAGTTATAATTTTTTTTAGTTAAACAACCAAAATTATCTCCCCTCCTCCAAACCCTTTCCCCCTTCAAAACCTGAAAGTATTTAATATTATAAATTAAGAATAAGTATATGGTTATTTATAATTAAATACCTCTTTTGTAAGTTAAAAATGTTATATGGTTTTTAAAACTAGCTAGTTATAGGGATAGTTAGGACCAAAGAAAACCAGGCAGGGTTCAGAGTGCATGAATGAAATAAGTCTGTAGGTTAAAGGCCATTTAATAATTATTTCTGTAAACCCTCCTCTTCCTTCTATTGTGTAAAACTATTTCTTTGAGATAAGACACAACAAAGTTTTAATAAAAATGTTAAAAACCGTATTTGCTCGTAAACTTACGATTTAGAAACATTTTCCATCATTGGTATGTAGGTTAAGTTTTGTCAGCTAATTTTTAATCAATTGGGGAAAATACCTGTGCTGATTACGTACCGACTGGTCGCGGACTGAATGCAGAGCTATGCATTGGTTACGTGGTCTTATGTTATCCACTCTATATTGTTATGAAATCTAATTCTGAAAATATCCAACAGATTTCGTTGTCATGGTCTTTACTGGTTCCCTTACTAAGAAGAGAATACATTTCATTTCATTTTATTACTGATGGCAATAAATTGACTACCTGTTTTGTTAGAACCTTTTGTCATTTTTTCATTTGTCAGCTGCTAAATGCAAGGTTATGTGTGTTGTTTGTTTCTCTTAGTTACTCTCTCACCCACCTACTCACTCACACTCACTCTCCATTATTCCAAACTCAAAGATTTGCTATTTTCCTTAAAAAAATATAAAAAACTAAATAAAATTGTATACTTTACTTTTTTTAGTGTTATATTATTAAAACACGTGTTAGTTTCAGTGCATCTTCTACAATAGAAACACTGGTTTATATTTTTCCATTGAATTGCAGTGATTTGTTTTCTGATTTTTTTCAGAATGAAGAAAAACAACTTACAAAGATATTTAGACTTTCAGATCTGTTTAGCTAAATAAGTTACATTTTTACATTTGAATTTCATTGTTTCAAAGACATTTCTTTTGTGCCTCTCGCTCTTAAAAATTTTATAAAGCTAAATGACAATCATTTGCCTTATGAATTCTTTATTAATCCCCTTTATATAAAAGTCATTTGTAACTATTCTTTTTTTCTGATTCAGGTTAACCCTGCAACTGGCTTTAAGCGATTATCGACGCATTAACTACAGTTTCAAAATGGCACTAAGCTATTTTCGACGCATTAACTATGTTGTAATATGATCTCTCACAGCAAGCCTATTTTTACTTTGTTTGAAGTAAAACATTTGTAAATCTAAAGATAAATATCCAAGGTTTCATATTATATCATAAAACGTTATAAAGTTACGTTAAATCTTTCATTATAAAATTCTAAACTTGGATGTTGACATTTCCGATTGCCATTTGTTTGCGTAATTTCAGAACACGCTAAAAATTTACCGCATGTTTGTCAAAATTCCCTATCGTGAGTTTACGTTCTACACGATCGTAAGTGTCGTCATTGAAAATAGTGCGTTCTTGGCTTTCAGAAACATCTTTTCAATAGCCAGTAGGAAAATAAATGTTTATAAAATAAGCGTTTGAAAAGCTCGTGTTTTGTAAAATTCCAAAATGCCTAATGAGTCGAAAATAGCTTCATTAAATTTTATTATTTTTGTTACTTTATCGTTGTCTGGAAATAGTGAAAATCATATCAAAATAAAGAAGACGAATTGCTCTAAGCAACAGTATCGTCAACGAAGACTATGAACTAATATTTTATTTTTGTTCTGTTGCACAATCACCGACTCAGCCAGTAGATAAGAACAACGCATCGCTTGGTTGCCATGTTGATTTCTCTGTTGTTATTACGCCATTGCCGGTATTAGTGTATTGCTTGCTATTTATTTGGATATTTTAGACTTTTCGTTATTTAGTGTGTATAAATAAAAGTTTGTTTAGTGTTTTTTTTTAATTAGTGAAGTGAAAAATGTAGAGGTTAGGTTAAGTTTTAGTGAATAGGTTAGATTTTTGTGAAACTGAAAGTAAGCATGTTATACGCTTCAGGTTCAGTGTTTTATTATTTTGTAGACAATTTATAGTTATTTCATAATGAGTGTTAATTTAAACATAAAGTATTTATTATAAAACCACATTCATGTATTTTAGACAGTAATTTTCTTTACTTTTTATGAAGGTATTAACGTTTTATTTCTATGACCACCGCTTGTTTTATTTTTTTAACAAAAAAATAATAGAGATAAAAATACATTGTTTTACATTTTTGTAAACTTCAATATATGTACTATCTATATAAATAACTTTTGGATGAAAAGAAAATTGTTAGCTAAAAATGTTAGGCATTTATTTCACAATTTTTACTTTTGTAAAAATTAAAAAACATTTGTTGCCATATGAAAGTATCTCATACAATGTAAACTTCTATAAATATCATATTTTTCTCTTCTACATAATTATATTTATTATAAAAGCATATTCATGTATTTTAGACAGTAATTCTTTTTTACTTTTTCTGAAGGTATTAACGTTTTATTTCTATGACCACCAACAAAAAAATAATAGAGATAAAAATACATTGTTGTACATTTTTGTAAACTTCAATAAATGTACTATCTATATAAATAATGTTTGGATGAAAAGAAAATTGTTAGCTGAAAATGTTAGGCATTTATTTCACAATTTTTACTTATGTAAAAATTAAAAAACATTTTGTTGCCATATGAAAGTATCTCATACAATGTAAACTTCTATAAATATCATATTTTTTCTCTTCTACATATATTTATTATAAAAGCATATTCATGTATTTTAGACAGTAATTCTTTTTTACTTTTTCTGAAGGTATTAGCGTTTTATTTCTATGACCATCGCTTGTTTTATTTTTGTTAACAAAAAAATAATAGAGATAAAAATACATTGTTGTACATTTGTGTAAACTTCAATAAATGTAATATCTATATAAATAATTTTTGGACGAAAAGAAAATTGTTAGCTAAAAATGTAAGGCATTTTATTTCACAATTTTGAATTTTGTAAAAATTTAATGAAACGTTTGTTGCCATATAAAAATATCTTATACAATGTAAACTTCTATAAATATCATATTTTTCTCTTCTACATATATATATCTCTTAGAAAAAAATATTTGTTCATCCAATAGATTCCAAAATGTCACAATGGTATACATAATAGTGCTATAAAAACTTTTTTCAGATTTTTTAGTTTTTATAGATATATTATTCAAAAGTACCAATAAACTTCTTTTACCTAAATATTTTTTTTGTAATTTTGTAATTCAGATATATAAGCAAACTTTTGTATATTTTAGAATTATTCTAAAAATTTCATATTACCTGAGAGGGTGCTATACATTTGAGAAACATTTATTCTTTACTAATATTTTTTATGTTAATCAGTAACAAAAATCAAAATACATTGAAATGATTCAATATTTAATATTTTTTTGGGAAACTACATTTATTTCTAAAGACATTGATGCTTTTAAAATGTTTCTATCTTAAAAAATAGGATGAGCAGTGATTAAAACACAAAACCCTTACAAAATCACCAAAATGTGCCTGACATTTTGGAAAAAATGATGGCCAGTTCCAGGGTTAAAAAAGTTAAATAGCCAAAAATGTGAGTTTTATTTTATTAATTGTTTCTCCTTGACTAAATAAAAATAAATTAACTGTGTAAAATTAAAAAAAAAGGTTTTATTTGAATGTTTTTAAGTAAAATGTTTTAGCTAAGCCAAATTTTTTGGGGGGGGGGGGGGGTGGGGGGGGGGGGGGGTGGGGGGGGGGGGGGGTGGGGGGGGGGGGGGGTGGGGGGGGGGGGGGGTGGGGGGGGGGGGGGGTGGGGAGACCATCTGTAGTTATATTGTTTTATTTCATTTATCGTATGTTGAACATTTGTAGAACTTCTGCTCTTTTTGGTTGTTTTAAAAATTAAATGCCTATCTCATGTTGTTTATTTTGGTTTTTCATATACCACCTATCATAAATCCTGTATGAAGTACTTCTTTTAGATTACACGTAAGGTAATAAATTAAAGATTGCTTGGTACCAAATACAATCCACCATTTAGAAGAATTTCACCGCCAGTTTCAGTGATAAATACAGGGTGTATATTATGTCTGGAAACACCCAAATATATCCTTTAATAATTTAAATATAAATTTGAAACCTCTTACAATCGTGATAGAGATTGGGCATCTACTTTTTGGAACAATGTTTTGTTATGTCACACCAACGGGGGACGTCCTGCCGAGGGTATCGTGAATATTCTTAATGGAAGCCTATACCTTGTGATACATAATTTTAAAGGTAATAGCTTACTGAATTGAATGCCACAAACCGCATCTCAAAGGAATTATTCTATCAGAAAATAGAGCATTTTTAATATTGAAAATTTACTGATGTTTCAACAATGTAATTTTAACATGGTTCTTGCCACAAAATGTGTTACACTAATTTTTTAGCATTTTTTAAATGTTCAATTAAAATAAAATAAACAATTTATTTTTAAGCTGGTTTCATTAGTACAAATTTACCAGTTTTTATTACAATGAATAAAAACTTATGAGTCACTTTCTCTGATTACTTATGAATCTGTACTTGGTGTTTTTCCAGTCAGCAGGAAGGTTTAAAGAGACAAAGGTCACTAGCCTATGAGAAACATTATTGTGTTATTAATCATCTGGTCTACAGGTTTCAGTTTGTTGAGCATGGAGCTTTCACTAGACAGGTCTAATATCATTCCTGTCGAGTTAATCAGTGTCTCTGAAGCATTGCTGTCAACAAGTTATCTAATTACAGTAGTTCAGTTTTTATTTGGCATTTTAATGGAATTGTCTGAAAGAGAACGAATTACTCTGTTGATGATGCGAGGATATGGCGATCGTCAAAGATCTTATCGGGAAGTTTGTAATTTGTTTAATGACACTTTCCCAGAAAGGAATCCCATAAGTGTTTCAACAATATCAAAAAACTATTGAGCGTTTTGAAATGACAGGGAGTGTACGTAATCGGCCAAAGTCGGGTAGGATACAATCTGCAAACAGATGAAGAACATGCACTAGATGTTTTGCAAACATTTATTGAAGACCCACATACATCGCTCAGAAAAGCTGCACAGCAACATGATATGCACCCTATGTCTGTGAGTAAGATTTTGAAAATTAATAAATACAAACCATTTAAAGTTCATTTAGTCCAACAGTTAAGTGAGGATGATTACGACAGAAGAGTTGAGTTTTGTGAACTTGTGATGCGCAAATGTGATGACAATAGAGATTTTCTGACCAACATACTATTTTCTGATGAGGCAACTTTTTTCCTAAATGGCAATGTTAACAGGCACAATTGCCGTTACTGGGCTAGTGAAAACCCACATTGGATTACTGAGTCCCATTCACAGCAACCACAAAAACTGAACGTATGGTGTGGAATTTTAGGTAACAAAATTGTTGGACCCTTTTTCATCAATGGAAATTTAAATGCCGAACTTTACTACAATATGCTCCAAAATGAAATAATCCCAGCTATTCAAATTGCATCAGGAGAATACTTTGATAATGTATGGTTTCAGCAGGATGGTGCTCCACCCCATTATGGGAGACAGGTAAGAGAGTATTTGGATTTAAGGTTTCCTCATAAATGGATTGGCCGAAGAGGAGAAATCGAATGGCCTCCAAGATCTCCGGATTTGTCACCAATCGATTATTTCCTATGGGGTCATTTAAAATCCAATGTTTATAGAAGAAAGCCTCATAATTTGGAAGACCTAAGAAACAGGATTATAGAGGAGATTGCTTTGATAACTGAAGAAATGTTAGGCAACTCTGTCGAATCATTTTACACAAGATTGGCTCATTGTCAAACCGTAGAAGGAACACAGTTCGAACAATTGCTTTGACACCAAATGCAGGTAAAAACGTTTGTTGTAAGACTTTTCTAACAGCATACATTATTTTTTATTTGTAATAAGAAATCAATAACATAAGTATTTCCATAATTGTACTGTAATAAAAACTGGCAAATTTGTGCTAATAGAACCAGCTTAAAATGAAATTTTTGTTTTATTTAATTGAACATTTAAAAAAATGCTAAAAAATTAGTGTAACACATTTTGTGGCAAGAACCATGTTAAAAATTACATTGTTGAACATCAGTAAATTTTCAATACTAAAAATGCTCTATTTTCTGATAGAATAATTCCCTTGAGATGCGGTTTGTGGCATTCAATTCAGTAAGCTATTACCTTTAAAATTATGTATCACAAGGTATAGGCTTCCATTAAGAATATTCACGATACCCTCGGCAGGACGTCCCCCGTTGGTGTGACATAACAAAACATTGTTCCAAAAAGTAGATGCCCAATCTCTATCACGATTGTAAGAGGTTTCAAATTTATATTTAAATTATTAAAGGATATATTTGGGTGTTTCCAGACATAATATACACCCTGTATATTTTAAATTATAATGCACAGCTGTAGTGACAAGTTAAAGCCAATTATCAAATTTGGACCTTCCTATAGAATCTTTCATTTCAAGTCCCCTGTGAATTATTTCGACAGTTAAGGCTCTCGATAAAAATGTGGAAATAGGAGGAGGATAATTAGTTAGTAGATTCTGTTGCTTTCCAGTTGAATTAGAGCAGATGCTACTGGCGGGTGGATGTAGTCTGGTGTCGGAGGAGAGTGGAACAGTGGACTGGCCCTGGACCGGGATTGGAGGGACCCAAGAGCACTTTCCCCCCTTGGCAGGGCGAGACGGCAGTGGATCTGGAGGATGGGCTCACCATGTGTTCCTGCATGCCGCAGCAGAGCTCTTCCCTGACTGCCAGCCTGATCTTACATTCAAGGCTCTCAGGTAATACTATAGCAGTCTGCCGACTTTTAATATCATTCAGATGTTTGACATTAACAAACATTAATTTCCATACTCACTTTGTTTTCCCCTAAACTGAGAGCATATTTATTTTAATTCAGAATCTGTAATAGTTTGTCATGGTGTAGTTTTACTTGAAAATGATGTTTGTATTATTACTTAACCCTTTGCATTCGAATGGCCACCACCATTCTTTTGTCAGTTCGGTCATATTTTGTAATGAGCTATGTCCCCTGAAGCCAGATGTCCAGCACAGCTGTTCACTTTCGCTTTCCTCTTCCACTTGTATTTTCCCCTTTAGCAATATTATAAACTATTATATAATACCTTATCTTCAGTGAGTATCCTCTGATAATTCAATATTTGCCACATTGAATATTTGCATTGAATTCTAAGTCCAAAAATAGCTGAAGCTGTAACCAGAAACTAAAGAACCAGAGACCAAAGCCCGAGCTTAGCTTGAGGCAGTTAATTTAATTAAATCCGTTTAGTAGTTATTGAAATTTTACTCTTAGGTTGTTTTGCATTTGTAAATCTGTACTAGATCATACTTGATTATTCTGACAAAGTGTTTTACAGCTTGACTCTTATCCACATTTATAAGATTTTAACTCTATTATACACCATTATGAAATTAAAGTTATTTGCAAATAAACCAGTACAAGGGAGTATCAAATAGACAGACAATTAATAGTTTTGACCCAAAAATTAATATATTCATCCGACATTTCTATCAAAAGTTATTGCACAGATGGGTGGTGCAAGTCATTGGCTAAAGTCAATTGGGTTTTTTCCTTAGACCAAGAGGAACATATGTACCAAGTTTTAACTCCGTAGGAATTTTCTAAAAAATTGATCACACAGACGAACAAATGGGCAGACGACAAAATGATTTTAAGAAGGTCATATCAAGTCCTTAATGATCTTTTAATTAGGCTAATGCAATGTGTGAATAATGTATAAAGAATTCATTATTGAATATTTGGATTCAAAAGTTTCATAAATGTTATTAGCCTATATGTACACAGTAGTAGGTTAACCAATCTGGCTATGAAGGACAATCAATTTCAGTCAATTTCCAATAATTTGTTTTTTAGTTACAAATTTAAATTTTGGTATTTTATTTGCATTAATTCTGGAAGTACTATATTTTGATTCTTAAAGCAAGAAAATTATTTCTTTACTAGCTATCTGGGTTGTGTCCTTGAGTCCATGGCAACCTTTTAATGTGTTATAAAATGTTATTTGCCAATAAATGTATTTATATTATATTTATTAAAGAACCGGCAGGCCCTTCATAAAATTGTACATCCATCAATCTGATAATTCTCAATAGAAAGGTGTTAGAAATGAACCATGTAGGTTCCTCTTGGACCAAAGAAGAAACCTTTTGATTTTAGAGTTAAAGGGCAGTAGTACATCTATCTATCCACCTGTGTAAGGCTGCATTTACATCAGGCAAGAAGTTGTGCAAGTTTTGTGTCTGACAGTACAAATTTTTAGTTTAAACTTGTCCAAGAACGAATGTCAGACAGTTGTACACAAGGATTTTAGAGAAAACTGTCTAGTGTAAATAGATCCTTACCGCGAGTGGTGTTGCGACTAGTACAGGCAATTGTTTGCAAGAGAGCTGAAGAGAAATGTACAACATGAAAATTTCAACTATAAACGTTACTGAGATATAAATGTTGATTGTGAATAAATTTTGCATTGAATCCTCTATAAAAACATTGATGCCGCAGACAGTTTTTCCTTGACGGCCAGGCCGTTTTAGAGTTTTATCCCAGGCTATTTTATTGATAAAAATCTAAAATTTGTGGTAGCCTAGCTTCTGTAAAACAATTTCAATCCAGATTGTCAGTCACAGTGCTCGGACGTACACTCTTCTCTTGATCATGAATGTTTGTTTTGCCATTTTTAAACTTAATGCATCACTTCCTAACAGAAATTTCAGTCGTTACGTATTTCCCTTATATTTACGTATACTACGTAAATCTTATTGAGGTGTAATATATTTAATATAATGTTACTTATGTTTTTCAGATTAAAGCAGAGTACAATTTGAATTTGAAGTAGGACATTTTAAGTAACGGTTATGGATATGCAAATTTTTATGTTTGATGAGATTATGCCTGTAAAATAAAGTTATTGTAAAAAAATATAAATATGTGTCATTTTGTCTCAAATTTAATCTAGATTTAGACAAAACATGTGGACAAATATAACTTGTACCAAATTTATAACAGTTTTCTTTAACTCAGCCTTGTCTGTGTAACAAATGCACGGAAACAAAAATGTTAAAGTTGCCAAGTTGTCAAAATCTAAAATGTTTTGTATGATTGTTGTTTTGTTTCAGGAACCAAGACTTACAGGAGGTTACCCTTGAGAAAGATGGAAAGGTTCTGTTAAGGTTTGCAATTGCCAACGGCTTCAGAAACATTCAGAACTTGGTGCAAAAGTTGAAAAGAGGGAAGTGCCCGTATGATTACGTTGAAGTGATGGCCTGTCCCTCAGGTAAGAGATTACTGTTGATTACAGATCTTTTTTATATGAAGACTAGTATAGTTTAGATCCTTATTGAGTTTTCAATCCTTATTTTTTATCCTATTCAATTATTTTTGTGATAGGAATTTAAATCGAAATAGACTTCTCAGTTGTGCTTCAGATCACTTAATTTAGTTTGGCTGATGTGTAATTCTGAAACAAAGTTAATACCCACTTATATCTTTGAAGTTGAATATTCTAAATAGATTTTAACTTGGATAGATGTCTAAAAATGAGTTTTTACCACACTGCACTGAAAGTTGTTATTATTGATAGTATAAGAGCTATTCAGAAAGTAAGGAATGTTTCCACCTGATGCCGCCAGGCGTACACATATATATTGGTGTGCTCGTGCTAGGCACCTCAGTCAGCATCCAGCCGTGGCAATGGGAACATCTCTACACTGCCTTTTTTTTTTACATTCAAATATGAAATGTGTGCTGCAATCGAAAAACCTGCCAACTGTGAAGTGCGGTCTGTGATTAGTTTTTTGTTGGCAAAAACTTAAAACCAATAGAAATTCATCAGAAACTGTGTGAAGTGTATGGGAATAACGTAATGACTGAAAATTCTGTTAGGAAGTGGTGCATTCAGTTTAAAAATGGCAAAACAAACAATCATGATTAAGAGAAGAGTGGACGTCCGAGCATTGTGACTGATGGATCTGGATTGAAATTGTTTCAGAGAAGTTAGGCTACCACAAATTTTCCTTTTGCATGGCAATGCCCAACCTCACACAGCATACCAGTTCAAACTAGTTCAACTGGGAAGTTTTTCCTCGTCCTCTCTAGAGTCCTGATTTTTGCTCAAAGTGGTTTTCACTTGTTCCGGAAAATGAAGACCTGGCTAGCAAATCAACGTTTTGACAATGAGGAGCTCCAGGTTTGCATTACTAAGTGGCTGAGATCACAGGTTGTGTTGTGGTTGGTGTTTTTCTTGTACTTGGTTTTTAAAAATTCCAAAACGTTTCTTACTTTCTGAATAGCCCTCGTAGTTATGAGCACCAAAAGTGTAATTTTTCCATTCTAGATTGAGAAAAACAGCTGGGGGATTTTTCCTGACCTGGTAATAGTTGTGTATTTTAACACCAGTTATGTAGCCTGTTGCTCATATTAGTATTTTTTTTTTTTTTTTTTTTTTTTTTTTTTTTTTTTTTTTTTTTTTTTAAGGAGAGGCCGATCCCCTTTTAAGCCTTATTCTGTCCGTCCTCATTGGCCACTGGCCTGTGCGAGGATCTTATCAAATCAAACAGAATAAAGGGGAGAGTCGATACAGTACGAGGTTGATTGTACTGATAAAAAGTGCAACGGTCCACAGACATGATTTGAACCTGCGCAATCTCTAGCTCAGACCCAAAGTCCAACGACTTAGACCGCTCGGCCATCGGCACTCCAAAAACAACATATTTAGAACATTATCTAAATTATAAATCAATTTTCTTGCGTGGAACAACATTTCATTATTCTACTTGCACATGTAATCTGTACTGTTGCTGCAAATAATTTTTTTTTACTACTAAATGAAGCAATTTTTTATATTGTTTGTAAACCTATCAAACATTTTTGTAATGAAGATCATTTATCAATTAGCCAAAGCAAATTTTCTGATTCTGAACTGATAACTAGACTGGAGCTATAAAAAATGTTTTTGATTTTGATCATAAGTGAATACAAAAACTGATTCACCAAACATATCTGACATTGTTGGATTATTTAAGTAACATTTTTAAAGAATTAGATAAGGCATTAGAATGGTTGTACAGGTTGTCTCAACGGAGGAGCGCAGGTGAGGCCTAAAGACGGCATGTCAACACGTGAATGGACAGGTCGACTGGAGTCCATGTATCGTTCTCTGCCCTCGCACAGACCTGAGGAAAACCCCCTGATTGACCTTATGTACAAGAACTGGCTGCAAGGCTGCCACTCTGACAAAAGCAAGGCAATGCTGCACACATCCTACCATGCACTGGAGAAGTCTTCTAACGCACTTAATATTAAGTGGTGATTGTTAATTATAGTTTGCTGTATATTGTATTGTTTATAAAAATGTTATTTTATTACGTTATGGTATTTTTCGAACTTCCTCATGTCCTGTGTTATAATATTAATTAAGGTATGTAAGTATTTCATTGACTAAAAAGAGTTTTTCAAACACCGTGTCTACAATTACGTTACAGGTGGAGATGCACAAGCCTAAAGCCCTGTTTCAATTTAAACAAATTTGTATCACACCAAGTTGCAGTGCCCTTGAAATTAGTTTAAACAAATAGAGTCTGCAACATGTGCCAGAAAAAAATATTTCAAGTGACTGCGAAACAAAACAATGTGCAACTTGTATAATAAAAGATTGGAAACAGACTGCAGTATTTGTCTGAGGCATGTGCAAACATAAGTACTGTATATTTAAATTATCCAAGGAATTATTTTTTTTTAATTCTAGACAAATTGTTGTGTGTGTAAATTCTTTTTATTTTAACTATTTTATATTTCAAGTTAAATGTTTTCTTTCAAAATCCAAAATTTTGCTTTGGAAACATTACATTGTTATAGTATTTAAGAACATACATCGAAACTTAGGTGAAAAATATGTGATTTTTAGGATATGCTTTTATATGACGCTTAATGTGTATATATATATATATATATATATATACACATACATTACTTATTCAAGTTAAAATAAAACAAAAAAACCAGTGTGTTTATGTTTTCATTTTCTAGTTTCCAGAACCCTTCATCAGAAACACACTGATTTAATGTAAGAAACAACCCAAAACAACAACAAAATAATTCTAACAAATAAAATACCATAAACAAGATTGCTGTCCCCTCCATACACTAATGGTTGTAGTCTCTGCTCTCTGAGAGATCACGGGTTCAAATCTCAGGGAGGGCCAATCATGTATAGACGTGAAACAGTGTGTGAACTTTGAAAAAAATAAACCAGTGTACATCAAAGCTGACATAGCTAAGCTGAGGCTTATAAAAGAGGAAAAAAACTTATTCCAATCAGCTGTATGTAGAATATTTGTAAATGTTTACATAGAACTAAAAATTTGGATAAGAGAATCACCTCAGGTTCAACCCGTCTGGTTGCCTTGATTTTAATATTAATTGATAAGCGATTTCTTAAGTGTATTAGGTTAGTATTTTGGTTGGGATTTGACTCTAAATGGTAAATTCCTTTTAGGCCGAAGCAATTTTCTAATTTATATTGATTGTGTTAAATCGCATGAGCAGATAATGGTCTCATAATTTTGATGAACATCAAAACCGATGATTGGTCATTCTCACTCTTAATGGACAGAATTTACAGGTTATTGATAAATGATGTTTGTTGTGGTGCAATCAATGTTACCTTTAATAGGATATTCTTTTTTAGTTGTACTACTTTTAAAAGATTTAGAATTTATTAACATGTTACAAATGCCGCATCTTGGCTTATTACAAGGATTTCACACGGAACATTTTATGTTATTACTTTTTGGATTGCCTTCATAGTTTAATTTTGGTCTAGAGAGAATGTTTTGTAAATTTAGAGATATTTTTAAAAACTTTTACACTATATAATATATATATATATATACTTACTTACTGCCGGGGCGTAACAAATCTCAGTCGATTCTTTGCCTCGTCTATGAGCCTCTTCCACGCCACCCTGTCTTCCGCCAGATCCACAGACCCTCCACACCGGGTCACATCTTCGACCACTTGATCGCACCATCTTATCTTTGGCCTACCCAAAGGGCGCCTTCCTGCCGGTACCGCCTGGTAGACCTCTTTTAACCTTGTGCCCTCCTGTCTCCGATGTACATGTCCTAGCCAGCTAATTCTCTTTGCCTTCACCAAAGCCACAATATCAGGATCTTGGTATACATTGCGTAATTCTCTATTTTTTCTTATTCGCCACACCCCTTCATCACATATTGGTCCAAATATTTTTCGGAGAAACTTTATTCTCAAAAACAATCAACCGCCCCTCATTTTTCTTCGTTAATGTCCATGTTTCACTTCCATACATTAGGACTGGTTGAATGATTGTTTTATAAATTCTTATTTTGGAGCATTGTGACAACAATCTTGACGTAAAGAGTTTTGTACACGCCCCAAGACACCTATTTGCATTAGCTAATTTGCTTTGTATCTCTATATCCTCCACGTTTTTGCTGTTTATTGTTACACCCAAATATTTAAAACTTTCTACCCAGCCAATCGAGTAGTTGTCAATGCTTAAGTTTGTTCTCACATTTCCAGCATGTCTTCCAAAATGAATAATTTTAGTTTTATCTTCATTTAGCTCTAAGCCTACTGTTTGACATTCTTTAATAAAACTTTTTGTTAGTGTGGAGAGGTCATCCAAACTTTCTGACAAGATCACTACATCATCCGCAAATACCATTACGTTCAGGTCCACTCCTAATTTAACCCCTCTTTGTAGTCTTTTAACTTTTTGTAATGCCTCTTCCACAGCCAGGTTGAAGAGAGTGGGAGAAATCCCATCTCCCTGTCTTACTCCAGTGTTGATAAGGAAGTTTTCCGACATTTCTCCATCTATTCTTATTTTGGCCTTTGAGTCACTTATACACATTTTTGACAGTCTCAGTTTTTGCGGGATTCCATGTTTTTCCATCTTCTTGAATAGAGCATTCCTATCTATGCTGTCATAAGCTTTCTTGAAGTCTATAAAAATTCCATAGAAGCCTTTGTTGAACTCATATTTTGAGATTGCCTGTTTAAGTAGGAAAATTTGATCTATTGTGGACCTGCCTTTCATAAATCCTGATTGCTGTTCATCAATTATTGCTTCAGTATAAGGACTTAATCTTGATAGTAATATTTTTGAAAATATCTTGTAGACGGTGTTCAAAAGAGATATTCCTCTATAATTAGAACATAATTGTTTATCCCCTTTTTGTGCAGAGGAATTACCACTGCTTCTCTCCATACCTCCGGTATAATTTCCTCTTCCCATACTTTTGTAATAAGTTTATGTATTTCTTTTATCAGGAATTTTCCTCCACTTTTAATAATCTCACTTGTAATTCCGTCTTCACCAGGAGCCTTATTGCATTTAAGTTTCGCTACCGCGTCTTCTACTTCTTGCGTAGAGGGTGGCATCACCTCCGGTTGTACATGTTGGTAATTTAATTCATCGTCAACGCTTCTGTTTGTACAGTGGTCACAATTCAGGAGTTCTTCAAAGTAGTCTTTCCACACTTTAACCCCTGATTCTTTGTCCATCACTAACTGTCCATTTTTGTCTTTTATGCCATAGCTTTTTGCTGAGACGCCTTGTTTGAAAAAACGGATTGTTCTGTAAAAATCTCTTGCGTTATTTGCTGTTCTGTCATTCTCAGCCTTGGTAAGTTTTCCGTTTAGGAAGTCTCTTTTCGCTCGTCTAAGTATCACTCTGGTATTTCTGTTAGCTTCACAGTATTCTGTCCTAAGTCGTTCTGTCATTCTTCTGCCTTCTTCATCCACATTGTTCCTGCTTGCTAACCACCTGTGCTTTATTTCTCTTCTCTTGTTTACGGCTGTCCTGCATTCCTCTGTAAGCCAAGGATTCTTCTTCATATTTTCCTTTGTGCCACACACTTCCTTTACTGTTTCAGTGACTATAGTTTGTAAATTTTTCCATTGTTTTCCAATCTTGTCTGACTCGAGTCATTTGTGTCTGTATGCTTTCATCTTCCAATATTTGGAATCTATTACTCAATTTAATTTTAAATTCCCTCTGCACTTCTGGTATTGTTATTTTGTCAGACGCTAATTGTTCTTTCCTAGGTGTTCTCTTTTTATTCACATTTATTCTTTGTCTTAAGCTAATTAAGACTAAATAGTGGTCTGTACCAAATTCTGCGCCTCTGACTGTGCGCACATTTTTAATGCTGCTATAATGTCTATTGTCTACTAATACATGATCAATTTGGTTGCTTGTTTTCCCATCTGGAGAAACCCATGTAGCTTTGTGAATTCTTTTCCTTGGGAACATTGTGCTACATAATTTCATATTTGTTGAACTAGCTAAAGTGAGCAGTCTCAACCCGTTTTCATTTGCTGAATCATGTAAACTCTCCTTTCCAGCTACTTCTGTCCAATAGTTTTCTTTGCCCACTTTTGCATTAGCATCACCCATCACCAACTTCACATCATATTGAGGCAGCTTATTTATCTCTTCCTCTAGCCTGCCATAGAATACATCTTTCTCCTCATCTTCAGCCTCCTCTATAGGAGCATATAAGTTTATTATTATATATAATTATATATTATGGTGCAGATTCCAAACAAAATCTGGACAAAATATTTATCAAACAAAAAATTAATAAGAATTATGTCGAAGTTAATAGATTATATTCAGTAAAGTAGTATTTTTGTGACCTAAAAATTCCTGCTGTCTGTAATTTATATAAAATAGAAGCAGTAAAGTTTTGTAACTAAAATTCTACCAAATTATTAAAGGGTACAACTATATAAACAAATGCAACAAAATCACCAACTGGTAGACACAATCTAAAATTAATTATATATGAAAACCATCTTCATTGGGAAAAAAATTATGTTAGTCACTTATTAATAAAACTAAAAGTTATAAAAGATGATAAAAACTTTGGAATGGCTGTGAAAGACTATCTCACAAATAAAGCATTGTACAGTATGTGGTGTGTAGCAGTGCCCACAGCCGTGGCCAGACAGAGGGATGGCATGGAGAACTGCGTGCGTTTCTGCAATAATAGACTACGAACTACCAACACTTACCTCCCCACTTGCTGGTGAATATACACAGACTGGTGTTTTTATGTGTTATTGTACTCTGTTCAGAAATTTTTTAGAGTAGTCAACTATAATAATAAAGTTTAAACTGTAGCTAATATTTCAATTTTAGATAAAGATGCATGTAGCTTTTTATGACAATTGTATAATTATTGACGTTCATATACTTCTGCAGCATTGTTGATGTACATATACTTGTGGAATAAAGATTGTTCTGACTTTTTGCACTGCTATCATATTTTTTAGTTCTGTAAATGGTTTTTTAATATAAAATGTTGGAATAAAACTGTTTTTTATTGTAAGACATGCTGAAGTATATTGGACCTCTGCATAGCAAAATACTAAAAAGATTAAACTAGAACCTAATTTGTTGCAATGTAGATTCACACCAGTTCGTAGCTTTATTTGTTCTTCAAATACTCAGCAGAAAATGGACAGACAGACAGAAGAAGAATAACTGTTACTGACCCTTAGTGATAGCTGAGCAAAATATAGATAATTTAAAGTTGATAGCTCAATTCATCCTCAAGATAACACTCTGAAAAAAAAGAACCCTTTTCTTTCCCTTCTTTTCTTCTTTCCATTCTTTATTTTTGTATGAACCTCCCCCACCTAACAAAGAGAATAGATTCCAATTCTTGAAATGTGTTAAACCTTTTGTAACCATAACGATGGCAAATGTCCGAAATTCTATTAAACCATCCATTGTTAACAACAAACTTTAAACAAAGAATATGTTTTTTATTGTTATCCGACATGTGTGTTTTAAATCTTAAAACAAATGTTTTTCTTTTAATTAATTGTATGTGTACTATGATTTAAAGACTTTTGACATGGCATAATAACTAATAAAGGAACACATCTGAGCAACAAATGGACCAACAGAATGTAGTGAAAGTCTTACTGATAAATCCAAATAAGTAATATATGTGTTACTATCTCATATGTTGAAAGTTTAAAATAACAGTAGTCAGTTTATAAACTTGTTAATTCTGATTTCTCGTTGACATGATATTTACCCATAAGAAACAATGTAAACATGCTCGCTTTACGCTCAACCCTATCTCATGAAGTGACATGCACCATCATCGAACTTGATGTAGCATATATATAGAAATGAAGCTTTGTGCAAAATGTCAAGTGGATATGTTAATTCGTTCTTATAATGTCATGTGGACAGACAAATGAGATATTTCCAGCCTCTTGAGTAGTAGGCTTTGCTAACGCTGTCAACTTCGTTACTATCAAAACGAAAGTTTTAGTTTTATTACTGGAAAATAACTAATAATTTGTGACAGGAGAGGGTGGATGAAAAGATAGACTGGTTGATCATCTTAGCCAGGAAAGTTTTAGTAGTCGAGTTTAGTCTCATACACTACTCGAAGATAAAGCGAAGCCCTCGCTACTCGAAGATAAAGCGAAGCCCTCACTACTCGAAGATAAAGCGAAGCCCTTGCTACTCGGAGAGAGAGCAAAGCCCTCGCTACTCGGAGAGAGAGCAAAGCCCTCGCTACTCGGAGAGAGAGCAAAGCCCTCGCTACTCGAAGAGAGAGCAAAGCCCTCGCTACTCGGAAGAGAGAGAGAGCAAAGCCCTCGCTACTCAGAGAAAGAGCAAAGCCCTCGCTACTCGGAGAGAGATCAAAGCCCTCACTTGCTCTTCAACTGAGAACTGTTTGCTACTTTTACAGTTTGAATATATGATGATGATAATAATTTAAATACGTATGGAAAATTTTGTACAGTATTTTTTTATTACAGAGTAGATTAAATTTATTAGTTTTCCACTAAATAATCAAAATGTCATATCTATATATCATTTCTAAAGCATTTTTTCTGAACTTTTCAGATAAGAACTATTTAATTTTACTAATAAATGCTTCTCACCCAATTATAATAACTTTATAGTACTGTAACAACTCTGAAAATGAGTTCCACACATTTCTCAACTTATAACTTACTCAGAGATGGGATTTTTAACCATTTAAGGAGCATGGATGTCATATGACGTCTTCTTTTGATAGGCTCAAATAAGTAATGGATGAAGTCGAAAAAATTACCAAAAGGAGTAAAAAATTAAAAAATTTTTAAATCTCTTGAAAAATGTTTATTTACATTTAAAGCTTAATAAAAGAGGACTACGTGTTCTACAAGTCAATATTTCAGTACTTTTTCAAAATCAAATGTCTTCCTCACTACAGCAGACTTAATCAATATTGTTTGCCATTTGGACAACAGTAACAAACTAAATGGTTGGTCAACAAATTATGTCACTATCACAAGATAAATATGGCCACAGTATGCAGTATACAAGGAATGACTAGTATAATGTGGCGGCATATTCTGACAGCAAAGCAATGCGCGACGCGACCTAGAGTCAGTGGCTTCTACCCGGGTGGCTACTGCGATCTGGTGGTAAAATCAGATTACAAGTGAATCCGAGCACAAACATGGAAGTTAAGTATGTTGCCGATAGATGGAACAATTTTACAGACAAATATACTTAAAGGCAATCAGTAATAGCAATGCATTTACAATAATAGAAAAATACAGAGGCTAAACGTCATTGATGTCTGTACTCCTTTGGGCCACTATAAGAATATACGTCATATGACGTCCTTACTCATTACGTAGCGTTTACACACACTCCTTAAAGGGTTAATTAAAATTCAAATACCCGGGTATTTATAAAAATTTAGTATTTACCCTGATTTATAAATACTTATATATCCTTAAGGAATAGGTCTGTTCTTGTTCTGGATACCACTGATTCTTAGCAGTTTAGGAATAGTTAACAACACAAAATTAACAAGTTGACAGCCCTTCTACTGCCCAATGGGTTTTTTGTATTAAATGAGAAAACTTTGGTTAAGTACGAGGTAGGTCTGAAAAAAGGTTACGAGTGGAGACTCAACAAGGTTAAGTACTATGTCAGTAGTAGCAGGTACAGCACCAACGAACTATACTACTGGAACGCGCACTGCCCATAAGCAGCATGTTGTGTTTTCCGGTCGCACACAGCTGTGCGTTACTGGTGTATCCATGGATTTGCAGGCGCTTAAAGTGGGCAAGAACTCACCATGTTCTGTACTCCATGCCAATGATGCTGATCTTTAGAACACATTAACTTTTTATTGATTTTAAATCTAAGGGTAAATTAAGTAGATCAAGTGATGATGTACGGTATTGAAAATTGTAAAATATTATTATTTACTCTAGTTATCTCAAACAAATGCGACCACTTCTAAATTGACAGGAAGCCACGAGTTACTTTGAATTAAAACTGTGACTAAACTATTTTTTTTAAATAATATCTCATCACATCGAAAAACAAAAACTTTTGACATTAAAAAAGAAACCAACTTAGAAATAAGGCAAAAAATATTGGTCAAAATAATTTTATTTTCTAACACGTAGATTAAGTGTGTCATGTTTGTAAATTTTTTGTAGTTTATTTTGAAATAAAATACTGTCAATAAAAAGTTGTTTTTTTTTCATCTTGGTAATATTTTAATGCCTGTAATATTTGTTTCCGACTTTGTAAGAAAAATAAAAGTCAAAATCTCAGTTATTTTGATATTGCACAAAAATCAGTTTTTTTAACAGAAAATAAAAATCCACGGTAAAAAGCAGCTACTAACATTTGTAATAATAAATAAATTGTAGTATCTAACAATTGTAATTAAGTCTACAAGGCGTTTTTAAAGTGATATTAGATCATTACTATAATGCCTGCCATATGGGCGGAGTTAGTTCTTGCCCATTTCCAGCGCCTGCAGACTCGGAACGCAGCCCAGGATTTCGGCTCGGTTTCTCCGGCCCAGAGCGCGTTCCATTATTATAATTCGTTGTACAGCACAACAGGATTTTTTTCTGCTATTGTTGTAATTGTGTTTTATCAGCTGGTTTACTACTGCCAATGTATTTCTGGCACTAATCAGCACTGATAAGTTGGTTAACTTGTTATAGAGGTCACATGACGCAGGCGAGTCACTTGACGTCTGGGTTTTCAATAACAGTTTGTGTACAACCTTGTTTAGTTCCATTACAATTAGTGTAGCTGTGAAAATAAGTCTTAGTAATAATGATGGAAATATACAGGATTTTGTCTTTGTCTCTTCCTACAGTGTAAACAAACAATAAACACAACCAATTGTTCCTCTCTTTAATTAAATTGTTTTAATACAAGTAAAAGTCCATGAACTGTTTGTTTGGAACACAAAACAAAAAAAAACACGTTTAACAATCTTTAATATTTAAGTTACGAGAAAAAATTTCAAAAAGTTAACATGAGAGCAACCCGTGATCATAGGACATGGAGGTTAGATCTAAAGATAAGCCCATGGCATGTACTCCTGGTGGCAATAAATATATTAAGAAATTTAATCAAAATATTTTGTTCAAATCTACAAGCTTTCATCTTTTACTGGTATAATTGTATTTATTTTTTTAGAAATGTGGAGTATGCATTAATTTTTTAAAATGACTTATTTTAATGAAAAATGAACTTTAATAATGTGTTCTTTTGCTACACAACATGTCATAAACAAGATCAAACATGTTTTTATATGTAGCGTGCACAATCAGACTTGGCACCAACTGTTGCATCTTAACTCAACATGAAACAAACGTTGTAAAAAAGGAGAGACTCAATGTCTCACACATTAAAGGAAGGAGAAATTACACCACCAAACAAAGTACAAAGCATTAAATAAAAAATAATGATAGTATTTTTAGAAATGAAATTCTTTTTCCAAGAACTGGTAGATCTGAGACTGAGTTTATGAGCTTAGACAGACAGACAGATGATAATTTTTCAAACATTCCTTTAAAATTAATCATTATATTAAAATTCAGAGCATCCACCATTTTTATTTCTGTGAGGCCTTTCGATAACAAAGCTATCTTCGTCAGACACTTCACAAAAGTAAATATATATAGTAGTATAATATAAAATATGTAATAAGTAAATATAGTAGTAAATAAATAGTTTTTCATATATTTTTAGAGCAAAAACGCTAGGTTATATTTTTCCCAGAATGGGAAAAAATAGATACAAAAACAATACCCTAAGTTATTTATACAATTAAAAACAAGCACATTGTTATTGAGACCAAAACATTTAATAAAAAGCACAATAATATATACAACACAATAGAAACCATCGATATATGTATTGAAGTCACCGAGTAAATAGAACAATTTTAATTAACACTCTGGTAAGTAGATAAAACAAATTGTTTATCAACTACGTTGCATTTAATTTAATGAAAGGAAAAAAGTTTCTATAGGTGGCCCTTTCATTAAACTTAAATCAGTCTGAATACTGGAATATTCCACAGAATACCTTACACTGTAAAAAAACAAAAAATGAGGCTGCCGCTTTTTTACTTCCCTTTCAAGAAGTAAGTTGTTTCTGCCTTTGTGGATTATGGGAGTGTTTTAGTTATAAAACCATTGATTAGAAAGTATCGTGGAAATTGGTTCTATGTGTAGAGTTTTACTACGATGCCTGAGGTTGCGGTGACAATGATAAGTAATAAAATGGTAGATATTTTTATTATTATATATTACAAGATTACTATGAATCAACCCTTCCAACCAAGACTATTGTGGAATAAACTAAAGTCTCTCCAATTACAAGCTCTGAAGTTTGTAGACTATTAGAACTTAATTAAAAAATCTCGTAATTAATCAAGTTACTGCTCTGAAAGTTTTTCATTCTTAAATTGACAAAATAGTTCCTTACATTTCTATATTCATTCCTTAAATATCTTTTTGGGGGGGGGTGGGGGGGGGGGGGGGTGGGGGGGGGGGGGGGTGGGGGGGGGGGGGGGTGGGGGGGGGGGGGGGTGGGGGGGGGGGGGGGTGGGGGGGGGAAGTATCAAACTACCACTGGCAACAACAGAAAACAAATAAGTGACGGTTTAAAGTCTTGACATTACAAGTATGATACTGTTCGTTGCACTGATTAATTGAAACTTCAATGTATAGAGGTTAACAATAGACAAAATTTCAATGTATGTTGAGGTTAGTTAGATTTAAACCTTCAATATATAGAGATTAAATTAGCATTGAAGTAACGGCACATTCAAAGGGAATGACAAAACTTCGTTTTATCAAGGAATTCAATATATCAAGGTTCCACCGTACATAATGGATAACACCTCGACACAACGAATTTCTCAGGGTTTCAAAAAATCGTATGCTGTTGAGGATTTTGTGATTTCGAAACTGGGATATAAAAATTAAACATGCTAACCAGTAAGGAGTATTTTATTACTGAACTGGATTCTTTTCTTAAAATATTGTAGTGTATAAATACAAGTTACATAGTACACATAGCAACTTTAAAAAAAATTCAAAACTATCCTGTAGTGGTTTGGCTGCGGTATAGTAAGTGCCCACCACTACAATCTATTAACACTACAATCAAGCTGTTGATTAGAATACCTAAATTATCTAATACGGAAACATTCCATTTATAGTTATTATAATTAATTATTCCTAGCTCTTTTTAATTACAACATTCGTGTAAAGGCCGCAAATAAAATTGTGATGTAAATGTGTTTCTTGTGTCAAAAACTGTCAGACTCGTTTATCTTTCAAAATACTAAAAAGTAACTATTGTTACACTATTTTGTTTGTTACATGTTATAAGGACACATAGCCTCCATAGATTTTATTCATCATTACATTATTACTTTTCTAGATACAAAAACATTTGAACTTTAATGTAATTTGAAATATTTATGACGTAGTTCAGTTCAACATTTTGGTATCGGTAGTTAGGTAATCATGAGTATCGACAATTCAATTCTGGTGGTCTCTTATTCTACTGCACCCATTGGTTTTAATAACAAAATTAAACTAGAAAACAAATCAAACATGATTCCTTTGAGTACAGAAAAAGGTTTTTAAACTAAAAATTATTAGTATCTAGTTTTCATTTAATTATATGCAGTAATAAAAAAAAATAAAAATATATCCATTGCTCTATTCCTGGGTGTTATCAATGTCTTGATAAATTTAAATAGGCCTAACAACACTGCAACTGGCACTTACCTTTTGTTTTGTTAAATATCACTAATTTTAGTTTGTCTACAGGCTGTGGTGTTAAGCTTATCCAACACACAATCAAGTTCCACAATAGAGTTAATAACACTTTCGCTCATTACCCTTTTTTAAGTGTAACACGTTTCTAAACATTGAGTACATCATACCCATCCTTCACTAAGGGTTGGGTTGATCACTTACCATTTTCCACCTCATCTTCTTCCTCATCTCCATCACCGTCATGGTGTTCCAGTACTGAAAATAGAATGTCAGCTTGGTAGAATACACCACACACAGACAGCTATGTAAGTTAATCGTCAAAATTTACGAATTCATCAAAGTCTAGTGCATTTTTGTTTGTTGTCCAGTTCTGTGGAATATCTTCTGGGGATGGTTGGCCTGAGTCTTCCTCAATTTTGACTTCAACGGTCTTAAAGGCACTTTTTTAACTGTACTGTCATTTGCATTGTACTTGCCATGACTTTCTTATCATCCACAAGGCTGAGTAAATCAATGTTTATTGGGGTCTCGCATTCTAAGTCACTGAGAAACTGATGAACAACCTTCCTTGTGTAGTAAACTTCGAGATATTTTATTATATGCCAGTTGATGGGCTGCATCTTAAAAGTCGTGTTTTGATAAGAATTTGATTTAGATATTTGTCAACTTAGAGCCATGTAATTGTCAATGAAAAATAAAATCTTTTTTCTTCCATTTCATTTATTTGTAGAGGCTTATAAACTAGGAACTAAAAACACCACGTTCAGCCATGCCTTCTTGTTTGAAATGTAGTCTGTTGGAAGGCTTTTAACGTTTTTAAAACATCTTTGGTTTTTGGATTTTCCAATGACAAAAGGCTTCAGTTACTGTTGGTACTGTGCTATTTGTCCAGCATACACTTGAAAAATAGGACAGTTTCATCACCATTAAATATGTCTTCCAGTTCATACCTCTCTGCAAGTTCAGATAGTTTGTCTTTCCATATGACACAAACCCCATCTTTAACCACACAATTTTCAAAAAAACGAATTCTTACCTTTTCTTTTCTTACAAGTTTGTAGCAATCCGTTACTTGCTCGGAAACATTAACGGGTAAGTTTTCCACAAATTGTTTTGCTTTTTCGTGAAGCACTAGTTCTCCAATCAGCACATTCTTGTCACAATAATGTTTTAAACCATTTCAAAAACTCATTCTTCAATATCCACAAATTCACTAGACTTCACCCTTTTACAGATCCCACAAAATATATTTTTCATCTTTAATTTGAATTTTTTTTAATAATAGTGGACACTTTTTGGTAATATCTAATTTCCTTTTTTTCTATAATTTCCTTCAATAGCTTTAATAACTTACCTTTTTTTATACTACTTACTTGGCACGTTACACTTTTTTTCCCATTTGCCGACATCGCATTAATACTGTGACGATAATGACACATAACGTGCTACCGATTGGCAAAACAACACTGAGCCCAGTAAGGTCAATGATGTATGATAATTCAGAGCGTTCAAGTCTAGACCTGTCACTCTCGTTTCTTCACTAAATTTTGACGTATCAAAGTTACTGTGTGGGAATATTTTCTTCAAGAGGTAGAGATCTTATACTATAGATGTTCACAATAATTAAATTTCGTGTTATGTTGTGTCTTGTTTCTATCTGGGATGATCAAAACTTCGTCTTATAGAGGTTACCAACCAAGAAGGAGATATAACAACTTTTATGCTATTGAAAAATGCATGTTATTAAGGTTCCACTGGTGTTAGATTAATCGGGGTGTTTCACAATTGAATTTCGTATACAGTTTTATAAAATATTTTTACAATAATCTTATAGGGGGTGAGATTGCTACTACTACTTACCCGCATCAAGAGAACGCATAATTAAGGGATTATAATTCTATATTTTTGTCACAAGAAATTTCGTGCAGGAAAGACATGAGATATGTCTCTGTGTAGAATATTTCTTCCTGAACAAGAACACTCATAAGAGTACTAGTTGTGATGTGTCACTATTTTTACATTTTTTTACAATAAATTCAAACATTTAAAATTTGAGTTTGGAAATAGATTTAGCCCACTGAAAATTGTGTAATTCATATCAGGTATTACAAAATGTTTCATTTTAATGTTTGGCCAGCACATATTTATTCATAGATTAATTTCCAAATTAAGACAGTTGAGTTTCAAGTGATAAGGCCTATTTTATAAGCCTTTTATATATATATATATATATATATATATGTATATATATATATATATATATATGTATGTATGTATGTATGTATATGTATACACTAAATAAAATTCAAGAACCTTTTTACCCAACTACAATATATATATATATATATATATATATATATATATATATATATATATATATATATATATATATATATAGTCATAAAATATAAAGGTAGGTATACTCTATAATCAAATATTTGTTTTTTTTTTTTTTTTTTTTTTTTTTTTTTTTGAGGTTGATACCAGAATTGTTGACACGGTGTATCAGTAGAAAATTTAACATTGATATTCAAATCGGTCAAATGGGAGTGTTTTATTTCAAAACTGAAGGATGTAGTTTTTTACAAAAATGGTTTCGCTATCATAAGTAGATGTTTCTCTTAGATTTAAGATTTAGCCAGATCTCTTAATTCCTATTATACCCAAAAAAAATTACTTATTTTCATTTATATAAGCTTGTAAACCGGCAGTGGCATATTTGAGTGATTTAGGCCAAATAGAAGTAATGGCAATAGAATAATGTGCCACAAGGCTCATACAAAAGGAGCAGAATATTTAATATTTTCAGATAGTCAGGCATCAGTAACGGCACTCGATGCATGCTCTTTTGAGCAGTATGGGGATGTAAGAAGAATGTACTAGTGGAACTGGGAAGGAGGAACAAGTTATCTTCTGTTGGGTACCAGGCCACGAAGGCATTCAGGGGAATGACAAAGCAGACACTCTTTTTTGAATTCAAGTTTTTTTGTTCTCTTTGGACAAGAATTAGAAAATTGCGTCTAGCCCTATAAGGATCTTTGCGCTGCTTCAGAATGACAGGATGGGTAAGGTTGGGAGTCTCTTGTCGAGATTCAAGATTAAAAGTTTAGGGCACTAATCTCAAGTCATGTCCCCTAGGAAAAAGGGGAAGCCAGCTCTGAACCAACCTCTCTACTCAAAGCAGGCTGGGGGTAGCACACCCTTATGTCTAGGCTAGCAAGAACCTTTGACACTTAGGGAACAAACCTCACCAACTCCAACTGTCATCTCCCGCAGTAGACTAGATCTGTGAGTTAGTGGATTCAGTGTTAATGGTCTTGGTTTGTATAAGTCTTGTGCGACTTCAAAACCCCAATCCTTTTGATCTTCATTCAGAAATTTTGGGACAAATATTATTGCAACCACCTGTTTCAAACCCAAATCCTCAAATTTTAGTAACGATGGTTTTTTGTATATCCAAACATTCCTTCAACTCCCACACACTTTGATTGCTAACTCCACATGTTCAATGTCTTTTGAAATTCTTTATGATTAAGGCCGATGAGAACACGGATCACTTTCAACCTTACCGCAACCATTTTTTAATCGGTTGAATCACAAATTCATAGTACTCTGGGACATGCCTGTACCTAAAAGGCTAAACTTACAAGGATCATTTGAGCCATCTCCTCAAGTATCCATTTGAAACAAAACTTGATTGAAATTTGCCGATCTTAACATTGTCATTTTTGAGGCTAAAAATCCAAAAGAGGCTTGAGAAACACATGCACTGAGCACTGACAACCAAATTATGAAAGGGATGAATGAAAGCTGTTCTTCGTGTGAGCAGGAGGATACAGAGATAGTGCATGTTGGTTCTGATTACAGTATCTGTCGTAGAAAAAGAGTAATCGTCAAATATCGGTTACTTTCCAGATAGCCCTTATTTGACACTTGAAACTGGGTTATAAAAGCTTGGGATCAATATAAACTAGTCGAAAGAAAGGATTTAGTTTTTAGGATAAATACTGTGAAAAATTGGGATTATTTACTATTGCAATAGAATGTAATGTATATTGTCAACAAAATAAATATATTCTCTTCTGTATCCTTGTATTTTACACCTGAAGAAGAGAACAGATTTAGGTCTCAAAACTTATTCTATTTTTGTGGCTCATAATGATGGCAAATGTTCATATTCTGTCATTATTTCAATGCTGTGGGTTGTTTTTCTTGAAATAGTAATGTCATTTTTTTAGATTACAATTCAGATTCAGGTTTTTATTATAAATATAATGAGCTAGTTTTGTTATGTTTGTTATTTCAGCGAAATTAGACAACTTTTATTCTAAATGTACATTACTATTTGTAGTCAAATAATTATAAGACCATAATTCAAGATTTTACAAATAATTAGATTGGAAATTAAAACATAGACATCGTATTTTTAAAGAAATTTTATTTTGATGGTACGTTGGTAAAATTATATACAAACACGGAAGGCACCACGAGGAAAGCAAGGCACAGCTATAACGCACAACAGCTGGACACACAATTGAGCTACTTGAGACAGCAGTATTGGTATGAGACAGTAGTAGCTTACAAAATACATGATTTATTGTATATAAAACCATGCTAAAGTTTCTAGAGCTACAGGCAGGTTGGTTCTATTGAATGGGAAGACATTGTACTGTGTTTTGATTAATGTTTTCAGAGATCATATGACAAAAGTTACGTCAGATCTTTCAGGGCTGTGGTCAATTTAACTGAAATTCTTTTTAACACAATTACAAAACTACTAAGTAGATAATAAAAGAGTAATTAAACATGTGTAAAAATAATCACTTTTAATCAATTCTTACAACCCTGGATAAATATTCTATATTACACTAGGGTGAATTTAATGTCTGTATAATTTAATTATATCTATTTTCTTAACCCTCCGATTGCCATGGGCCAATATATTGGTTCTGGAATTATGGGTCCAAAACAGCCGACAGCGAAGATATCGGCACTGAAAAATCAATTTCAAAACGATATTGTACTGATATATATGTACACACTCTTTATAGAAAAACATTTTTCCCTTACTTCTTTATTTTTAATTTGTAATATATCGAACAACATATAAAGAGATATCCTTCAGATTATTATAATTACGTTAAAACATTTTTTTCAAGATAAAATCCCTTTTATGGCATACAGTACTTTTATTTTGATTCCTATGGTGTACTGCATTCTAGCGTTTTTGAAAAATATTTTCAAAACCTTATTTCTGAAGTTATTTGAATGATTTTCTTGTGTTTGTTGGAAAATATGCACACTTTCTTACAATAATAAAGGTTTTAATTATGAAGTATATTTTTATCCTACTTTTTGCCAATAAAATATAAAAATCTACTAATACATTGAAAATAAAAATATTGATTCAAAAAAGTAAACTGGATGTAACGGTGGGGGTGTTAGATGTATAAATTCTGACAGTACCACATGTGCCTTCTTTAAACTGCTAAAGCAATGCAATCTTGGGATTCCATTCGTCTCTTTTATCAATCCCGTTACTATCTAGAAATCTTGTTTTTATTGCAACGTAAAGCCTTCCCAGATCTCATTTGCGTAAAAATAGTTATAACACTCATCACTGAATAAAGTAATTGTCAAGTTTTGTGAAACCAAAAGTGACCTATGAGTAAATCTAATCTTAATTCTACAATAAAACACTTACACTTGTAACATTCTCTAAATTCTTACATTGTTGATTTTCATTCAATTACAATACATGAAATTAAAATTAGGTATTTTTAGACATGCAATGTAAAACAACACAAATTTATACAAACAATATTTTTAAATAAATTGTTAACAAAATAATAAAAAAAACTAAACAATTATATAACCCACAAAGAAATCAAGAAAGTATCTTGAGTATTATATTTTTTTTTAACTATACCTGACGATGAGTTAGGGTGAACGCAGTAGACTGTTAAATAAATTACTAATCTACACAGTATAAAAATAAAAGATTAAGGCATACACTTAAAAATATTAAAGTACAATGAAATTAAATAATCCTAAATTAAGATTCTGTGAAATAAATGCAACTTGATTTTGTGCAGTCTGGTGCAGAGCACAATGCTTGTAAATAATTTTAAAAATACAAATCTTGTAAAATCTTCTAAAATACAATTTTATAGTGAATAGTCCTTTTAAAATTGTACATAACCTAGTCAGACAATAGTCAAGTTAACAAAGGAATACAAAAATATGACAACAAATCTGCAGTTGTGAATGAATATGACATCATATGATTACTGACATGATCACAATCATACAGAAGAATGAGGAGTGACGTTTAGGCCCCTCTGTATGATCGGTAGGCGAGAATTGTGCTGGCCAGGTACAACACTGTTATCACAACTCCAAGAGCCTGAAAAGAGAAATTGAGAATGAATCAGTTCACAAAATAATATTCTAAAATAAATAATACATTTTTTATCAAGTATGAGATAGTATAGTCCACAGTTCTGTTTTTAATCTTGGAAATTTGTTTTAATCATACTGAATTGGAAAGTATTAAAAATTGCATAAATGACATGTTACTACAGTAGGGGAGCAGGATTTTCAAAAACATTTAACTGGATGGGTTGATTGACATGCAACGAAATTGCATAAATCCAAAATTAAGAAATATATGAAGATCAAAATTGTGGGTTGTAAAATATTTAGATGAATAGTCCAAATGCTTTCTTCTCATTGATATAAGTCCTTAGAGAGAGAAGATTTTACTCCCATATTACCACATTCCAAAGAAAGAAACATTCTGGGCATATGAGAGTGGCAAATAAAGACAGGGCAGAGCGATTTCACCAATAAAGAGTAGAGAGGAATACATGAGTATGTCACTTCAATATTTTACTACTGTAAATTATTACTCTACACTAATACTATATCCACTTTAATAGAGGTAGTCATGTGAAAAACAGTACTAAATTTGATGTATTTTGAATAATTTATGAAACAACGATAATTAATTTTTAACATATATTTATTTTGTTTATTGTTCTATCAGTAAATTTTGTTTGCTCTATTTGTAAACTACACACTTTTGTGTTTCTATTAACTACCTGTGATCAACATTTAAAGAAAACAATCACTATATTATTTCACCTTCAACATTTGTGACAGTATAGACATTTCAGTAAAATTATTCATTACCACTATAGTTACAAATTTTATTATGACAAAATTTATTATGAAAGTAACTGACAAAATAGGAAGATACATTCACTGCAGAATACTTAATGAGCTGGTTTGATGACAGTTTAATTGACATTCAATTCTTGATAGGTCATGTATAGCCCTTGCTACCGACACAATAGCAAAGGCCCACTTCAGACTATATACACCTTCCTGCAGTCAAACTATATACACTTCAGACTGTATACACCTTCCTGCAGTCAAACTATATACACTTCAGACTGTATACACCATCCTGCAGTCAAACTATATACACTTCAGACTGTATACACCTTCCTGCAGTCAAACTATATACACTTCAGACTGTATACACCTTCCTGCAGTCAAACTATATACACTTCAGACTGTATACACCTTCCTGCAGTCAAACTGTACACACTTCAGACTGTACACACCTTCCTGCAGTCAAACTGTACACACTTCAGACTGTACACACCTTCCTGCAGTCAAACTGTACACACTTCAGACTGTACACACCTTCCTGCAGTCAAACTGTACACACTTCAGACTGTACACACCTTCCTGCAGTCAAACTGTACACACTTCAGACTGTACACACCTTCCTGCAGTCAAACTGTACACACTTCAGACTGTATACACCTTCCTGCAGTCAAACTATATACACTTCAGACTGTATACACCTTCCTGCAGTCAAACTATATACACTTCAGACTGTATACACCTTCCTGCAGTCAAACTATATACACTTCAGACTGTATACACCTTCCTGCAGTCAAACTATACACACCTCAGACTGTATACACCTTCCTGCAGTCAAACTATATACACTTCAGACTGTATACACCTTCCTGCAGTCAAACTATATACACTTCAGACTGTATACACCTTCCTGCAGTCAAACTATATACACTTCAGACTGTATACACCTTCCTGCAGTCAAACTATATACACTTCAGACTGTATACACCTTCCTGCAGTCAAACTATATACACTTCAGACTGTATACACCTTCCTGCAGTCAAACTATACACACCTCAGACTGTACACACCTTCCTGCAGTCAAACTATACAGTTTATCAAAGATAAGAACAATAACGGGTTTTAATTCAGGTCTAACGACCCTAACAACTTTCCCGCTGACAAAAATTGTGTTACTAAACTAACAAAAGCTTTTTAACAGAGAGGCTGTTTATGTTTTTCAGTTAAGAAAAGTTTTGTTTATTAATGTTTATAATGTATTATAATACAAAAACACCAAACTAGACTTTATAATTGCTTATCATCCTGCCAATATATTTCTGTACACAAGTACAAAATTTCTCAATTTTATTACCACTATAAAAATAATATTCTTTATTGCGTGAAACAATTACAATATCACATAGCATGCGTCAACGTAACTATAAAGTACATAACTACATCAGATAAATGATGTTCGTCAAGGTAAATACATACAATGCAATACAATTCTTGTATATATCAGAACCGGGGATTTCGTGGTTGTTGTTTATTTAAAAAACTTTCATCCCAGTGGCCCATCATGAACTCATCAGTCGAGTAAAATGCCTTTGACATAAGAAAATGTTTTAGTCGAGTTTTGAATTTTTTTGTTTCATTGAGTTGTTTGATGCCCAGAGGGAGCCTATTGATTAGTCCGACTCCAACTTGTGATGGCAAGTGTTTGAAAGCTGCCGTTCTGTGCTGTTCGACTCGAAAGTTATCCCTGCCTCTAGACCCGTGTTGGTGGAAATTCTTACCCCGTATCAACTCACATTTAAGTCGGCAGTACAGGTCCACCTCGAGAATGTAGAGACAGGGCAGGGTCAGCAATCCAAGCTCCCTAAAGACATCTTAGCACAACTCTCTGGGGTTTAATTTTGAAAGAATTCTTACAGCACTTTTTTTATATCTGAAAACTTTCAAATCTGTATTTGGAACAGTTTCCCCACAATCTCAAGCCATATATCAAATGTGGATGTATCAGACCGAAATAGGCCATTTTTAATACACCCACCAAACAAAATTTTGCAATTGCGCAGGACATACATTTACGAAGCAACCTTAGAGTAAATGTTTTCAATGTGATCGTCCTATGTCAGCCCCCGATCAAGGTACATTCCAAGGAACTTAATTTCTCTTCTTCCAGAGGAAATCATCCGCCATCACTGTCGGTCAAAGTTCTTGTTCTTGTTGTTACTGATGGCAAAAATCTATAACATTTGATTTTGAACTGGTTTCTTTTTAAAGTGATTTTGTAGAAATATTCTATGCATGAATTCAATTCAATGAATGACTCCACTTCAATTTCGTTTTTAGATTTAGATCTGATGCAGAGAGTTGTATCGTCAGCATATTGAATCATTTTTCCATTCCGGATCACTGAGTTCAATCTGTTGATTTAAATTAGAAAAAGGACTGGGCCTAATATTGATCCCTGTGGGACACGTGGGGCAATTTGACTTTGCACTATGTTTCATGACTTTGACTATGTTTTATGCCTGTGTTAATGAAATTCAGCAAATTAAAACTGAGTGCCAGCTTTGACATTGATTTAAGGGGGTTCGGTATGCCCTATCCTTCCCATGTTAATTTGGCCAATTTTATGTACCTTTTTCTCAGAAACCTTTAATGCTATCATCATCAAACTTTAGGACACTACTATTTAGACCTTTGTTCACATTTAGAGCGGAACAAAGTTTAAAAAAAGAAGTTTTTATTTAATTTGTTGTAAATAAAAAATTTATTAATTTTTTGTAAAATAATTTATAATTATAATTCTTTTTAATAAAAATTTAAAATAGATTTTTATAATGTCTTCCACTCTAAATGTTAACAAAGGTCTAAATAGTAGTGTCCTAAAGTTTGATGATGATAGCTTTAAAGGTTTCTGAGAAAAAGGTACATAAAATTGGCCAAATTAACATGGGAAGGATAGGGCATACCGAACCCCCTTAATGTTATCACCAAATAAGGGGACATAGTTCGACTTGAACTTATATATTGCCCACATGGGTGTCCAGTCTATTCCTTTCTTTGGGATGTGAAAACCCCTTCCTTGACTGTCACTGTATCACAATCAACTTATGTATTGCCCATATGAGTGCCCAGCCTATTCCTTTCTTTGGGCTGTGAAATACCTTCCTTGACTGTCACTGTATCATTATCAACTAATGTATTGTTCACATGAGTGCCCAGTATCCTTTCTTTGGGCTGTGAAAACACCTTCCTTGACTGTCACTGTATCACTATCAACTTATATATTGCCCACATGAGTGTCTAGTCTATTCCTTTCTTTGGCCTGTGCAAGCTCCTTCCTTGACTGTCACTGTATCATTATCAACTAATGTATTGCCCACATGAGTGTCTAGTCTATTCCTTTCTTTGGCATGTGCAAGCCCCTTCCTTGACTGTCACTGTATCATTATCAACTAATGTATTGCCCACATGAGTGTCTAGTCTATTCCTTTCTTTGGCCTGTGCAAGCTCCTTCCTTGACTGTCACTGTATCATTATCAACTAATGTATTGCCCACATGAGTGTCTAGTCTATTCCTTTCTTTGGCATGTGCAAGCCCCTTCCTTGACTGTCACTGTATCATTATCAACTAATGTATTGCCCACATGAGTGTCTAGTCTATTCCTTTCTTTGGCCTGTGCAAGCCCCTTCCTTGACTGTCACTGTATCATTATCAACTAATGTATTGCCCACATGAGTGTCTAGTCTATTCCTTTCTTTGGGCTGTGCAAGCCCCTTCCTTGACTGTCACTGTATCATTATTATTGCTCTATTGTAATTTTACTCACAGTTAATTCATTTTGAGTGAACAAATAATAAGAATAACTTTATTTCAAAGTGATTTTGTCTTATTCCCTAATTTAGTTCAGATCCTACATATAATTCTGATACCTTAAGTTAAAATGTCTTTAAAAAGTATTTTTGTATAATACACTCAGCATTTTGACTATTATTTAGTTTTCCTGTTCATACTAAGTCAATACGTCATTAACAAAATTAAAAAGCTGAAATATTTCCAACTCAATATAGAGAGCCATCTTCAATCAACAGATAATAAACCGAAACATAAGTAACAGATGTTTCAGTTTAATATCTGTTGACCTGTTGGTGGCTCATCAAAGCGAGGTTGATTTTTAATGTGTCAACAATATTTTCATGAGTTGTGAACAGGAAAAAAAGATGAAAGTCGTGATACCGGCTGTCTAAGTCTTAGAACTAAAATTACTCAACATTTAGATACATTTTTATCTTAAATTGGCTTAAACCATTTGTATTTTCACAAAAGTTGGCAATATGCACTGAATAACTCATGCCAAGAATGTTTGGGGCCTGGTTTCTGGAGTTACTTAAATATGTACACGAATTAACGTATTTAAATTTAAAAAATATAAAATTAACAATTTTTACTTAGTAATTTACAAGTACTCACTCCAACTGTGGAGTAAGGATGCTGGTCAGTGTTTTTGTTGTTGACAAAGTAGAAAATCATCGCCACCAAGTACAGGAGGAATGCAACACCATGGAAGATAAACTCCTGCAAAAGTACAGTTAATTTAGCATTTCATTAATTACGAATATTTTCATGATTTATGTATTTTCCTCCTAAGTGTGGATACATTTGTTGAAGGTATCTGTGAAAAAGTTGAATTTTGTCAGAATTTCTGTTGATTTTGCGAAATTCTGAAAAACATTATTGTCAGGGGACTTCCAGACATTGCCTTGTCAAAATCGATTGTGATATCAAAATTAATCTTTAAGAATTCAAATAACGTTTTATTGTTTTGGAGGTACTTCAAAAGAAAATTCACGTTCTAAAACTATGTGCATCGTTATTGTTTTCATTAATGTTTTCACTTTGAAAATGAGTTTCAATATATGGGTTCAAAGAATTATAATAATGTCCCCTTTATCTTGTTAAAAAGTGAAAGATGCTTTGGTTGGGAAAAATGAAAAAGATACAACTTGAACACCCATCACTCATGCATGGATTGTGTATTGGAAAGAGCGTTAGTCCGCCCTATGAGTAAGCCATACAATTGTGTGAAATGCTTGAAAAGCATAATATAACTTTAAAAAATCATTCCCACCCAGTACTGTTATATGCTGTGTATGCATGTTTTTGAGAGCCGTGTGTATGAAATCGCAGGTTAAGCCTTAGGCATGCGTATAGACCTTCCAGAATCTCACAACTAGCATGAGAGTTGACACAAATCAACATTTTAAGTCCTTAACCGCTGGTGTATTAATGCACAATATCTTCAATTTGCATAAAGATAGTCCGCACTGAACAAATTAAACGGGTTACTGTAACCGAGACAGTGTACATTTTCTTAAAAAAAATATGAATGGAGGTGTAAATTTGGTCTTTTAATACATGTACTCGTATATTATCCGTGACAAGTATCCATAGAATTTAATTTCAAGTAATCCCTCATCATGGTAAAGAATTTCCCTTTTTAATGTATGTGGTTCTTATTGAATCTGTTGAGATTTTCGTGCTTTGTCAGGAATACTGATAGTGTTGCCACATCATTTCTGCTCTTTTAAGAAAGTGGCTGTTGTTAACCCATGTAATTCCAAAACAAATCATTCATTGTGAATAAGAAAGTTCACGAAAGAATTGTATATAAACATGCTCGAGGAAAAGTGATATTTAGCTATACTTTATCGAACGTTTGCTTTACCACAGAGTTCAACTTGTCGAGTGCCACAAAAAACATATATAAGATGGAAGTTTAATCTAAAAGTATGGGTTGACGTTTGTGTATCTAAAGTAAAACTTATCCTATGCTTATACTTACATTCCTCTTAGGATCTATTGGACTAACATTGGATAATTGCTAAGGAACCCTTTGGTTCCAGAGCAGCTTACTCACGTATAAAGTCTTGGCGATAATGGAGGCAGTGGAGAGAGAGAACAGGCAGGATAGCAGCAGACAGATGCTACCGACCAGGCAGGCAAACACTACCATGAACAAGTAGAAGTGGCTGGTAGTGGATGTGTAGGCGTACAAACGAAATCTATCGTTGTAGAGGTACATCATAAGGAAGATGATTAAACCGACCACCTAAAATCATAGTCAGAGTGACAAAACAACCAATTTAGTAATTTAAATAAAATAAATAAATTTAAGAGAATTACCAGTGTCTAAATATTATTAAAAAGCAATTTTTATAAGAAGTAATATTTCACTAAATAGGGCATATAAAAAACAATTAAAGTTTAATTCATATATTGCAGGCGTTGGGTAGGGTACGATAAGCGGACCCAGTTTTTTATATCGAAGAATGTAGCCATCGATACCTAAAATTCGCATCTCAAATCCTGGACTATCAATCGATATAATAGTATCTATAGTCCTCAATACCAATCATATGTTTTAAATTAAAATATGAATTTAATATTTACAGTGGTCAAACAAATTATTATAACCAAAATTAGGAAAACTGAGGATGACCATATTTGCTCCTCTCACAGTTTCATTTGTTTCTTGCCCACAAATGTCACATAATGGGTTTTTTTTCGGTTCGAGCCCAACATGATGAAGCACGATAAACACGTCTTATCATCTTTCAAAGCAATGTCGTAGTTTTCTAAAATTTACTGCCATTTTTAATAATCAAATCTACTTATGTAAAATTGAAATATTACCCTACGTGTATTATTTGAAAGTGTTTACAGGTGTTCATATAGATTATTTAAGTTAATCATTCAGAATAATTAATTAGTATCGACTGATTATATCGATGGTTATGATTAAGTAATATCGTTTGCCAATTTCGATATAAAAAACCGACCCAGGCGTTTAACACCATTATCTTCAGTCCTTTTTTTATTGAGTCTTTCTCTGTTTATCCAGTCTTCAGAAAAGTAATCATGTATATAATTCTGAAATTTAAAAAGGAAATCAACTAAAAACCGACTGCAACACTTCTTATTTGGTTTTGCCCCTGAATGCTGCTTACTGCACATGCTGCATTGTGTCCTTCCTTAAGGTAAGTAATACAAAGAAAATGTAGCCAGTTCTTAAAGGAATGTTCACAGTTTACCTGTAATTTTTGTAAAACATATCAAGAATCACAAAATGTATTGCATCTAGAAAGAAAGCTTAAATATCTATAACATAGAAAAATAATTCAATACTTCTTTCAATAATTCAATACTTTGGTTGTACTCTTTCATTACCTACTGGAGGACAACCCTTCTTGACAAATTACTTCAGTAGCACTTTCCAATAAAAAAGGGTTATTGTGAATTCCTTTGATTGGTCAAGACAAAGAATCTCTTTCAGTATTTTGTATCTATTTCATTTTCAAAGTAAATACAATTTGTTATTTCCTCTTGCTTTTCTTAAAAAATTATAATCCAAAAACTAACACCAAGTACAATTCAGTAAATTGTAAAACAAAAATTCCTCACTGGTGACATAATATGCATGCTCCTCATCATATTAATAAACTTTAATTAAAAAGACCTATTCATATGCACGAGTACAAGGACGCGACCAGCGAGGGGGTACAAGGGGTCCGCCCCCCCCCCCCAAATTTCCAATTTCTAAACTAACTTTTAGTAAACGATTATTATTATTTAAATTATCAGTATTACTGACATGTACTGCTAAAAGAACGTTCTCAACAAAGACGTTGGCCAAAAACGTTTTAAGGAACAAAATTGGGCCTTACTCCCAGTCCACTACGGGAAAATGTCAGTAACTGTTGTCAGGACTTCCCCCAACATTTTTCTAGGCTACGCTCTTGCACGAGTATCAAACTCTGTTCATTTATGCTACCATTCAGGCACATGCAATTGATAACAAATAATGTAAGAGATTAATTATATCTCCAAACTTTTATTTGAGGCCAGTTGATATTGTGAAGCGTTGCGGAACGGTCTGTTGTGCCACAGGCATTGTTGACGAGTGCAAGGCAGGCCGGGATATTTCTGTCCTGGGTTGCTCTGCTGAGGTTAACTCTGGCCTATATCGGAAGTGGAAGTAGGTCGCTGCCCTGCCTCTACCACGTGTGGCCAATGACCCAAACATTCAGCTTTTAGTGAGCATAACCACAATCCGTATCGATGCAATTTTCAGAAAGTGTACTAAGATGTTCAAGCATGTTGGATATTTTTTTAACTTCTCGTCATATGTTTTTAAGGGGTCCCTGGTTCATAGACAGCCTCTGTAGATAGTATTAATCGATCTTGTTGCATTAGTTAGTTAACACTGCCATGTTTGCTCTATGGTCAGCAATTCTTCTATTTATTCGTGTTATCTCCTCATTTATTATTTTAGTTATTATTTATATTCTTAGGCTATGTTTATACTATTCCTTTGATGTTTATCTTTGTATTTATTGATTTTTGAGGATTCTTTTGAGGTCTGCATTAGTTTAGACATCAGTTTATGTATAGTTAGTATACACTGACTATAGTAGTTTATACAGTTTTTAGTTTTATTGTTTTTTTTATCTTTAGCATAGTTTGTGCTTGCTGTTAGGTTATTTATTTATTACTAATGTAGGTTCGTTGTGTTACTCGGTTACTTAACTTGGTGCTTGATAAAAAAACCCCATATTTTGTAGTTTAAAAATTACCTAACTAAGTTTTAGTTTACTTTCCCGTAACCAATAATGAACCTAACAAATATTGCTGTTCGTAAGGTTTTTATAGGCTTGCACTTAAGCTATTTTTGTGCTGCAGTACTTGTGGAGAATTATTGATTTTGTTGTTAATAATGTTTGACCATTGCATCAATTTTAACATTGTGATTCAAAATCTCATATTTGAAGATGGTCACTTAATACTGAATGCAAGATTGTTTTTAATATGGGTTCTGACAGTTTCAAAATGTTGGTTTGTGCATAGAGGTATCTAGTTCAAATAGATTTGCGCAAGTAACCTGAACTTCAACATTTCAGGTCGAGTTACCCAGAAAGTGCAGTATTTGAAGACCAGTAAGGTTTGGTCACATTCCGTTAGATTACACTATTTCTTAACATTCCTTCTACACAAATTAGATGAACCTTTCTAATAATTCATGTTTTTAATCAATTAGAGAAATAAATAGAACTATCCATAGAAGAAGATTCTTGGAGCAATTGGGAAAAAATTTACACAGTACTAAATGTTAATAAAACAATATTTTCCAATATAGTTCATTTTTTGGACTTTTTACAAATTGTGTAAAGTCCAATGTAAAATGTCCAAAAATTAAACCAAATTGTAAAGTATTGTTTTATTAACATTTGGTACTATTTAAAGAACTATCCATAACTAAATATAATTGGAGGTCGAATAGTAACAAAAAAGTTCGGCATTCAGGAAAAATAACAAAAATTATAAAAGTTTAAATGGAAACTTTTGCATTTGAAACATCTTTTACAAGCCAGCTGGTCTTCAATACGATCAAACCCAATCAGAAATACACCAAAAGTAACAGGAATGAAACGATAATTTTTGTCCTTAACAAAAACATGGACTATTGATAAGTGAGCGAACACACAACAGAAACAGACTGTCCGCGTCAGCCAAGATGCAGAAATGCCACATATTGCACGTTCTAAAGATAAGCGGTTTCCGGTGAAGATAACCTATCAGTGACCGAGTAAAGTGACTCACCTCACAACTTCTCGAAGACTGCCATGTTGATCGTCACTTACATTAATTTTCAAACGTTCGTTTACATAGGCGAGTTAGTTTTAATTTGCCTTTTATAATTAACCAAAGTTGCACATAATATGAAATCATTATTTTATTAATTTCCAGAGTTTTTGTTTTACGAAGTAGATTCTGCATTTTTATTTCCTTCATTCATAAGTTAGAAATTATATCACTTCCCATATTGGTTGAAGATCAGATTTAAGTTTTCCTACAGTTTAATAGCACCGATCATACATGCGCATTGCCGCAAATTAATTATTCTTCGTTTAGTGTTCCTATTAGATTTTGCATTATGCTATCGTTTTAAGAGTTCTTCATAACAAATTAGGAACTAATATGTTCCGGAAGGTTTGTTGAAATCTGTAAATAATAAATCATGAAACATTAAAGATTATGATAACTATACGAAACATCAAGCCAAAGCTCTCTTAAGGGTAGGCAAATTCTGTAATCTGTCCAGGTTCTTTTATATCTCCAATAAATTATCATTTTGCATGACAGCGTTTAAGTGAAAGTTGCATTGCACAAACTTTATCCGTTCATCATTAAAATTGTTGAATTTCGAAAATTTTGTTGCAGAATCTCCAATTTCAGATATTGGATTAGCATAGTACATCAAGGTGAATATTTTGGCAAATTTTATTCTCATATTCAATTTTAATGAGTGCACTTGGTATTAAATCATAGACACGGTTCTAGTGTTCTATTCAAGTCTTTAGAAAATGTACGGACAACGCATTTAAAAATCAAAATCACTATTTTGTTTTCCAAGCGATTTTAACGGGGTGCATTATGATCGACGTGGGACAAAACAAATAAACAAAGCGTTAGTCTGAGTAGGCGACATCGAGATAAATAACAAGGCGTGATAGGATGATGTCATCGGCAAAGGTCGCCCATGTTGCTGGAGGCCGGCCAGCTCTTCACATCTGGGTCAACTGCCGTGCCGGCAGAGTAGAGACTAGAGATGGGCGAACAGAAATACCCGGGTGGGGTAGGTAAATAGCACGGCCAATATCTGGTGTCGGTCTTTCGACAGGCCGGTAGGGTACATCTTTCTCAACAAATACAAGTTAGTTTATCAGAATTTTAGTTTTTATCAGTTTTCTGTGGCTCAGGCGTTGTTGGTTCGTTCGTTATTGATATACAATGCCGTGATTCCCAACGTTGTAGGTAAAAGAGGCAATAAAGGGAAAATTCACTTACCGGTCACTGAGTATGATTGGTACACAGGGGGTAAGTACTTATCTCAAGTGGTTCACACAGATTGCAAGGTTGCCAATTAACCATGGCATAACCAACAATGAGGCTGTAGGTTTCAAAAGTACAACGCATCTTTGCACAACTCCCACATACGTACCCTTCCATGGAAGGGGAAAATCCGGTGTGCGGACAGTCTAACAACACTGTTGATCTGAGTTGACAGCGCAGATCCAGATCCTATTTGTTACTCTAGCACCTTTTATCAGGATTGATGAACTTTTACTGAAATGATCCTCGCACATACAATCCTCAATGAGGATGTGCAAATACTTGTACCTATAAACCGGAGATAGACTTTCCTTAAAAATACGTTGTGGTCAATAACATTATTATCGCCGTACACGACCTGGTGAAGGATCTGGTAGTTTAAGAGCGTCTCATCGGGTTTCTCTCAGAATACCATTTAGACCTTTCCATTTTTCCGGTTATGAGCAAAATGTTCCAAAAAGTTTTTATTTCAAGGCTTGAAGGTTTTCTTGAACGGTTTGAAATTCTCAATCCTGAGCAATTCGGATTCAGAAAAACAAATCGATTATTGATGATGTCACAGAATTAATTGACTGTGTTGATGGCTTGGAGAGTAGGGCACAAGTGCTCAGCATATTCCAAAGGCCTTTGACTGTGCGGCACTGATGCATCAGCATGGACATGTGGTGCCCGAGCTCAACCGCATAATGGCTTTCGTCATACCTGTGGCAGAGAGCAGTGTGTGCAGATCGCGAACACTGTCAGACAAAATAAAAATGCCCTATGGTATCCCCCAGGGTTCAATTCTGGAACCCATCCTTTTGCTCATTTACGTCAATAGATTGAACTCATCAATCCGAAATGGAGAATGGAGAGGTGATTCAATATGCAGACGATACGACTCTGCATCAGATCAAAAACGAAACAAGATTTTGATATATATATATATAAAGGGATTTTTCTTTTTTTTCTCCAGAAAGTCTAATAAAATATGTTCTTTCTAATAGTAGTTTTTTAGGTTCTCAGTAAGAAAATTCTTAAAAAAATAGAGCATCCGGTTAAAGAGCCCACAGGGTCTTTACGGGACAAAGTCCATGTAGTAAATTATCGTACGGGAGTCTTGTAAACTAAAACGTTTAGTATTATGGTACTAACACCATGATACTGGGTGGCGTTCAATTGATCCCTTTCATTCTTCAAATTTCCACTCCATTCTTCGCCGTTTATGTATGTTATGATGACGCTGTGTAAACAATATCTACATTCAGTAGTTTATCGGTTTTCCGATAGCATGACGATGTACTCACCACTTCGCCGATCTTGAGAAGGCCGGGCGCCGTCTTGCAGTAGCCGGTGTTGAGGATGATGGCAGAGGTGGTGGTGGACGTCGTTGTCCTGGTAACCGTCACTGTGTGAGACATCTGAAAACAAAGAAGTTTTGGTTAGTGCTCTTGAGACAGCATTAGAGAGACCAAGTGAAGGAAGTCTACTTTTTGTAAGTGTTTAAACTAGGAGAAATTGAGAGTTCTTCATCTTTAGAAGATATATTATACGCTGCGTCCACATTTTTAACACTTCTCATTTATGACAATTAAATATTACATTAAAATTAATAATAAATGTCGGTGTTAACCTAAAATCAATTCAGTTAAATTGTATCCTCAAAATAAGTAACGCCGAAATCTAATAGAAATATTTCTTCCGTTCGACTGAGTTTTGAGTTGATCAGTTGTGCCAGATCTATGTAATATTTAAAAATGTTTTAGTAAAATCTTTTAAGATGCCTTTTTTAAATAAAGAAAATTTAGATAATTTTAAACTACATGAGGAACTGGAGACATTCGTCTTGATATGAAGCTCATAAAAACGACTCAATGTGAATGTAAGTTGATTTTGTATGGGGAGATATTTTGGTTAGGAACATAAATTTAGAAAGAGTTCCTAAGGGGTTGTAACCATTGGATTAATAAAAGTTAAGAAACTAAAAGCCGCATTAAAAAATTGGATAAAATGATCTAGACGGCGTTTTTGACTGGTTTCAAGACGAGACGTGCATAACAAATAAAATGTTTTATAATTTATTTAAGTAATTTATACATACTTACATACATACATATATATAACGTGTTCTGTGGCTAATGCTAAAGGAAGTATGTGGACGTGGGATTATCTGCACTCCATCTAGAGAACGGTTTGGCGTACGTCGGTAAGATTTAGCACCAAAGTTGGTCTATTGATTAATAAGGCACAGCCGGAAGTGGGGATTTTTACTCCACCTCGTAGACCGGAAGTAAATGACAAGAGCCGGAAGCAGACGCTTTTTGACCGAAGTAGGCTTCTTTGACCTACGTAAGCGTATATTTTCTTGAACGGGACGATAAGGTAAACTCAAATATGATACCGCAAATATAATTTATTTGAACCAGAAGTGCTCCTACTCATGCAAAACCGGAAATAATTTGTAGAAGATTCAACTTCGTGAAGTCTGCCTGTTACGGGAAGAATGAGCGTTTTCGTACATCGCTAAACTCTACTCTTCTTGTATGTTGATGAAACTTGCAAGATAAAAACTTTCTACCAATCTCTACTTTTTTGTAAACTTTGCGTAACTAAAAAAATCAGGGTTGGCCCTTAAGGATGGCAATCAGCATCGTGCTATCCACTAGCGTCATGTACACATCAATATCAGTTTTAGCATGCGTCGCAATTAACGATAAAAACGAATGCCGTTATGCGGAAAGAGAGAACGCGAGTTACAGTTAGAAAGAATACAAAATATTTCACTTTAACGTATTTTTTTTCTTCAAAATCTTAAAATACAGTGTTACAATTAACATATTAATCTTCTCATTCAAGTAATTGTGAGCTTTACACGGATAAAGTCGTTCAAATGCACTTTTAAAATTCTCAAATAAATAAACTAAAGTTATTTTTCACGTGGTTTTCAATGCATCCAGCTTTTCTAAAAATGAAGGAGGGGATTGGGACTATTTCAAAATATTGTTTCATTGTTATTGTTGAAACAAACATCTAAAAAAGAAAAGTCAATGCATTAATACTAATGGACTTTCTCACTAAGCATAATATATAACTTCCAATATAATATAAAAATCGTTGTCGTTAATTCTTTATATTGAAATACCGTTGTATTAAAATCGTTTAGGATATTATTAAAAGTTAAAATGTTTTTCTTATAATGAAACACATAGCGTTGTGACATGAAATTACAACATTCTGAGCAACCATGTTGTGTGTCAACATGCATAGGCCTACTACACTAAGCATATTGTTAATTAAGATTATAAACAGGTCCATTCTTAGGTTTAATATCCGTTTCATTATTCAGTACCAGTAAAAGGCGTCTTATTTCAGCTTATAGGTGAGTGAGTGGTTGGTTTGATTGTCTTGTCGGTACGGATCTTTTCATTTTAACCTAGATTGTAATCAAGTATTGCAGACCTCGAGATCGTATTTCTGATTTTCTGTATCAATGAACGATGGCAAATGACCGACATACAATGACCTCACCGAATCAATCCTTTAACATGTATTGTATTCCGCTAGTCCAAAACCCCTTGTTTCAAAAGGGAAATTTGCAGAAGAAATCAATAGAAAATACATTTGAAAATTTGTATCCGTTCGTAATTTAAAGGAGTGGGGGCAAATGATGTACAAATTGACATCTTCAAAGAGTGTAGTTACTTAGAGAGAGATATTTTTCCTATGCATCCAAGAATGAGTCAACTGCCAACAGTTAAACAGAAGTAAAGTCTGTCTCCGATAAAAAGATGACTCAGCTGGTAAAACAGACATCGTGTATACAAGAGAAGTGAGCGTGAGTGTACAGGTGACAGAGACTGTACTTTGTGTATGCTTCATGTTCTAAAAATAAACCAGCCACTGTAAACATAAGTCTTGCCCTCTCGTTGTACGAGGAAACAGAACAGTGTGTTGCTTCATACCGGAGTTAAGCGCAATATTTAGCAGTCAATGGTAATTGGCAGAGCTTTATCCAATCACTCGTGGGACTGGAAATTTTCATTTCTGTCTGTCGACATTTCGAAAACGAACTGGCCTATAGACTTGAAATTGTGCAGAGGCATCATTTCTAGGCAATACTGAGTTCGACTAAGGTGCATGTCATTCTATTATGGGATTTGGCTGAGTATTAACGAATATATTTACATTGGCCTTATTGACAACTATAATGGCAATGCAAAAATGGCTGAATAAATACATATGTAAACAAACACAATACAAACATAACAGTTTGAAACGTGTGAAATACTAACACATGTAGCCTAACTTTCACAGCACATAATGTTATAGTAAATTGTTGTGTAGACTTTTACGAAAACCAATTTAATGAACCAAAATGTGAATGCTTCGTGCAGCAAGATAAGTCGAGAAAGATTCCATCTGCAGGCTTTAAATTTTGCACGAAAGTTCATTTCTACAAGAATGAGTTCTATGATCCGTCATTTTTTGGTTAAATTTTCTTGTATGACTGTCCGTCTGTCCGCAGCTCATGTTAAGAATAAAAGAACAAACTATAGATATGAATTTTGCATACAAACTCATATGAAATGTGGTGTGGCTTACACCTACCTTGTAATAATAGACCATATATTTTACCTAAACTATAAATCACTGTCAGGAAATTAGTTAAAGCGCCATTTTCAACTTTAATTGTTGGCCTGTATCTGAAGCTGAATTACAGAAAGTGCTTAGCGGTCGGTTTTGTGTCAAGCTAAATAAAAAAATGTTTACAACCCTTTTGATACTCTCCTATGTTGAGCACCATTATATATAACAATCGATTTAAGTATCTTATGCATATTCTGTTACTATTAATTTTAACGAAAAACTAGTTTATGTGGTTACATAGTTCAGACCCACATATGTTGTAGTTTCGGCAAACAATAATATTTACTGTCGGTTTTGTAAAATAAAATTCTTGATATATTCGGCACTCTACACCAAATGGCGCTGGCCTGTCTAGACACATTATATTTAATTCCAACACGTATTAAAATCTCAAGGACGAATAAGTGGAAAATAATTGTTTAAGACGTGGATGCTATCTCCTCCACTTCGAATACCGGGCATATTCCATGGCGTTCAATTGAGAATTACCGTATATATTATTTAGAAAACACAATATTACGAAAATTTACAAATTTGTCTTATTTAGATATGGATATTTTACCCTCCTATTGAGATAAATAAACTATTTGCTCTACATTTTTGTCTTAAATACTAATCACATCTACTGCATTCCACATGGATGCTCAACCCTAAGTACCCTTGATATTACATTCTGAACTGCACAAAGAACTCACCTGCATTCTGGCGGCCATTTTAATCACTAAGTTCACAGCTGATTCACTGCCACCTAACACTTTAGCAAACTCGGATCGATGTATCACTGCCACGCCCCCACCCAGTTCCCGCCACCGCGCTGCCGGCGGAGCATGCACTCTGTACCACAGCCTGCTTAATTACTGTTCTGTGGCCAGTGGCTGAAATGCCTTCACTGGCCACTTGCATTCTTAATCGCATTACGTCTCTGAGTCGTCACTGTTTCAACGTAATCTATTAAACACTGGCGTGAATTCTCCCTGAATGCATAAATCGTAAACAATCATAAACTATTTAGACTCGTGCCTATATTGTTATGTAATAATATTTATATCATTAATTATATTGCAAGAGTAATGTTTCAAACATTATAGATCAACCACCGATACGATATATCCAAATTAAATAAAATTCTTACTCCAAAAACGTTTCAGGTTAGATTCCGTTATAAGCCCCCAAATATTTTCTATGAACAAATAACGATTTAAAGCTACTGAAATAGTAATGCAGGCAAGGAAAGAGTTTTTATTATTGTTTTAACTGATAGGCTAGAAAGTATTTACTGTTTTCGAAAGGTCTCGCATTAATGCCTCTAACCATAGCAAGAGCCTTGGCAACGAACGAAAACATTCTTCGAGATAGTGTCTACTAGGTAACAGAAAAAATTATAAACAGTCTGATCACATATACCTGAGAGAGCTATCAAATATTATAAACAAATTGCTTAGATGCATGGGCGCATATAAGAGGGCATAGTGTTGTCTAATACGCATAGCGGTGTTGTAGCTATGCATTCCGCTACGCATAGCGGTGTTGTAGCTATGCACTCTGCTACGCATAGCGGTGTTGTAGGTATGCATTCCGCTACGCATAGCGGTGTTTGTAGCTATGCACTCTGCTACGCATAGCGGTGTTGTAGCTATGCACTCTGCTACGCATAGCGGTGTTGTAGCTATGCATTCCGCTACGTATAGCGGCGTTGTAACTATGCACTCCACTACGCCTAGCGGTGTTGTAGCTATGCACTCTGCTACGCATAGCGGTTTTGTAGCTATGAACTCTGCTACGCATAGCGGTGTTGTAGCTATGCATTCCGCTACGTATAGCGACGTTGTAACTATGCACTCCACTACGCCTAGCGGTGTTGTAGCTATGCACTCTGCTACGCATAGCGGTTTTGTAGCTATGCACTCTGCTACGCATAGCGGTGTTGTAGCTATGCATTCCGCTACGTATAGCGGCGTTGTAACTATGCACTCCACTACGCCTAGCGGTGTTGTAGCTATGCACTCTGCTATGCATAGCGGTGTTGTAGCTATGCACTCTGCTACGCATAGTGGTGTTGTAGCTATGCATTCCGCTACGTATAGCGGCGTTGTAACTATGCACTAAACTACGCCTAGCGGTGTTGTAGCTATGCACTCTGCTACGCATAGCGGTTTTGTAGCTATGAACTCTGCTACGCATAGCGGTGTTGTAGCTATGCACTCTGCTACGCATAGCGGCGTTGTAACTATGCACTCCACTACGCCTAGCGTTGTTGTAACTATGCACTCTGCTACGCATAGCGGTGTTGTAGCTATGCATTCCGCTACGCATAGCGGTGTTGTAGCTATGCACTCTGCTACGCATAGCGGTGTTGTAGCTATGCATTCCGCTACGTATAGCGGTGTTGTAGCTATGCATTCTGCTACGCATAGCGGTGTTGTAGCTATGCACTCTGCTACGCATAGCGGTGTTGGAGCTATGCATTCTGCTACGTTTAGCGGTGTTGTAACTATGCACTCCACTACGAATAGTGGAGTTGTAGCTATGCACTCCGCTACGCACAGCGGTGTTGTAACTATGCATTCTGCTACGCATGTAGCTATACTCTCCGCTACGCATAGCGGTGTTGTAGCTATGCACTCCGCTACGCATAGCGGTGTTGTAGCTTAGCACTCCGCTACGCACAGCGGTGTTGTAACTATTCAATCCGCTACGCACATCGGTGTTGTAACTATGTATTCAGTTACGCATAGCGGTGTTGTAGCTTAGCACTCCGCTACGCACAGCGGTGTTGTAACTATTCAATCCGCTACGCACATCGGTGTTGTAACTATGTATTCAGTTACGCATAGCGGTGTTGTAACTATGTATTCAGTTACGCATAGCGGTGTTGTAGCTATACTTTCCGCTACGCATAGCGGTGTTGTAGCTATGCACTCCGCTACGCATAGCGGTGTTGTAGCTTAGCACTCCGCTACGCACAGCGGTGTTGTAACTATTCAATCCGCTACGCACATCGGTTTTGTAACTATGTATTCAGTTACGCATAGCGGTGTTGTAGCTATGCACTCCGCTACGCACAGCGGTGTTGTAACTATGCATTCCGCTACGCATGTAGCTATACTCTCCGCTACGCATAGCGGTGTTGTAGCTATGCACTCCGCTACTCACAGCGGTGTTGTAACTATTCAATCCGCTACGCACATCGGTGTTGTAAATATGTATTCAGTTACGCATAGCGGTGTTGTAGCTATGCACTCCGCTACGCACAGCGAATTTAACAAACATAGTATGGTTACTATGGCATACTTTCCTACGTTCTAATACAACTGAAATAAAATAAAATATCCTTCATTTTTATTAGCTGCCAATGCGTCTGTCTAAGGTAGTAGTAGCACGCAGAAGTACTAAATGTATATTTATTTTGAATTTCTAATCTCAAAATTTTTAAATGCTAAATTTTAGTCTTTCAAAATTTTTCAGCCTCTGTATAGGAGTGTATAGTGTATAGGCGTGCGTTTAGAAAACATTAATGGTAAAGTAAAATAGTTTAGATGTTTTTAAATGATCGGGATTGTTAAGACAAAATAAAAGAAGTAGTGTGCGTACTAATCATATGTGTAAACTGAGAAATTTACCATAGTTTTCTACATCCACACATCAGGAAGTAAAGAAAGGTGTTTAATATTGTTCATACAGGACTAACAACAAAATGGTCACCAGTAAAGTTCTCTCTTCGCTTTTCCGGTTCACTAATAAAGTTGCAGTGCAACGGAATATTTCATTCACTGCAGCGAACTCGTTATTTTGGCGGGCATCACTATGAATAGCCGGCCAGATGTGGAGTCATCGCTGCGAATATCTGCCTGCCCTCAGTCATTGATCAGTCTAACCCCGACGATACCATTCCATCCATACAAACAAATGTAATTGTCCACAGGCAATCCAGACCTTCACGTCTCACTGCGGTTAGTAACTAGGACTAGCCAACGATTTCGCTAGCGTTGGTCTAGGTCCTGCCAATTGTAATACTAGGGCTGTCCGCCGGAACGCGCTGTGAACAGTTGTTACCGGCAGACTTCTGTTTTTTATTTTACCGTGGTCATTCCATTTATCATCTATGATCGTGGAAATTAATTTGGCCGCATTGGTAGGACGATATAGATATAAGTACGCGAGACCTGTACTCTGAAGTTTCAAGCAAAATTTCAATCTATAGTTCAAATTAATTATCGAGATATCCTGTGGACAAACAGGCAGGGGGAATAAACACTTGCCCAGCCCTCAAAGACTATGTTGCTACGCTCACATTCATCTAAATATACCAAACCCCTCAGCTACAGTTTATGTAGTTATAAAGGAACCGGCACCCTTCCATTCATAAATTAAGTTACCGTACATAAATTCAAAAAATTCATAGTGTTTTTAATTACGTAAAATATATTATAAACTATCATCCGAATCAAAATGAGCTTATATAATCAACATTTTTATAAATCTACTTGGTTTTAAAAATATATAAAGTTTATTTTACTTTTTTATAAAATTCTATATGGCCGTGTAATACGTAACATTATATTATTTTTTTTTTTTTGGTGATAAAGTCACAAAGATAAATGTATAACATTTATCAATAATTAAATACGACAATAATTATAAGGATATGTCGAGTTGTGCAATAAGAAACAATTAAATAATAACTATAGTACACAATGTAATAGTTGTCAAGAGCATGCTCAAAAAGGGATCATAATTTGGTGTTTATTTTGTACTTGTATATGGCTTATCGATTTTCCAAGCGCGTGTGTTCCAATTGATCTAGTTTCAAAATTATTAGCATTGGTAGACTACTTGAACTCATTATTTTATGAATTATCAAACCAACGGATATATTTCATGGCAGCCAGTTGTTATTGAAAACACAATTTGCTCAACGTGATTTGTGGAAGAAAAACAAAGTTTTCAACACGAGAAATACTGACGTTGCCAATTTGATTGTCCGACCACAGTTTAGAAAATCGTAGCTGACGGAATATCTTAAAATAACACATGACCGTCTGATTACGTCATCTTTGACAGAGCGGTCGAGAGCGGAAACGGAACGAAGTGCTGTGTATCGACTAGTCTTAGGTCGACATATAACAATACTGTATATTATAGCCTGTTCACTGCTTAGCAATTAAATAGTGTGTTTAGAAATCCATATAAAAAAGTAACAACCAATAATTAAATATTGTAAAACGATAGATTTAAAAAATTCTCCTAGGCAAGTACCTCGTTCGTCGAGATATAAATCCGGAATTTACCACGAAAAATAAAGGACATTATAGACAGTGGGTTTCTTCTGCTAGTTTAGAACAAAATTTTTGGAAAGTGCAAAAAGAGACGAGTAAGTTACGGCCCTGGTTGTTGGTCGCGATTCGGTTAATGGCCAGCTCTGGCACAGCCCGACAGCTGACGTCATCTGAAATGATGTCATGGCCTCCGCCGTAAAGGGCGCATGTCCATGTACGGCGGCGTGACATAGCTCTACTACTGCACATGCATGGCATGCAAACATCAGCATGCGTGTCTCTACGGCCCTTACGAGGTCGAAGTTGTCCTAAATTGAAACGAATGGCTTCGAATCACATGTGCTGTGGTTAGTAATTTATATTCACTGAACACTTTGACGGCTTCCACGAAAACCCGGACTTTCTTCTACTTACTGTACATTTCCCCACGTACTAGACTGCACCACATTTTTGTTTAATCTGGGACAACTCAGATACGAGAATGTTGCTGGCAAGATAAGAGTTGTTTTTAGCACAACGCCTGTTAACGGTGACTAATGAGACAAGCACACGTCACCTTTCTTTCGAACTGAATGAATCGATTGACAACTCTTCTTTGATGGCTACTAATTGTTAATAGATTCGCTTCGTCAAAGAAAATGAATCTTGGCTAATTATTTCATAACGCCGCCTTTCATGTATTGAATTTAATCATCACATCTGAAAGTGTGAAAAATCTCAAAAAATGCAAGCGCCTCTTGGACGTATTTAGGTATTCCGAAGATTTGTCTGATACCTTACATGTTGGAGGATTTTCATAATGATATTTCAATTATCGATTTGTGGCTCAAACTTACAAAATCGGATATACAATCGATTATAGTTTTCGGTCTACGAGAAGTAATCTCCACAATTGCTGAACCACACAATAAGGACGATATGATGAAATCAGCTACTCCTGTGCTCATAGGCCATTCTTGGGCCGTTAGTAGTCAAAGTGCAGTCTAGAGTTAAGAATATCGGCACAATGGAAAAAATTCCTTTTCGTAGCTGATCACGAACAAAGAGCTTTTGTTTTTCATTTAGGAACAGATTTTGAGGGAACCTGTAATTGTAATTAGTCCTAAAGGAACCTTTACGCTTACTTCCGGAGTGACAATCCTCGTATGTTTAGGATAAACAGAGTTTGAAGTAGAGGCCGTCTCCTATCGAGATTCTATGTTACGTCCACCCTTGGGAGGGATAGAAGGCATGTGACCTTGGAAGAAGAGCAGGGTAGCTCTGTTCTAACCTTAACCAATCAAAGCGGACAGGGGTAGTACGCCTTCATGTGTAAACTTCTAATAACCTTTAACGCTAAGGGAATCCAACCCACCCAACAGTAAACTAAACCTATAGATACACCTTTTACACGAATATTCCGGTATTTGCAGTTAAAGATATTCCGCTCCTGGACATCCTAAGGTTGCACTGATGTGAGTGACGCATCGGATTTTGCTGAATACAGTGAAGGTTTAGCTGGAAGGTAGATTAACCGAAGTGAACCCTTATGGGGCGAACAAAACATCGGTACTGCTTTGCTACGATGGGAATACAATGAATGCTCTATGGCAACAGATGCCACGCAGGTGTTGGACCCTGCGTGTACAACTCCCGCCACTCGCCACTATTCATCCGGTCACGGTCTAAGGCCACTTCCTTCCTTTATAGTTGGGCGCTGGTATCGGGGCCAAGGCCACTGAGAGTATCGTGTCCACCCGTCCCGTCCCGCCGCCACCTCGTCGTGGTCGTCAGGAATGGGATACGTAGCGGCTCAGTAGACCAAGGATAAACATACCAGCACACTGAATCAGATATGCGTACATTATCATAATGGGGAAATAGCCCTGGTGACAATAAGGATCGATGCAAATTTATGCGAGAGATTAAAGTCTTCATGCTCAGTGACCTCTCATCCTCAGAAATAATGTCTAAATACTTTAGGAACTACTTTGTGTTTGGATAAATGCTTTTTCAAGAGGCTCCTTCTCCGCAAAAGTCATCTTAATGTATTACACTACAGTGGATCTTTTTAACGGAAATTGTTCAAAACTACTTTCAAATCTTTATTGATCCCTCCAGAAATCGAAGCCATGGCCTTTCTGTTATAGAGCCACAGATTTAACCTTACGCTATAGGGCAAAGGTCTTAATAAAAATCATTTAGGAAGAAAAAGATGCATCTTTCTCTGTGTTTTTACCATTAAACAATTAAAATCTCATACCTCACATATCCAAAAAAAACTTATGGCCCTGTGAAGATAACAAAATTATGCTGTAGATTAAGCTGAAAGAGACTGTAATTTATGATACAGAACTTAACCCGTTAACAGCAGAAGACGCACTATTCCGTCAAGATTCAGTGAAGGTACGTCAGTCGGTGTCACTCATTGTAAAAATGCAGGAAAGATGAAGCATTCAGCAAATCATCCTATTATTCTCGAAGGTCAGTTTTAAATTGCGGATGTCTTAGTAAAGCTTGTACAATTGGATGTTAGAAAGTGGCGAGACGCTAGAAAACTTCGTTAGTATTAATTTAAGAGAATCGTTTAACAAATAATTCTTCTAAAAAGGGTATGTTTAAAACTAGTGGATATTTAGATCTCTTCTTCTTAGGAACAATTCTGAACAGAGTAGACCAAATACCCAAGAAATGGTATGAAATACAAAACTAAAGACTCTCTGGTTTTTAATGTTCCTCTTCTCTCTTTGTCCAGCACATGTATGTAATGTACTAAGATGTCTGTAAATGGAGGCCACTCTGGTAAAGACCCAAGTGTATTTATTTTTGAGAAGTGTAATAAATAGCTCTTACATCTATCTATACGCATCAAAGTTACATTAACAGAACTATAAATAATACTAAACTTAAATAATTTAGCACCAATTCAATACCTAAAGTGTTGTAATAAATAATACCTTTCGTAACCGCTTACGTCCCACCGATCCTCCAAAGGCGGGGGCCCGCCCCTCAAACTCAAATTCTAAGTACACCACTGTGCAATTAGTTGATTAGACGCATTAATTATGACTATTCTGATAAAGTATTATGGCATGGAAGCACAAGTACCAATCAAATCTGGTATCCTAAATCAAGCTTTTTGTTTTTATTTGAGTTTTAAAATGAAAATGGGCACGAATGTTGAGTCTATTAGTGCCAAAGACTAAAACATCCTTTTCAAAGTATTTTATAAGTTTTCTTACAACTCTGGGGAGGAAGCTTTCTCGAAATACGCCGCTACAACCGACATATTTACAACTGAAAAGCAATAAAGATATTATAAAATGATAGGTTTTAAAGTCACGGTCGGGCCTAGTAACTGTGCAATGAGAAATGAGAAGAAAATGTATCATAAATCTATTAATAACGTGAAATAAAACGTGAGCGTGTTCGCTTTATTATGTGGAAAAACCGTTAATTATACATATGTGGTGTGCATTGTTACCATAACGAAGTTACTCTCCGGTTTGGTCGGAGATCCCACCCAAGTTCAGATTCCATGAAAGTTTGTAAGACTTGGATGATTGCGTAGTTTTATTGAGATGACTATGACTGGAGTTTTTGCGATTCTCTAAGTGGATCAGCGTATTTTAGAGAACAACACCACAGAAAATATACTTAAATTCAAACGAAACCTTCGATTTGCAGTATTTAAGTTGTGCACCAGGGGTGTATATCAACCCCCTCCGAAATTTTGAAAGACAAACATTAAAAATGGCACCCAATATTTTGTTTTAAGCTAGAACGCATTTATGATGTCTTAAAGCTCAAAAATTACCCGGAAGAATACTCTTGAGCCCCTGTTTTGAAAATTTATTTTATACTTTTAAACGACCCATTTTGTCAGCCCCCCCTGGAAATAATGTTTTATATACGCCACGATTATGGACTGTTGTGAAGCATTATAACTGGAATCAAATGTGACGCGCAGACTTTGTACCCGTAACTGTTGACCTCAGTACAAACGAGCACCAGCTGAGATTCTATAAAATTGCGTAATATACGGAGTAGTGGCCGATTTCAAACTGACCACAGTCAGGACTGTATTCAAACTGGGGGTTTCGGACAATTTTAACAGGGTCCCGCCACACGTTTATTTGAAGGAACCATGGTGACAGACGAGATTACTCAACTAATAAATATAACGCTAATCTGTAAATGTAACGGCTACATTTTTAATATTGTTCTTTACAATTTCGAAGAAACTGTGGATATTACTTTTAAAATCATTACGATTTACGATTACGTTTAAATCCTGAATAGTGAACTCCTGTGTTAATTATCATTAACAAAGTAATGAGAATGATGTTAAATTTAAAGTAACGGGATTCGGCTCAACCGAAAATCTTTCCCGGGGCCCGCCACAGCTTAGTACGGCCCTGGTCACGGTTATGCCGTTCTGGACATTTCAGACGTAACGGATTTCGGTTCTAACGATCCATTTCTGAATCATAATAATGGTTACGTTTAATGAAACCCATTCGCTTTTGCCTGTTTTACTACAGACGTAACCAAAATCGATTTGTAGTGGGGGGTAGGAGATTGTCTCCTTATTCTTGGTTAGGACGGATTCGGGAAATGGGATTTTTCTCGTTGAAAGATCATCAAAAGTACATTACATCTGTAGGGAATTTGAGATTATTAACCGACTATTTAATTTAATGCTCCAGTAAAAGTTGCTGTAGGCCTACTTAGTGAGTAGTAACGACAATATCAGATAACACACGTATCCAACAAACAGCAAGGAGTGTTTGGCTACTCTTGTATGAGCGGGTGACCGCTGAACCAACAATCTTAAAGCAGTCTTTAAATCTTTGGCTCTCTGGTTAGAGAGAGTATCTTAATATCAACCCATTTCGTGAATAGTAAAATGATAATTATTTTATCCTTTTTGTATGAAAAGTTTAAAAAAGATAATATTTTGGTAGTGACAAATTCAATTAAAACAGCCGGCTCTTATTCATAAAAATATTATCACTGCTATAAAAATATACAGTATTAAGTGCATAAACAATAAAACTATTTAAAGTTTTTTCGTACAGCAGGAATTTAATCAGCCAGTGACGTAACTAAGTGTGGTGAAGGGGATGGAAACCCTTTCTCAAAAGTTCTAAAAATCCAGCTTATTTCAAATAAAGCTGTTATAAATTTTAATTAGACATATATAATTTACTTAAATTTATATTTAATCATAATTACTCCATAATCCCCCCCCCCGTATGGCGTGCTCTTCAATCATATTCACTACCTCCCCAAAGCCAACTTCTAGTTACGCCAATGAAATCAGCCGAGGAGTACCTATTAAAATTAAAAGTTAGTATTAATCACCTAGTCGTGTTTTTTTCCACGCATTGGCGGTTTATACACAACATGAAACGTGCTCATGAATACGTTGGCAGTAAAAAGGTTAATTTATCATTAAACAGAAATAATGAATGCTCTTTTTAGACAAATATTAAATTATACAAATAAATAGCATCATTTTGTATTTTTGTCATGGTTATAACTACATTTCCGACTCACAATTAAGATTATTTATTTTTCATATCGCACAGGAATATTTGTAAAGAGCTACCCTTGGTGTGTATGTCGGTGGGCTATATGCATGATTAGAAAGTATGCTATATTTTCATAATAATGAAAACTTTCTTCTGGCACTATTTGTCAATCAAAATTCGAACCAAACGGTGGCAAAGAAAAGTAAACTTAAAATCATGCATTAATCTCAGTAATTGATAATTGGAAGAACAAACATGCTATTTTAATCGTAAGAAACAAACAGCTAGTTATGAACTATGTAAACAGTGGAGAATGTTCAATACCTTGGCACAGCTTTCACTCTCACTTCACTGTATGGTCACTGACAGACTGCCTGGCTGACTCACTCTCTGTTGTTGGTGAGCAGGAGAGGTGGAATATGAGAGGGGGAGGAGAAATGCCACACCTCTCCACTCTTTTCTCTGTCAATGACACTCCACTAAAATTTAGAGAAATCCATCCGTCGATTACTTTACGACATTGACTCGTTTACGCAATACACACAAAGCGTCTTCATTATCATTCTAACGATGTGCAACTGCATGCCAGGAATGTATACTTCCAGTATGGTATGCGTCCAGCGTCTATTTATAGTCCGACATCGATATGCTGGCCTTTTCTTTAAGGCGGTTTCATTTTTATTACTCGCTGCTAAACACCACGAAGATCTTGACACAAAGAAATGACAGTGTGATACTTTCATCGTGATAGATTAGATAGAGTAATTTATCAGTTAGGACATTGAAAATTGACATGTATGGGTTTGGAAACACACAAAAAAGACTGGGATGTTCGGACTCCAGTTAAAACTGATTTGTTCCCATGGTTGCCATTGCTCAGGGACGTATCTAGGATTCGAGTTGGTGAGGGATGAATTTGTTTTTTTATTGTCTGGTCATAGATTTTGCTCTTCTTTCCGCCTATCGCAAGTACTCGTACAATACTTTATGACCCTTAATAGATGGCAATATTAAGCCGGTGGACAGCTTCAAAATCCAATTTTCGTGATCTTAGTGTAGTAATATAATATGGATAATAATAGTATAATAATAAAATTTGCTTGTAAAAAGACAAACTATTTAATAATTTTAATACTTTATTGGTTGAGCGTTAGCAAAGCCGCCCGCGGGAAGCTGGAAAATTCATTTATGTCCGTACGATATCTCGAAAACGAAAAGACTCACAGACATTTTTCACGAAGCTTCATTTCAGCTGTATAGAACTGTGAGCCGACCATTACGAATCATTATAAAAGCTATATCAGAATTTTTATTTCTTTTTGTACCTTTTTGCACCACTACAATAAACATTTTGTACTAATCACTGAAAAAAATTATTAACCATTTAAAAGTCGGATCACAAGTCTACGTTTTCAAAAAAACAACTTAGTTGTAAATTAAAATAAACTGCACTATATTTTTGTACCAGTTTGTACCACCAATTTTTATTTTTGTACCCGTCAAATAACGGCTTGGGAAAGATTTTCTTACCATGATGGACTAGAAGTAGACGTGGCTTTGCCCATGTACTGCTGGGTTGCAGCTGATTAGTTGCAGGCGCGTGATAGACTTACCGCACTGTCAATTACTATCCGTGGTTAATGTTTATGTTTATTGTGTTACTGGTGCGTGTTTTTTTTTTCTTTTTTTGCAGTTTAAAGTTATTTATTTCAATTTTTGTGCACGTGAATAATAGTCTAACATACCGGGTTGTGTAATATAAGGAGAATAAAATTGGACCATTATAATTGGAAAATGACTACGATTTATTTTGAACATTTGACAAAAGTCTGCTTTGGGTTTTCTTAAACACTCTCTTATGAATTACACCCCAAAATCTTACAGAAACTAAAGCAAGATGCGGTCAAGACAAGAAAAGCGTTTAAGAATCAGCTCGCAGATATTCGTATAAAAAGAGAACTATGTATATCAGTTTCGGTACTTCATGATAGGAGCTTTCATATTATACCATACATGGCTGAATCGAACAAATTGTTTATGCGACTGTAAATTTTAATTTTTGTAAAATTAAAAAATGTCCTTAATCCAAAAAATTCTAATGCTTATCTTCCACATAAAACTAAAAGCCGTACAAAAGTTGTGTTTATATATGCACTTGAACTGGCATTTACAATTTGGTGGTCTGAATTTCCCTGTATAAACACCTTTTAATTTGAATCGATCAGAAGATTAAAAGTAGGATTCCGTTTCAGTTGATAAGAATGGGACTTGTCCATTTATGAGCACTGGCCCACATCTACAATATAAATTAATCTAACTCTGAAACGCTATACGCTTACTGAAACTTGTTTCTGGCAGCTACTTACCTCTAGGACCACTCTGCCTCTGGGAGTTCCGGCTTATTTTTATGAATGTTATTGTTAATTGTTTTATAAACTATCTACGTTAAACTTTAAATACCCTGTCAATACATTAATGTATTCATATATAGTCAATGAAATTATTAAAATACAAAGTTTTTGCAATAATAAACATGATGCAAAAGATTTTTCGATTTATACGTAGTTGTCTTTTTATACGAAAACCTGAGAGCCATCTTTTAAATGCTCTTTTTGTATGGACTGGAAGTTGAAGGATTCTACAATATTTTGATGTGTAATTCAGAATACAGCGTTTTAAGTAAATACAAACTAGTCTTCTGTTAATTGTTCAAAATAAATCGTAGGAACTTTCCAATAAAATTTGCCTAACCTCTTACAGACAACTAGCCACTGTTTTAATTCACAATGAGATTGTAATGTAATATTCCTTTTCCTATCGAAAAACAAATAATTGAGTGGAAATTCAATGTTAAAAGTTTGGTTGGATTTTAGCTCAGTCTTGCTAAGAGCTCACATTGAAATGCCGTACCTAGCTCAACGGAACTTTTATTATTTGAAGATATCTCAAGAAAGATTATATGCACACTAAATTTGGAATGTTTTCAGGACAATTCGACCTCCACCAAAAAAGCGCGGCAGTCGATTAGTTTCTTTCTTGAAATTCTTTTATTGATTAAAAGAACAACGAGTTGTGTGCTTATACAATGCAAAATGGCTCTCGGGTCCTGTACTGCGAACAACAAAAGTGCGAAGAAAATGATAGGAAAGCGTGAATTTAATAAATAAAATGTTATAAATAGTTTATAAATCATGAAATGAATAAATTATGCACTGAATTGACCTCTTTATTTTATTTATACGTGGTTGTTATTAGGAACACATACTTATGTTATGATATAAGATTAAGTTTAGATCCAAGTTATAACAAAGTTAACATTTTAATTATCTTAGGTGAATGCTTAGATTTAAAATACATTGGATGATATTATTACAATAGTATAATGTCTTTTTTGTTGATTTCTGGCGATAAAATTTATATACTGGGTCGTTTTGCCTTTCCATATTTGTGACTTTTAAGAGGTTAACTTTTTTTCTTCATTCTTTTCTGTTTGAAAAGACTTAAGCACTTTCGCAGATGAGTTAACATCACCCAAACGAAGCTCTACGCTTTTACCATTTTAAACAAGAAAAGAAGATAACATTTTTGGATTTTAATATTACAACTGAGTCTTTTGTCTGGGCGAATGTCAGAAATAAGAGGTTTAAAAAGTATTTTTGTCCGTACATACTTTAATTGTAACAATATAAAAATATTATCGTTACTATAGTATTACAGGTTTCACACCTTATGTTGTGAAATGCTTAACCAACAAAAAGCGATGAAAGATATTTTAATATTTAAAACACGACTCTAAGAGGTAATGAGACTGTTTTAAAGCTCTTGAATAGTTTTCAACGGGATGTTTAGGGGACAGCTCTTTTACTCTATGAATCGTTGTGTCAACGACCCCATTTTATATTCCTTATTTTAAGTGATGGATTATTTACACAACCAATCGTTGACTAAACGACCCTGCCTGAAAAAATGACAAATAACATAGGGTCTTTTACTCTACGAAGATTTGTGCCAATGACACGACATAATAAGAAAACTAACATTTGAATCGAAAGGCTCTTTGTTACAAAGATCCATATTAAGAAAATAAGGACATAAGTAATCATAGGTACGTTGACACAATGACCCTTATTCTATTTTTCACCTCACTCATTCAATTGGGCTGTTTACACTACGGATCTTTGTGCCAACAGTCCAAATGAAAAGTTAAAATGTAGACACGGGGTCATAGAATCATAACCAGTTTTCAGAAAGAGTTGAAATAAGTGCATTTATAGGTCGTTGACGCAAAGACCCAATAGGGTGAATTCTCCTAGAATATCAGAACCCATTACTTAGGTGCGTAAATACAAAGCCTAGGACGTAATTAACTGATAATACACTTTTTATAACGTTAAAAAGCAATGGAAAGGGCTAAACGTTGCTATGATGTGATGTTTTGACAAGTTAATTAAAAAAGGAAGGTGTCGTGGTGAATGACAGGTTCATATCAAGTGTGATAAATAAATCAAACGCCATGTGGGAGGTTGTGCGTAAAAACTGGTAGAGGAAATACTAAGCTCCGAATCTATAGTTTTAGTTGTAAGGATTTGAATGTGTTTTTTACACGTTTTTTCAATACAAATAGTACAGATATGCAGTTAATGTTTTTACAAAAACAGGTACTGCCAAATTAAAATTACCAATGTTTTAACTGCCATTAATAGAAGACAATTCCAAGTTAATTCTGACGTGTAAGGTGGTACAATCGGTTTTTGGTGGGACTGAGTTTTGTTTTAATTTCTAAACAAAATGTCGGTTTCTGTCCGTTAAACCGCATTTTATGAACACGTGAACAATAAAAATGGTAAGATGGTAAATACTTCATACTATGCATATAACATATGATTGTAAGTAATTAATTTTTTTTCTTCATTCAAAAAAATATTTTCTTTAAGAAAATGTTTATTAAAAGTATTAATATCCGTACGTCATACCTAATTAAAATCACGCCATCTCCTGAAACTCATACACAAACTGTAAAAATTCATTTATTTACAGTAGTTTCTGTTTTGAGCTGGTTTTAAAACTGCCTGAAGTGCCTATTTTAAAGATTTTGACTCAACATAGAGTAATAAAATACTATTAAATTTAATTTAGGTTTAAAAATTTGTCTCTTCAGGGAAGTTAACTTAAACGGCAATGACTTTAAAATTTTTTTAAACTATTCCAACAAAAACTGGTTGAGTATGTGGTTTGCCTACAGCTGATTAAAAAGCAATTGTAAACTTAGTTTTCAATCCTCTAACCAACATTGTAATTTTTCTTTGAAAATGGTGTTTTCCAGAAATTTTACAATGTAATGTTGTCAAGCTATTGTAGAAATAATTGTAAATAGAACATGTCAAACTGCTACCCAATATCCTAACTGTCCCATGTAGTCCAAAATATTCGAAACCACGCTTTTTGGTTCTTTTAACTTTGTACTTACATTTGTCTGCACTTCTCACTAGATTTAACTCTTATTTTTCAATAATTGATGTAGTTTCTTCATTCATACAAACCATAATCCAATATTTGAGGATAGAGTTTATGTAGTATCTGTGATGTACAATCTCTCCATAGCTTCTGTGAGTACATTGTCTTTTTTTTAAATCGATGCTGTAACAACAATAGGTAACCAAGAATAAGGTGTTATTTTAAGGGATTTACAGAGGTTCTGTTAAATAGCAGTTATCTTAGGATCTGCAGGTCATATCCACTGTATTTTACCTTCATTTTATAGATACAAATGAGGTTCCAGGATATGCCTTTTCCTTGGAAAAAATGAACATGTATTTGTATTATTAAAATGTGTGTTTTAAATAAAACAAAATGGGATGTAAATTTACATATATTATTATAGAGGATGTAGTTATATAAGGCTGAAGACCTATGTAGCCAGTCATATTTTTGATTGAGATAAACTGGAGGTCCCAGTGGACCTCTTTATACTGTCATAAGGTAGTGGAAGCAAAGATCCACACCATATTTCAAACCTCTAGTTCAGCTCGTCCAACTGTTGACCTATCTTGCGTACAGATATTAAGAAATCGGATTTCCTTCATAAGTAACTGTCGATAGAGGCTTCGCTGAACGCTGAGCTAATAATTGTAAAAATAATTTCTGGTGAACTGTTTTCCGCGAATAGACGGACAAACCAACCACGATATTTCGTTACAACTCCTTCCTTTTTGCAAACATTTGATCAAAATGTGTTAATAAATTGTTAACGAATTATTGCATACAATCCGAAAAATTGGAAATTCACTACTAAGGGATTGAAAGCTAATTAGTTTATTTTTACAAGTATGTTAAATAGAATCAATTTTAGCTAAAGGAGCAATGCCCTCTCTGGTTTAGTAGGTAACCAGTACATTGTCCCCGAGCGACTGCGACTAGAGCGGTTCTGTATTTTTCTGTTGAATTGTAAGTGAAGTGGTACACCATGAGTTCGAGACGTAAGATGCTGTTTAAATTGAGGTCATCGATAATTAGGCAGTTTTATAAATGACAACTAAACATTAAATGAAAATAAAACTAAACTGTGTTAAGTAGTTTAACAAACATTTTCTATTTAAAACGAGTTTAAATTCTTGTAGTAATTATTGAGGGTCCGGGGGTTACAACACTCAAAACCCTCTTCCGGATACGTCTGTGTTGTCTACTATACTTACGTTCTCTGGCATCTGAGGTATGGGGTGACGTTTTGAAAAATCACAAACTATTACAAGAGCAGGAAGAATAGAATATTCGCGCAATGTTTTAGTTAAAATACTGGTAAGTTTGAAACCCATTTCTGTTCATATATTTATGAAATTATAATATGATCCTACACTGTATTGTCAAACAATAATTATATATAAAATTTAACGCTTCTTTAAAATGTAAATTTATTTAAATGTTCTGCAAGCCATTTACGTTCATATATTTATGAAATTCTATGATCCTAAACTGTATTTTTAAACAGTAATTATATAAAATTTAACACTTCTTTTGAACCAATCGATTAGTTTAAAATGGCTGAAAACAATTGAATGGGCTAGTATCAACATGGATTTATGAAGTCTTGTCCATAAGAAGGTTCTATAATCTAGGAAAACTACATATTTTCATATTACCGTGGGCGCTTCATATTGCACCGGTCATCATAAAGATAATTTTCTTTCTCCACTGCACAGACAGTTGCAGTTTTATACTCCTTTTTCCTATTGCCATTTTCAAATATTAACTTATATTAATTATTTTAAACGATAAGTAGGAAAATATTTAGTTGTTACAAGAACTTTTCTGAAATTTACATTAAATAAATTTTTAGTTAACATATTATTATTAAAAGCAAATTCACTATACAACGTACTGTGTATGGCTCGAGCTTTCGAGCTTTTCTTTGTTTATGCTAGGAGCGCTACCAGTACAGACTGGCTACTGTTAGTTGTGCCAGTTCTAATAGGTCGCGTTACTGTATAAAATAAGGTGACCAATAATAATTAATGTATAAGTATGAATATCCTGCCAGGCGCAGTAATGTGTAATTCACATAAGGCTGTCTCGAAATGTCGAACAGATGCTTGATTTGCGCAACACTGGTGGGACAATAACACTCAATGTTGACCTGTTAATATAATCGCAACCCTTTCAAACATATAGAAATGCCATCTTCTTAAAATTATTGAATCTAAAAACATGAATTTTGCATGACTTTCATTTCACATTAAGACAGAGTATGATTACGATAAATATCCATCCACTTGTTTTGGCTGAGCGGTAGGGAAGTATCTGCACGATATCTCATCAATGATTCGCTATGGACCTGATTATAAATTGAGATATACTTCCTCCCTGTCAAACATCATCTCTGAATTCAACTTATCACTTTAATCCTCTTTTATTCGGGACCGTAGCCCAGCGAGCCGAAGGCGAGTAAGTGATATACAATAATTCCTTACCAAACTTTGAATGGCCGCCATCTTGAAACAAGAGATACTTAAAAAAATAAAATAATAAGATGTAGGCTATTTATAATTACATAATATATGTAGGAAATGTATCGGTTTGGATCTATGGTGGGAATTAATTGAATTTAAATTTGTGATCGAATGATAATGACCACTGTCTTGAAAAGTTTGATAATAATAATAGCTTTATTGCAGTAAACAATTACAATATTGTTACAATATCGGCATGCGTCATATCGATTAAAAATACCTAAATAAAAATAACAAAACTATACAAATAACAAACAAGTACCCTTAAAAATATAAAATTAAATAGTATAATGCTTATAATTAAAAAAAGGATGTACAAATTTTGCAAGGTAAAAAGCTACCTACTACACATAACGGCACCACCAACCCAACAGAATTGATTAAGCCTCATGATTCGCAAACTCACCAACAGAGTAGTAGGCTCCTTGCACGAATAGGCTCCTTGCACCAGTAGGCTTCTTGCACCAGTAGGCTCCTTAGCTTCCTCTTATACAGTGGTTTCCTATTTTCAACACGCAAGTCTAATGGCAGCTTGTTGAATAGTTTAGCTCCAACCTCAGATGGCAGAGCTTCGTAAGTCTGGAGCCTGTGCTGCGCAGATCTAAACGCAACACGCCCTCTGGTATTGTACTCATAAACGTCCCTGCCCCGCGGCACCTCACATTTGTAACGACAGTACAAGACGGTATCGTATATGTAGAGGACTGGATTAGTATAAACATACTTACGTAAGCTATGTAAAAATACTGTCTATTTACCAGGTTTTGTTTGAATCTATTACGAAATACAGTAGTTATAGTGTTCACAATAAAATTATTCTCGTAATATTTTGGTTTTCATCACATCAGGAAGTCGTCCCTCAGAGGAAATCTAGAAAATCTTCAAAGGATGGGTGTAGTTGTACATCAAATTATATGACTTTGTTAATGGAACCTTGTGAAGGTTCCATAATCCAGGGTAGACCACAACTCCGCAAACCGGACCTGAAAATTTTCACCTAAGCCAAAATAGCAGTTAAAGCTTTTTATTTTATTTATACTCTATGTCCGGAAACCATGGTGAGTAGCGTTGCATCCGGTCAGAGACGCTGTATGGTTTTTATCAGCATACTTCGCTCACTTTCTCTCTCTTTTAAGCTAGAGCGCAGCACTAGTCAAACAGCAACAGCTAGTTTGGTAACTAATACGTTATCCAAAAGGGAGAGAACCGCTTGATTTTAAACCTAATTAATTATGAAACACGGGATTTTAAAGAGAATCCATCAAGCCATCATTTTTGACGTATATTTTTATCAGCAACGTTTATATAATTTAGTAACAGTTCAATTACTTATTTTATGAGGTGGTGTCTGCTCATGATATGTGACAAGGCAAAACAGGTAAAATACTTTTAAGACTGCATTGATAGGTTTAATAATGTATGGGAAATTACTGGAAACCCTTTAATAACTAAAACACTGCAGTGCTTTATTTTCATTTGTAGGGGAATAATACTATTTTTTTTATTGAATCAGAGCCTATTTTCCTTATCTGACTATGGAATTTAATATTATCTTAATTCAAATAGATTCAAATTAGGGAAAAGTGGTGAAATTACACTTAACAATTTTGCGAAGTCTATGAATTCCAGGTAAGTAACGTAAAGATAAAAACAAATCAAGTGTTTACAATAAGAATACGCGTGGCGGTGTAGTGGACCAAAGCACTTCACTTGTTCTCAGAACAAAATTATGGACTCTGAAAAGTAATAAAGTTGTAATGCCTGTCACGGCACTTACTGTAAGAGGCCTGTTGAGTGGTACTATACTGATTATAGAGTTTTAACTCATATAAGCGTTTAAAAATAAACGTGACTTTCGGAATCGTGTCCATCAGCTGCAAGTTTAATGTATTTCGTAGTATTGTGTAAACACAACAACTTAGTGTGAAAAAGCTAATTTAAACAGGCTTTAGCCTTGAACATGGTATCAATACTAATTCTGTTCGTATAGGTCTAGTTTTTCTTTATTGGACTTTGTACTATTTAAAACCTATTACGACTCCCAAATCCCGAAACCTTTTTCTATTCGTATGAATTTAAAATGGTTCCCTCTCTTTGGCGCGCCCTGTATAGGGAAGAGAACCTCGACATAATCCCCCATAAACCTCGCCTAATTTACATCAATTTTTGGCAAGTAGTTTGATTACTGTATCGAATTTCTGGTCACTTCCCTACGCTGGTAGAAATGTATGTTCCCGCTACACACAACAAAAATCTAACCTAGCGGGAACGAAAGTTCTCACTGAATCCAAATTTAATATCGAATAAGGGGTCTCTAATTAAAATGATCCTAATCAGACCTCATGAAGGCGTTCCGGAATTTCATTATTATTGAAGACAGCGTGGGAACTTCGAGTAGACGAGAGCCTCTCTACCAGGCACTCCAAAGAACCATCACCAATCCCATACAAGGTTTGCAGGCCACGCTTTCGTGGGTACATCAGGCATAGACGGAACGCATGCCCTTCAGCTGAATAAAGTCCATCACAGTTTGTCACTATTGTCAGTGCAGAAATAATGTACCCCCGAGTTTCAATGATGTTTATGGCTAAACCAACAGACCTATGAAAACTCCAATCGTAATACTGTTTTCCTAGTTTAGTTTCACGTTACAGTACGAGACATATCATTGTAAGCCTGGCAGTACGGGACTCACTTTGCGGCGTTGCCACATTGTCATATCAGCTGATTCTTGCGTCGATGTCTCGCTTCGTTCCGGTTGTTTACATTCGGTTTGATCTTCGGAGTTCGTTTATTCTCCATGTTTTTTTAAATTTTATTATTATTATTGCTCACGTTCTGTGTAAGTGCGTATTAATTTAAATTGCGAAAGTAAAGGATTCAGGAAAATATATAAGAAGTAAAGAAGACGAGCAACGATCACTCGATTGTTGAATTCAATCGATTATCCAATCATTACTTATTCTTCCGCTTCAGCTGGCAACACCGTGCCACAACCCAGGCTTGTATCGATATATTTCGTTTATATTGTCGCACTCACTATTCCGGCTCAGACCAGCCGCTGAGTCATTTTATGAAGGAAGTACAAATATAAATAATTTTATAATGATGAAATGCGACTGCAAACTACTCAACTATTACAACGACGCTAAGAAACTAATTTTAAGACCCTCACAAAGCCAAGAAAATGTTCAATTAGAAAATTTACAACTTCTTTTCTGGAAGAGATTGGATTCTCAAATTAGTAATCTAATAATGATGGATTTCCTCAATAACTATAAACAATAAAACAAATTATAACTAGGAAATTTACTGACAAAATTACCAATAGTGAGATCAGTGTACTGTATAATAACAACAAGCTAACAATTTATATGAAATCTAGCTTATAATATAATAAATAAATAAAGACGCCATTTATGTAACGTTTGCAAAAATGAAATTTGCAATTAAAAATTAACTGAAAATACATTTTGTGAGAACATTTACAAAATATAAATAACAATCTAGGTACGTGAACTAGAACAAGTCTCTCTTACAATATAAATAAACCAAACACTACTCCATTAAGATATTAAATTTATCTAATTATATAGTTTCTTAATATTCAACAGTTGTTGCCAAGTTTTAAAATTACTACAAATTCCCTGAAACTGTTGATCTGTCGTGAATTACGAGGTATTTGGTTAAAATATTTAGGTCCAGGATAATTAGAAGTGTCCGAAAATGAATTTATTGACCTACGAACGACTACGAAGTAAGCAATCTTATTAACCTTGCATTAGAATTGAAATGCAATCCGAAGACGGGTTATAAATTAATATAAAAATTTAAAGGTGGTGTACGGTAGAAATAAGTAAATAAATCTGTAATTTTTCATTCCAGCTGCGATATAAACTGTTAACACTGTTTTACTAATTTTAAATATTTATAAAACATGAAATTAAACAAAGAAAACAGTGGTATGGTTGGATTTTAGATAGGCCTGTTTTTTGGCCGTAAACATCGCTCAAACTCGGGTATACATAATTTCTGCGCCTGCAGAAATTCTCCACTATGAGAAATATTTTTATCCCTACCTCTCTGCACGTAACCATAAAATATAGCCTAATCGATATAAATGATAATGATAACAGATGTGTTATACAGTTGAGAGGACCACCTTGTTTAATAATTCCTAATGCTCAGACGACCTGGACTCTGGCTGTAGGCCAGCTCTTTTTCGCTGTTTTATGAACTCGAACGTTAAGTGCATCCGTATAGAATATGTTAGAAAAGAAGTAGGAACCGATAGTAATGCATATGAGAAGTCTAAACTGACAAATACCACCTTTATGTTTCTTCCTAGCGTCCTCAATGAAGATAGGATAGGTCGCACTAAGAAAATAACAGCTCTTGTGTCCCTTATATTTTTGTTTGGGTGATGAGATTTGGCATTCTGGAAGTTCTGCCCAATTCTCAATCCTACTAAAAATTACTCCCTTGAATTACTTATGTGTCAGGGGTCGCCAGGTGCCTATAAACTTGAATAATTTCCTTTTTTTGGATAACAGTCAGTGGCGTAGCAAAGGTGGGGTGGCGGGGGCGGGCCGCACCGGATGTCACCTTTTTTGGGGTGACACCCACCCGGTCTCTCAATTTTAAGAACAATTTACAAACAAACAAAAAATAAATCACTAGCACAAACATTATTTCTTTTTCGGGGATTCCTCCACTAGCAATGGCTCAGCTCTATGTATAATTCAGGGATTCCCGCAAAAGAGCCTGACGCTGTCGTGGGGGATTCCCTGTCCCATACTCGCGATCTTTGACGTTTCAGTTGCAACATTTCTCATTTGTTTCGTGAAGTGTGTTGTGTTTGGTTGGCGTGAAATGTTAAACATGTATTATTCTATAGTGATAAATAATAAATTACCTTTATCATATAAAATGTATTGCCACCCAAGGTAGCTAAGCCACTGATAACATTTTCTTTTTTGAATCATTCTAGGAATTAGTAGATTGTGAAAAGGCCGAATAAAATACCTTACGACCCTTAGATTTTTAACGGTTTATTAAAAAGTTCATTAAACAGTTTACGCCGATGTCTGATGTCAAACACAGCCCATAATGGCCATTACTTCGGTCTCTGTGCTTGAAGATTAGAGTCTGATCAGGATGCTTTACTCCACGATAAAGCATAACATCAAGCACTTTCCCCAGAATACGAGCATTTCCACCAACTTTGTTCTTAGCCTAAGGGCATAATTAAACAATCTCCAACTGTCTCATTCGGTTTCTTAAGTAACGTCTCATATCATTATTACTAAAAGTAGTATTAGATCTCAAGGTAGTAACTATTGTCACGTGCAGACTAGTTTGTTATCTCCTCTGACGCACATTACACCATACTACTCCCCAGCACTGATATCGCAGCTGATAGTAAACATGCCTGACTGATGAGCTAGTGTGATCCAGTCCGACAACACTACACAATCGCGTGTGTTTACAGTAATAACCCGATAGTACAATCAGCTGACAGCTGCTCCAATATCACAGTTAATGCCGTAATCTTCTCCAAATTATCGTAGTGATAACTTGTAGCAGATTCTCGTTCGGCTGTGGAATACATTCCCCAACAATGCTTACGGTTCGATTATGGGGGTGTCGATGATCGAGCGGTCTAAGACGTTGGACTTAGAATCTGAGTTAGAAATAGCGCAGGTTCGAATCCTGTCTGTGACCCTTGCACTTTTCATCAGTACCATCGACATTGTACACTGTGGCTCTCCCCCTTATTCTGTTTGATAAGATCCTCGCACAAGCCAGTGGCCCATGAGGACGGGCAGAATAAGGCTTAAAAGGGGATCAGCTTCTCCTTAAAAAAATAATAATAATAGTTTCTAATTACTGTAAATCCAGCGATGGCACTATAAACAGTGGCTGCAACGGCCACTTTCTTGATATTACTTATTTGCATTCAAGTTGAGATACTTTTAACCGGTTTATACCAGCTGAGTGGTTTCTATGGCAACCATAAATATGACGAAAGGATGTCAGCATTATTCGCTACTGGAAACATGTTGTTTGTATCAAGCGTTCATCAAGATACCGTTGTTTATCCTCATCATGGAGAACTCTAAGAAAAAGTAAAGCTTTTGAAATAATCCGATAACAGTAGAATGGCCTCTCCAACAACTTCGTATTACTTTTCGTAACGCACAAGCAAACTTGCAGAATGTAAATAAGAACACGCCCACAACCGTTAAGACTATCTCCAATGAGCTCTTTATTGCATTATAATTCCTTAAGAACTTTGATTCTTTTCCTGCATTCAGGAGATAGGTTTTACGTACTTCATGGCAGTTCAGAAAAGGAATTATTGACGTATTCTCACTTTAAACTTCTTTCACTATTCACTGCAATAGACACGGTCAATGTACTTGTCTCACTTTTCTCTTGAAAAGTGCACCTGCAAACCAACAGTGAACCAATAGTGAAAGATACAAAAAGCAAATAAACCAGCTCCTTTTAATTTTCGCGCAGAAGCAGACGTTTTTACTATTGTGTAGATAGATTCCTACGCTGAATTGCAATCACTAAATAAACAATATTGGCGATGATTGCGGCCCATCGAAATATTTAACCTTATATCTATGTTGCAGACGTTGAAATCTGTACAGCTGTAAAGTCGAGGAATGGTTTTCAGGACTAGAAGCTTTGTACCTGCATTTTTTTTTTTTTTTTTTTTTTTTTTTTTTTTTTTTTTTTTTTTTTTTTCTTATGAATGAAACACCAATGATATTTATAAGTATCTAAGTATCGTACACAGCCATGTTCAAATTCGACACCTTAGTTTTTATCTTCACCCAAGCTTAAGTGTAAGTCTGAGGCGCTCTACCGAGAGGTTACACGGGTCCGATTCTTGGGAAGATCAAATCTTTATTTGCAAATCGGGTTGGATCGTTTTTTATAATAGTAAATTAAAATGCAAAAAGCGTTGAAATACGTAAGCTCAAACAAATTTAAATTGTCAAAAATAGTTTCTCACTCTGATACCTAAAGTCCATTTCCATCTATGTTGTTGGCTATTATTATTAATTGGTGCATTATGTGTGATTTGTATATTTTCTCTCTGCCAAAGTAGATGGTTATTACATTTTTTCTTTCGTTTCTAATTTTCCCTGAGAAACAATACATTGGTACTGAATTTCTTGTACAACCATTTCAAATGAACTAAATATCTGTCATCATCTAATGAAAGTCCAAAGGATTTTCTTGAGACCAAAATGATGGCAATCGGACGAATAGTTATGAAAATATAGGGAATAAGCGTAAAAGACATAATGACAGTGGTTTGGTAGCTGATATCGAAATTTGAAATTTAGAACTTTGTGTTGAACGTTTTCACAGACGAAACAAGAGTAGTTCTGAACTCCCCCCCCCCACCCAATCGCAGAAATTGAATGTACGAGTTCGGATGCAACTATATACGAGATGGAAAGAGTATGTTCATCGTAAGGAAACATACTTTAGCCTACTATCTGTAGTATAGTACCCAGCCTGATCAAATCTGTATTTTGATCCTGATCAAAATAATTAAATTTAAACTTAAATTTAGCGCTGTAAAAATTTCGATACAAAGTGACTTCTGTTGTGTTTATATTGAACCCTGGAGAGACAAGAATTCGCTCGATCTTGTTTCATATGAATATCGATTAGACTTCTACATTGATTAGTCGAACAAATTAGTCGTTTGTGCGCTGTAGTAGGTTACTCTGATCGTATTCTTCAAATCGAAGCAGTGGCCGCAGTAAAAACCGATAAAGTGAACGGTTTACTTTTTGTTAAACTTATTCGAGATTAAAGCTGAGTTAGCCCTAACGATTTCTGTTCAGTGTTGTAATAATGTTTGTGGTACCAACTGCGAGAAAATAAGTTTTTAATACAAACCAATAATTTTCATCGAAGATTTTACTACCAAAAAGCACTACCAGATTGCAAAACCAATAGAAGGTGTCCTGTCATCAAGTAATCTAAAATATTGGATTCACAGAAACATTTCAATCCGTTAATGTTACAGGTAACCCTATTTTTTCACTTTTGCCTTTTATTCAGTTTTAAAATAGTAGTATGTAATCTCGCAGTATCCTATTACACTTACAAGTCTGTAATCTCGTACTATATCATATTTACCTATTTATAATTTTTCTTATAACAACTATTTAATAGGATCTCTGTATAAAGATGCAAAAGCTCCTGATCAACAGATTCAAGATAATTAGACTCGACTCGAATCCGTTTTTTAATTTTTTTAAAGTAGATTTTCAGAATTAGGAGTGAAAGATAAATATTCAGTTCGATGTTCAAATTTTATTTAGATCAACCGTCATTTAATTAATGACTTGCATGATACATTTTTATGATCCAGATTTCATGAAATGATTAAACTGAGTGTTCAAAGAACCGCACTCGAGTGCAGAAAGCTGTTGAATGTTTATCACTAACAGATTACCTACGTTAGTATATCAGGGGATCGTGCCAAACGATACCATAGTCGTTTTGTGTTGGGCTTCCACGCGTGTTTGTCTGAATAGAACAAAGATGTCATCTCAAAAATTTTCTTTGCCTTTGAGATTTTCCGGATCTGAGAACAATTTATGGTGAGTTTTTAAACTATTTTTGCGCTTGAGTCAAGCTATTATTATGAGGTTTTGGACCATTCCTTGGGAATTCACAAGTATAAGGTTTGTTGCAAAAGGTCTGATTTTTTTTCTAAAAGGCAGTTAGTCGATTCAAAGTAGTACCGGTAGCTATTTGTTGCAAAACTCCAAAAAAAACTCCACATTGTCAAGAAATGTAAAGGCATTTTGTATTATCACGTATGTAAAAATATTATTCTTTTTACTTTTATTTGTGGAGGATTTCATGAGGAATGATTGGGAAATACGTTTTTATTAGTATTATACGAATATATTTTAAGGATTTAATATTGTTTTGTGTTAGTTTAATTAACAAAATTGGTGATTCTCAGTTACTTTCAGTTTCTAAAAAGGAAAATAAAATGTTAGTTCTTTTCAGAAATTTGAATCTTTTTTGTTGGTTAAATTGGAATATTTTGTGACTAAAACTTGTCTTAGTGAAGTAATTGGGTTGTGACTTTAAAAATTATGCTTTACTCTAGAGTATTTGAAATATAAAAAACAAGATAGGCTTGATCGAAGATTTATTACAAGTAATCTACATTGTGTCAGTAATGTAAGGTATATAATATTACAGAATAACCTCATATATTACTCCATCAACATCGGTATTTGTAATGTTCCACAGGGTTGAATATATCCAACTTGCTCAGGAATATAAGCCCTTGAATCTAGGTCAAGGGTTCCCGGATTTCGCACCCCCGGAATTCTTGACCAAGGCTCTGGCAGAGGTAGCGAATGGAGACAATGTTCTTCTACATCAGTACACAGGATGCTTTGTGAGTTCTATCGTGATTATACTATTTGGTACTATAGTGTTTCGTAATGTACATAAACATGTTATTGTATTGCCCGTAATGCTGGTAAAGATTAAATAGTTTTCGTAAAAAGATCAGACACCAAATTCATGAGCATAGACAATTTATTTTTTGGGTGTCCTAAACCTCATCACATGAGGTACGTAGGCCTATCCAGGAAAGTTTTACTTGCGCAATTTACATTTATTTATTCTATAATTTTATTATCGCAGAAACTTTATTACCTCAAGGATGTCCATTAATATTTAGTGTGTTAGAACAGTATTAGCGTACGTTATTTAAAAATGTAATAAGCAATATAAACAAAATATTGTGCTTTTGCTGTGTGTATATTGTTATTATAACTTTGGCTAACAGTCGGTGCTGTATCTAATATTGTAAGCCTAAAAGAGGCTTACAATAATTGATCTTTAGCCAATCTACTTTGGCTGCATTTCTCATTTATGTGTTGTGGGAATGAACGCGTTACATAAATGGGAAAGTGATGTAATGTTTCAGTTAATTGTTTATGGAATCCTAACTCTTTTAGTGCCAGGAGACTATTTTTATGTGCAGTATTCATAATCAAGTGCAACATTTACCAAACAGGTCTGCTAACACAGGTGGCCCACCAAAGCTTTTGGGTCTCCCCCCCCCCCCACCACCACTCAAGTTGGGTTAAATTATTTCTTTCCAATAATATTTCATTGTTTTCTGTAATATTTTACATGAACCCTACACAATTGTACGCCTCCTCTCAGCACCATTACTGTTGAAAATCATCAGTACTTTGCTATTCATCAGTACCCCAACAATTTCAAAAATTAGAACCTGGAAATAAGGTTATGATTTTTACACAAAGAACTATCAAATGCAATCGTATTTAATCTATAACCATAAAAACTGCGACCACTGAAACACTGTTGTTTTCAATTTACACAACAAACAGTGTTGTAATTTATTGTGATTGGAATATCGATGTTCTATCAGGGCCACCATCGGTTGGTGGTAGCTTTGAGCAAGTACTATTCTCAGCTGATCGGCCGAGAACTCAACCCGAAGACCGAGATTATTGTCACAAGCGGGGCGTTCCAAGCTGTGTTCAACTGCATCCAAGGTCACACGTCTCCAGGGGATGAGATCATCATCATAGAGCCATTTTTCGACTGCTACGAGCCCATGGTGCGCGCTGTGGGCGGTGTACCAGTCTTCATCCCACTACGTCTGGTGAGTTACATTTCTGTTTCTGTTTCTAAGATGTGTATTACACAAGTTTCTGGAGACTACAGTGATAAACTTTTCTTGGTCAAAGAGTACTATGGTGGTATCCGAAGTGCAGTGGCGTTTTTGGAAAAGTTTTCTTAACGGGTACCTAAAATGACATCATTAGAAAGATCTGATTTTATTTGACTTACTGTAAAAATTACGTGACATTATGCCGATCGGTACTTGTTTTCTGCTTCTATAAAAGAAACGATATCGCTGAGAAGAAAGCCACTATGTCCCTATCTACTATTTTTATAAATATATGAAGCGAGCTCTCACGTGATCTGTGCTTGACTTTAGATATTATATCGAGGGATGCTTTTCTTTTTTGCCAAAAAGATCGTCCAACGTGATCTGACGTCAGAAAACATAAACGATCTGGGGGACGTGATCCAAGGTCGGGAAAGTACCGATCGGAAATGCCCCTGGCCATCAGTGCGAGCTTCGGCGCCCCTGTGGCGCTACCCCCCCACTTCTTGCGAAATAATAATAACACCCCTCGAGATAGTACCCAAATTCAAGCTGAGATCTGTGAAAGTAACGTTTTTATCATAATCTAATCTACAGCTTGCCTTGTAGGATGGTATAGTGCGGCTTCTACAGGTATCATCGAATTGATCGCTCTTAAGAACCGACTGTAGTAAAACGACCATATGTTTCCCCCATAAGAATAAATTTAATACTCATTCACTTTTATGCTCTTATTTTTCATCTCAGCGTTATGGAAGTTTTCTCGTTTTAAACATTTTATCAGTATGCATCCAAACACTTTTGATTTTTTTGTATTTCAACAATAAATTAAAAAGATTTGACTTTTTTACAACAAGTAAAAACAGTGAAACATTTTGGGTACGTTGTAATTATATCTTTAAAATAAGTCATCTCCCACTATTTTAGAACTAAAAATTAAGTCGTCAAACTGTATGAAGTTTAACATTGTTCTTATGGCGCTACAAATATTAATATTAATATTATATATATATATTAATATATTAATAATTGCCAATAGTGCAACCAGCTCTTAAAAGCCCGGGCTGCGCCCCTCGTGCGTCAAGAGCTCCCCAATTGTCTCCGGCATTCATTGGAAGATATGGGCACACATCTTTGTACTCTTGAAAAAATGTTGAACTTTATTTCAATTTAATTTTTCATATAATCTGAACACATTAAAATATGAAGAAGAAAAGTGTAATTGAATCTTAATGTAATTGTCATTGATCTTGATCATTGAAAATCAGAGCCAACCTCACTGAGATTTTTAGTTATTTCCGGTTCCAGCCTTTGGTTTTACCACAAGTCTTTAACAGGCACGATCAACCTCGACCCTGTTTCGAATTTTGGTGTTCTGCCAGTTACGAAACATTCCGTGCGGTTAAACTTTTCTCTTGAGGTTTGCACAGTTTGGCAACACCGGAAGCTCGCTATCTCGCCTTGCCTACCACACGTGTCCGGTCTGACGACCACTAGGCTTTTTTTCTAAAAACCACAATTTTTCTTCAAATGTAACTAATTACACTAAAGTAATACGGATTTTAAGAGGATGTCCTCATGGTCACATATAGCCTACTTGTAATATGTTTGTTCGGTGTAGTGGTCCTAAAAATTAGTAACAGTTACAAGTAATTTAAGTTAGGTAGTATGTTAAATGTTAAAATTGTGCAATTTGAATTATTTTTCATAGCCTATTAATTATAATTAAAACAAGGTCAATAACGCTAAGGCAATAAACATAAAACATACCGTAAGATAAAAAAACATTTTATTGTGACTTTAAAAAAACTTTCTTAGGGGGTGCACCTGTGCTTTACAGTGTTGCCAATACCAATCCCACACCAATCGAAAGCCGGAAGAAAAGTTAAAAGTCCACCTACTGTAGAGTCCAGGATATTATCATTCAGAAAAAATTAAATGTAATTGCTAATTTAAATTTTCAACTAAGATTCTGTTGAACCCTCATCTTGTAAACCCAGATTGCATTTAAAAATGTGTTTTTACATTGAATTGTCAAATCTAACCAACAAAGTGAATAATTGTTTATAAATACTGTATATTTGTAATCACAGTTTATTTACAACAAGTATTTCTGTTTAATAAACACCTATTGTTCAAATATAACCACTTATGATATCAAACAGATCTCAGACATTGAGTGGTCTCGTGACTAGAATTAGGCTATATTCATATTACTTTCTTGGAGTTTCTAATTGTTCTTAGAGTTATAATTGTGATTAATCAAGCTTTCACCAACTTGTGTTAGTGTATTAATACGGTGTGCAATTATACTAATCTTACTTGCCAGAAATTTTAGAATGCTAAAGTTTCTTACTTTTTTTTTTTTTTTTTTTTTTTTTTTTTTTTTTTTTTTTGAAGTGCTCCTTAATTTTGAAAGTTATGTTTAATTCGATAAAAAACTAAGAGTGAATTTCAAAAAGGCCTAGGTTAAAGATTCAAATGTGATGTATCTTCCAAATCCCATAATTAAACTCGTTTATGAAGAAACGCAAACAATGGACTACACGACGAAGAAGCGTCAGGAAATGATGAATAAAATTGTGCCAACTGTGATTTAAAACAAATAGAAAGTTAAAGACAATTTTAAAAAACGAACTTGTTATACTTACTAAATGAATTAAGTGAATAATGAACCTGTGCCTTCTTAAATTGCACCAGTATCTGATTTGCACATTTTTTGTATTACTATGATAATATTTTGTTGTTGTTTATGTGGGTTTGGCCATGTCTTGTTTGAAATTACAAAGAAAATTACGTATTATGAAACTGTTTGATGTTTAACTAATCAAAATATTGAGTGTAATTCAAGTCAAATTTAACCAGAATCGTATTAGATTGTTATACTTTTTTAGCAAATACCCAATAAAAATATTTCGAAGCATTAAATATTTTTGTATTTAGATATTAAGTACACTTATACTCAAATTTGTCACAAGACCAATCACACATCAGGCCGTGGCTATTTCTCAACTACTTGCATTCCATATAAGCACAATTTCTTACTGTCTTGACAGCTCAGAGAACTAGCATACATCGGGCACAAACGAGTTAACTTTGAAACTAGTTCAAAATCAAATATTTCAACAGAGAACCAAACTACAAATTCATACTAAATCACACTATTTTATTTTAAAATAATCTTGTAACTCAATAGGGGATACCTTTGTTAGACATGCCGTACATTTGTTTTAGAAATAATGGCATTACAAATATATTCCTTTATTATAATAGCTTTAAGAACTCCTGGATTGAATGGACATGTTCCTCAACTATCCAATCCTTCCAGGAATTTCTCTAATCCATCAGACTCTGTAGATTAGATCCTTCAGTGGTGATTTGTTAATTTGATATAACTATTAAACTATTAAATTAAACTAAATGTATGAAATTTGTCAACATGAACTCATTGTATGGTGAAATTTGGCATGGTTCAGTAGACACCAACAAAATTTAGTTGACGCAATTTTAAATGTGTATTTAGTAATTCTGTTTAAATAAAGAAACAATATCTTCCGAAATGATAAGATAATTCTCCAACTTAAATAAATCTTTTCCCTGAAGTTATCTGATCAATTATGTGCCACAGAGGAAGCCTGCCCCAGGCAAGCCCATGACGTCCAGTGACTGGGTGCTAGACCCGGAGGAACTGGAGTCTAAATTCAGCTCGAAGACCAAAGCCATCATCGTCAACAACCCCCACAACCCTGTGGGCAAGGTGTTCAGTCTGGAGGAGCTCACCTTCATCGCTGATCTCTGCAAGAAGTGGGATGTCCTCTACATTTCTGACGAGGTCTATGAGCACTTGATTTACAAGCCGTTCAAACACATCCGAGCGGGTGAGCATCAGAAGATCTTCAAATTTTAAATTTAGAAAATTAGTTTTTTTTTGTTCTCTTACGCTGCTTCCGGAGTGACAGGATATTCAGGGTGGGTAATGTTAGGGGTTAGGGCCGCCTCCTATCGAGACCCACGAGGAAGAATTAGGGCACTAATCTCAGTCACGTCCCCCCGGAGGAAGTGGAGGCCAGCTCTGAACCAGGCTCCCCAGCCAAAGCAGGCAGGGAATGGCACTCCCTATGTCTAGACTAGCAAGAACATCTGATACTAGGGACCGAACCCCACCAACTCCGGCGGTCATCTCCCGCAGTAGACTAGACCTATCGAATTACCCTTGCACCCCAGAATTTTTACATTTGCGGTTAGTATTGTGCCGCTCCTGGACATCCATAAGGTTGCCCAGATTTGACACATCGGTATTTGCTGTGCCCAGTGGTTGGTTCAACTGGAAGGTATAAACCAGCCAGAAGTGATCCCTGCTGAGTAAGAAAATGAGTTACAAGATTGCAGGATTGTGAAGAATATAATAAAAGAAGATTAGAGATTTATGCCTTAAGTTCTACAAGATCTGGACTTTTAAACATCTGGACCCTGAAGCACCTGGACCCTGGATTTTCTAACATTCTAAAATTGTCTTCAAGTACTTTAAAGACAGGATTGTTCTTCTAAGGCAAAATTTAAGTATCAAATTGTAAAATCAGTTGCGATAAGTGGTTATCATCAACTTATGTAACTCTTGGTTAAATTAGTATAATATAAAACTGTACAATATAGCATCTTTTGACTGATGGTGGTTGTCCAGAACGATTCCGATATTTGTCAGTATTATAACTGTTTTAAAAACGCTTCGGCATTTTGATGGTAGTATTAATACCAATTGCGTTGGTATAAGAACTAATATTGCTTGATTATTTAAATGTTGACAACTATGACTGCAGCCACTCTCCCCAACATGTGGGAGCGGACCATCACTATCGGCTCTGCAGGGAAGACCTTCAGCGTGACCGGATGGAAGACCGGGTGGGCGTACGGTCCTGCACCGCTCATCCGGAATCTCATGGTCGTCCACCAGAACAGCGTATACGCACAACCCACCCCTATTCAGGTGAGTTCCCTTTGTTGTCTTTATAATGATCCACCCTTGTAAACCGGTCGTTGAGAAACAAACCGATGTGTAGTGACCAAAGTCACACCAATACTCCATTTCAGAGGCAGGATAAAGTGGTAGTATTTTAAGAGGTGTAGACAGTGTAGCCTTTTCGTTACGAGTAAGTGACGTTCGTTTGTGACATTGAAAGGTCGTGAAGGTAACGATCTTTCGGAAATTTGCCATTATATTGGTTATTAAGCGACCAACAACAATATAGTTCGAGATCTACAATCTGATCTCTTCTTTAAGTGGATGACTAACATAACTGCCATCTAGATTAAAATCAACACGTCATACTAAAGCGTGATAAGCAATCACACCAAATATGTTGTGTACCAACAGCATACACGTTTTCTACAAGACATGTACTTCATAAAACACACATTTCCTATTAACTAATTTTGTGAACGTGCTTCAACACGAAGAGTGACATCCAGAGTGGTGTATCTAAGTGGATAGTTGTGGAGTAAAAGCTTAAAAACTTAAGCAAAGAATGCAGGTCTCAGTATGGTTTAGAAAAGTTCATCTAGAATGAATTAATACCGAAAAGGCCCACCCCGTTCCCTAATTCACCACCATCTTAAAGTTCAATTGAGTTCAATCAGTTTATTTCAAACAAGAATAGTACAATTTATTGAATGTTAAATAAACCCATGCTAAAGGAGCGTGAGCTGGTTCGAAACAGATACATTAAAACATACTTTATACATTGCAGCTAATTTGCACAAAAAACCTTGAGTGCACAATATTATTTCTTTGGTGATCAGTATAATCCATTAATCAATTACAATTTATCACAAGAATATCTAAAAGAAAAACGAATAAATCCATATTATTTCATAAAACTCTAATAGTGTCTGTCTGTGTTTTGTATCACGTAAAACTACTTGGTCGATTGCACTTAATTTGTACATAAACGTTCTTAGGATCCTGGTTACTAATATTCATATTCCTATTTCGTAAATCCTTGCAACAGAATAAACTATAATGGACTTATGGATAGACTTTTTGGCCGAAATATGCTACTCATATTTGCGTTCGTGTACATATTCTTAATCGAGTCATCAACGCAAAATTAACTGCCGTTTCAAAATGACATACGCCTCCCCCCCCCATTATTCATTACATAATGACGTCTTAATTGAAAAAATAAAATCGTCGACTTTAGAGTCCTCCACGCTGACCTAAAATAGTTTAATTGTTTGTTACTATTATCGTTTATAATGAAATATTTCGGGGAAATTCGAGTTCCTTCACGGTAGTTGTAAACATTGTTCCACTCTCCGACTTGAGGGCCCCAAAACACTGCTCTTTAAATTTAAATCTAAAAACTATCAGAAGATTGGAAGTTTTCGCAGTGTTTATCACCTAACGCAGAAGTGTTAAGAATGTCATATAAAAGGTTGTATCTATTTTTCAGTAGGAAATTGCGTGCGAAGCCGCGAGTAACTGCTAGCTCATTGTAATTGTGGACTTGGCTTTATCAGCAGATTGTATATGTGTCACCTTTAAAAGTCAAGAACAATAGATACAATAATGAATACACATTTAAACAGGGGATAGTAAACGTTTGTTGTTATTCATCTGTAAAAGACCGATACACTCTACAAGTGGCATGTTACATACAGAAGCTTTTCTTTGTCTGGATTTGTTTTTATTGATATTTTAATCAACTACAGTAAAAGTCTCCTTTTAGACTTAGATTTTCTCCACACTGGGCCTGCAATACGAGTACCGTAGTTCAATTGTTACTGAAATCGTTGGAGTTATTCAATAAAATATTTACATATAAAAATGTATATGTCATGTGACAAAATATGCATTGCACACACAATGAGGATGACTAGTGGAAAATTCGGAGTTGGCAAGTTTAAATAATAATTTTAATTGGATTTAAAATGTACCACCGAGTTCTCTGAGTTATGGCCATTCAGTGAAGAACTGAAAAGAATAGTTAGCATTTCACGGGGTGATTCGGTTAGACAAAAATATTTATTTGAAGGTATCTGTGATAGTCCTCCCACTGCTCCTGTGTAGAAATGTATGAGACAATTTATTGCTGTACAGGAAGCAGTAGCGATGGGGTTAGAGTTAGAGATGACACGGCTGGGGCAACCCGAGAGCTACTTCCAGAGTCTGCCACGAGAGTTGGAAGCGAAGAGAGATTACATGGTCGCGTTGCTGAAGGAAGTAGGAATGGAGCCCACCGTGCCACAAGCAGGATACTTCATACTGGCTGACTGGACGGAGCTAGGTATGTATTGAGTTTAAACATATTTAAAAAAAATTAAAATTTGTTATTGTAAATGGTAAAGTTGAATAAAACATTTACTAAAATTGGAATTTGAAATTCTTGCTAAACACAGTTAAATTCTAACTCCGCGCGTGGTGATTGGTCGGTTTAGTTCGTTTGTTTGGTCGCACTGTTATGACAGGTTAGAGGTTATAATTTGTTATTTTAAATGTTTGACTAGCAATACGCGCTGTTTCTTCTCAATCGACTGAATTACGATTGATTGCAGAGTGATTTAAACTAATAATTTACTTAACACTATCAACATTTGTCAATAGTATGACATAACCTATAAACTCAGTTTTTCAACTTTTGTGTCAATCTAACAATTAATCAATCAATCATAGTTTACGATAATGAAATATCAGTGTACAATTATTTACCTTTATTGTTGTAGTTGTTGTAAATGACGAATCTAAGCACTCCACATTTTCACGAATAAACATAGTTATCTGCTTTATCCCGTGCGGCGGACCCACAATTATCTGCTTTATCCCGTGCGGATCCCGTGCGGCGGACCCACTGGACGGGCATCGTAACGTTACCGGGCGTTACACTTTTTCATGAGTGACTCCGAGCCGCAACCTAATTTAAGACGTTGTCACGTCAATTAGACCGATCTCCCTTTTTTTGCATTACTCCGCATGTCTTCGAAAGTGCGTACAGACAAAGTGTTTCCTGATCACAACACAATGTTTATATTCTAGCAAATAGGCTACTTACATTTTAAATACAACTCATAAACCTCTAAGTAAACCGCTCCCAAAAAGACACTGGGCGATTTTAGTTCACGCAGGGTGGGGTAAATACCCCTCCGCCGCTGAGATGCCTCCCTCTCCCAGTACCCCCACCACTGCTCGGCACTCGCCCGCTTACTCTATCTCCTGACCTGACCACTGCCACTTAGCGGCTAACCTCACACCAAAACGCAAGCTCCCTGGATACGTCTATGGTTAAATTAGTCTGTTAAATAAATATTTTACGCTTGTATGGGCCTACACACAAAAATGTAATATACTAATAGAATAGGTAAGTAGTTGAAGTGTAAACAATATTGCCATAATTCGTGGATCAAATAGAACGCTTCGCACTCCAACAGACGTTGAGACTGGCTTTGGAGTGCGAGACATCATTCAAAGCTCAAGTGATGAAACGGGAAAATTATTAATAGAGTATAATCTGTGCCTGATAAGGTCAATCTGAGAAAAACGATATTAGGCCTACTAATAATTGACCAACGTGAGCTCTAGAGAAGTAATCAATTTGTTACACAGTACCAAACACAGACGCCTCATTGGAACAGCTGATCACAGCTCCATCCGATGGCCAGACCTAGTACTACTGGCACAACACTAGCCTAGCGACGAGTAAGACGTAGAGGTTTGGATTAGTATTTATACCAAATGTTGTTTTATGGTGAATAAAAATGAAAATTCTTCAGTGTAGACTGTTGCATAACTATTTAGGTTAATATCAATAGTTTTGTTCTAATTTGTTCTCAAATCTCAGGCAAGAAGATTGATTTGAGCAGTGAAACTGACAAGTACAAGGACTACAAGTTCACCAAGTGGATGTCAAAAAACGTGAAGCTCCAAGGCATCCCTCCGTCTGCGTTCTACAGTGGAGGAGACAAACACCTAGCAGAAAACTTTGTTCGTTACTGTTTCATCAAGGTACGACGATTTATTATATCCAGTTTTACTTTATTTTAAGTAAAAAAATAAAGTAAACATTTTTTTATAATAATCATTACTCGATTGGCTTATTTTTAAAAGTTCAATTATACTTTGAAAAATAACAATATAACAGACGGTTGTTTTGTTTTAAACATGCGCTTATCATGGAAGGGACTGAACTTGTGCATGCAGTGGTCGTGGCGCTACCCTAGCGTCGGCCCTCAGAACTAACTTAACTAGTCCCCGGACTACATCACACTTCCTTCGTTAGAATAACTAATAATCTTCTGTATAACTAATACAATACAATCAAAGGTTATACACAACATTTCATTTTTATATCTTACATCTAACACATTGAATAAAATATAAAACAAATATACCTTTACTATTGTCCAAGCAACACTTTTGATTTTGTCCCTTTAGTGGAACTGTTTGTTTGTAAAAGCCATTGTACAAAATGTTTTAATGGCAAAATTCTTTGAATAATGAAGACTTTTACATTCAAACACATGAAATGTATATATCCACTCTTATAGAAATATATGCAACACTGTTTTCCATCAATATATATATATATATATATATATATATATATATATATATATATATATATATATATATATATATAACAGACTGTTATGTTTTGGTCGGCCATTTGAAACAGTTAATTATTGATTGGAATACAGTGTTGCACCAAAATGTTTATTTCTATAAGAGTGGATCCACGTATCATGTGGCATATAGTTACACTTGGATTTGTTGCAATTATGATTTACAACAATAATATTAGATACGTTTTTATTTATTTTTTATTTTAACATTAAAAACTGTTTCATGGTCCATACTCAAAAACGGTTAGAGATAAACGCACGGTTAAACATGGAAAAATGTCTTTTTCAAAGACGTTCATAACTAGGTATAACGTGATGTTCTCTTCTATGTAAATTTGTTAATTGGTGCTCATTTTAAATTTTTCAAAACATTTATTTTCTAGGGTGTGCTAATGTTAGTACATATTTTGTATGTGGCATACTACAGTTTTAAAGGAAATGTATTGCAGATTTAAAATTTGCTGTTTTAACTATTAACTAAATACAGTTTTTTATGTAAAACACCAATTTTGTTACGTTTTGGTTCTCCATTTTCACACAATAATATATTTTCGAAAATAAACTTTACAAAAATGTTTCTTGTGAACAATTTGAACAATATACCAATTGTTTTCATTTTAAAATGTTGAGACTAAACTCAGAATTTGCAGTTTTGTTTCTTAAATTTGATGAAAATATGTAAATATATTCTGTAGGTGATTCAAGGGCATGCATATTGCTGTGGGTGCATTTTATTTCTTTGTTAAACCTCTAAGCATTCTCCTATACACATACAACTAAATATACATACATACATATATATATATATATATATATATATATATATGTTTAAATATACTGTACATTTAAAACTTATCTATCTCGCCCTGTTTACATGTATAATTTGTATATACAGTAGTTCAAAATTGAGTTTTGAACACAAAATTTAACCATATAAATAAAAGCTCTATTTTCCCAACTGTTATTATTAACTGATTAGTTTCTTTAGCTGATGACAATTCTACATTTGTTATATTATAATAAAGGATGATTCAATCTTGAATCTTGAAGCCATTAGAAAGTTTGTAGATTCTTGTTTTGAATCTTCTTAGAAACTGATATGGTATTGGCAGTGTCCTGTAAATGTTATGAAAATGTGGTTATAATAAAACTCTTGCCTGAATTCAGAAGCTGAAACAACTGAATTCCTGTTTACAGATATTCATATTAGAGTCTATTCATAAAAAGTGTGGACATTGTTGCAGAAGAAATTTGAAAATCCAGATTATTTCAAACCATAGTCTTTACGAGACATATATTACCAACTGCATTATAAATGAATAGTCAAAAAACTTGCAAAAGCAATCAAAATACTTGTGTTGAGTTGTACAGTATTTATTACATAATTTGTATTACAATATTTAATTAATTGTATCTTGTATTTAATAATTTTAAATCTGTTGGCGTTGCAGAAAGATGAAAATTTGCAGAAAGCAGCTCACATCCTCAGAACATGGAAACAGTCCATACAACAGTAAAGTTATAATAGAGTGATGCAGGCCTACAGTGTGCTAGTGTAGAAGCAACACTAAGGTATGTTACCATTCTCATTTGGAATTCAAATCAAAAGTACAACACAAACTGTTACTTTTGGCTGTGTTTAATATTTTCACACTGCCTAACTGTTAAATGTTTGTTTCCCAGGCTCCAAGGACTCTCCCACTGGGCAAAAACTACCTGAGATGCGACTCATGATAACATACAATCATTACACATCGCTTCTTTATTAGCTTATTCATATAACAATTCCTAAACAAGACCAACTTCCACCAACATTGTGCCACAAGCAGAATCACTAGTCCTTATGTTGTATTGAAATAATAACCGTAACTAAATGTATCGTACAATATTGAACTCTTAAAAAGAGTATAAATGAATCTGATAATTGGAATTGTCATAATGACATACGCTTATGAAACTATTGTAAAACATACTTGATTTTTATTCTATATAATAAAAATTTCTTGTTTTGTACCGGAAAAATCTTGAATTTCAATGAAATTCTTCCAGTATTTTATATGTTTCTTTGTTAATTAAGACAGAATCACATTATTGTGATAATATTTATAATTTATATTATGCTTTTTGATATAAGATTTTATTTAGGGGTAGTTTTTATGTTTCAGCATTATCATAAACTTACCTCATTTGAGTGATTACGAATACTTTTGTCACTTATTTATGTTCGTATTAATAAATATGATTTTTATTAATGTAGTCTCTTTGTATAATTTCATGAACTTCCCTACCAGTATTTACATACTGAGCCATTTTTGTATAAACTTTTCATAATGTTGTAAAATTTATAACGAGCATGATATTTTACAGTAATATAATTATATGTACCAGATGCCTAACACACACAAAAGTTTGCGGTACTTAGCGCAGTAAAGCCCAACAGATTCCAAGGACTTATTAAAAGTATACAAATCATCGAAATTTTTCTCAAATTTATAAATTAGTAATTATAATTTTTTATATTTTAAAGTAGCTTAATTAATAGTGTAATAAAACATATGTTATACGATACTACTTTGGTGAAAATATTAATTTGTAAGGTAGCAAGGAAAGCAACTGTTTTTAAATTTTAAAAAGGTAATTTAAATGGTGTATTTAAATGAATAAAAAATAATAAACATTTAATCCCCCGTTCGCTTTTCGGTAACTAATATTTAGGTACAAATGGCCATACTTTTCTTCCAATTCAGCTCCACACAATTTTTCTTAAGCAACTTGTAGGTAGTCTATAATTTAAATTTGTTATCTGTAGTAACAATCATAATTATTGCCACATTCACCCATTTCAGAATCTTTAAAAAAAACAGACTTATCGAACTAATGTAGTTTTGTAGCGTGCATTCAAAGCACAACTTTAGAACATAAATATCTTTTAGGGAAGGAAGAGCATCAGTAGCTCTCTTGTTACATCGTATTATGTATTATGCCGCACACTGCATAAGTCGTATTAGTTTGTCTGAAAATAAATTAAAATAAAATGTTCAAATATTAAGCTGCGAGTAGGCTCGTAGAATAACTTGCTTTTTAATATTGCGACATTGGTAGGCCAAATACCGCTGCTGTCCTGCCGCCAGTCGCTCCCTCAGAACCACTTCTCCGCTCCCACCACTATAGTCTGTTTTTTTAAAGAAGATCGGAGCCGGGACCCGGAGACCTCTCTCACACGCTAAACACCTTCTTCAAATATCTACCACAATAAAATATACACCTCTTTGTTTAAAGAAACAAAAGCACTTACAATAAGATACCTAAGTAAGTTGTGTTATGTTTACCTAAGAAATTACATGAAAATACAACTTCATGCATTGTCCACTCTGAAAACCTAGACTTCTAAAATTCACTTTAAAATCGGTGTCCTCGATGGAGTGCTAGAGATGGAGTAGGCTACTATTATTACATAAGTTCATAGATAACATAGAAGTAATAAAAGCTGTTTGAATAAGAAATAATCTAACCAAAAAGGTTCTAAATAAATTCAAACACTTTCCTCCTCAAGCGTAGATTTATTTGTACAAAGAAGAATAAATTGCAATGAGGATAAAATTCAAGCTGGAAGTTAAAAGAAGAAAGACTAAGAAAATAAAAAAGAATTGAGAAAGTTACAAACTAGCCAAATAGCTTAAAGATCATCAGTGTAATTTGTAGCCAAAGTGCAAAATATACAGGATCCGACGTTTTAAAGCTTATCTAAGACATTCTTGGGATATTTCCATATGGAAACCCTCACCTCCCCCGTTGTTTTGAGGGGAAACGTGTTGATGTGCGATAAAATAAAAAAGACACAAAGACTTAATAATACTTATTGCGGAATTTATTTGTTATATCATTTGGAACATTATCTGAAGCTTTGAATATATGTAAATGGTTATCATATTTCAAGACATTATTAAAACTAAATAATAATCGATGCAACAGAGGACGATGTGATTGTGAAAAAGTACTGAAATTAACATTTTTATTTCTATTATAAGCCTAAGTTAAGGTTTTCTATAATATTAAATACTAAAGTTAAGGTATACTTTCATTATTAGATTATCAACCTAATAAGGCCTATCATTTAATCAAGGCCTAAGCGATGATGAATGTGCAGATGATCTAATATTGTGGCAAACATTTCATTCGAAGTGTATCGTCTGTAAAAGAAATCTACAAACCCTACAGTAGTATAGAACTTGAAAACAGATCTGATGATGTAAGCCCACCTATGAAATACGGAAAATACATGTCTATTTTCATCCAAAAATGTAATATTACGCTTAAATTGCCCTTAACTGACTGACACTCGCTCAGTTTTTGAAGAGTGGATATTCAAAGAGGAATATGATATTCCTTGTACAATACATCGCGAGGTTCTTAAATTCTAGCAAAATAATACTTAAACTACCAGTGTTGTGGTTGAATATTGGATGAGTCCACTGACTATTTCTTCACTCTTGTTCTCCTATATTTAACATTTAAGAACAACGGTTTAATAAGATTTTCACCTCTTTAAATTCTCGATTCCTGGCAGAAGGCGGTTATAAAGTTAAATATGTAATGTGGGGGTCTAGGCTAATACATTATAGAGAAAGAAGTCTACTTAAGTGTAAAGATAATAATAATCTTAATTATTTGTCAACTGGATGTCCAACTTATTGGCAACAGAATTAAACAAACCTCCAGATCTTCTTGATTTCTTTGTGTGCAAAGGAAGCTCTCACAACTATATGAATACCATCTCATCCCTTGATCTTTTATCGGTTCATTCGCCCATGATTACTGATCATCATCTCTAATATTATGTTAAAGGGAAAGAAGCCTCCTACACTGGCAAATAAAAGTACTAACCGAAAACAATTTCGGGATTTACTGAATGGTATTCTAAGGCTAGACATTCCCTTAAACTCCAGCGAGCACTTAGAAAATGCCGTTGGATTGTTACTTTTTCCGTACAGTCTCCTTCGTAGAAATCAACTCTTCAGCTGAAAAATGAAACTACTAGTAAGTTACAGTTAATTTTCTATTGTACATAAAACGAAATATTTCAGAGAAACATCATTTGCGAAGAATCTGGCAAAATCCAAGGGATGGTATTTATTTATAAAACAAATTTTAATACAGTTTCAAGACAATTGAAAGGATGTTAAGAAACGTAAGCAATGTATGGTTTCTGGAATTCATGGCCATCCTTTCTTCTGCTGAGATAACTGACAACTTGTTGTAGAAAGTGGCCAAAAGCATGAAATAGCCTCGAATCCCAATCCCTCCTATAAGCCTGACATTACTTGGGCGAAAAGTGAGATAAAAAAGCAGAGTTGTTTGCCAACCAATTTTAAAGTGTTCGAACCCAAAGCTGTAGACAACTACAAAAGCACTACAATAAAGGAATTCCTATAATCGCCAAACCAGATTTAAATCCCGATAAGCTCTTTCACAACTACGGATATGAATGAACAATAAGATGGCAGAATACTAAATCATTTCCCAGTTACGACCTCACTACAGGAAATTTGTTACGAGAGCTCTCCAGAAAATGAATTATAGTCCAAGCTATATTATTTAAGGCTATTCTAAGACTTGAGTACATACCTTCATACATCCCATTTCAATGAAAGGTAATCGAAATAGTTGTTACCCCAAAACCTGGCAAACCACCTCATCAAGTTTTTTTCATACGGTAAGCCTCCTATCAATTCCTTCGAAACTGTTTGAAAAATTACTTTTGAAACGGTTGTAGCCATTGATTACTGACCTAACATTGATTCCGAATCATCAATTTGGATTCAGATGTCAACATTCAACAACTGTATAAGTGGTCAATAAAATCAAGCAAACTCTTGAAAAGGGTCAATTCTGTTCTAGACTGTTTCTTGATGTAATCCAAGCATTCAACAAAGTCTGTTATAATGGTCTTTTGGTCAAGATAAAATCACTTCTACCTCATACTTTCTACAATGGTATTTAGATTAAATATATTTCAGAAGTAAATTTCTAAACTATTAATCAGGTCTGAAAAAGATTAAATATATAGTTCCACAGGGAAGTGTGTTGGGCCCTTTTTTGTACACACAGAAGATATATCAAATGACTTAAAGTATGTTAACTGCTACCTTTGCAGATGGCTGCAGTTTTAGCTTCTCATCAAAACGCATTTGATACTTCACATATCTTGCATGATATTTGAATTCAAATGGGTCTAAGACTGGAGAATAAAAGCAAATGAAAATAAATCTTTGCATGTTACATTTACGTTTAACGTGAAAAATTGGTCACATGTTTTCTTTAACAATATTCAACAAACAACAAAATTATGTGAAATACTTCGGAATCCACCTCGATGGCGAACCCTCATCTGGACCAAACGACTGCAGCTAAATACAAAGTTTTCGATAATGTATTGGCTGTTTGGAAGAAAATAATATCTCAATCTTGAAAGTAAATTTTTACTGTACAACGTTTCTTTGAAACCTATATCGATGTATTGTATTGAACTGGGGGACACTGCTGCATCTTTAACGAATCTGAAAATAATTCAATTAGAAACTGTACTACATTGCTGAGAACAAGACCGAAAGTTCCACACTTTGTCATAAATGCGGTAATTCACAGAAACACTGGAATTGCACATCTAGAAAAGGAGATATAAAGTTTAGATTAGGCTAACCAACCCCTCCCTCTTGTTTTAAATTTACTGGAGAATAGTGCGCAGGTCTAAGCATGTGTACAGACTTAAAAGGAATAACTCCCTAGATTTAAATGATCGCTTTTAAGTTATTTATATTGGTTAAGGGTTTAAAGTAATAAATAAAAAATGTAATTATTAACAAATTTTACCAAAATAAATTAGATGTAAGTATTTGGAAAATCCAATACGTATTGTAAGTATTCTTCGTGTAGCAAGAAATCCATTTTTAATCTGCATCTTTGTTATACTCTGTGCCTCCTATTGGAGTTCCAAAGCCCTCGTGAATAAATATGATGGAAAATAGTTAAATATATTGAAACATTATTTAACTTATTAAGATTTCAACTTGCAGTCCAGAGCGCGAACATTACAGCTACACATGATCGCGACTTCCACGTTCCATAATGCAACATATCCAAAGTTTTTAACCACCTGTTTAACAATAAATATGTAAATGGTAATTTGGTAACGTTTCTATTCATACTATTCAAAAGTATTAAAATTACATTCAGTAAAACAATACACTTGTAACCATATTGTATAATAATTTGGTCTTCGTAGGATCAAGTTTCCTAATTATGAATGTTCATAGTTACAGTTTAGTCGAAAAGCGTAAAACAGCTACCGTTTTCGTATTTACTGACATAAAAACTGGAAGTTATTCTTTGTAAATCACTTGCATTATATGTCTAACGCACAAACAAATGAGACCAATTTCAATGTAACTCCTTTAATTAATATAGCCCTAGTTAGTTTGTGGTTAACGTTCAAACTCAGGCATCTATTTTTTTTATCACAGAATAAGTATCCTCCGCTGTCACATCAGAAATCGTTTTAAATGGGAACCAGGTGTCTGAGACCACGTAGTTCCTGGTACGATCGCTGTGATGGCAGGAAAACGAAAGACTGAGCGAAAATAGTTTGATGTTATAAATTAGGACATCAAAAGACGTTTAACAAACTAACTGATCTGCATTTTTAACAAATTTAAAGGCCTTGGAGTACACGGACCGATGATGAAATGGTTGTCAGTTTTTGTGCAATCGGAGGCTTTGGTGAGGTTGCTATGATTAAGGCCTCGCGTTTTCTGCTCGTGTACAGTGCCTAAGGCGCTTCACCTATAACGCTTCTTTCGTGGAACTAGGCAGTATCTTAATGTGGTTTATTCGTAAGGAATTATAATTAACCAACTGAAGTTCTGAAGTACCAACTAAAGCTACCTATCTCACAAAAGCTGTAGAACGTTTTAATCGGGGTTTCTTCAGATATAATAAAATTTAGCTAATATAAACTATGCCCGTGCTTGATCAGTAGAGTAATGCAGACATCAAATTTATCATCTTACGTTGGCTACAAATATAAAGAATGTTATAAAACCCAACTTAGTTGGTTTTTTTTAACCGAAGTATGGTTCTCAGAACTGCGTGATACATATTATCTTGATCGGGACAACAAAGCAAGCTCAATCATGACATCAGAAATATAATTAATTCGATCCAGAAGTGATCATACACTTGCAAAGCCTAAAATAAAAACCATACGCAATTTCGCTTAACATCTGAATCTCTTAATCATGAACACTGTAATAATATGTACCTAAAATATGCCTACTACCGTTGCAAAATAACATTAAATTAAGCGCCATTATTTATTACATCATATGTGCGTTAACTGAAAGCTGACTTCAACTTTATGACCCTTTCCCACGCTGGGCTAATGTAGTTCAAGTGTATACCAAAAAAATCATAGAATATTAGAGAGAAATTTGAGTTATTCCACAGGTGCGTATAAAGAATGTTTTATATTTTGAACTTTAAACTCTGTTAAATTGATCATGAGCTTGGTATATCTTTCGGTAATATCATTTATCTCAGGAGAGTAGTAACGACATTCAAATGAAATATGTCCCAGTTTTCCAGGTGAAAATTGTGTGCAGAACCTTGGGTAACTGCTAGTTAATAATAATAAATTATGCATATTGTGGCTTAACAGTCATCGAAGAACAAAAAATGTTGTACTTTCTTACGTATTGTAGTGATCCAATAAGTAGCATATGATCTCAAGGTCACTTCCTTTTTTTTAGAAAAAGGTGGATTATATTTGTTTGCAGCCAGCCGGCTTGTTGATTATTTTACATTGCACGCCGGCTACGCGAGACGAGAGGTGTGACTAGATTCTCCCTTCTTTGTTGTTTGTTATCAAGTGGTGAGTTTATGTGATTGTGTCAGGGGGCGTGTCCATGTTATATAGCAACAGGTTATTTTTGTATAACATCAAGTTAATAATCCAAGGCTCCTTCACGGTTACCACTAATATTTCAATTATTGCATTTTATCTCTTTAGCATAAACTAGTTGTGGACATAGCCTAGATAACCTAGATTTAATCGATTACGGAAACTGTACATTGTTTTGGCTGGTAAGTATTTAAAATCTTACTAAATTGTAAAAGCCTATTCATTTTTATGTAAGTTTTAAGTTGTGTTTGAAGGAAATTTACCAATAAGTTACATTATAATATCTGGCAACTCTTTCAGCCTTATGTTATATAACTAATTATAAATTAAAAATCATTTGAACCCGACACAGGTTTTGCTAAATTCTTAAAATTAAAAAATAAATTCAGTGATAACATGATCATAATTAATTAAAGAATAGTTTATCATACACATGTTTTCTTGAAAATTGAGTTAAACATGTAATTGTAAATTATAACACCTCATATTCAGATATGGTATAGCCTTTAGTAACTCCACTTGTTCATGTATTGTTCCTTTAAAAAAGTTTTTTGACATTTTTTTTTATTATCTAAACTTTTGAAGAATGAAAAACTAAAGTATCGAACCAAATTTCTATACATTCAGTATTTTATTTATAGTACAATTTAACCACGGTTTTATATCATAGGATACCTTTGTTAAAAAAGTAACAACTTGATGATGAATTAAAACTATCTAAGTTTATATATTAAATGTAACAAATTAAGCAGTGGAAAACTTCAATTACTTCTTACTATTTTAAAGTATAAATGTAACATCTTGTGCCACAAATAATGCATGCTTATCGCCATTGTAGGTTATGTGCAGCTATTAGTCAAATGCCACACAAATGATTTTACTTGATTTGGAATAACTTAAACAATATTGTGATTTAATGCACTAAAAAGAGCTGGTAATAATTAATAGTAAACTAGAATGATTTTTGTGTTTAATATGTTACGTATTTCTAACCGATAATTTGGTTAAATGATTCTGTTATCGTCAATGGTAGCAGCTTATTATACTGCAACAATTCTGTTCATGGTAGTATTAGGCTAACAGACTTCTTCAACTATACAGCAGTCTGCCTATAGCCTATATATTTGTAAATATTCAGATATATTCACTTACTTACAAATAATCCATTAAGCTTAGTTCCATGAAGAATATAGTCCACAGTAATTTGGTTCTCAGCTGAAATATTTAGCTATTTTTTAAAGGTTATTTTACACTATGATAAAAAATATGGTGTGGTGCCAAATTTACAGCTTACAAAAACACTACGGACACTACTGCGTCGTCAATTCGAGAGTAAACTCAGAGAGAACTGGGAGATTAAGGTAAAGCTTTGACACAATGTATATTTCATATAACATTTTTATTTTCAAAGATTGGCCTTGGACTGCAAGTTTTATTTGAGTTTACAAACAGTAAATGGTTATTCCCCATACAGGGACAAATGCATATGATTGGTCACACTTATGGCAATTTACTTCACGGTATTTATTTACAATACCGTGACCATGGAAAATGGACTTTTTTTTCATGGGTTGGGCATTTATAGCCTAGTATTATTATCACAGGTGCATATAAACTTGGGGGAAAGAATATTATTGTATTATATTGATGCCTTTCGGGCATTATTGCGTTAAGGAGCAGGGGCATCACGTGATCTGGGATTCGACTTTTGCAAGCTCGAGTTAATTTTTTTTCTAAAAGAGCAAGCAGTGCGCAGCGGGCAGGCATCGTTGACAGGATTAACGTACTAGTCACTATAATTTCAATAACTTATCACTTACCTTAATGTTCATTGTAGTACTTTCCACACCGAAAACTGAAGTCCCCAAATTCGTTTACAACGAGTTCGTTGCCACACTTCCTATTACCACAACGCCTAGTCCGGTTATAAGCCCCGTGGTTTACATAAAATTGCAAAACTCCATACTCATCTTTACGAATTGCTTCCACGTAAGATAACGAACATCCAACACAAAGGTGTGCCATTACCACTACTGAACTAGGAGGTTAAGAATAGACACGGAGGAACAAAATAGTTCAAAATGGCGTCCCTTCTTTATTTGAGAGAGCCGCGGAGTTATACGAAACCGTCCAATAAGGAGGTTAAAAATAGACACGGAGGAACAAAATAGTTCAAAATGGCGTCCCTTCTTTAATTTAGAGAGCCGCGGATTAATACCAAACTGTCAAATATGGATAGTGTTGCCAGAGGTACTGTCAAAAACAGAGTTTTCAGAGAATTTCAAAAAATCGTAACTCCTTTGATTTTCGTTGCTGACGAATTTTTTCTTCACTATTGTTTTCAGGAAAAAAAAATGAACATACCTTTCCATGGTCACGGTATTGTAAATTGATACCTACTTCACTATGACTAACAATATCATCGTCTTATCTCTTCTGAAATATTTTTTTTATGACCGTGACATCTGTTAATCTTTATACCAACTTTGTTTTAAATATTGAGATTTTTTAGTCCGTTGATGTCAATTCAACTAATGTCATGAATCATAACCTCACCTGAGGAAGCATCTTCACAGAGTCGGTATCCTTTGGGACGATCCTCTCTGTAGAGTGTGTGATGAGTAGAAGATAACTGCTGAGTACCTGCTCTTTGTTTTCCCTGGAATATCAAGGGATCGGTACACCATCTTTGGTAGTTTGGACAAGGGTGGAAGATTTCCCCAGGAGGATCTGATCAGTTGTTTGTAGAACTGCTGAAACTGTAGATAGACCGGTTGGCCTCTTGGTGTGCTTCTAAGGTCCGCAAAAGGCCTTTGAGGCTTAAGTGCATGGCAATAGGACACTCCTTGGAAGAAGATATTTATTAGATAAAATTAGTTTAGAATAAGATAACCTGAGAAGTCATCGATCTACTTAGTGAGAGAAGGTCAGACGTCACCCTGGAGGAAGGCGACTGTAGTACCATTCTGCTCATTCTCAGACCCGGATACAGTCTCCACCTTCTCTCATGTTTAGCATGAACCCATTCCAGACAGCCCCTAAGGATTCACACCTAGAAATATCACAGAACGGTTGACTACCCATCATAATTGACGTTGAGCCCTGGTTGGCCAGGGTATCAGCTCTTTTCTTCCCAGGGATCCCTCATGACCAGAAACCCAACAAACAGACACATTTTTGTTCCTGGTAAGGGAAGAAACGACTTGATAGCAATCCCAGACAAGTTTGGAGTCCAACGCTTTCAATGCTGACTGGCTATCTGCGAAAATGCCAATTGTCTTACTCCTATACCGTAAAAGAAGATTCTCACGAGCAAATGGTTTCACCCCTACAATTCTGGCATAACATCATTAATACCGCTTAATTAAAGTTTATTATTAGGGCTTACGATGCTTGTTTATCTTACATGTACATGTTTTTAAATAAATACTTCTTAAGCATCGATCTCTTTAAGATGTAATATTCCATATAGTATCTAGTTTCTATGTATTTAATCCACCTAGAGAAATATAATTCTGTGAATTGGACATCATAATCAGAAAAATAATATGTTCTTCCAGACCTGCTTGTTTTGGGTGCACTGACAACACATAACAAAAGCACAAAGCAACAGTCTTCTCTCTGTGGCCAAAAAACCACACTGTTGGTCCAGGTGGGGCAAAAGGAAGATAAGTTCGATATCTTTTTCTTCGTCACAGATATTTTTTACTAGTTCAAAATATCACCTGTCATCATAAATCGCGGCTACAAAAAAGGACATATGCTTGTCCATTTTGGGACATCTTCACTAAATGAAAAAACCAACGAAGGCTTTTCAGAGTCACTCACTCTTTTAATTTCTATTAAATCAGATGATAGCTTATATTATAAAAACTCCTCATGCCATGTATTTTGCATGCTGTACTAAATCTTTCCTCTAGTTTATTTCTTAGCAAGTCAACACCAGTTTTATCAAAAAAGTGAAAAGTAATAATGTCAATCTTTGCCTGACAAAAACTGTAAATACCAGAAGTAGTGTTCTTTGTTCATCATCGGGTAGTTGAAGACTAGCTAAAAGACTAGGAAAAAGAAACAACCACTCAACACAAGATTTTCGGACAGACCTTGCCCTATCAGTGAAATAAAAGAACCTTCTAAAGCTCAACCTACAACTACTTGGATGTCACCAACTTTTCTTTGTGACCTTAAGGAATTAAAAGAAAAACAACGAGCTATGGAGCAAAAAATCGTACTATTGGAAGGAAAAAATTGCTTCCCAAAGTCAAACTAAAAATACAGAAAATACTAAAGCAATTAAGCAAAACAGGAAAAAACCATATTTCCGTCGAAAAAGAGATAACTCAAAAAAACATGTTTAACATTATTAACATCGAAAATGAAAACGAGCTAGCAAATACCGCAACGAGTTTGAAGAGTTCATCTCCGAAAAGCGACGGCGACCTTCACATTTTACTACTTGATAGCGAGGCTGCAAGAGATGCCTCTCCTCAAGAACTTAGCGATGATGAGGACAATGAAATCACTCAGACAAGAAGCATGAGCAGGGAGAATTATTAGAGCTGTAGCAGTTAACTCTAATACCGGTCGCATCTCCACCATAGACCCTCAAGATTATATCAGTGATTGGAAAGCTAAAACTGTCCGGCTTCATTCCAGATGAAACACCACTAATATCCACTACTCTTTGCAACGATGATGATAGACCTAAATTGTGTGAGATTGGGTTTTTTGACGTAGAAAAAACAAAAATGCTCCTTGAAATTAACCTCAGAAACAGCGGAGGATATTTTTAAAAGGGTGAATGAACACAAACTCTCATACAATAGCTTTGTGACATTTTTAGACAAAGAGAAGATCTACTTTGTAATATGTTTCTCATCAGAGCAAAACAACTGGAAAGAAAAAACTTTTCAAATTTAACGAAACTATCAACGAATGCATCAAATTCCCCGTACTTTTCTCATTGGATGTAAGTGACATGCTTAGCTCGCTGCAACTAGGTATCACCAGTGTTGCGGATATCCTTCAAGTCTTTCAGCAATTCTCCTGCAATGCATACTTACATAGATTCAGATTCTATACCACTGACAAAAACAATTAAAAAATCTTTGGACAGAATACTTGAGGATCAATACAATTCACAACTTACAATATCCCGTTTGGCACCTAAGACAGGTATCTACAATGTCTGGAGAAGTAATGAGACTGTAACCCCTGCTCTACACTCAACTAAAATAGGAGAAGAATCAATGGTTCAAAGCTTTGCAGTGGCTGCAATGGAAAAGAACAAAAAAACATTATGGAAAACTGCAGAATACACACTCTTCAAAAATTCTCCCAATTCTACAAAAATAACACACTAAACAACAGCACATTGGACCAAATTAAGAAGAAGCTGACTGCTTCGAAATTCAGTTACGATGTAATTGATCTTAAGACGGGAAAACTGCTTTTAGGTAACCATCCAAAAAATAAATTATCAATTTGGCTTTGATGGTATTCATTTCATAGGAACTTCAATGCAACAACACAATTTCAAGTACTCGGTTCCCTCGAGTGCCAAACCAACAAATGAAATTATTTTTAGTCTCTGACGAAACAGTCATTATGAACCAAATCAGACTCTACAAAAGTGTAAAACACCTCCAAATTAAAGATCCCTCTAACATCAAAATCAAATTGGTTCAGGGAGTACCAGGGTGTGGTAAAACCACTTTTATCACCAATAAACTATAAAAGATGGAGACCTAGTGCTTTTCCCTACGAAAGAAGGGGCAAAAGATTTTCGAGAGAGACTAAGCCAGAAGCAACACAAACCGTGATGACACAAAGGATGCATGCAGGACAGTCCACTCATTCCTGATAAACAAGACAAAATATATGGAATCGGGAGGGCACCTACAAAAGAGTGATTTTTGACGAAGCCCTGATGATGCACGCTGGTGAAATACTCTATGCATGCGCATTAGCAAATGCTCAGGAAGCCCTTCTCATTGGTGACATTAACCAGATACCTTATATAAATAGAACAACACATGACTTAACCTACTACGACATCATGAAGCTGACAACTGTTGATAAAATTCTACACCATTCATACAGGTGCACAAACAGTGTGGGCAGCTCTAATGTCCCCATTTCTACCCACAAGGAATGACAACATGCAGCTCCATAAAGAAAGAAACACAAACTTTTTCAACTGGACGACATAAAAAAACTCAACATTGACAAAACATGAACACAAAGTACTAGTGTTTAAACAATCTTGAAAAACTGGGAGCTACAAAAATTAGGGTATGATGTGTCATCTATCCACGAATATCAAGGGAAAACAAACTGACCACATTGCGGTTTGTACGAACATCAAAGATCCCAGAAGAGGAGCTCTACAACTCTAAATCACACTGCATTGTGGCAATTACAAGACACAAAAAAACCTTCAAATATTTCTCACCAGTGGCAAATGACACACTAAGCAAATGGGTGAAGCTAATGAACAGTTATTCGGACAACGATCTAGCAAAAACATCTTAGGGCTCTGAATCACACATAGTACCACACGCGCAAACAGATGAACACATCCCACTAAGTCAATCTCTTACACTTCAGACTCACAGTGCCTCTACTCTGGAAAATACGGAGAAAGGTAATAACACACCCTTGCCGATTACTCAAGAGAACTCAACCATGACACACCACACCTTGCTGCCACCCATTACAGTAGGTGAAGACCACCAAGAAACCCAGGAAAATGGAACATGAGTCAATAACTCACGAACAACACCTCTTCAGATCAGTATTACCATACTGAAAAAGCTCCTTTTTTAGAATTTCGACGTCCAAGAAAGACAAGGCACAAACAGGCTACAAAAAAAACACAAAATCAAAATATTTTGGAATTCTATCCTACGCAAGATGAAATAGCTCCCATAACTATATTTCATCAAAATGTCCCAAGGACTATCAAAAAAAAGTAGAGAGAATAAACCATCTAATGAATGATTTAAAAACCAACAATACTGATACTTTCTGAACATGGATTGAGCACAGAAAAGCTATTACTTACCAAGATTAGTGGATATGAATTAGTAACATCTTACAGTAGTAGGAAAAATCATAAAATGGGAGGAGTTGCAATCTATGTACAGGAAAAACGTTACCTAAAAACAGAAGCAATAGACATATCTAATAGGAACGTGGAACTGGTATGTGAAACTGCATTAACAAAAATTAATATCCAGAATAAAACACTCTATGTACTTGGTGTTTTATCGTCCTCCAGGAGGACAAGTCAAATTAGCTGTTGACATATTAGCTGACGTACTTACTACATATAAAGCTGAAGCTAAACTCCAAATCTTAATGGGAGATGTCAATATAGACAGATTAACCGTAAATACAGACAACACTTTTCTTTGAGGATGAACTATCAACTTTTGGTATCAAGCGGCTATCTCTCCCAGAGACAAGGACTACTTATCACTCCAGAACATCTATTGACTGTATTTGCACAAAACATATCAGAAGATATGGTGAACTTTACAGTAGTACAGACTGGGATATCAGATCACACTGGCCAGATTTGCACCGTCAACATGCAAACAAATTTGTCCTCTAAGAAAGAAGCTACTGTGAGGAGAATATTTTCAAGGAAAAATCTTGACATACTTAAAGACGAATTCTTTCTAGAAAATTGGGAGAGCGTGCATGCTGCATCAGATGTTGAAGAGAGCTATAACTTGTTTTTAACAACAGTAAGACAAACATTAGACCATGTATGTCCTAAGAAGAAAGCACAAGCAAAACCAAGTAGGAAGCTTAATGTACAATACGATGAAGAAGTAAAAATTCTAAAAGAAGACTTTCTAACTGCCTTACATAGATATGAAACTAACTGGAAATAATGATGACAAAATAGCAATGACAGAAAAAAAAGAAAACCTACGACCTTAAACTCCGAAATCTCAAACGAAGCATAACAGCAGAATATATTAATCAGGCTGACAACAAGAGTAAAGCCATCTGGGACACAATCAACTCGGAGAAACAAAATAAACAAAAAGGTGAAGCAAATATGCAGTTGGAGATGGATGGCAAAATAGAGGATAACCCTGTTCTTGTGGCTGAACACTTTAATAAATATTTTTTCGAAAATAGCAGCTTCCACATTGGAAAAACAATCGTGAACAATTTAAAAAACACAATAATAACTCACCAAATTACCCCTCCCACAAAGTGATACCCGATTACTATTTTTAAAACCCTACTAACACAAAGGAAGTCATTGCAACAATATCCTCACTAAAATCTAAGTTATCTTGTGGAGTAGACGAGATTCCATCAAAGGTCGTAAAACACTGTGCCAAACAACTAGCACCTCCATTAGTCAGCATAATAAACAAATCATTTAGTTCAGGACAATTCCCCTCTGCTTTAAAAACTGCTAAAATATATCCAAAAACACAAGAAAGGATCCCTCATCAAACCAGAGAAATTACCGCCCTATCTCGCTAATATCAAACACTCTCAAAAATAATAGAAAAGATTGCTCTGTCAAGAATGCTAGACTACATGGAAAGAAATGAACTTATTACAAAAAATCAACATGGATTTCTCAAAGGTTAGATCCACCACCACAGCTGTTACCAAATTTACTTGAAAAAATCACAGACAACCTGGAAGATGGCAAACATGTCTCAGCTATTCTACTTGACTACAGCAAAGCCTTCGATTGCTTGGGTCATGACCTCATCCTGAGAAAACTCTTGGCTTTAGGTATTGACGGCCTAGCAAAAGATTGGGTGGCTAGCTACCTGAAAGATCGCACACAAATTACTGAAATTCAACAAAATCTGAATGGAAAAAAAATGTGTATACAGATCAAAAGCCACTGCCAGTGAGAAGAGGAGTGCCTCAAGGCTCAGTATTGGGCCCCTTTTTATTTATTCTTTTCACCAACGACTTTTCTGTTTTTATCAATGATGACAATGTAGAGACTATAATGTACGCAGATCGATACAACTCTTCTATTTGCAAATGACACAACACATGAATTAGTAACTAGCATTTTATCATCTACAGACAAAGCACTCCAATACTGTCTTCAAAACGACTTAGCTATCAATCCATCCAAAACCACACATATCAATTTTAGCAGAAGAAGACATGAACAAATACCAGATATTCCAATATTTCGACAGAACAAAAGACAAAACTACTGGGGCTCACAATTGATGCTGACCTTTCTTTGGGGAGATCATATTAATGCACTGACCAAGAAACTCTCATCTGGGATATTTGTAGTCAAAAGAATGATGTGGATGGGAGGCCCGGAATTAGCCAAAAACAGCCTACTACGCGATGGTGGAATCTCACATTCGATATGGATTAAATTTCTTGGGGCTCAACATCCGAGGCCAACCTTAACAAAATACTGATCCTCCAAAAAAAAGCTATAGATAACACTTGCAGGCCTAGGCCCCTACAGATAGCTGCAGAGAAGCGTTCAAGTCACTTAAAGATCTTAACCGTCACATCACTCTACATACTTGCAGTTGTCATCTACACCAATCAGCTGGACCTTCCAAGAAATGAAGACATAACACTCATACAACACCAGGAGAGCAGCCGACTACAGTCTTCCTATTCACCACACAACAACATTTAGCAAAAAACCTTCATACATTGGCCGCAAAATCATCAACTCATTGCCACAAAACCTTAAGGACAAGAGAGGAAACCAGTGTTTAAAAAATGAACTTCAGAATGGCTTAGTGGAGCGACCCTTATACTCGACCAAAGGAGGTTTTTTGACCTTTTATAAGATGACAAAACATTGCACAAAATTAATAAACAAATAGATACATAAAATTGTAAAGCAAGATTATCACATGTTGACGCCATTGTATTTCTTAAAGAAAATTGCAAATAAAGAATATTGTCTATTGTCTATTGTCTATTGTCTATTGTCTATAGCTTTTCTTAATGTACGCTTCACAGTTCCTCCTAATCTATCATAAACCAATGTTCTGTGTCTAGTAGCAAAAAATTAATGTTCAGTATCAAAAGGAAAATTGGTTTTGTGTTCACACAAGTTTTTAAAGGTTTTCCTATTCTTCTATTGTGCAGCATCCATCTGTGAAATATTGCACTTTTGTAGCCATGCCATGATATTTTTCTGAACAGCATACACAAATCCTATCATACTCCATGTCATCACATATAAAGCAGTGGTTACATATTTTAAATTCATTTTCTTCATCAATAATATAACATGTTTGAACATTTAAAAATATTAAACCACCCCCCCCCCCCCCCCGCCAAAGTTGTAACAGTGACTGAAAAGCTCACTTCTATTTTCTCCAATTCCCGAGTTCCATCCCTCCATCTTTATCCATCAAAAACTAAACAGAGTGTATCTAGATTGTTAACCCACACTGTATGATTTGTGTGTGTTACACGTACATGTGTGCGTGCATTGTTTTGTGTTGTGTGTTTGTGGTTGATACAAAAACTCAAAAAGTTCTCCACTGAATGAGCTAAAACTTTGACACAATATACAATTCACCTTAAGGATTGCTTGTGCCTTTTTTCTTTTTGGTCCTTTTTTAAACATGGCAGGAAATCTATTTTTGCTGTATACCAGCAAAACAAGTAAACTTAAACAATATTCAGTTTAAAAGTGTAAATCCTAGAATAATAAAACTTTTACAGGTCTTCTTTGGGCATAAGTATAAGTAAATGTGAGCGCTTTAAGCGCTAATTTAAGATTCCTCATATACTCAAATTTTTTTGTAATAAGAAAAAATAATAAATTACTGTATGTGTATCATACATAAAATAAAAAGATGTTAGACCATCTTTGTGTTGACATGAGGACATTTGCATTTGATGCAGCATTTCACAGTGAAATTTTGATTTGTGACAAGTCTTCAACAAAACATCAATTGGGTCACTCAATGGTTCTATCTAACCTTGATTTAAAGGACTGTAGAAAATTAGACATTTGATTTTAAAGACTGTAGAAAATTAAATATTTTTATTTTCAAAATAAACCCAACAAAAATAACTTACTTTGTTTAACCTTCATAGCTCAACTTTTAAACGTATTCAATAATTTATAAATAAATGTTGAAGATAGTTGATATAAAATTTGAATATAATAGATGAACAATCTTGGAATATCATGAATAAGTTAAAACATTATTCATGAACAGCTTGTTCTTTATTTCAAATATAGTCTCCAAGTCCCCTTTCTATCTCCATCAACATGTTTTTGTCGCGGCATCCTCATAACACAGCACATTCTAATATTCACATCTGCAAAACATTAACATCACTGAGCTATATTTATCAAGACCCATTTATTACAGTCGTATTCAAGAGCGAAATTATCCTATTCAACCGAGTTGCAACATTGTTTCCTTGCATTGTGTGTACGCATTACTGATCATTGTCTTGTATCTTTTGTATGTCTGTTGTGATAATAATGGACTCTCTGGTTTTTATCATTCTAGAAAAACAAGAATTGTACTGATTTTACTATATTTGCTTTGTTGAAGTTGAATAGAAATTTATATTTGATGAACAGAGTACAGAATTCTGGAATGGAAATACAGTAATATAAATAACCTAAAATGACATGACAAATTAAAGAATAGGAACATTCCTTGGATTTGATAAAAACTTTTATAAAGTGACTACTGTATATTAGAGTAGAGTTTATTCTCGTACATTGGCTAGAATGGTACTCGAAGAGAGAGTGAAGTTCTCAAACTTCAGCTGAGTATGCTGTTGTGTAGGAGGCTAAACTCTACTACTAAAATTTTCCTGGTTAAGAAGATCTGATAGACTACAAGTCATCTATCTTCTCATCGATTACTGTATATTAATTTTGGCCTTCAAGTCTAAACCTTCCTTTCCTTTCTCACTCAAAATCCTTCTCAAAGGATTGTTATCATTTTCGTATTACCTTAATATTTAAAAAGTATTAAAATGTTTTTATTCAAAGTGGAAATAACAATGAAAATCAATTTAGTTTATAAACTGGTTCAACCTCATAAGATGTATTGATGACATTAAGTAAATATGTAAGTTATTTTTAGAAAATATTGTTTTGATTTTTTACTTATTATGTATTATTATTTATTCAGATATTAGAAGTAATAAATAAATGATCATATGTGTTGGTTACATGTTAACATTATACATTAGTCAAATACTAATATATGTTTATTAAACATAAAGGTCAATATAAATTTTACAGATAGGTCTGGACCATTTTTGCTTAAAAATGATTTAAATGCCATTGCATTAGGAAAGAACCTCTCATTAGAGTATTATGTTTTAAATGGATAATATTGTAACCAATTTTAGGTTTTTGAATGTCTGATAGTATATGTCCAATTCTCAATGTTTAACAACTATAGTTCCATCTCTGATTCTAGATCATGAGTCCTGCCCCAGGAGTGTCCATGATGGAAGAGTCAGCTGCCACTGTCAATGTCAGTCTTCTCGACAAGTTTAGGAAGGAAGCCAGCTTCGATTGGGAAAAGATGAGATTAAATATAGAAGATCCGGAACTACTTGCTGTAAAAGTGAGTTTTCTGACAATTATTCCTCAATAGTTCTATCATTATCGGTTTTGGGAATCTTATATCTAATTGGAAAGGATGTTTTCAAAAGATCCACACTCCCTTTGAGAACATTTGATCGGCTGCAGATAAAAAATCGAACAGGTTTGTGTTTTTAGGTCTGTGTACCTACTTTTCCATCCTCTCCAATCATTCCTCTCTATTCATTAAAGGAAAGGTGACAAGAAAAAAAGATTAGTCTGTACTTCAATACACAGAACAAAATTATTTGGTTGCGATCATCTCATACAAATTTATGGAAAAAATTATCTCTTGTGGGGGTAGGCAATAATAGCCAGTCTTACATTTGTATATAACTCAACCAGTTTGATGGTTACAGCAACCATTTTTGTCAAATAAAGTATGATCATTTTGTAATTTTTAAACTTTCATAATGCAATTCATTAGCCTTTGTTTGATTTAGAAATTTAAATGAAAAACTAACTTTGTAGCATAGTACTAACCACCATGACAATTAATACCGAAATGGATCTTTTGCCTCATCAACACAGCACCATTACCTTACTTGATCATTCTGCATCAAATCCTCTGTGATCTCCAGATCCCAAATTTCCGATGGAACATGATCGGATCACTGGTCTTTCTCCAGATCTTCTCCTCCCCTAATAACCACAAGTGCTGGATTGCTTCTGGCATGTGGTCTGTCCTGGTTGATTTCATTTTGTTTTTGTTTTTTTTGTTTTTTTACCCAAATATCCTTATATAAGCTAATTTAAAATATACAAGGGCTATCCAGAAAGTTTATTACGTTTCACTCTTTAACCACTAGGGGCGGGACTATCATGGCTATTTTGATGTCAGGGCGCTTCTCCATTCGTTATTTTGTATTTAATATAAATTGGTGCACTTGAAATGGGTTGAAAGTCCAGTAAAATAATTAATTATTATAAGAGAGAGGTCTTAAGTTTTTTTTTATTTTAGTATTGTGGTGTTCACTTTCTAAAAACAATCCAACATGGCTGACTATGAAAATTCATAGTGAAAGTGCTCTCAAGAAACAGTGAAATAGTGATAGTTTTAGGTTTGAAATAACCAATAAATTGTAATCAGCACCTTACCTGGAGAACTGTTAGTCTATATACAGAAACAATCGAAGACTTGCAACTCGAGATATTTCAAATAAGTCCAAGATCCAAGATCTTTATTGGTCTTTAAACACATTCAATAGTGCAATAGACTTCGTCAAGTTACTAAAATATTCTAAACTAAAACTAAAACAAACAACTCAGATTCTACCTACTCAATCCAGCCTACCAGCAAATATATAGATCTATATAATTAATAACAACAATAACCAAACAACCAACAGATCTATATAAATTAACAATAATAAATAACTATTAACACATTTAACATGGATAAAATTTTAAAACTCAAAATAAAAGTCACATCTTGAAAGCATGCAATTAGCTGACCAACCTCATGAGGCTACCACATTTATTGTAACAATCCACACTGTGACAACTGAGCTCCAAAAAGATATAACAGATCTTACTCTGAACTAAGTCCTTCTGAGAAACTATGAAACTGACAACAAGTTTTCTCTGTGTGAATGTGTTAAGGAATTCACACATTTAATTATTACAACAGTGATGTAGTAATGATGTATCTTTGATATCACTAAGTAAGTGTAATCTACCTGGCAATAAGTCACCATATCAGTACACTGCTGCCAGGTGATGTGTGAGCTAGGCCACTGACCTTGATAACTCGTGTCAGCATTGCTGAATACAATAACTCCTACTTGACTACACTGTAATTTAACGTTTTATACAAACTATGAATATATTCGACATGTATCATAATCATCAATTTCAATCACAAGTCCTTAATTTTATTGACTGTTTTTCTTTCTTTTTTGCCTCCAGAAAGCAAAGCACTAGCAAAAGCTTGACTACCACACTTCAAATTGACAAAGTGTGGTCATTATTGACAAAGTGTACCAGAGGCCACTTATCCAATTTCCAATTGTTTGTGTGTTCGTGTATTTTGTCTATTTGTATTTTTTTTCTATATCCAATTTTGGTGTATTCCTTTTATTGAGAAAAAGATGATGATTCTTCCATTCTGTTAAAGGTATTCACAATCATTCTGTTTTTCATATTCTATTCACTCTCATGTTACCATCTTAAATACACTTAGAAAATGTGCCATTCAAAATGACCGCACGGATAGGATGGCAGAAGAAATATGGCTGCCACCATAGGCGTAGTACTTTGAGAAGAAAACAATTTTTAAAGGGTCAGATTGGCATACAAGAGAACAAGGTGGTCAGTGATATTAAAGAAGAGGGAAGTTATCATATGAATAAATTATAAAATAAGCTGATTAGGTTAAAAGAAACTCAAAAACACTTGATTATTCATTTATCTAGCTATTATTAACTTTGACATCAATCCATATAAAATGACCTAGAAAAATATTCTCATGTTGCTTGACCAACTTTATTTCTTTTTAATTTGTATATGTAATTTCCATATAAAAACAAACATAAAATTGGTAACATTAGTTAGTTTGCTTTATTAGTAGTTAACAACAGGTTAAACAATTTTTGTATCCTATTTCAATTCTGAGAGACGGTAATTTTTGTTCACCCACACAGAGAAATTGTAGTCTTTACAGTCAATAGCAATAAACTAAATGTCTCGAAAGAGTGCAATGCTACAATAATGAAACTTAAACCATCTTCTTCAACAAAATTTATTCAAGTATTTAGGTTCTTACAACTAAGTAGAAGTATATTACAGCATGTGTCGCGTAACAGGCTTCACTGATGTTCATGCAAAATTTCAAGTCAATTTCAGCTCATTTCATCAGGCTACATGTGTACATGACCTTGACATAGTGCATGCTGTCACAAGTTAAAATGTCATTTGGTTGTACTCAATTTGTTTACAAATGTATTTATTCTGTGATTTTTTTTGTTGCCATCATGTTTACTTATAAAACAAATGTAATATGTTCGCTAATGCTACGTGAACATATTACATTGTTGTAATATGTTCGCTCAGTATTCTCAATGAACAAATACTTTCTCAAGTTGTACAGTATTTCCTCATTTGATGCATCACTATTTCTTATCAATAAGCTAACATAGGTTCACTTATCAAACACTTACAGCTGTTACAATGAAGTCAGAAAATTCCCATCTTTTAACTGAAATATCAATGACAATTTATTGTAAATTGTGAAATTATTACAGTGTCAACATATAATTTAAACAGTACATGTTCATTACCAGTATGAGAAACACAACATTTTATTACTTGACAAGTAATACAAATTATTATTGGTTCAAGCGGACTGTGTGATACATTGAACTAAAACAGAAATTTGTTAATTTTGTGGGATCAAATAAAATACTAATAAATTAAAATTCATAAAGTGTTCAAATTTTGCTGTGTTAGAAAAATGTCTGCTATGCCACAATAAGCACAGTCAGTTTAATAACTGGTTGAGCCTATTTTTTGTGTGTCACTATTTTTTATCGATATTCTGATTTTAAAAATTCCGATTAACAACAGTCTGTTTGTTGTACGAGTGACGAATTAATTTGGGAGTATAGTTTTCTTCTTTACATAGAGTGAAGGGAAGCACATATTCTGTTGAGTATTAATTTTTAATGCATGATAATGATCCTACATCAGTGCTTCAAGTTTCGAAGTTTTAAGTCTTAAACAATATTAATTCCTTCAATATGGTTAGATATAAGAGAGGACCTATTAGTCTTAGCCTTGCCAATTGAATATGTTTTTCTTTGTATACAATAAAGACATTTTTCATTTCATTTCATTGTACACAGACTTACAAATTCATGGTGCCATCAATATGTAAAACATTCTTCTAAGTCTAATTTAAACCATAACATTGAAACTATAAGTTCTACATATAAAAAGCTACCCTAGTGAAACTATATAATTATAAAAAATCTCTTAGAACTTTCTTAAATTTCTTTCACTTTATAAGATTTGTACAATAGCTTAATTTTTAGTTCTACTGTATATTATTTTGGCCAGACATTACAAAAGTGAAAAATGTCAAGACAAAATTGATTTAAATAAAATGTTACTAAAAAGTTGACAGTAATACCTAACAGTTCATTGATGTATTTTACACAGAATATCCAAATCTATTGTATATGGAAACTAGTCTGGCTTGACAATCTGGTATCCGTGGTCGAATTATGAAAGTACTCTTTTAAATATACTGAATGCCTTTCATCATTGGCATTTGTTGACATCATGGATAAAAAAATACCGAACGATACATCAATGTTATAGAAAAAAAATTTTAATTGTTGTTGCTTAATGTGTTTCAATAATTCGCTAGGGAGATTGTACTCTTTTACATTTAGATTAAGTGGGTCTACAAATGCTTAAAAATGAGCAAGTTCTTCTCCAAAATCTGAGGTAAGATCAAGGGGATAATATTTTATCAAAACAGAAGCCCTGTCCCAAGTTTATTCATTTGTCAAAAGTAAACAGTTTCTATGTGACTTCATTGTGCTAGGAATACATTTTTGATCTGTTCTCTGACTCACCAGACAGCATGTCCTTTGTATCGTCGAGTCTGGCAATGTTTAATTGACACAGCAATTTTATTCCACTCAACATTTTTATAAAATTGAAGTTAACCCTCCAAGTGATGACTAAACCACTTCAAAGTGCTAGGCCATTTTCGAGCATATGACATTTCTTTTTTTAAACAACTTTTTATATACAAATAAATGTTCAAATTGCATGTATTACATATGGTTTTTTTCACAAACATATGTTCTATAAGATCAAGTAAAAATAAAAATGCTTATCTTTTATCATAAAAAAATCTGGTACTGCTAACCGGTTGTGTAGTTTTTTATATTTTTATTTTTCAAAATCCTTGACGTATAGTTTTTTACAAAATGTAGTAGTCCTAATTCTAAAAATATGCAAAATGTTCCAAATGTAATGCTGAATAAGAAAAATATCACTTCTTAACCTTTTGCACAACATATCACAATACTAATTGGTAAAAAACAAAACAATGTTTTTTCGCAAAAATTTTACTAAAATGTTTACCACATCAACAAGTGGCAGTAAGTAGTTGAATAGTGATTATTGCCTCAAAATAAACACATATTTAGTTACTGATATGAGTAAAAGTAAGAAAAATGACAGATAAAGTATTAAAAATACAGAAAAATGGCTTATATACATATTTACATTAGACTAAAAAAAATTAGTCTGAGTCACTCTCTGGTGGGGGTGCTGCTTGCATCGCTATCATTTCCACTCAAAACAGCGCCTAATGGCACTTGAATTACTAAGTTCACTCATAGCACAAATAATTACTCAATAAACAATAATATAAGTCACTTACAAATCAAAATAACAAAGCAAAACAACAACGTCACAGAGCGTCGGCCGCGAGACGACGTAACAGACAAACACGCATCGGAATCAGCTGACTATTCTTCTTACTCTTCCTCGTAAACTTCTGAATTACATAGTTCTAATTACGTTACTAGATAGGGAATTTATTCCTACATGTAGCCTTATAAACCACGTCGTTATTGAGCGAACCGTTCGTCTGTAACATGAAAAAAACGAACATATCGCACAGTGCGATAGTAGCACTTTGAAGTGGTACGAACATATCGCACAGTGCGATAGTAGCACTTTGAGGGTTAAATAAGTTTTTATGGGATAAAGTTTTGTAATTTGATAGCTTAGTTGATTTCCCATAAACCCTAGAAATAGTTATCTTTATATCATTTAGCTTATTACAGTGTAAATACAAACTAATATGTTACTTTTATTGGAAATTGAAATTTTTTATTTGCGAGTTAAAACTCCTTCACACAACCTAAAATATTGACCAAACTTCAGCAGCTAAAGTTGTCAAAAAATACGGTACAGAAAGTTGATCTCTCTGACTACAAGTTGCACTGTTTTTAAACTCACCTGTTCAAAAAACAAATAAAAAAATATCAGCTGACTAACTTTTTCATTTCACATTTAGTAACTGATATAACAGTTTTGACTTTATTGACTATTTGAAATACAAAATCTCTGTTATTTAGCTTTTGAGTGATACCATTAGTGTCCTTGATTTATCACCTTTATTCATGCAAAGTTTCGAAACGTTATCTTTATTCTAAGTAGGCTATTTCATGAGTTATGTGAAACAGGTGCATTGGCATTTTGCACCTTTCTGAGCATATTTTTGTGTTTCCTGTCTATGACAAGATGGTGGGACATGACTTCAGCTACAATAACGCTAGTTATATAGACATAGTCCATCTATTGTAATAATGCATACCTACTAACTAGTTTTTACTTTCTCTTAACTTGAAACAAGAGATACTGGTTTTGCAATGTTGGGTTTTACAAGCCTGTTGTAGATAAAATATTTCACCTTTTGCTATTAGCATTCCTACTGATAAGAATCCAGTATCAGTGTTTGTGTTGTGTATAAGCATTATTAGCATCCAGAGTACATACTTTGTTTAATTCTACAGTTGCATTGACTGAGTGTGAAAAAGTGACTTTATTGATGATGCATGGATATATATATATATATATATATATATATATATATATATATATATATATATATATATATATATATTATAGAACCAAGGTATGTTAAATACATATAAATATTATTTATATGTATTTAACATACCATGGTTCTCTAAATTTAATATTTTGTAGATTAATATGTTCTATGAAGCACACAATTCAAATTAAGTATTTTCTTTCTTTTACCTTCCATGTTTGTTTAATTATATACAACAAAGGCTATGCAATAGCCACAAAGCAAAGTATGAAATCGAGAACTGATTGCAATTCTCTTGATTGCAAATTTCAAGTCTGTATGAACAAGTCATACAGAAAAGAAATTTTACAGGCAACAGACAAATTGTACCAGCCTACTAAGTGATTGGCTTCAATGATGCACAGCCAAATCCTATGGTTGGACATGTACCATCATAGAACTCATTCTTGTCTATGTAAAAATGAAGTGTCATGCAAATATTATAGTGTACAAACGTAATCTTTCTTCAAATACAAGTATCTTGCTACATGTAGTAATACATTCACTTTTTGTTCATTTAGTTGCGTTTCATATGTGTTCAAATAATAAGAATTTACACACCAAGTGATGATGTGTTGGGGCTTGGAGTAGTTAGGCTACATGTGCTACTCTGTCACATATTAAAATGTCTTATGATTGTACTCAGTTTGTTAAAAATTTATTATTGTATCATTTTTTGGTTGCCATCATGGTTATCTATAAAACCAATGTAAAAATATTCACTAACCCTCACTCAAGTCCCATGTGACATACACCCTCATCGAACTTAGTGTTGCAAAATTTCAAGTCTATATGTCAGTTTGTTCTCAAGAACAAGATGGGAGAACAGACAGAAATTAAACTTTTACAGTCCCTCGAGTGATGGACTTCGCTAACGCTCAACAAAATATTTGTAATATCTCTTGTGGTACCAACCTCCACCTCCATCTCCACCAATCTCTCTTTTGATACAATTATTCCATTTTCTCATTCAAATATTATTTAACAGCTTAAATAAAAACACACTTATTAATTAGCTGGGCGTTTTAATGATAAATGAACATTAAAAAATTATAGAGGTTCTGTTATCTTAAGATGACAATAAAGATCATTGACAAGTGTACTTTAAATTATCTGTGGAGGGTTTATCCACTGTGTAGATCGTTCATAGTGGATGCGTTAAACAAATCTACATTGTTCTCTGGCTATTGTAGATTTATATAAGGGATCAGAAATAATAGCCCAAGAAAACTGTTGAGTAATATAAATAGCCATTATTGGCTATTTTGCTTGTATTATCGCAAATCTTCTAAATTGTCAGCAATATTGCTTATCTGATACTACTACTGAACCATCAATTTTGCAGTTGATTTAAAGTTTACTGTATTTATTGATACTTAAAACTATAACACTTAATAAAACGTACAGTTTCAATGCTCAGTTTCCTTGGACAACTAAAGAAAGACTATTCTGGAAACCAAGTTTATTGACTGTACTATTATGGATTTTAGAAACTCAAGTAAATCATCATGGCAAGAGTGATTATGTCTAATATAATATGAAATCAGGCATGGTTTGTGTATTTTATTCCATCGGTCCCTTGCCCCTCTCCCAAAGTACGAGTTGAGAGGGAACGTGACATACTGTTGTGTGTCGAAGTGAGAAAGAGAATAATAATACTGAGAATTGTCGCCTGTCGCACCACATTCGTGTTACTTGTTCATCTGACTTCTACTTGTAATGGAACATAATCGATCTTCTGATAAAGCCCGAGTTTCTTATGGGAAAATCTATTGAATATAAATTATAAACCATTATTGTTAACAGATAACCATGTTCTTTATAATTCATTAGCATTGAGACACTAAAATCTAAGTTTCTATAGAGTTTATATAGTGAAACATTCTTAGATTTAAGGCACAATTGTAACACAGTTCTAAACTTTTTTACCCATGTTTGAAATAAAAGAATTTCTTATTTCTCTTACCAATCCATTCAAGACTAGTGTTCTAATGTTAAGGTGAGCACCTCAGTGGCGTAACTAAAGGAGGAGGGAATAAGGAGCTGCATAAAACATCCCCACCCTCCTAAGAGCTCTAAAAATATATAAAAAAACTTTATAACAGTAATCCAGCCTTGTTTTAAAACCAGCAGTTTAATGTTTTACTTTGAATTAGGCATATATAATTTATTCATGGATGTATGCTATCTCTCCCCTTCTTCTTGGATGTGTGCTATTCAACCAGATATATATCTCCCCTAAAGCCAAATACTGGTTACCTCACTCAGGGCCTGACTTAAAAAATACAGGCCCCTAGGTTCCACCTGTGGTGTGGGCCCTAGGCTCATGTTATGGGGGTATGGAGTATTCCACAATGAAAGGGGAGTCCAAGGACCCCCTTCCGGAAAAATATAAAAAATTAGGTGCAAAATGGTGATTTTAAGAGAATTTGCTAGATAATCTATTCTCTGGCCTGAAAATATTAATGCTTCATCAGTTATAACATAATGTTTGTATTCATATGGATGAAAAATTTTAAGACATTAGACAACTTTACTATTATTAATTTATAACGGACTAATTTAGGTAAAGATAAGCCACAAAAGTAAACTTTAACACTTTAATATACTTTGGTAAGTCAACAAGAAAAGTATAAGTCAATATTAAGTACTTATGAATAAATCTTTAGCCTTAAATTAAATGTACTGCAGATCATGTTCATTTAAGTTACTTTTGCTGATTGGGTTCCGTCAAAGCTTCTCCGCAATGAAGCCGTTAATGATGTCCTCATTCATGGTTAACTTTTCTCAGAATGTCGGTTCTATACTAAGCAAAACTAAAACGTTTTGCTTGTCTCCTGACGTACAGGTCCAGAGTCTGTTCTTGATTAGCTTCAGCATTAGAGAATAATCTTTCTGCAGAGCAATTAGTCACCATCAAGAAAAAGTGCATTCTTAACGCCACTTCTACCTAAGGAAAGCAATCTTTTACGTTGTTTTACAACATAAGTTGGTACATGCAACTTTCTTTACTAATGTGCTTTTCACTTTTCTCGTATTCATTTTGAAAATGGTTGGAACAATTCTTGATTTGTGAAACATCGTTGTCCAATTCTTCGTCTAGATCTTCGTTGTAACTGTATACTAAATTTTTGCTTACTGCTAATACCTTATCATTAGAGAGCATGTCCAATTTGTTAAGGTACCCAAACCTCAATTGATAAGTTCGTATGCTTGAAGCCTCTTTGTCAATTCACCTTCAAGTTCATCTATGAGTGTAATGAAGCTTTTGGTCTGGAATTTATCAGATGATTTTTAGTGAACTTCCTGAGCTTGTACTCAGTCAATAAGAGCTAAACGTACATTTGTGTTTCAACTACATTTTGATACAACTTCAATTTCGTATTCTAGATAGTCAGTTCATTTGATATCTTTATGCTCATACTCTGTGAAACTTTGCCATTTACCTTGAATCGGGCTATTTAAAGATTTCAACAAAATGTTCACGTTGATTCTTATGTAAAGATTCACTAGTTTTGTTTATGTGACCCAAAAAAGGCATATATCCCTGTCTCTAACTTGTTTTTTTATTTTTTGAACCAAACCCAGAGCAGTTACTCTTAATAATCCCTGAATCCTTCATGCCTTCTGAAATGTTCACTAATACCTGCTTCTTAATATCCTCACAAAAGAGTTTTGGTAGCATCAGCTTGATATGACCATTGTGTTGTTATTGTCCTGTTTGGTACAAAAACGTTTTTCTCAGTTCCTGCCCTTTTCAAGCACTCGGTTAGTCTGGTATCTGTTGGTTGAGGCAGCAAAATATAGAAAAACCTCTTCCAAAAAATCAAAATAGCTTACAGCATTAAGACTATAACCGGCAGCAGCTTGTGGTACCAAATTTCATGAATGTCCAGCACAAGATATCCATGCTGCTAAACTATTTTCTTCTAAAACGAGCCCAAGTACCAACATGAACTCTTGCTTGCACTCACACAGGTGCGGCACCCGCTACCCGCTGCTCACATTGGTGAGAGATACTTCAAACACATACCAACCCGCTGCTCTGCTCCAAATGTGACAATACACTAGCCCTATACATTCACAATCATAGTCTTATATCAAGTATGTACATACAACGTACTATCTACGTTTATAAAATATAATCAGTGACATTATTGTATAATTGTAATTGTGGTGCGAGCCCCTAGGCGCACGCTTATGTCGCCTCTGCTAAAATCTGGCCATTACTTCACTGGTGTAACTTGAGTTATAGATACAGATCTTAAATACTTACATTTTGTCAGTATGTTTAAATTTATAGTAGTTTCAAAATTCTCCCGTTGGACTTAAGACAATATCCAATAGCTTAATGTTTATTCTAAACGGGAAATATTAATTTCCCCCTCCCATACATTAATTACTTACTGTATACCATATATTAATTCCATCTCATTAAATTTGCTTGGGTCAAAAATGTGCACTACAATAGGTTTTGGCAAGATTCAATGAATGTGCTTGGAACAACATTGTGTGTACTTTATATACATTTTATATAAGTTGTTGTGTGTTTTAGTGTCGAGTGTGGAGGATGTTAGAGCAAAACCAGCTGTTTGAGCGTCGGCCGGCAATGTTGTCAGACGACGAGAAGCGACTGACGGCCAAACAACTGATAGAGTTGCACCACTCTGGTGTGTTCGATAACATCCACACACAGTGCTACAAGAAACGGGTTGGTGCTAAAACTGAACTTGACTTTGTTCTTTTAACTGTGTTTTATGTTGTTTTTTATCATTAAGAGTATCTCAGTAAAGGCCAGTTTTCATGGAAAAAATTATGTGGTGGCAGTAGATTGTGATGATCAATTGTCACCTATCATCCTTTCGATCCCAATGTCCGAATGTGTGTGTGTGTACGTGTGTGTGTGTGTGTGTGTGTGTGTGTGTGTGTTGGGATTTTACCCATATCTAAAATCCCAATATCCTTATACAGGGACATTTACTAAATGTTTTTTATAAAAAAATTCAGTTGAAACGTACACCTGCACTATACCAAAATGATCTCAAATAATCAATATTTCCAGTATAGTTGTGAACTAAACTTTATACAGTATTTTACATATGCTATGAACGTTCAATCGGTTGTGTTGCAACTTGCTATGATTCAATATGTAAATCACAACTAACTACACAGTTTATTGTGGGATGAGACTCTATTGTAGTTTTAGTTTTTTTTTTCCTTTCCTGAGGGAAAAGGACATATTGTCCCCGTGCTTAGTCCTAAAAGGACCTTTGCGCCTCCCTTACTTTAATTTTGTGTCCTCAAATTCTGAGGCTTTTGCAAAAACCAATCAGATTTGAGGGCTCCTGTTCTCTGATATCCTTGGGGCTGAGGAGATATACTCCCAGGTATCTTTTCCGAGTTTCTACGATGGCAGGACAATCTAGCCAAATGTGCTCTGCTGACTCCTCCTCTCCACAGAGTCTACACTCGTTAGTCTGGCTAAGGCGTACCTTCATAAGATGCTTCCGTAGAGGGCCATGTTCTGTCAACATTCCTAATATTAGCCTTAAATGTATGAAATCCTACTGTCCCAGAAACCATTCATCGTCAATACCAAAATTTAAAAAAGAAAGGTAATAATTTTACACGTACAAACTCGTATTTTAATTATTTTTTTTAATCAATCAATTCATGATGATATTGGATTGTTACAGACCAGGTACATAATGACAGTCAACGAAGCAACCAACATGTACAGTCCGAGTCTTTCCGTGAAGCACGCCCTGGGAGTGACGTTGTTCGCCAATGCTATCTTGAGTTTGGGAACTGATAGACACAAGAAATTCTTCAATGATGTTTGGGAAGGAAAGGTAAAGATAGAATCACATAAAGCAAATATTCCTTAAGCATCTGATTAGGGAACTATTATGGTCTTGAAGTAGTTAGTGGATAGGTTATGTAACCAAACTTTATATGCGCAGATATTGAGCTGCCTAGCACTAACGGAGCTGGCCCATGGGAGTGACACCAAGCGTCTGCGCACCACTGCCAATTACGATAGTGCAACGCAAGAGTTCATCATCCATACGCCAGACTATCAGGCTGCCAAGTATTGGGTTGGCAATTTGGGTAAGCTTTGTCATGTGTTTTCAGCTTGAAGTTTTGATCGTATTTATCCAAGTATGAAAGTAAAGCCATTTGCTGAGCTACTAGTGATAAGTCATTAAATTAAGCACCAGATAAAAAAATTAAGAGAAAATAGTCTAATATTGAAAAATGTGTTGGTTATGAATAAAATGTAGTAAATGATTTAAACGGGTTGAACAATTTAAAAATACAATAAATTATTCTCAATTCAGTAAATTTTGAACTAGTGTAATTACTGAACTTTATTAATATCAAACCAAACTTAGGAATAAATGTTTTTAACAATTAGATACAAAACTGCTTTACCACTAGAGTGCATTACCATCGGTATAGGGCTCTAATCCTGTTTTAACTTCCGATGACTGTGAATCATGATGGTAAAATCTTTTCTATTCAGCCCATACAGAAGATAAAATTAATTATTTACTTATGGAAATTAATTATTTTGCTATGAGGTTTTATTTTTAAATTTGGAATATTAATATTTTTGGATTCTGTAAATAGTGACTTGCTGTCACATATTTTATTTAATATATTATCTTTGTCAGTACCAAAAAATGTTTTTGATTGTATAAGTTTTGCACTTCTCACAGCCAAACCTGCAGTTGTATGATGATAATTTGTTTATACGGCTCGCTGTTTGTTTGCTGCTTCCTCTAAATTGGATGCTAATTGAAGTCAATAAGTGTTAATTTTACTTTTGTGGTCGTGAATAAAATGGTAAAGTAGTTATGGCATTCACTTTATAACTAGTGTGCTTTTTGTGAATTTGTTGCAAAATTTTCAAGGAAATTCTTAAAACTGATTTTTTTTTTAAATGTATTTGTACTTCAATGTAAGATTATTTTGTACATCTTACACCATTTAATACGTAAACTTACTTAATTCGCTTTAACCAGCTTAGGAAAAATCTGGCAGAAAAACGATAAATATTTTCAAAAACATTTTTTTTTAATATATATTATAACAAACCATATAGATCAATTTTAAATACAATTTATCCTACAAATTCCTACTAACTATATATATATATATATATATATATATATATATATATATATATATACAGGGTGTACATAAAGTCCTGCACGGGTATAATATTTTCTGAACGATAACAGATAAATAAACAAGATTTGGTACATCAATACTACACCTAAAAATCTACTTTTTGAAGGAACTATCAGTTTTCTGTAATATTATGGGGACGTCCCGCAAGGAGTCAGAAGGAAATCTTAAATAGGAGCATAGGTCAATATGGACATCATTTTAAAGGGCTTATCTAGCAGAGTTTAATGCCGCAAACCGCACTCAAAAAGATTGATCCAGTACAAAATGGCTGCTGCTGTTCAAAGAGCTGATCAGGCTGATCAGGTTTTCCCTGTTATCAATATATTAGGACCAAATTTGTAACCCTTGAGGATAACTAATGTCATAATTCACTTCTGTACAACTGACAAGCATAATGTAGTAGTTAGCTGCAGTATTCGTTTGGTTGCATTTTTGCTTTACTGGGGTTATGGCTACTAATAAAATGTAACCAAGTAAAATCTTTGAACAGCCGCCATTTTGTACTGGATCAATCTTTTTGAGTGCGGTTTGCGGCATTAAACTCTGCTAGATAAGCCCTTTAAAATGATGTCCATATTGACCTATGCTCCTATTTAAGATTTCCTTCTGACTCCTTGCGGGACGTCCCCATGATATTATAGAAAACTGATAGTTCCTTCAAAAAGTAGATTTTTAGGTGTAGTATTGATATACCAAATCTTGTTTATTTATCTGTTATCGTTCAGAAAATATTATACCCGTGCAGGACTTTATGTACACCCTGTATATATACAACCCATGTTCAAAAAGTATCGCGAATTTTGTGTATTTCCAAAAATTATTTATTTATTCGTGAATATCTATTTTGTCCCCTTCAAAGTAATCCCCCTGGGATATTATACACTTGTGCCAACGTTTTTTCCAATCTTTGAAGCACTTCAAAAAATTATTTTTTTGGATCTTGTTCAGCTCCTCCTTCGATGCCGTCTCTATCTCGTCAATCGTGGCGTAGCGCCGTCCTTTCATGGGCCTCTTCAGTTTCGGGAACAAGAAAAAGTCACAGGGGCCAGATCTGGGGAATACGGTGACTGCGGTATCATTAGTGTGTTGTTTTTGGCCAAGAAGTTGCGTACAAGTAGCGAGATGTGAGCAGGGGCGTTATTGTGGTGCAAAAGCCAATTTTTGTTTTTCCACAAATTCGGGCGTTTCTGGCAGATTGCTTCGCGCAAATTCCGCATAACTTGCAGGTAATATTCCTTATTCACCGTTATACCTTGTGGCAAGAACTCATGATGCACCACGCCCCTGCAATCGAAGAAAACTGTAAGCAAAATTTTCACATTTGACCGAACTTGGCGTGCTTTTTTCGGTCTTGGTTCGTGCGGCAGCTTCCATTGAGATGATTGAGCTTTGGTTTCCACGTCATAACCATAAACCCACGATTCGTCACCATTTATGACCCTCTGGGGCAGATTCGGGTCGTCACGGACAGATTCCAACATCTCATTAGCAATGTTCATGCGATGCTGTTTTTGATTGAAATTGAGCAATTTTGGTGCGAATTTTGCGGTGACCCGTCTCATGCCCAAATTATCGATTAAAATCAAATGGCACGAGCCAATCGATATGCCTAGGTCCTCGGCAATTTCTCTAACGGTGATTCGACGATTGGCCAATACCATTTTCTTCACTTCATCAATTTTTTCGTCTGTTGTTGAAGTGCTCGGGCGTCCGGCACGCTCTTCGTCGTTCACATCTTCTCGGCCTTTTGAAAACATTTTGTACCACCGATAAAAGTTGCTTTTGTCCAAAGTAACTTCTCCGTATGCCACAGTCAACATTTGGAATGCATCCGCGCACTTAATTTAGTTTTTCACTCAAAATTTGATACAGGTTCTTTGTTCCATTTTTTTGAATAGGTAAAAATCAAAGACAAACCAAAACACGTGCAAGCAAAGCAGCTGTCAACAATTAACTGAACATTCAAAATGGCCGAAATTGTCAACATAAGTGAGAGACATATGTACTAACATAACGCCACAAAAAAATCGAAATTCGAATATACGTAACCCGCGAAAATTCAAAATTCGCGATACTTTTTGAACACACCTCGTATATAGATACATTTTAGTGTTTTAGCAGCGAAATAAAGTAAAACTTTTTCAAAATGATCAGTGAATAGAGAAACCATTCAAATGACATATGACTTCACCTATCTTTAACTACATCTGAAAATCTTTAAATAGATTTTTGTATCCGAAAGGAGGGAGGTGTGGTATGAATTATGTCACACGTTAGTGTGTTGTGTTTGAGCAGGTAAACAGTGCACACACGCCATGGTATTTGCGCAGCTATGGGCTGGCAACACGTGTCATGGTTTGCACGCGTTTATTGTGCCAGTGAGAGATCCAACCACTCTGCTACCATATCCTGGCCTTACCATTGGGGACATCGGGGAGAAGGCAGGGCTCCATGGGATTGATAACGGGTGTGTATTATTTTATTTTGTTAATAACATTTAACTCTTTTTGGAACAAATCAAAACATTGCATTCTACACAATTTTAACCCCCATATTTTAACATGCTCAAAAAACTGCAAGCTGTAAACCATTTGTAATAAGGGTTTTGTAAAAAATTATTAAATTTACAATTTTATATACAATTTTATTGTTTATGGTACAAAAACATTCAGTATACAATCTTTCCTCTTATGTAAATTTTAAGGAATATTACTACAATCATTTATTCAAAAAATTAATTTTGTCAATAAAAATAATAAAATTAGAAATATGGTACTGTTATGTGTATGTTAATTTGTAGACAGCGTATTTAAATTGCAATTAATATCCTATATTACTACCAATCCCCATGCAAATTAATTTTCAAATAAGTTAAATACATCCATTTTAATAAAAAACATTCTAAAAAAAACATCCTTGCATCTAGTATAAGGGCTAACAACAGCGATGACAACAGATTTCCATTGCTAACTTGAAGAAGTCAAAGACATTTAAGATTTTATAAAAATATTTTGTTTCATTAGCTTGTATACTTTAAGTAAATCTTATAAAATGTTTAGTTTTTAATTTTGGCTGAATGTAAAGAAATAAAAATTACAGCTGCATTAAACTGCTGTTTAGTCCTAAACGGGTTATATACCTAAACTGTTACACAGTTCTTCACAATTTTTCAAAGATATAATAAAAACATCATTTAACGCCAAAAAAAAAACAAAAATAACATCAGCAAAAGAAAATGAGTTTGCACAAATTAAGTTGTACTTTCCAATAGCTGAATTGTTGATTCTAGGAACAGACTTGTACTATTGGTTCTCGGTTCTGTCGGTTCTTAGCAGAATCGACTTCTCCTATACCTTAGGTAATTTTTTATTTTATTATGTTAAATTGATTACTTCCAAGTTCATTATTACACATATTTTATTCATTATTGTGTTTAATATTATTTCTGTACTAAATGTTAATGTTTATTTTGAATTACTTTCAAACTGTTTGTTAACTTTCAAGTTTAGACAGATTAGTTATCTAGCTATGATGAATCCTAAAGAACAAACATAATACCTTTTATGAACATGACAAACCTAAGCAATTTATCATGCCTTAGAATTGGATTGGTGGAGAATTACTCAGCATCTCAAAAGATTTGTAATGTATTTAGAGACTATTTAGTTGCTATTTCAAATTAAAGATTTACCTATCACTTTTATCTACAAGTCTTGTTCGAATTCCTCAGGACCATTCTTTTTTAATAGATTTCTGTTTCATATTGGTCATGTACTTTTTAAAATTTTTTTAATAGCAAAAGTTCTTGGAATTTTCAGTTGCTAATTTTATTTCTGGTTTCAGGTTTATTATATTCAACATGTATAGGATACCCAGAGAGAACCTGCTGAATCGTATCGGAGACGTAACACCAGACGGAGAGTACGAAACTTCATTTACAGATCCTCAACGGATATTGGGTAAGTACCACTTTGTAATAACCTTCCTTATTCAATGTATAACAATAAAAATAATTTTGTAATCGCTGTTAATCTAATAATTCAAACAATTCTTGTACAAGAATTTAATAATTAGGTAAATAATGGAATAGAGATTGTGGTTACCATTTGGAAATGACATGATTTCAGTTGAACCTAAATAATTCTAATCTCAAGGGACTAATTGGATATTCTCATCATCCAACAGTTTGAACTTAAAAAATGTTTTAGGGATGAAAGAAATTTTGCCATTTACTTTAATTTTGCAATATTAACATCAAAACTTCTTTTATTATTGATACTCAAAATAAATAAATTATAACATAAATCAACAAATTATGTATTCTACAGGTGAGTACACAATTAAAGAGGATCCTGTAACTCACCTACCATGAATTATGTCCCATTAACCCTTTGATAATCATTAAAAAATGCCACTTTCTCCTATTTTTTTTTTAAATTTAAATTCACAGTCCAAGTACACTGTTGTAGTTTTTTACCAGCAAAAATTAAGGGATGCATGATTTTTTTTATGATGGGCTTTAAATATTGAGTGAAATAAGGTACCAAAAATCAATCCTTTTTGTTAAGCTATAATATTTTATGTTATTGGTATATTACTTTCAAAATTTGTATGTGTTCAGTCTAAAAAAGATTTCGACACAGTTTAGCTTTCAGTTCAATTTTTTTCTAAAATGTAGGGATATTTATTAAAATTTAGTTGAAAGTTTTATTTTAATATTGTTTAATGCAGGTTTTATTACATTCTTTCTAATTCTGTATATGACAAAATATAACAGGTATAATAATGTAGTATTTTATATTACACATTTTATTTATTATTATAGGTGCTGCACTGGAGAATCTGTCAGCCGGCCGCGTAGCCATCATGCAGGAGAGCTCCAACTCACTGGCTTGCGCTGTCACAATCGCAGTGAGATACGCGGCGCAACGTACACAGTTCTGTGATTTATCAGGTCAAGAGCAGCCCTTACTATCCTACCAACTGCATGTAAGTAAGCACAGAATGTTTGTTGAATAAGTTTTTGTGTCCTTAAAATATCAAATCAAAGGGAAATAAATTAACACTTTTAACAGCAGGATTTCTTTAATTCTAACCAGACTTACTGCAGTACTTTTTGTTTGACCGAAAAAAAAACTAGGACTGAGGAACTGGTAATTTTTTACTGGTTCTTACTCAAGAAAGAATTTTTTTACACAAGAATGCAGAACAACGGTAACTCAACTTTGGAAACTGATACATAATTATTAATAATAATTAGTAATTAATTCCAATATAATGTGGTAAAGAAATGTGTAATATCAACTCTTGTATAAATTACAAGTAACATTTATCTCCTACAATTTTAATCAATAAAATAATCAGATATTGACAGTCAGTGATAGTGAGCAAATGGCATCATTATTACAAATTTGGTAAATCCCTAAGTAGTGTAATTATTTTGATTTAGTATTATTATTATTTTCGATTATTCCCTATTTAAAATAGCGCAGAAAATTGAATACCTTCATGATTTTTTAACCCTTTGGTTGTTTTTCGTTTTTCCCAATCTCTTTCCATGTGTTCACTATGTTCTTTCTTCCATTCTTCTGTCCATTTGGTTCCTCTTTGGTTTACTATAAGTGCTTTTTTTCCAATTTTTGTTGTTTTAATGTTAATACCAAATTTTCCCTTTAATACAGTGCTAGATTTCTAGGACTAGAGATGGCAGAACTGTAACCTCTTAGGAGTGTGGGAAACCTCCTAAAAGAAAGGGGTTCTGGGGGCCCTGTCCACCAGAAAATTTTGAATGACATGCATTTCTGAGGTGCAGGAAAAAGTTTCTTTTGCAAGCCAAAGGGCTAATTTTTGTCAGATAGTTTTTTTTTATTGTACGCTCTTGAATTGCAAATGTGTTAGTTCTAGGATTTGTGGATGGGCATAATACTTGGAAATAGACCGCCCTTTAGAAGACTTATGGGACACCCTGTTTAATATATATCCACCCAATTGAATGACTTTACGAGCGTAAGTGTTTGCAATATTAATGAACACTGTGACATTTATGTTGCAGCAATGGAGATTGTTCAAACATTTAGCAGCTGCCTACGTACTGAAGGTGTTTGTGAGGGACTTCTGTAACCAGTACCTGGACTGTGTGGTCCTCTCACACAGTGGATCAGAAGACATGAAGATGTTGGTCAGTTTGTGCAAATATATATATACCTATACGAGAGAATGAAATGTATTGATTGTATCTTCTATTATAATAGATAAAAACTTGAGTAATTTTCTATAGAATAGCAGTTTTTAGTTCATCAATAAAAAAAACCAAAAGATCAAATCACCCCTATTTCAGAAATTTATAGATAATTTTTATTAGGGGTGGAAAATTATAAATCTATCTAAGAGTGGTATTTGCAATGGCTTTAAATTATTGTAATTCAAAACAAACTTGCTTTGTAAATAAGCTTGACACATAAATTCTTGGTATTCGTATTTTTCGACACATTTGAACATCAAGACAAGACACATATTAATGCAAGTCTGGGATGTAGTACAGTGTTGCCACCTGTACTGGAAGAATAACTAGTGATGGATAATCAATGGAATTAAACAATCAAGTGATCGTTATTACTGTTCATCTTTACTTCTCATCTATCTTCCTGAATCCTTTACTTTCACGATTTAAATTAATACGTGTTTACACTGAACATGAGTAAAAATAATAATAAAGTAAAAACATGCACAATAATTGAACGCTGAAAAAAAACAGATGTAAACAAACCAGAACGAAGCAAGGCATTGTTGTGTCGCCTTATACTGAGAATCAGCTGATATAACAATGTGGCAACGCCACAAAGGTAAGGGAGGAAATGGGCTGCGGTAAGTGACCAGGCTTGCAGTGATATGTCTCGTACTATAGTATGAACCATAGTTGGTGAAAATTCATCGTAATGGAAGAAGAGATATGTAGTATTTTGTTGTTCTACAGTGTAGCAAGGAGAGTTTAGTCTAAATTCCACTGATTACTGTGATCGTAAACTAAAAAATTTCAGTAACACAATTATTTTAAATAATATGTTAAAATATAATCAAACCATTTACAGGTAAAAAAGAATGTTTTTACTAATAAAACCACTTTAACCCTTCCAGGGTCAACTTATTGTAGCCCTGGAATAAAATAGGGATGTAGGAATAAAATATTCATGACTTATTCTAAGGCAACGTACATTATAAATTTCATCTACATCAATTCAATACGTATGATCGAGTATGAAACAACCTAACAACGTCAGTTCAGTACGCCGAGTGGAGAGCGACTCAGTAAACAAACAGGCAACCGACAATGACCTTCATTCAGTTGCCGTTAAAAACCCTCATCCCCCTCCCCCAAGCTGCTCAAGCCACTCCGGTACCCCCCCCCCCCAACTATACTGCCGCCAAACCACTTATATTATGTTCCCGATTAGCTGGAATAGCTGACAACTGCAAACAATAAGGATATTCATGAACATGATTATGCGTATATACACGCACTTGACGCTTGGCCAAAATAAGTGTATGCGTAAATATACGCATATGACCCCCGGGAAATGTTAAGTTAGGCGTATATAACCGTCATTGACCCGGGAAGGGTTAAAGTTAAAGCTAGTAAAAATTTTAAGTATTTGATAATTGCTTTTAGATTATTTGTTTTGATTTTAGTAATTTAAAGGGTGGAAGCCCAAATGCTGCCATTTAAATCCAAATCAGAGTGACATATTTGGTTGTGTAATCTTTAAGTGAAGACTCCATTACACAGCCAACTCGTAGGCATGACCCACTGAACTGAGAGGACAACTACCTATAATTTCATCTGAGTTGTACAAGAGATGAGGAGTGGCCTGCTGAGGCCTAAGGGTTAAGCCCAGTATGTTTATAATTTTTATTAGGATCATAATAGGCTAAAACCTATTGTGTCATTGAGATGTTCTTTGATTTTTTTTTAAGTGTTTAAAAAATTAGAAAAAATTTTAAGAGTCAATGGATGGAGTGTTTAACAACCCCAGACACTTTGTTAAGAAACATTAACTGCTTATTCTCTTCCGTAGGAATTGTAAAATAGTCTTAGAATTTAAAATTCAATGGACCATCTTTAGCTAATTTTAGTCCAATCTTATCATATTGCAAAATCAGTATTTTCTCTATATTTCTGCAGTCCAACATGGTGTCCGGAGTACACGCTATCGTCTGCTGCAGCAAGCCTCTGCTCACTTGGGCAGCACGGGATGCCATCCAAGAGGCAAGGGAAGCTTGTGGTGGCAATGGTTATCTGAAAGGTTGGTAGCTTCTACCAAGGAGTATTGTTACATTCATTTTTATTAATTATGTGTTTTAATTTCAAAATACATTTTGTTTTTATACTTGCTACCTCATTTGCTACCAATGCTTTCATTCTTCCATGATTTTACTCGTGTAATAATAGTTTTTAATTGTATTCTATCCTTAGAACACTAAGGAATGACCACTGGCCAATAGTGTGCTGTAGTGGAAATGGCGGTTATCACAAGCATTGCTGCTACTTGGATGGGTAACCGCTGAGTGATCCTGTCCTTGCAGCAGTCTGCCTGTCCAATCATTGGTGGTGGTTCGGAAGTCACAACTAAGCCGTTGGTCCCCTGATTAAGTGTTAGGGAGGGCTTCTTAGCCCTAACTTCACCTGGTAAAATAAGATGTCTGACTTTCACTAAGCAAACCCTTCAAAATGTATTAATAAATTGTTATATGATTTGCACAAGCTTATACTGTATATTTTTGTATGACTACTATACCTGAGGCTTGTTTAAAAAATTACCATATTTTTTATTAGGAATACCAGGAATAGTTGTAAATTTTAAAATTAGTGTTCAGTGTTCACTAGAACAATGTGTCTGTGTTTGTCAAAGTGAACAATTTCATTCGTTGCAGCGGCAGCATTGGGGGACTTGCGTAACAACCACGACCCCACGGTGACCTATGAGGGAGACAATAACGTGCTGCTGCAGCAGACAACCAACTGGCTGCTGAGGCAGGCTCAGCAGTTGAACGGGGACAGTGAGCAGTTGTACTTCCCCCTGTCCTGTGTCCACTACCTGACGTCCACGTCACTGAACAACGCACACTACTACGGCAGGCCTGTCCGCTCACATAATTGTAGGTTAGCACTTTTACCTTGCCCGTAACTTCTTGTAGCATCTTGTCTTTGATAGAATAGCGGTTTGTGTGCATGCAAGGAGGGGAATTTTTGCACATGAAAATACTTGTTTCTACAGTCAGATTCACTCTTGAGAATAATGTTGTTTTGAGTGTATAGTAACATACAAATTAAAACGTCCTCTTGTTTGTCTTTCATTAAATACTGCATGATCAGTTAAGTTAAAATCTGGCATAAGTATTTGTAGGTTTATCTGATTTGACAGTGGCTAATCAAATTGGAATAGTTTATTCAACATATAGTCTTATTTTAAAATCAGAGAAGGTGATATATATAGACACTGTTAGAACACTGTTAAAATGTTTATACTCTTCTTTTCCTTTCCTTTTTTTCTTTGGCTTTGTGATTCAGTACGTTAATGCTTCAATTACCAAATGCAGTAGATTTCATATAAAGCTTCTATTCATTTAAATGAATTCATCAATGGTTTAAACCAGTTATCCGGGTGCTTTGCATTTGTAAAATGTGAGCTAATGTTACATACATATTTTCTTGTTTGCCAATGATGCTTAGATGCAAGCACCATTGAGAACTGTGTTAGTCCCTCCATTCATTAAACTTTCCGCTACACTGGCAAGTTGATGGTTACTATAGTAAATGTGTATACTTTTATTCTGTATTTTTCACTGTTAGATGATTACAATATACTAACAAATAGATATTTGGTAATTGTATTATAATATTTGTAAATATATTTTACCAGAAAGAAAAAAATTTACTTTTTAAAATTTTTAATATTTTGTTTGGATTTGGAAATAAAATTAATAAATTTCTTTTCATAAACTTACGAGAGCTGTCCAGAAAGTAAGAGACGTTTTGACATGACGCAGGGGGCTAGCACCACCATCTTGGCTTAAGAATGTTCTTCCACTCAGTATGCAACCAGTCATGGTAGATTGTGCATTATGCCTATTGTACTTTGGAGTGTTGAAATGCTGCAATTGAAAATCCTGCCAATTGTGAGGTGCCATGTGTGATAAGATTTTTGTTGCTGAAAAATGGCAAATCAATTGAAATTTACCACCAGATTTGTGATGTGTACAGTCAAGGAATAATGAGCGAAAGCTGAGTGAGGCAGTGTAGCATTGATTTTATAAATGGACAAACCAGTGTTCACAATGTGTTGTACATGAAATTTATTGATGGATGTATGTTCCACGCTGGGCGCCATTTGTTGTAGATCTATTGTAGTAGGATGAGTATTGGTCAAGCCCCACATTGGTGGTTCCATTTGTAGTTGATCAGATGTATTAGTGGTGGAGGCTAACTTGCCCAGGTCGGTTGAATCATTATGTCATGATTCAAAATGGTGTTAGTGTGATGTTTCAATGTTCAGTTACATTTAGTACCACCACGTTAGAATGCCTCTTGTCTTGGATTAATTCAAACTTCAATTAAGTATAAAGGTTCCATGTTTATTGCTATATGTAACAGATCTTGCAGTGGAGTTATATTGCAGTCATTATTGTGGAGGTGTTGTGGTGCAATGTGATTATTTTTGCTTGTTCACCTGCAATTCCATATATATAAATAGTATCTCAAGTTACTTTCTCAACAGGCCATCTTTGAGGTTATGCTGGATTACACAACTCTCTTTCATCTTCTCTTGAATTCACTTCAAGGTAAAATAAAATTAATCACTTTTAACCCTTCCCACGCTGTAGACGGATATATTAGAATGATAGACTTTGATCAAAACGACAAATACAGATATATCCGATATTATAGATTATGTCTCTTGTAGAGTTTTTTAGTTTACAAAAGGCCTTTGAAATGCTCGGTGCACGCTCTGTGCTTATCATGGTTACTAAGGAAGTATTTATAAACAACCTTCACTCTGTGGCAGGGGGAGAGGAGCGCCCTTTGTCTAACTCCGACCATCTGCTTGTCAGTTCTGCGTCTCCTACAGAGCCATCCTAAAAAATCCTTGGCGTGTATTACTGCTTTCTCGGTTGTCACAAGTGCCCGTTTACTACATATCTCGTTATTATTCTTTATCAGTGTTGTGATTAGTTTGAAACTTTTGTCTTGTTTTATAGTAAAATGTAATTAATATTTTCAGTTTGATTACATTTTACGATGAAATTGAAATTTATTTGAAATAAACAGTTTTGTAAATAGTTATTTTTTTGATTTTTATGAATAAATATGCTGATTTTAAGTCAAATGTACTTTAATACCAAAGACTACAACCTGTTACTGATGAAGGCATGGCTCGCTATGTAACGATTTGACACTAACGCTAAACCGATGTAAACTAGCGGTTGAACTCACAGACAGCAGATTTCTACTGAGAGGGTATTATAAAGCTTGATTATGTAGAAAAATAGCCTAAGAATTTACCTTCAAACTGTAAATAATAACATTTGTTATTTTTAATTTCAAAACGTCTGTTATTTTTCGGACAACCCTTGTATTTTGCTATAATGATTGTTCTCTTGATGATCCAAGATAAATTTGGGATTGATTATAATTAACTCAATTTAATTATCTGTAATAATTTATTGAACAAGTATTGACATTGTAATTGAAACATGTCTCTCTATCATATCCTTGAAATAGGTTACTTCTCAGTTGAGTATGTTTATGTCTGCAGTTGTTGAGGAGACATTTGACTGGCTAGTCTGTTGGTTGCTGGAGACTACACAAGCCAAGGTCGACTCACTCACTGCTCAGACGGACTAAAACATGTCTATCATATCCTTGAAATAGGTTACTTCTCAGTTGAGTATGTTTATGTCTGCAGTTGTTGAGGAGACATTTGACTGGCTAGTCTGTTGGTTGCTGGAGACTACACAAGCCAAGGTCGACTCACTCACTGCTGAGACAGACTAAAACATGTCTCTCTATCATATCCTTGAAATAGGTTACTTCTCAGTTGAGTATGTTTATGTCTGCAGTTGTTGAGGAGACATTTGACTGGCTAGTCTGTTGGTTGCTGGAGACTACACAAGCCAAGGTCGACTCCCTAACTGCTCAGTCGGACAGGTTCACAGCCAGAAACCTCAGTCAGGTGTTCCACGCTCACACACTCTCCCTTGCTTTTGCCCAGGTGCGTGCCATCCTTCTCTTTATTTATTTAAAAAATAAAGTTTGACAAACAGCAGACAGGTCATTTGTTTCTCTGACAAGATAATATTTTAATATTTGCCAAAACTTTTTCGAATTTGTAGTTCTACCTTAAAATATTCACTAAATCACTCATTGGTAGGTATTGTGAGACAATTTTACTTATGTTGTAATTTTTAAAAATATACAGTCATTATATACCACTAAAACATGATCTCAAATTTATTTCTCACAAATATATAGAGAACATCTAATTTATGGGCAGTCGCCTTTTTTTAACAAACATTTAAATATACATATTTCAAAAACTTAGAATTCAATTCAATTCAAAATAATCTTTATTTCTCCAAAAATATACAACATTTTCACAAATTATACCAAAATTATAACATAACATCAAAGCAAAAACTATAAAAACAAAATAAAGTAGGGACCCCATAGGCATTACCTGTGATGGTAATGGTAAGAATTTTTGTATGACTTGCCATTGGCTTTTCAAATTTTGTGTTTTAGTTATTATTGTACCTATTTAAATTTGATAATTAATATGTTAACTTAGTTATCATGATATAAACTTACTAACATATGTTAGTATGTTTTAATAGATTATAATAATGATACAGTAACAAGTTTTACTGTTAGCTCCTTGACGCATTTGTTTTAGAAGGAGCGTCTGAATTGAATATGTTTCCAATCAAATAGTTGACCTGCTATCATTTCTATGTACTATTTTACAGTATAGCATGCATATAAAACTGTATTTTTCAATTGTAGATTAACTAATTGTATCTGTGCAGAATAACGTACTGAAGTACTTCTGGAGCCACTGTGAAAACAGTGAAGCAGATCTGCGGCCAGTGTTGGAGAACCTCTACTACCTCTACGCTCTCACCTGTCTACAGTCCCATCTTAGCAGCCTCTACCAAGGTAGGTGTACTAAGTATAGGACGTGTAGTATGCTGAGTAGCTTTCTGAACAGTGTAAGTGTAGAATTTGTATGATCTCTTGGATCATTTCCTTCTCACTCCTATAATATGACGATTAATATCTTGTGTCTGTTAGGGTTACACCAGGGTCTCCACATGACCCTGAAAATCTTCATCATGAAAATCTTCACTTGCAAATAAACAAATTGATATGTGCCCATCCCTGCTACTATTTTTAGATAGTCATTGTGGATATAGAGAATTGCTTTTGTGTGATAAAAGATACACAATCTAGGGAATAAACAAGGTGCAAAGTTTGACAGGTGCAGTGCTACGCTCAGTGGTATGATTTTTCCTATGATGTGGTTAAAAACAATTGAGAGAAAGGAAGGGATGTGGCCAATATCACATGATGTCTGTCTGTCTCACTGCCTGTCGCTAGGTCTCAAGCCGTGGCTGCATGAATGTAAACCAAGCCTACACTTGTGATTGAACAAAAGATTAATATCAGTACTTGGTAAACAAGTTTGGAAAAGGTCATTTATGAAAACGTTGATAGGCCACCATTTTGTGCTGGATTGAGATAGATTTTGTAGTTTTTAGCATGGTTCTTCTTTTACTAGAGTCTTTAAAATGAGAGGTAACTTGATGGGTGTTTAAATAAATAATGTTAACATCCCCCAAACCTCCCATTTAATGTTTGGGGGATGAAGTTCTCATATAAAAAAAAGATTTATAGTCTTATAACGATCTCTCCATGGATAATGGTTGATATATTTGTTCAAAAGCTAATTGGAGAGGAGACTCTTTGGACACCTGTAGGCTATACATTACTGAGAACACTAGTTACGCTTATTTTGTAACGTTGCTACAAAAGGTTCTGATGTCACTGCAACATATCAGCGGTATGCCATCTTGCTCTGCATTGAAGCTGTTTATTGGCACAAATGAATCAGATTCAGTTCAAATTTTAATAACACTATTGCTTACTAAGCCCTTTTGTAGTCTTTTCATGAATAATTTTTGCTTAAAAACAAAATTACATAATTAAGGCACATTGTTCTTTTTACAGGAGGGTATTGCGAAGGTCCCCAGCTGGCTGATAACATCAACTCTGCCATACTGCAGCTTTGCACCGATCTGAGACCTGAGGCGGTCAGTCTTGTAGAGGCCCTTGCTCCACCAGACTTCATCCTTAACTCTGTATTGGCTCGAAAGGATGGCAAGGTTCTTAAATGTGCACAATAAACTTATTAGTAGTGTTTATAAGAACCATTCAATTACTGTACTTATATTCATATATTTTCGTCAGTGTGATCAAGAACGTAGCTAAACTTTAAACTTTTTCTTGGGGGAGGGTTCAAGACGGCTGATATTTCCTGTAGTGGACATAAAGTAAGGCAAGTGCAATCAACCGCTCTTTCCTCATTTTGTTCCTTAAAAAGTTCTTGACTCTTTTTAATGTTGAGAACAATCTGTCAGCAGTACATGTCAGTAATACTGAATTATTTAAATAATAATAATTGTTTGCTAAAAAAGTGATGGAACAAATTTAACATTTGGGGGAGGGTCTGGACCCCTTGGACCCCCTTGCTGGGTACTTCCTTGAATGTAATTGACCCCTAAAAATATTTACGAATAACTCCATAAAATACCATTCCAACAGAAAAATAAATATAGTAAAATAAAGCAGCTTTAAAAGTATACAAAAATATTTGTTCAGTTTGTAGTTTCATTTAATATGATAAAAATATCAGAATAAAATAACTAAAATAAAAAGAACATCTAATGCTGAAACTGTAACTGATTAAATCTAGCTTTATTAGTTTAAATAAATTTGCTTATTTACAATATTGATGGAAAACCATAATTTTAGCAGAAGGAATTAGATAATTTTACTGTTATTAATCTTTAGGATATTTATTATATCACTATGTGTATGAATACTTTACTTTTAACCCTTTGAACCTTACTGATTACATTTTAATTGCTACTTGATGACAAAAGTGTCAACACCACTCTCGTCCAAGTGACCACTGATAACATGGTTGGTCTTTTTTTGTTTTATATAGAAGGAAGTTTTTATAACAGCGTAATTTTGTATGTCATCTGAAAGTTAAAGTTGCTGTGTATTACCCTCAACTCCACCTTTCTCCATGCAGTGTGGAGGATCCACAAGCCATGTTATTTGTGCCATTAATTGTGCATTTGATGAGACAATGAGAATTCAACTTCACCTAGATTGCAGTATTTTTTTGTAGTCTGGGTGTCTCTGATGTTGAAACGATGCGGGGGAGGGGGATTCGTTTTGAGGTTCATCGACGACTGTTTGTGGATTCCTTCAGACGAACATGATTCCAGATTTCTTGAGTCTGCTACAGCATCAGATTTCAGATGCTGCATGTAAGAGGAAGTTGAACTGGAGCTAAACTCAACATTCACATTGAATCAGTCCTTCCCGCCTTAGCTGCGTCATAAAAATATTTGTCACTCTGTTGCTAAATAACAAGTTATTGAGATGGTAGTTAATATTTGCTATTCTTTTCTTCCTCTGAGGGAAAGAGGTGGTAGTCCCTGCATGTAGTTCTAAAAGGACCTTTGCACCTCCCTCACTTATGTTTGTGCCCTCAAAATCTGAACCTTTTAAAGAAGCCAATAAGATTTTAGGGCTCCTGTTCTCTGATGTTCTTGGACTGAGAAGATATGCCCATGGGAATGTTTTCCTACTTTTAAATATAGCAGAACAGTTCAGCCATTTGTGTACCGCTGATTCTTCTGCTTCTCCGCAGAGTCTGCATACATCTGTATGACTAAGACCTACCTTCATCTGATGAATGAAGAGGGCCAGGTCCTGTCAACATCCGTAATATCAATCTCCTTTTCTTTTCTACGCTACTGGCCCTACTCCAGGTATTGGATCCTCTTTTCCCAATCTTTTACAAAAGCTTTGCTGTAGGAGAAGGTTACTCCACAGCCTGGCTCAAGCCCTACCATAAGGGATCCTGTACCTATTTTGGTAAGGGTATCTGCTTTTTTGTTTTCATGAATGCCCTCATGGCCTGGCATCCAACCAGATGTTACTCTGTTTTTCTTCGCCAGTTCTACCAGAGCATTCTTGCATTCGCAAACTTTTTTGCATCATACGAAAAGGCGTCAGGTGCCTTTAGTGCAGTCTGGCTGTCAGAGAGTATTAAATATTCTGCTTTTTTTGGCCTTATTTGTATGAGTCTTCTAGCGCATGATTCTATTGCCACGACTTCCACTTGGAAGACCGTGGCGTGTTTTCCCAGTTAACCTGTTCCAGCTAGGTTAACTCCTGGTCCATAAATACCAAATTCTCTAGAGTCAAGGTGTGAGCCATTTTTATAGAACCTCTGGACTCCTTTAGTAGGGTAGGCCTCCCATTTTTCCCTATCTTCAATAGAGACTGTATGGTTTTTCAAAGGAGTATTTCTTAAAAATTCTTTCTGATACGTTGGATACCATTTCAATCTATTTGCTACTGTGTTCAATTTAGATTGAATTGTTTATCTGTTGTTACAGCTCTACGAGAATCTGATTGAAAGCTTCACTTCACAATCAGATGGGATGGGGCGGCCGGAGTGGTGGCGTGAGATAGTCCCTCGCTCCAAACTGTGAACCTCCTCACCGAGAGATCTCACACTGCCTTCGTGATTTGTTGTCGCTGAATCCTCTATTCTTGTAACGTTGTTGATGTAGTGTCTATTTATCTACTCTGTCAGTGTCCTTTAAGAACCAATCACTGTCCCAACGTTGGTGTACAGGTTGAGATAAGTACAAATATACTTGACAAATTTTTGTTCATTGAAAATAATGTAGCTGTTTCGGTATGATTTACTTTGAAATTAGTTTTTCAACAGTTATGTACAGAACTCTCTTCTGCCCTTACGCTTTAATTAAGTTGTTTGAATCGTAAACTGGGTGTTTTTAACTAAGGGACCATTGAATATCAGCTGATGTTTGGAAGCAGAGTTAGCCTCTCTGTCCATTTTCTTTGTATGCTACCTAAATTTTTTTAATTAATCCAACGGTAAATCACCCAATAGTAAATCCAACTCGTTTTCTTACTCAGAATTTTAAGTTAACTGTTTTATAAAGTATTGAGCTCGTACTTGCGAGGGTCCCACAATGTTAGTAAAGTTGTCCTTGAATTTAGCATGGTTTTAAACTGTCAGTTTGAATTTAGACCAAATTTAATAGTTTCCCAGAGATTGTCAAACAAATCCTCGTAGTAGAGGAATAGGCCATTATATTTGTACAATACATAACTTGTTTATCTGTTCATGTCAAATTATAAATTTGTTTTCTCCAGAGTTATCCTATTAGTTAATGTCTATCTTGAAATTGTGGCCTAATGGAACTGCAATAGACGCAGTAGCAACTGTAAAACTTGGCTTTGAACAATTTAAAAAATGTTTTAGTATATTTTTTGAGGAATTGTATTTTATGACTGCAGAATTTATTGCAGTTATTTACTAACTATTGTGGACTACAGTTTACCCGTACAATATAAATTTATTTATTTTTGTATGTTTTCTATGTCACGTCCATCTCATGTCATATTATACTGTACTAAGAAATCGCTTTTTGTATATAGTAATTATGTGTTCCACCATATAAGTCTGCACTTTATTAACTAAGCTTATTAAAAAACATTTCATTGTGATTTTAAATATTTGAATAGATTTTAGACTATTTATTTTATTCCAACTCTGTACTATATGTAATGTATTCATACCTATTTACACTAGCCACAATGGCACTTATGCCTTTTAGTCTTACATAAAAATGAATATTTAAGAGGGAACACTAGCCACGCATCTGATAAAGTTTAACCCTTACAACTCGTATGTCGGACCTCATTCGACATTGTAATTTCACCATTCCACTTGTTCCACTCAGACAGCATCTGACATCACCATGACAACAGTTTTCTTGCAGCCTGTCTACGGTATCTTTGACTGGTGTTGCAATCGCATAGCAATCTTAGCAACTAATACTAACAGCTGAAAAAAAATAATCGTCATCTGCTGTTGATTTTGTTTATTAATCGATGTGTAACTTCATTTGGTTTTCTCGTCAACTGAATATGTCATTACCAGGCACTCCGTTTCTTTCTGATTCCGAGGTTATTGCTGAGTTAGAGAACGATGACGAATCGATTAATGAAGAAAGTGAATGCAGACATGGTGAACGTTGGAAAATTTCTCAGGTACTGAAATTGATGAAGGTTTAGGGTTTGAATGCGTGTTAAGGGTTAAACTGTTAAAAATATGAACTTGTAGCTGACTAGTGTACTCTCTTAACATTTGTGATATGCTGGTCTCTAAACTTGGTTCTCCATTACATGTTAATATAAAAGAACTTAAATTGGGAACCGATGTGTAATGTTAACGCCTCGGTCCCAACTGGCAATTGATTGTAATCAGGTGCATCTATGCTTATGTCATAACATTTAATTTCATATAAAAAAATAAACACAACCGTTTAATTTAAAAAAATAATTAATTACTCAATAATTTATTTTGTTTGCGTTTTTGTATTATTTTTTGCACAAACAACTAATTTTTAAATTTACCATTAATTATGTAAATTTATATAAAATAAATATAAACATTTTTATATAGATTTTTATAAAATATGTCCAATTTTATTTCCTTCTCTGAGGAAAGTAGATTGATTGCGGTTGTTAAAATTTAAAAGTCCAAATATTCATTGTTTTAATCTTACAAACAAAAGTATTAACAAATCACTGTATGTAAAATATGAATAATTGTATTAACAGCAGAGTTTACTGATGTTGATTTAAAACTAAATGAACGTTTATCAGGTATTCAAAAATTCAATGACTGTCTCGTTCCAATTGTTTAATCTACTTAACGCAACCATGACTTCCTCCTCTATTCAAAATTAAACACTGTTTCTTCTTTCACAAATGCATTCTAAAGAACACACACTTCTTTTCTAAATTGTTAAAATTTTGAAAAATTTAATTTGCCACTTTATTTGCTACAGTATTTTTATATTGTTCTGTTGTATAATTTAGTCCATCATTTTGCATTCTCTTAAGAAAATAAAATCCATGTGCTTGTGCAGTATTGAAATAGACCTGGAAGGGCAATCGTTCAAATTTGATCCAGTAATTTTTAGCTTTTATTTTTTTAGTATTTAGTTTTATGGTAATTTATACGCTTAAAGAACAAAAAAGTATTAATGATATTGAGTGGTATCTGCAAGTTACATTTCAGTACTCTTCAATTAATTATGTAATTATGTAACTCAAGTGAAAATGTCAGTATTTTGATTCTGTTGTTTTATTTTTAATGTTTTTCTCGTTGTTTTGTACAAGAACATAAATTTGTGTTTTCTTATTATTGTTATAAACTGGATTCAGTTATATGTGGAGTTAATATATTTCACAGAAACCGGAACTGCAACAAAGTAGGATCGTGATAATCAGAATATAGATTTACTTGTGCAGTTTGGAGTGTCAAGAGATCATTAAAAACTGCACTTACCGTTAATTAAATCATTGTTCTGGTTTCATCTGAAGACAGTGTTTAAAACATGAGACATCTATGAAGATCCTGCACGATGTGCTTTCTCCTGATCTTATTGCTCCCAATCTCATAGAAAAGAACAAGGGATTATTTTTTTAAGTAACTGTTACCATTTTGCTAAGGACTGATTTATTCCTTACATTCAGTGGTTGATTGTAAAGTTGAATGTTTACAACTCAAGCGATGTATACAGATATCTCAGTATTGTCAACGCATCACAGTTCAGGAAAACTGTGTTATTGACAATCAAGAAAAATTGGTACCAAATAGGAGCCCTGGGGCACTTCCGAAATATAAGAACAAAATGTTCAGAGTAAACTCAACCAAATTATCTGTAAATGTCCTTAATAATGGTTAAAATTTGATCCAGTAAATTAAATCCAAAAGGTGGCAACTTCCTCAGAAAGAGTTTATGAAGGAGCTTTTGGAAGCCAAAGAGATAGGCTTCTTTGCTCAACACAAGACCAGCCACTGCTAAAAATAATGATGACAATCATGTAGCAATCAATCAACCTCTCATGAAACTAAGTTGGTATGAAGGTATATGATGGCAGACTCATAAAAACATTGAATATCTCATCGATTATCTATGAGTTGCCTATACAATTATATAAAAATCTAATGGTGTCTTTCTGCTTATGTTCGTGAAATACTCAATCACATATAAATACTGGATCAATTTTACATGGACATCCTTAAGATCCCTAGTTAACATATATGCCTATTCATTTTTCGAAAATCCCTCCTGTATATGTCCCATTGGTCTCTAAATTGCGAAAAATCCCATCTTAGTCTCTAAACGTGCACATACTGTAGTATAGGGAATACTTTCCAAAAGGCTGGGATTTCTTGGGCTCTCTCCCAGAAAATTTTCAAAATATGAGGGATTTTTATATACATTTTTGAGGTGCAGGGAAAGTTTCCTGCATAAACCAAAAGTTCTTTTTTTCAGAGGGAATTACCAGAACGCCATTCCGGTACATTCCACTTTAAATCAAGCATTGAGTAAATTTAACAGAAATGTCATAGAGTTAAAAAGTTTGGGAACTCTTTTTGTATTTGGTGTGACCGATGGCATGTCTCACACCACCTGAACATACATGTACAAGAGATATGATTGTTGTGACACTATGATCGTTTGTGCTGCTAGTTTTTACTTCTTTAAGTTCTTTTTTGTATGTAGTGCATCAAATTAATGCATTTTTTGTTGTTTGTGCTTTGTCAAAATGCATTTGTATTGTTTTCATGTTATTGTTTGTACTGCTAACGTTCCATCATGTGGTGATTGGCAGAGAGGTCACTCTAGGAACTTGTGCTGCGGTGTTTGTTAGGGCCATACCGTGTCTATTTCGTGTTGTACTGCTATGACCAGTAATCGGTACTTAGGATATACCACAAAAAATAAAATAATCTCATTTTAAGAAAACCTGTTCTAAACTTATACTTCTAGTTTCTCTTTTTTCCTGACTGTGTCTAGTCTCAAGTAAAGTTAGATTTTTTAACACAAACCAAATTCACCTGCGGTTTTTTTTTCAAATAATAGCCTAATTTTACAAACTTGTACACAACATTTTCCTTCTCCGCCTCAAGATACACCATCAATTTCACTTTCACTAGACTGTTAAGAAATAACTACACTAAATAAACACTGAAAAGTCTCCAACATTAACAATCACAACGATGTATACAAATATTTATACGTAAATACAAATCGACTATATACAGTTACGGATTTGAGTCTGAAAACTTTTTAAATATGATTTCAAATCATATCATACACAAAGACAGTCAAAAACACATGTATGCAACAATTTTATTTTGTTCTCTTAAGACAAGAAGCCGAGAAATTGCATTTTAGTCCTGAAAGGACCTTAGCACTGCTTCTGGAGTGACAGGATAATATTCTTGATGGGTAAGGTTGAGATAGGTGTTGCCTCCTGTCAAAATCCATGAGAAAGGATTTTGGGCATTAATCTCAATAATGTCTCCTTGGAAAAAGGGAAAGCCAGCTTTGTACCAGCATCTCCAGTCAAAGCAGGCAGGAGGTGGCACATCCATATGTCTAGGCTAGCAACAGCCCTTAACACTTAAGGAGCCCCACTAACTCCCAACAGTCATCTCCCACAGTAGACTAGACCTATCAATCTACCCTGCACCCAAATATTTCGTCATTTGCGGTTAGTGATGTTACGCTTCTGGACATCCATAAGGTTGCCCAGATTTATGTGACACATTAGATTTGCTGTACCCAGTGTAGGTTCAACTGGAAGTTGTAAACAAGCCATAGGTGATCTCTTCGGGGGAACAATACAACGATAAAACAAGTAGCAAAATGTATTGCTTAGCAACAGGAGTGACTGGTGAACAAACAGCCAAGGTTAGAAAATGCTTATTTTTGTAAACAATATCTCAGTCTCTGTTGCATATGCATTAAATGGCTGGAAAATATCAGCCCACTGATGGACAACATATTCCATATAGTCCCAGTTCACCAAAATTCCACTTGGTTCCACCACATTACAAAATTTAACGAAACGTCTCGCAAAATTTGATATTTATAGCATATGTCAATGTTATCTCAACTAATGCATAAAAGTTTTCCTGTTTTGTTGTTGAAAACGTTTTCAGTACAATGCAATTATTGTTAACATTACAAAATATTTCAGTGACAGTCTTACAAGACTCATATACTTACCTTTTAATTCAGGCTTTGTACATGAGTTCAATAATAATAATAATGTAGGTGTGATCTATTTTTAGAAGTATAGGGCCAATTAAAACTAAAACAAATTTAAAGGATTATGTCATTGTTCATTGTAAGTAAAGTCGTATTTTGTTTCCTTAACCCTTCGAAATCAGCATCAAATTCATATGCTTCACCTCTCGTAACCAGGCCGCAAATGTGGCCTTGGGATATTCGGTGATTTATGACCATGTCCTGTTCCTCAACTCGGGGTGCCACGCCTGATGGCCCTCGCTCTTTAGGTGTTCAGTTCGCCAGGTCACCAAGTGTGGCACACTATATTGTGCAGTTATTAAATTCAAACCTTTTTGAATTCGTATCGGCCAAAATAAGTAACTACATTAGTATTTCTCTATTTGCAGCACACGCCTAAGTACACATCGTTCAGAAATATTTTTTATCTGACTCAGTTTTACACTAGTGGCCGTAATATATCTTTTCTATTTATTGAAGTACTAGTGCATAGTATGATGGAGACGGTAGCTCAAAATATGGAAACAAGATATTGTTCTGTTGATACAAGCGACATAATTGAGATGGATTGTATTTTCATTCTGCAAATAAAAATACTTTTAAAACAGATAAAGTTATAACTCAAATTATATATTACTTGTTTTGTTTAAAAGCAAATAATAAATAACCAATCGTTTAAATTTTAACCTTAAAGCTCATAACTTTGTAAATTATTTGAGAGTTTTATTGAAATCTCAGTAATTTACAGAGCTGAAGGTCAAATACTGCCATTTGATTCCGAGTAAAAGTGGCGTACATGGTTACGCAAGCACTGTGTGATTATGCCGAATACGGCCCGACCAGTATACATACAGCCCATTTAAGACTCCATCCGAACTGAACAAGAGATAAGTTTAGGCCACATTTGTTGCCTCCCGGTCGCAAAGAGTTAGAACAGTTTTAAACTGTGTTTTTATACAGTTATTCATTAGTTGTTTATTTAGATGTAAAATAAACTACACCTTTTGTGAATCGATGTAGTGTGAACCAGTAGAAATCTAAACAGATACAGTAGTTCTGCACGTTGAATTGAACTGTATTCTTGTACCTTTATACTGTAGTGTATCAGTATCATGTGTTGATACTGTAATTTAACAGTATTATGTGTTTGTACTATATTATAACAGTACCATAAGTGAATACTGTAGTACAACAGTATTACATGAACTAGAATTGTTCAGAAACTTGATAAAACAAATAAATTTAATTAATTTAACTTTATTAATTCTAGTTAAGTTGATTTTATTTACAGTAAAACTAGCCTAGTATATTTTTAGTATTTAAATTGTTAGTCTTAATCTTTACATTTATTATATTTTTGTCAAATATGCTTAGATAGAAGCTTCAAGATAAAAAAACGAATTAACCCCTTGTTAACGCCAAAAGTGCCTTAACTATTATGCAAAAATCTACTTATTTCATTTGTAATGGGTTTTAATTTCATGACATTGTTTATTTTACAAGGTGACAGTTTCTGTAATATTCAAATCTTTGGACATCTATTGAAGGCATTTAGCTGGTATATTGAAATTTCAAAGCTCAGCTGCAAGTTTGGATTTTCACTATACTCTCTAGACTAATAATAGACTATTTTTGGCAGAAGTAGGCGTCTCATACATATGTTATTATATTTTATTGATTGGAGAAAGGCAAACTCAACTATGCTGCCGGAAATATTATAAACTCAAATCAGAAAAGCTTATACACAAGGAAATAATTTTTAATGTATTAAGAATTCTAAAAGAGATTTTAAAACATAACAATTTTGTAATAACTTTAAAATTGTTGGTATTACAAGGATAATTATTCCAATCACGAAATTAAAACCCACCATTATTTCTTGTCACTCTATGGATTACAATTAAAACTTGTATAATTACTCTTGTCAACTTTCATAACTCAGGTTTTAAATTTAATTATGTATTAGTTAAAACTCAAATGTGACTATTTCTATGTATTGCTATTGTTATAACTATTTTTGCTAGATACTTGTTATTCTATTTTTTCCGTAATTTGTTTGTACTTCTACTGCAAGTAAATAAAACAAGAGTCGTCCTAATATTACCAAAGAATGTTTAGTATAAATTAACTTAACAAGCTGAATAAATTTAATAAACAAAGCATATTTGTTTTTTATGTGAATCCCCATATTTTTTCATCATTGAGAAGTGTGTTTTTCTTTATTCATGCGTTAAGTTTGCAACGAAAAGTGACCTTTGTTTTTGGACAAGAATATTTAATATTAGCAATAATGTGCAATGTATATCAGGATGGGCCAAAAAAAGGCAACTCCATCCAATTAAATTAAATTTTTCTGGTCAAGAGTTCATTTATTAGACTGCACATATACCTACAAAAATTCAGTTCTTTGTGCCAAAATGTAATGTTTTTAACCCTTTGGCTGCTATGCAATGATATGTCATTTTTGGTAATCGTGCCGAAAAATGCTATGCAACGATATATCGTAGTTGGCCTTTGTTCAGAAAAATGCTATGGAACGATATTTCGTTGTTGCGAATTTTTGTTTTCCAGCGCTAAATATTACGTTATTTACACGCGGATTGTGGTAAATGACAGATGAATAAGTTTACTTTTCCTTAAAAATAATAACAACACTTGTATTTGCTGGTTTTTTATAGTACACTAACGGCAAAAATAGCTGTGATCTATAACGCACAGGGTAAGTTTTTTGTGTTTTTTCCATTACATAAGTAAAAATCTATATTTTTGCATGAAAATTTCAGTATGTACTCAAAACAACATATGGTTTTAGGTAAAAATGTATTTAAAAAAATAAAAGTTAAATTTAATTATGTTTTTCTGTGTCAAAGTAAAAAAAAATTATTTATTTGTTTACATAGTTTTGTATTTTTCAAAATGTATTATTTTTTATTTTCTTACATATATTATGCTACAAAACAAAACATAAATCAATGAAATAGGTTTAAATTTGAGGAACTTATGATTTTTTTAGTAAAACTCTACAAATTCACCATTTTAGGCTTAGCACTTTTGGGATAAAATCCGATAAAAACCTGAGCACTTTTGGGATAACTTGTCAAAAAATTCTTAGCATCCAAAGGGTTAATTACTGTGGTAAACTTTCCAAAACTAAACAAAGCCCTGGAAGTGGTTAAAGTTAATGTTCTAAAGGCCTTAACTACCACAAAAATCTTGATCTTTATTCGCTATCGTTTTCTACATTTTTATTTTCCGTACTTATCCTCTTCGTTAGTTCATATACAGGGTTAATAAAAAGTCAAGAGTTTGCCTTTCAACACTTCACATTCGAAAAACTAATCTCTGCAATTGTTTGTCATGTCATAAAGTACTTTTTGGCCATAATATTACTACTTAGTTAACAAACCCAAAATGGGGGATTTTGGGGGGAAACTCAAAAATTTCAAATGATAAGCCCCATTGAGTGACCCCTCATTTTGAAGGTCCTGATAAAAAAAAAAATCAAAAAACACAAACTTGAGGTCTCTTTCTCAACCTAGTACAAAACGACAGCAAATTGAAAGTTTTAGGAGTCTAATTAACTTCTTACAACTTAGGCATAAGTAACCTTTTGGAGCAGCTAAAAATTGTAAATTTCAAGCTCCACTCAGTGATTTCTTTTTAACACGTATTTTTAATGCTACCATTGAAGGAAAATTATCTATGTAATAAAGGTATGCAGAGTTTAGTTTTTCTAGTGTGAGCTGTTACAATACTAACAGGGGTCTCCGACTTTCTATCAATCCTTTAGAACTACCCAGGACTCACAACGGGGAAGTGGTTGCAAGTCGAGTCCCACTCGTCCCCTGGCAGAGTTTCTAGACCATGGTGCCGTCAGTACCTCTGGTCTTCACAATAAGCCTTAAAAATCTTTCTTAGATCCAAATATTAATCTTATCTTAATCACACACTGCTGGAAAAACTTCTGACTTTGTGGTTTCTTTCACAGTCTCACTATAGCTTGGGTGTGAGTAGGCAGGCAACTTGAAAAGAATTCCTTCTTAACAACTCTCCAGCTCCAAGATAAAACATAGATCTGCTTGAGACGGTTTAAACGTAATTTGTAGCTAACAAATGTTTGTAACTTCAAGTTTAATACTTAAAACTTGTCATGAAATTCCATGTTTTTTAACTTCAGGTCCAATGTGGATGAAATCCTGGGCTGGAGGAAAAGGAACACAACTTGACCAATCTGTATAGACATTTTGACGCATGTACAATTCTCAAAATAGTTCTAATAAAGATAATTGACTATTGGACCATGACTACAGCTGAGCTGGCTCACCTGTGCATTGACCTGAATCTACAGAACTTGGTATTACATATTCGGTTTCAAAATAGTGTGTAATAATTTAATTTTAAATCTGGAATTATAAATAAATGAAGTCTGTAAACAATTTGTTTGTTTTTTTCTTAAAATTGAATATTTATTAAATGATTTACTTTTTTAATGAAAGGTTTAAATGTCTTTCTTCTAAGAAAAGCTAGCTTTACTTGGGGTCAATGCATGTTTTAATAATTTAAAATTAAATTAGCTACAATCTACTGAACATCTAAATAAACAGTTTAACATTATCATAAATTGAGGTTGAATCTTGTAAAAAATAAAGAAGTGTTTGAATAAATCAGTAAGTCTAATAGAAATAAATAAAAGAAATCAATATTGATATAACGTTATAAATAATATTACATTTAATATTGTTTAAAATCATGTTTTTATTTTTTTATATATAAAAATCTGTTGTTAATTAGTGGATTATTGAAGAAACAGAAAATGAAGATGGACGGAAATCCACAAGAATATAAATGTATTTGTAACATTTGCAGTCTTTGGTTTTGATTTAATATTTTTATTAAAAATGCATTTTTTTGTAAATATATTGTAATTACGTAAATATAAATAAATAACTTATCCAATAGTGTTAGCATATAATGTTTCCTATATTATCCATTAGGATATTATTCATTATTCCTAAAAGAAGGAAGTTTGTTATCGATGTATGGTTTTTAGTGGAATTATTCTTTTCCATGAGAAGGCTTTTTTAATTTACAGTCAAAATATACTTTTAAAGAATCCTGCATAAGAATTAAACATAAGAGTCATTTCTCATATAATGATCATATATGATTTTTTGTAGTAGTATTACGCAATATCACTTCAATGCTCTGCTCATAATGGGGGTTTAGCGTAAATAAGTTAAGGACACAGTAAATATGAATGTAGACTTGCAATGTGAGGTGTAAATCAAAACATTTGTGGTAAAAACTCAACATTTTTTTTCTATTGCCATTCATTTTATCATTGAAGACAGAAATATTTATATGAAAAGCTGAAATTATTCAAGTTTGCATCTAGAACACCAAGGGATAACGATGCAGCAGATGTGGCCAACAAGTATACACCTGATAATAGAAACTGTAGTGAATTGTTTTTCTTATCAAAAACAATGGATAATCAATCAGAGCCTTCATAACAACTGAGTTGCCACAAAATCTGTGGATGGATTTATTACGAGTATAATGCTAATAATTTAAAAGCCAATGGTGTGTTGTCCATAATTATTATAGACCCGAAAGGGCATTTTAAAATCAAATTGTTGTCCATCCATCTATGGATTAACTCTTGATAGAAAAGTACTAGAGATTTAACTTTGTATGTAGGTTCCTTGGTTCAGGGAAGAACCCTGTTGAAGTCGGCAGTCTGTCTGTCTACCTGTCCACCCACCTGTGTGCAGTAGACCTGTTTTTTCTGTTTAGGTATTTTTGATAGAAAGGTCCTAGAATCTTTAAAAAAGGAATAACTTTTAGGTTTTGTGGTCAAAGACCAGTCCATCTGGCTGTGTGATACCTTTTTCCTTCATTACTATGTTATATTGGTTTATTATTCCAGGTTTAATGCTTATTTATTTACATGTTGCCTCAAACAAGCAACTAAAATGCTTAAAATATATTTACAATACATAGGGTGTCACACTACAGACCTTTTTTATCACTGAAATCATATAGTCACATACAGATGAATGAAATCAAACTTATAAGACATGTTTATTTAAGTAAAAATTCACAGTAAAAAATCAGAGAGAACTTTTCTTGAAACTTGAGGCAACTCTTCTGATAATGAAGAAATTGTGAAATGTCTGTTAATTTTCACATTATCATTCACTTTCTGAACAAAATCTTCCTTGATCATTAAGGGTTGCCCACTCCATTTCTTATTATGAACATATTTAAGGCATCTTTTAACCCTTTACAGGGCAAGGTATATATTTTGTCATTTTGCAGGAAAGCTTTCCAGTGAAAAAATCAACAACCCTGAACATATTGAAATGACCGAACAAAACAACTTTCAAAATTTATAATGGTTTTGTTTCATTGTAAATGCTACAAAAGGCATTAGAAATAACAAAATTGTTTTAATGTTTATTTTCTTTTTAGAAGGTGATTGATCTATCAACCAGAAAGCATTCTTGCATAATGGTCTGCCTGTGTGTGTGTGTGTGTGTGTGTGTGTGTGTGTGTGTGTTTGCTGGTAAAATCAACCAGTAGAAAATCTATTGAAATTGTAGGAAAAGGTTAAAAAACAATAGATTTAGGAAGACATGCTTTCAGTTAATACCTTTGGTTTATACAAAATTAAAAATTGCAAAATATTTGCATATGGCAAATTGTTAGTGATATATTTTTTCACTTAAAAAGTTATTATAAATTGATTGTATTTATTTATGCAAAATAATATACTGTACAAGTAAAAAATATATAACTTTTTTCTAAATGATACCTAGTAAAAAATTTAAAAATTCCTCTCATATATAGTATTTACACATCTGTGTGACATTTCATTAATGACACTAATTAATGATAATTCAACTAATCAACACTTCAAAAAAGAGTGCAACACTTTATTTAATGCTACCTTGCAAGTAGAACATTCCATACTGGATCTTTTGGCTTGGCTGAAACACTACATCTAGCATATGTTCTGCTTGAAATAGCAACAGGAACTTGTCTCTCCCACATTTATAATAGGTATTAACAGTTTTTACCATTCCTTCTCCAGCTTTATTTCCCCTCTTGCAAACTGCTGGCGAGTTTTTTATTTTCCAGCTGGAAAAATGTCTAAATTAACAATGCACCAAGTTTTCTTCGGAACACCTGATGTTTTATTACTTTTCCTCCATTTTCTTTGGCAATATGTCTGTATAAAATAAACAAATTTACCATAGTAGATTACAACAGGAAGAACATAGGTTTATTTTTCTATAGTTTCTCAGACTTTTGGACAGTATTATAGCTAGACTGTAAGTTAATTGAAATGGTCTACAGACATCTACAGCTCAAGGGCATTTCACTTCTACTTTTTCACAGATTTTGTTTCTCCTCGCAACCTCAGTAACATCTGGTTCATGCATATTAAAAACTATTTTTATAGATTTTTCTCTTTATCCTTCCATTTATCACAGATATATCCGATATGAATTATTTGTCTTTTAGTAGTAGTGGTATATCAAACAAGAATCTTTTCTGATTGCTTTGTTTGAGCAATTCAGTCTTTAGCTGTGTAGTCCTACATTTTCCTATCTAATTTGGGATCCTTTCAGCAATAAAAATAAATGATACATTTAAAGCTATAGTATATACATGAACTACATTATAAATTCTTCATTTGTTGAAGAAATGTCAACTATTAGATTGGATTAAGTGTTTTGATAGATAATAGTATACTATCAAATTAAAAAAAAAAGCATTTAACACCAAACAATAAATTATCAAAGTTTGTAAAATTTTGTTATTGTATAAGTCGCACATCACTCACATTTGGCCAAATATCTTGCCTGCACTGATTATTTGGATCTTAAAATCTCTTAATTTATCCTTTGACATGACTTTATAGTGTTATTATACTAATCAAAATTCTGAAGACTATTTATTTTTTTATTTCACCTTTTTTTCTAATTAAGTGTAGAAGCAACAACAAAACTTGGTTAAATAATTTTAAGTCTTAGTGTCAACGATAGAGACTGATAAATCAAATGACCAATACATTATAAAAAAAACTAAGTTACTATGAAGAACTTTATATACAGGGTGTATATTATGTCTGGAAACACCCAAATATATCCTTTAATAATTTAAATATAAATTTGAAACCTCTTACAATCGTGATAGAGATTAGGCATCTACTTTTTTGGAACAATGTTTTGTTATGTCACACCAACGGGGGACGTTCCTGCCGAGGGTATCGTGAATATTCTTAATGGAAGCCTATACCTTGTGATACATAATTTTAAAGGTAATAGCTTACTGAATTGAATGCCACAAACCGCATCTCAAGGGAATTATTCTATCAGAAAATAGAGCATTTTTAGTATTGAAAATTTACTGATGTTCAGCAATGTAATTTTAACATGGTTCTTGCCACAAAATGTGTTACACTAATTTTTTAGCATTTTTTAAATGTTCAATTAAAATAAAATAATACAATTTTATTTTTAAGCTGGTTTCATTAGTACAAATTTTACAATTGCCGTTACCTGGGCTAGTGAAAACCCACATTGGATTACTGAGTCCCATTCACAGCAACCACAAAAACTGAACGTATGGTGTGGAATTTTAGGTAACAAAATTGTTGGACCCTTTTTTCATCAATGGAAATTTAAATGCCGAACTTTTACTACAATATGCTCCAAAATGAAATAATCCCAGCTATTCAAATTGCATCAGGAGAATACTTTGATAATGTATGGTTTCAGCAGGATGGTGCTCCACCCCATTATGGGAGACAGGTAAGAGAGTATTTGGATTTAAGGTTTCCTCATAAATGGATTGGCCGAAGAGGAGAAATCGAATGGCCTCCAAGATCTCCGGATTTGTCAACCAATCGATTATTTCCTATGGGGTCATTTAAAATCCAATGTTTATAGAAGAAAGCCTCATAATTTGGAAGACCTAAGAAACAGGATTATAGAGGAGATTGCTTTGATAACTGAAGAAATGTTAGGCAACTCTGTCGAATCATTTTTACACAAGATTGGCTCATGTCAAACCGTAGAAGGAACACAGTTCGAACAATTGCTTTGACACCAAATGCAGGTAAAACGTTTGTTGTAAGACTTTTCTAACAGCATACATTATTTTTTTATTTGTAATAAGAAATCAATAACATAAGTATTTCCATAATTGTACTGTAATAAAAACTGGCAAATTTGTGCTAATAGAACCAGCTTAAAATGAAATTTTTGTTTTATTTAATTGAACATTTAAAAAAATGCTAAAAAAATTAGTGTAACACATTTTGTGGCAAGAACCATGTTAAAATTACATTGTTGAAACATCAGTAAATTTTCAATACTAAAAATGCTCTATTTTCTGATAGAATAATTCCCTTGAGATGCGGTTTGTGGCATTCAATTCAGTAAGCTATTACAGTAGACTCCCGTAAGTTCGGCCTCGGTTAGTTCGGCCGCCGCTTAGTCCGGCCGGTCGGCTGAGCATGAGTCACACGCACTTGGCGCCAGCCAGAAAGCGGGCAGCACGTCTCTACTAACAGTGCCGTTGTATTCTTTGGTTAGTTTACTGCTCTCTGTCAAACAGCTTCATCAGTTCGTCTCGAACATTCATACTGGGTGGTGCTCGTCATTTTTACAGTAGACCTACAAAGTCAGTTATTTTCTTTTAGTTTGCGTTTTGTACTGTTGTTTATTTACTCGTGTGGTTTCTGTGATTTCTTTTGTGTATGTACAGTACTGTTGTTTTCATAGTTTTTGTGTGTGTGCGTGTGTGTTTGAACAAAAAACTGTTTTGCATCGTGTTTTAATCTGTTTTTAAAATGAGTGAAATGCAGGTAAACGTAAGTACAAGTCAATGGAAAACAGAGACTACAAGCTCTGGAGAGATTAGACAAAGGAGAATCAGTGCAAAGTATTTGCAAGGATTTAAACGTGGGCAAAAGTACAGTCAACGACTGGCGACGCAACAGAAAAAGTATTGAAGGCTTTTGTACACAAATTGATACCGAAAAAGTTCTAGAAAAGCGTTGCACACTAAGGAAGGCCAAACACGAATTGGTGGAAGATGCTCTATGGTTGTGGTTCGTTCAAGAACGAAGACGAGGAACGCCATTAAGTGGACCAATATTAAAAGAAAAGGCCATGATCTTACACTCAAAGCTTCAACCAGAAGAGGCGTTCGTGGCTAGTGATGGATGGCTCTCTCGTTGGAAAAAGAGACACGGCGTACATTTTATTGGAGTTTGTGGTGAGAAGTTATCAGCAAACCCAACAGCGGCCACCGACTTTTCTGCAAGATTTTTAAAAATTATCGATGATGAAAACTTTTGCCCAGAGCAAATATACAACATTGACGAAACTGGGTTAAATTTTAAACTTCTGCCTAGAAAAACATTTGCCACCCCGCAAGAAACGTCTGCTCCAGGGTTTAAAACCAGCAAAGACAGGATAACAGTCGCCTTGTGTTCAAATGCTTCGGGGACTCACAAGTTACCCCTATTTGTCATTGGCAAAGCAGCAAAACCGAGAGCGTTTAAGAACATAAACATGGACGCTCTCCCAGTGTATTATCGGTCACAGAAATCAGCGTGGATGGACACGTACTTGTTCAGAGAATGGTTTGTATGCGAATTTGTTCCCAAAGTGAAAAAACATTTGGCAAAATCGAAACTCCCCGCCAAAGCACTTCTACTTCTTGACAACGCGCCTACTCATGATGAACATCTTCAGTGTGACGATGAAAAAGAAATTAAACTGCTGTTCCTACCACCCAATGTAACCAGTCTTCAACAGCCGATGGACCAGGGGGTCATTGAGTGCTTCAAGAGGAAGTATCGTCGTAAGCTACTTTCGGAAGTTCTTTCCAAACTGGAGACTGATGACAGCTTAGACCTTACCAAAGTGTTGAAGTCAGTTAACATGAAGGATGTTGTGTACATGTCGGCCAAGGCATACGACGAAATACCACCATCCACGTTTGTAAAGTCTTGGAAAAAACTTTGGCCAAATATAGAAGATAGCGTAGATCAAAACAACACAACAGCAGATGAGCCAAACAACATTCTTGATGGCGAACCTGATGACAATGCAGCTCTATTGCACGACCTTCAGCAACTACCGAACTGTGGTCCCATTGTTGAAGAAGATGTTTTGGAGTGGATCAACATGGAAAAGGAGCTAGACAACGAGGTTCTGAATGATGACGAAATCGTCGAGTGTGTCATTCGCCAGGACAACGAGATGAATAACGACGCAGATGGTGCTGAGATTGAAGAGGAAGACGAAGAAAATAAAATGAGCCACGCTGAAGGAAAAGCAGCTTTGCAACTGGCAGCTACTTACATCGAACAGCAAAAAGAAGCAACTGCAGTCGATGTAATTTTTATTAAGAAGTGGCGTGAGTTTGCACATAAAAAATCATTAGAAACAAAAATTCAGAAAAAAGTGACAGATTATTTTAAGTGTTAAGAAGCTAAACCACCAATGTACAGTGCAGTACTGTATTATTTTATTTTATTTCATTAGGTCTGTGGTTTTGTAAATAAAGCGTTACTCTGTGTTGTATTCTATGTGCAAGTGTTTGATTCCTACACGCATTGATTCCCAACATATGCAGTATTACCGTGTTTTATTGGTAAGTACAAATTTAAAATTAGTTTAGTAGTTAATTCTGTGTTGGTAATGTTTGGAAAGGTTAATTTTACGGTTATTTCATAACTTTTATTGAAAAATTACCCTTGCAAACAATAAATGGGCATTTTTTAAATAGGCATCGGTTAGTTCGGCCGCTTTTAAGTTCGGCCTAGGGTCCGGTCCCGAGGTGGCCGAACTTACGGGAGTCTACTGTACCTTTAAAATTATGTATCACAAGGTATAGGCTTCCATTAAGAATATTCACGATACCCTCGGCAGGACGTCCCCCGTTGGTGTGACATAACAAAACATTGTTCCAAAAAGTAGATGCCCAATCTCTATCACGATTGTAAGAGGTTTCAAATTTATATTTAAATTATTAAAGGATATATTTGGGTGTTTCCAGACATAATATACACCCTGTATACCTGTCAGGAGATAAATCTGATATTATCATGTTATCACACGATCTGCTGCTTGAGTCACAAGCTGGAACGGTCTGTGGTTGGCACTGCTGAGATTACAGCTGACAACATGAAATAACAGGTGAGCTGAAAAAATATATAAGCTTCCAAATAGGAAACAAGAGTGACATTTACACGCTTGGTCACTGAATTATGATTCTTATTGTAAATGGTCGATTTTTCAACTGAAGACAGTTCCTGCAAAGTAATAAAATTTCCTCCTCAATACATAGAAAATTAAATAATTGGTTATTGAACCAGAAACTGTCAAGGGTTACAGCTCTTACCCGATACAATGCCATTTCACCCCATACACTTAATGCCAATGTCCATACACTTAACCTACAGTGAATTTTAATTACTTTCACATCTAGCCCCAAGGAAATAATTTACGTTTGCTTCACAGTTGGCGGCATTCCCAATTGACTGAGACATTTGAAACAGCATTACAGATGTAAAAACAATCTTTTTTGCTGTCTCTGTGTCTGTGACTTGCTAACAGATGAAGGTAAGTGCGGGACACCGACAGCGCTGCAGCAGCAGAATTTCAAAACTGTACTTACGTAAAGAACACCTCGTACATAAAATTTGTTTATGGTAACAACTGATGGTGTTTGTTTATTGTAAGAGATGTTGAGATAGATCGGTAATTTTCCATACAAGTAAAACTGGCAACAGTGTAAGGCTAGGTTGTAGTTACTGATACCCAATGTTTTCCCTAACTACTTCGATTCAAGCACTGATTAACAACAATTTGTCAGACTCTGTTCACAAAAATCTAAGTCACTCACTTTGACAGTTTCTTCAATCAGACAGACTTCAACAACTCCAGATTAATGACAGTTTCACTTTATTGGAGATTAACAAAAACGTGACCCTGTTTGTTCTCAACCCTCTAGCAGTACAGATCACAAACATTGTCCCTCTGTATTATTTCACAATTAGTCCATCTACAAATGGTTTAATCTCCTCAATGTTAAAGAATCTGGTCTAGTTCTAGTGGAAAGCTTCCTCCTTTAGACTGAATTCTCGACTATCTTCCAAGGTACTCTACACCCTTTACTGAAGGGGGGGGGGATGAATGAGAGCTACAAGCAGTTCAGGGTAAATATGAGTGCAGGCTCTCATTCTTAACCTTTCTTTACATCCCATATCTCTATTTGTGCCAACAATCCTTTTTATTTGTAGAACACTGGAAGTTGCCAGCTTTCATTCACAAAAATGACTTTGAGTAGTATAGTAAATTAATACCATGTTAAATTAAAAATAAACTTTGACCGATAATACCAACTTCACTGAAATTTGAAGACCCAAACCATTTTTGTTTTATTAAATCATTTTTTGAAGGTCTTACTATCCATATATAAATTTATTTTATTTAACAATTAATACATATTGGTTTCAAATGGATTTGATGTTACAATTAATTTATTTACCATAACGTTTTAAATAACATAAACACTAAAAAACTCTCTAACTCATTTAAAAGGTTACTAATAATTGGGAACATGCAGGAATGCATACAAGGATATGTTGTTTAGTTTGGCTACCTTAAAATTGTTATGCATAGCAAAAAATCCCAAAAATTGAGTACCTCTAAATTGCATCCGTTGCATTTTCATCTTCTCAAACTATTTGAAATTTTATTAGGCCATCTCTGCTATAATAGGAACTCCCAAGTTTCTCCTCATAGTCTATCAAAAATACCTCTCTGTAGCTTTGAGGAACATTAAATTTTTGAATTGTATGTTTGAAAATAACATTTTGTTTAAACTCAATCTAAGGAAATTGTTTTGATTAATTTGAAACAATTATTTATATTAAGATTCAGCTGTACTTAAATGACCTTGAGCTTTTAACTACATAAAAACAATGTTAAGCTTCTGACACTTGCTACTCTAAAACTACAAATAATGTTTAGTGGTCTACATAGACAAGAAGTGAAAGAGATGAATATTTGTATTGTATAATTCAATTGTCATTCTGCTATCTATCCACTTCCTGTTCCTGACCCTGATTAAGTTGGAGCATCACAGGATAGAAAGAAATCTACCACATTTATTTGATAAAAATTATAAAAGAATGTTACATAACATCATATTTAATGGAGTAAATATATTTAATTAATATTTATTTTAAAATTGTGAATAGTAAGATCAATTGCTTGTCAACATAAGCTTGAATTAAAATACCAAATTTAGATACATGGTGAAAAAACTTCATGAAGAACTAACACTAGAGTAACCATTTAGAGTATTTGTTTTGTACTTGCAGCGTTAAAAACCATTATCAATATTAATCTGTCAGTCAAATACTCTTTTTACACAATCATTGAAAATTACAATGGCAGCTTGATAGTAAAGTAAAATTATAAACAAAACAGTGCAATTAACAAGTTAATGAGAATCACATAAATCATCAATAGGTATCATCAAAGTATTCTATAGTGTATTCAGTAACCCACCTGACATGTGTATTCCTGTTTAAACTGTGATATACTGTGCAGATAAACACTTGATTAGGTTGTCTCGTTGCTTAAGTAAGTTGTTCTATGGTGTCATAGGGTTATTTAGTTGTGTTGGAAGGTACAAGGTGTGTATAAGCTCTCCTCTTAACAGTTTTTGATTGAGAGGGTAAAGAATTTAAAGGCTATTTATTGAGTGAATAACAGTATTTTTGAAATCTTTCATTATTATATATTACAAAAAAAGAACACATTATGAGAATTGTAATCAATTCTCTTCTACAGATATCAAAAAAACTTAGACATAAATTTATGCAATCATGTATAATATTATATCAATAAGGGTATGCTGATGGCCAAGCCTTCTAAGGACTTTGGATTTGAGTTACAGATAGTGCATGTTCAAATCCTCTCTGCAAATGTTGCACTACCTTGTCCTGTATCCACTCTTCCCCTTATTGTGTTTGGTAGGATTCTTGTATAGGCCATTGACCCATGACAACAGGCAGAATAAGGCTTTAGAGAGAGAAAATAGATATTATGGCAATGAATTTTCCTATGTCAAATTGATGACAGAACAAACAAGTTGTATGTCAAAATATTCAATCATTTCTTTGAGGGTCCATGTTGATAGAAAAAAACACAAATTTTATGATTTGGTCGGTTTTAAGTATACCAAGTTAATACAAACATAATCTGAGAACAAATGATCATTTCATAACATTAACAATTTTGAAACCTTTCATTTTGACCTTTACTGACAATCAATTTCTTTCTTAAGATAAATTCTTCTATCAATTTCATGAAAAACAAGTTTGCTTGTACAATGCAAATACGTTCTTAACTGCTGTCTGGACTATAATACTTACAATTTTCCATAGTGCTTTCTTGAACAAGTATTAATGCCATGTACGTATGTGTCTTGGCTTTATTCTATTTAAATATAGATACATGACATAATACAGCTTTTAAGTGTGTATTATTATGAATACACTTATGTTAAACTATACAATTAACAAGTAGCTGGAAATAACATTTATTCATACATTAATCACAACAAATAATAAATTATGTACTTCCTATGGCTTAGTGGCAGCATCGCGACTTGTTTGTTTATATAATTAGCAATCCACATCATTTCCTGATTACATAAATTGCTGTATTTTATATATAAATAAAGTCTAAATCATCTTGCATTCATTATTTTGTTTAGCAAATGTTTATTTGAAATTAGTAGTCAGATGAAGGAATTTATTATAGTTTTAACTCTAACTTGTTCTAATTCCAATACTTCTTATTTGGTTGTAAAGTAACTTGATTGTTCCCCAGAAAAAAGTTTACTTGTGGTTTGTATCTTCCATTAGAACCTACAATGGGCACAGCAGAAACCGATGTGTCACTTATTTCTGGGCAACCTCATCGATGTCTGGGAGCAGCATATCACTAACCACACATATTGGGTGGAAATATGGATCAAATATGGTTTAGTATACTGTGGAGGATGACTGTTGGAGTAGATAGAACTCCCTTAGTGTTAAAGGTTGTTGCTAGACCGCACATGAAGGAGTGATGCCCTTTCCCGCTTTAGTTGGAGAGGCTCTGTAGCAGGCCTTCCCTTCTTCCAAGGGGACATGACTGAGATACAGCCTGCTGTTCCTCCTCATAAGGTCTCTACAGGAGGAGGCTCCTACACCATAATCTTATCCATCCTGAATATCCTGTCACTGTGGAAGCAAGTGCAAAGGTCCTTTTAGGAATAACTGCTGTGTGAAGTTTCTTGTCCTAAGTGAACAAAACAAAATCTTTGAAGGCATTCTTCAGGCCCGTACTCAGACAGATTTTTCAAACAATTTTACTGGGCCCCACTACACTTGTAAGGGGACAGGTGGCGGAGCATGATAGGGTCTGGCCAAATATCTTTTCCAGTGCCCACCAGTGCTGAGTACGGCCCTGACTGTATATCAGGATCAACAGCCAAATCGTTTTCTACGCAGAAGGATAGTTTTTTGTCAAACCTAATTGTGTTGTGATATATGCGAGCATCAACACTGCTCTTCAGGCGGATTTCTGTATATTAGGATACAATATGAAATTACATGTTATAGTTTGTAATGATGGGATTATAAATGTGAGATTTAAAAAGTCTTGACAGGACAGTTGCAAAGGTGTGAAGACCAACTTCCTTTTTAGGTATAGATGGTTGTGGAAGTAAATTGTACTAATTGGCTGAAGTAGTGAAACCTAGCACTCAACGTGCAACAAAATGTCATTGTTTGTCTCTCTGTAAACACAGGTGTACTTTTTTGTCTAAGTTTGGCCAAATTTGGCTCAACCTTTCTTCTTCTAAATATTCAATAGAAATTGACCCAAGGGGGAGAGCCCTAGGACAAAACCCATTCTCATCAATAATTATTGACTGAGTGTTAGCGAAGCATATCACTTGATTGAGGGGCTAAAGAAATTCCATTTTGTCTGTCTGTCTGCACAATATCTCAAATACGAATGGACATAAATTTTGCATGAAACTTCATTTCTGTATAGGTAATATCGAGTTTGATGATGGTGGTGCTATTCCATAGGGTTTGAGTGAGCATTAGTGAACATTTTATATTGGCCTTATGGGTAATCATAATGGCAACGAGAAAATTGCAGAATAAATCAGTTTGTAAATAAACTAAGTACAATCATTTGAAATGTTACTTGCTGCTTCAGCAAAGCCTCTTATATGACACATTGTGGCATACTCCTACCTTGTACTAGAAGCCTTTTTACTAAAGGAATCTTGAGGAAATTTGCTCTAGTACTCTTACAAACTGATTCAAGATGAAGATTCAAATTCCAAAGGATGGTCGCAGTGAACCAAGCAACTGGTCTAGGTTTTGAATTATGGATAGATCTTAACCAAATGTAGCATGGTTATTTTATGCCTTACTAGCACATACCCGTGGCTTCGTTCGCAGTTTATATGCAACATTCTGTGTATCTGTTTGAATAACTCCTATGATTTCAGTATTATATGAACTATTTTAGAGCAATGTAGAGGAAATCCAAAGTCAAAGTTCATAGTTTTCTTAGTGAAAGCACTTGTGGTATAATATGATAGGGTTCTATGATATTTTTCAAGTGGAATTAGTCATATATCGTGCATTTGGTTTCCATTTTACAGTGTTCATAATTAAGAGGACCAGAAGTTAAACAAAAGTGTGAGTAATTCTTATTTCAGGTTTTGCACTTCTAGTTCAAACTAACTTTATATCTCCAACACAAAATTGGATTTTGCTATTTTGTCCCGAGAAGCAATATAAATAGACCTATATATAGGTCTATTTATATTTATATATATATATATATTATATATATATATATATATATATATATATATATATATATAATTTTGTAATGAGGTTGGATTCAAAACAGTTTAGTTTTCTAACTTGTATGAATATAGATATTTTTTATTGAAAATTAAAAACTAAAATCAACATCAATAATACTAATACATTTCAAGACTTACATTATGACAGTTGCCATCTATATGTAAATATAATACATGATACAGTAAAGTTCTATCTTACCAATCCATGTTCACTATATCATACTATTTCCTCAGTCCAGTCTAGGAATTATCGGTATTTATACACCTAATCAGTATCATATACCTCATCAGTGAGAAATAGATGCAATGTCACCTCGACGATTATCTGTCATAAAAATTAAATTAAGTGTGTTGTGTATTGCTTTGTGACCCAGAATAATTAAGTTGATTTGCCTAAGATTTTGAAATGTAAACAAATTCAAATTATAGGTTAAAATTAAACATATGGTGATGCTGTCATAATAAAATGTTTACATACACCAAGATGGGATTTTTGCTGCTTTAAAGACCATTGGGGCATAGCCTGGAAGGATTTGCGAAATAAGAGTAGGCTATATTCACCCTAGGGATGTCCATGTGAAAGTTCAGACCAATTGATTGATTAGTTCATACGTGAAAGCAAAACAAACAAACAAAGACACTTTCGCATTTATAATATTATTATGTGCGAATGTACTAAAAATAGTTTAAGCCAAAAGGTCAGAATCTCTAGGTGATAATGTTCACTAAAACTGTTCTAAGAGCTTTATTAGGGAAAGATTTTTTAATCAAATTTAGCATGTTGAATTTATCACTTGAATCGTATGATGGGAGCAGTGGATCAAGTCAATTATCTGGGCTTCTTATTATTGGACAGATATTGTACAAATTTGGAAAGAATATATCATAGCTCATGCGTCGCCTTAACTCAGGATTCATGCATTTTTGAGTCTGATTCAAGGATCGTAAGTGGATAATACCAGTAGTGTATTTAGAAAATTATTTTCGGGGCAGGAGGCTGACTCACTGGCTAGTTTAGAAAGAATAAAATACCTTCCAAAAATAGGAGCTCAAGAATCTTCCCACTGGAAACTTTTTAGATTTAAGACCTCATAAATGTGTTCTAGCTTAAAACAAACTATTGGGTACAATTCTAATGTATATCTTTCAAAATGTTTTGGGGGGGGGCTCGAGCCCCCTGAACAGGGGCCTTATATACGACTATGGACGGTACTCACTACATAATAGAAGTTGTTTGAGTGATTTTAACAATCTAAACACTTTGACTGTTTAAAATGCTTATAATAACTAGATACTTATGACGCTTCTTCAATGTGTACATGCTTTTGAAAAATTGTTTTTTTTTCATAATTTACATAATTGTTTAAACACTGATCAATACTGCTGTTTCTACCATTGTGAGAGAAATCAGGAGTTAAAAGATTAATCAAGCTATATTTAATATTGACAACAAACATTAAAAAAGCACAAACACAGTACTTGCATAGTGCATCAAATAATTGAATACCTCTCCTATTGCAAACACTGATAATTAGATTGTAATTAATAATTTACTGAATGTCAACAATAGTGTTGTTGCTCATGTTTAAGAGCCCAAGTTAGAAATGTTATACTGATGACATAATAAGTGGTGATTAAGATTTCAGTCTGTCCATGATTCCAAAGTTGTACGCTTAGTTCATTGCCCCAGTCGTATCTGTTGTATATGTACCATCAACAAATAATATGATACGTGTAGAAAACCACACCTCTGAGGTTTTATAAGACGTGGTAGTCATAGATAACAATGCACACAGTTCTAGTCAAGTCAATTCTATTGCTAGATAACATAATTTATATTGATAAAATAATCCATTGTTGTTTCTTAATTAAAAACTTAGTTACTTTTATATTAAAAGTGAGATCAGATATTTAAGCAAAGTCTAAACCTAATGCATAAATAACAGCATTTTTTTAGCTTTAGAAGTAACATTTTAAAATTCTTTAATCCAAAAGTATTTTTATTCAAGTCTATAAGGGTTTTTAATGCAAAAAAGTGTTTTCAGAAATAAAATTCAGTACCTGTGCAAGAAATTTTGAGGATTTTGAATTTTGAGTTTGTGTACGATATTTCATATATTATGTTTCTTCAACCTTTCTACCACATAGAGGAATTTTGTAATTAGAGGACAAATGGCAAATCTACATCTCTTCATCCACACTGAACTCTTTTTTCTATTTTTTATTTCCTTTCTTGTTATTTGTATTTCAATATAATAATAAAACCAAAAATTATGAATAAAAGATATTGTCTATTACTAGCACAAAATTTCAAATGTTTTTGTTCTTCATTGTTTGAATAGTCAATAAGTAGGTATTTACACACTTCACAATAAAAACTAAAACATGTTTGAATGCATATAAATCATATCATTAACATGAAACATTTCTCACAAACCTATGACTAAAAATAAGAATTAGAAAGTATTTGAAGTTTGACATTGTTCTTATGAGGTAAAAATCAAGGTAGTTTCACTACAACTTTCTCTTAATACTAGGTCCAATCAACAGTATTTGCTATTTTTTGTGAACATCCTGCTAGTAGCAGTTCCTAGGTCTAGCCATCGGATTGTGCTGTGAGCAATGTTCCAGTGAGACTTCTGTTTTATCTTTTATCTGCTCATGTTTTTGTTTATCTTAAGATGACAGTCACATAGATTCTAACTGTAACAATAAAGTAATAAATATTGTTTGATTAAACCATTTATAAACCTTTTAAGAAAGTATTCTTTAAGTACAAAAATTACTTTAAAGCAATTAGTTGAAATGTAAAATTTAATATTTTTAATTTTATAAAATTTTATTTTTTATTTATGTTCTTAACATTTTACAACATTTTAAACCAAATAATAAAACTCGCAGAGATGGAAGTTAGGTGGAATGGAGGGGAAAGTGTTTTAGTATTTCATTAACAAAGGATATCGTCACAGCACCTCTACACAAGGGACTGTTTATTTATCACCTTTCTACAGTATTGGATAGAGGAAAGCTGTTTTCTTGATTGCTTAATAGATTAAGTCTCTAAAGGACTTGCTTTTATTGAACAATCTAAACTCTGTCCTTATTTTGGCTCAGTTCTTTATCTATGAAAGTTTTATAAGCTATTTATTGTAGTCTATAGTACAACATATTAGTCATTTCAAAATGACTTAACTCATTAGTAAATGTTTCACACTGATTGGTGTTAACAAGATATTCTGTATCATTCTATTAATATATAAAATACGAAGAATCCAAAGTGATTTTAAAAAATAGTTAAAACTATAAATAGTCATTTATTAGTGTATGGATAATTTTAATAGGGTAGATTTTGTATTTGGAATCAGTATATTGCAATTGTTCTCATAGGAGCACATCAGTACCAAAAGTTTCTGCATAACTTCACCAAACATGATCTCCAGAGTTCAAAACCACCCCAGTCCAAAAGATTATATATATAATCTAACTGCCATATAATATAACTTGTAAAAACTATAACTGTCCCAAAAAAGCAAAAACAAGTCGAATTTTAGTACAAAAATTTCTTTTGTAACAACGGAAGTACAGTGTTACACCTTTTCTAACATATTATAACAATGGCAAATGCTCAAAATCCTGATATCATTTCAAGCAAGTTTATGTTTTTAATGTTACGTGGTTTTCTGTTTCTAAAAGCATTTTTGATCAGGAAGCATAATTTGGTAAAGACCAGTTTGTTTGGTTTTATTGTTTGGAACCTAGACGAAATACAGTGTCACTGAACTACCTGAACAGGCTTTGTGGTATTGCTCCTTGGTTTTTTACTTACAGATTTTACTTTATGACTATGGATTACCAGTGCTTATTTTTATGTCTGGATGTCTGTGTTTTTACATGCAAATTTTTAGCTCACAATTACAATTAAAGTTACAGCATTATAATTTTGCATGTCATTATCAACCCCAAACACTTATTTTACTAAAATTTTAAGAGGTGCCTCATTTTAAATGGTTAACCAACTGCACTCATTTTATTATCTTTACAATAGTGTTACTGGTTACTTAAAAAAACTCTAACATTATTATTTGTGCTATTGGATAAAAGTTTTGATCTTGTCCTTCTTCTAAGGGGTTGCCTTATTGCCGTGCACTTAAGTCACAAGAGTCTTTTGTCCACTGGGAAGTGACCATGAAGCCAACATGCTTACGGTTTCAGCAGTTCTACAAACCGCTGAAAACAACTGATCATATCCTCCTGAAGAAATTTACCACCCTTGTCCAGACTACCAAAGATGGTGTAGCACTCCCTTGTTATTGTAGGACAGCTAAAGAACAGTAGTTCAGCAGTTTTCTCCTGCCTGTCAGACAGGATCTGTAGAACGGATCCTCCCAGAAAATGCTGACTCTGTGAAGATGCTTCCTCAGATGACTCAGTCCTGTGATTAGACCCACAACCTGAGAAGACACTTATCTACTTAATGAGTGATCAGATGCTTCCTGGGTGAAGGAGGCGTCATTCTCAGACCTGGATGTTGTATCCACCTGCTGTCATGTTGAGTGTGAACCCACTTTGAGACAGCCCCAAAGGATTCACACCTAGAAATACCATAGAATGGTTGAGGCCCTGTCATATTAGATGCTGAGCCCAAGTTGACCAGGGCATTAGCTCTTTCGTCTCCAGAATCACTCCCTCCCCATGATCAGGAACCCAAAAAACATTTACATTGTTGATTTTGCCAAGGGAAGAAACAACTTGATAACAATCCCAGACAAGTTTGGACTTGTACACAAAAGAGTTCAATGCCTTCAACGCTGCCTGGCTGTTTGTGAAAATGTTAATTGTCTTATTCCTTTACTGCAGAAGAAGAATTTTACAAGCACATTCCATAATGGCTGTGAATTCTACCTGAAAACCCCATATGGGCCACCAGCTGCCTGCATGGTCTCACTTTTTATTTTAGAGCCATCCATAACCATTAAGCTCCTCTGGTGGAAAATTCAAACTCATTTTATTGCTCCTGGCTTTTGATGTGTCTGTTCAGATGTACTTATGTTTGATTATAACCATATGGGTCTTTGGAATCACCAATGTGGCTATAAATGACAATAAAGAATGATTGATTTCGCTATTCAGTATCAAAGTGTCACCTTGTACTAACAGGTAATACTCATAGTTCCAGCACAGCTGCTATGTTCTAAATGTGGTTTTCATTATACTATGTGTCAGTTCCTTCATCACAGAGAATTCAAATGTTTTCAAAAGTTACAAGAAATATGATGCCTACATTAGGAAAAATGATGTGTTCCCTGATGTCACTTAAATTCAATTTTCTGCCAAGAGATCATATCTGGACATTTTCTCTGAAAGTTTCAGGATCAAAGTTTGAACACCAAAGTGAATTTTTTGTTTATTTTTCACACTTCTCTCTTTCAGTTCACCCTGATGCCCTCAACACTTATCTCATTAACATTGCTAGGGAAAATTGACATCATGAAATATTACAATATTCATGATGGACGACTTTAATGCAAGGAGCTATGACAAGTATGAGTGCTCATTTTACGTAGGATGTAGATTTCTAGTTTTTATCTCAGAGGTAGTATAGACCCTCTTTTAAAATTTATATATTTTTGAATACTATAAACAACTTCATTAAGGTTGAAATATCTTAGAGCACATCCTTATTTTTATTATTACTTACCAAATTACTCCATTTTATGAACTACAAGCAAGTGAACTTGTGGCATTACATCCCAATAATATTATAAATGCGAAAGTGCCATTGTTTGTTTTGTTTTCACATGTAAACTATTCAACTGAATGTACTGAAATTTTACAAGGACATTCTTATGATCCCTGGGATGAATATAGGCCTATTATTATTTTGAAAATTCCTCTGGGCTATGCCCAACTGGACTTTCAAGTAGCGGAAAGTTCCATCTTTGTCTTTAAAGTTGTGAAATATTAATTAAAAGAGATGTCTAATGTAATCAGCTGTTCTATGTAAACATAGTTTATTATTTTCTATTTGTTTACATTTATAGAGAGTAAATTATTGCTAGACTGAACATTGTTAGAACCATTGCTAGACTGTGCTTTTTAACTAATGTACCTATTCCAGCTCTAAATGTTCTATATATATATATTATATATATATATATATATATATATATATATTATATATTATTTATTTATTTATATATATATATATATATATATCACAGATCAGAGAAGCCTACTTCTGTCCAAAGTTAACTAAGATGGGTTTTATATGAAAAATTTAATTAATACTAAAATTAAATAGTAACATTGTTTTTTAGATCCAATACTTAATATTTGATAAAAAATGTACAACAAAGTACATTAACAATGACACTACGTGTTTTTTCATTAAAACTGAAAAATATTGATGACATTTTAGAACATTTAGAGCTGGAATAGGTACATTAGTTAAAAAGCACAGTCTAGCAATGTTTCATCTAGCATAGTTCTTGCCGACTGCTTCAAAGGGAGTTTTCAAAGTCAAATCCATGTTTACAGCTTTTTCTAAGGTAGATAAGTCCTTACCTAATTACTGAATTCTAAAAATATTTGTTAATCCTTAGATAATTTACTCTCTCTCTCTCTCTCTCTCTCTATATATATATATATATATATATATATATATATATATATATACAGGGCCGGATCCAGGGAGGGGCAGGGGGGGCATGTGACCCGGGCGCCGAGTTAGGGGGGGCGCCGCGCCGGGCGCCAAATGATGGGATGAGGCCACCATAAAAAAAACATTTATCATTTCTACTGTCAAGTGTCAATAGCACAATATAGTCTACGTACGTACAATTTCTTACTTCAGTAAACTATATTTGCGCAAACCAAAAGAACATAGGCCTAGTAAGAAATATCTTTAAAGCGGCAGGGTATTTTCATAACTAAGGCTGTGGGTTGGCAACATTGTCTACGGCTTGACTAGGACTAGAAAGCGCAAGCGCAAGTCTCCCGCTCCCGCCCCTGACTAGTGACTCGTGAGTGTTCCCGCTTGACGTGAGCGTGAACTTTTGATGAGTTTTAGGTTAGATTTCATGTCGCAGTTGTATGAATATTCTACCTGTGACTAACATAGATCAACATGTCGAAAAAACCATCAGGGTGTTTCCACAGAAAGAAAGCTAAAGCAAGACAACAAGAGGCCACGAAATCGTCAACTTTAATGTCATCATGGTTGCAAAATATCAAGGACCAAGGTAACTAATTTTTGTTGTATTTTAATTTGTTAAGATTCATTTTGAGTACAAAACAGTTATAGGCTATAGCGGCATAATAACAACAAACTTCAGTTTTAATGTTAAAAATAGTGGTTATAGATCATTAATTTATTGTAAATATAGTTTTAGTTTATAGATATTTTATAGATTCGTTGCCTGAATGAAAATCCTCTCCCGTTCACATTCGTCGGCCCACCACACCTTGCGTAGCATAAACACATTTAAATATTCAGAACTAAATACATTAAAAAACATATACATAAAATGCTTCTTTCACTTACTTTCTATGCTATTATTAACGATAGTTTTAATACGGTAACATACGTACTAAAATGTTAACAATACATTGATTGTAATAATATCCCCTTGGCCCTTATTACTAAAACAATTAATATATCGAATAGGCTGTAGGCTAGTACTGTAATAGTATCCCAATTAAGATAGCATGTTTTTTAGCATTTTTGGCACTATTTAACAACATTATATTTTTGTAACGTTTTTAGTTAGGCCTACATGATTTATAAAACGTTACACAATGTAATAATTTGTTTATGTTGTACATAAACAACATGTAACCTACTTAAAAAACTAAAATGTTTGGTCATGTGTGCATTTATGTCTGTTGCTTACAGACGAAGCCGAACCTGAAGCAACGAGAAATAAACCGTCTGTTCAAGAAGATGGGAGAAGAAAGGAGGAGAAGATCTCATGGACGTTTGTGCAGAGGAAGAAGACAACAATGACTTTATTTGTGAAAAACCACATACTTCGCATGCTACTGATTTTTGGGCCTCTTCTACGTCATTTCAAGAAGCCGTTTCAGTTTCAGACTCAAAAGGGCCTAACCATGAAGAACAGGAGAGTGAATGTGAGTACAATTTTAATTTTAATGACCCTGGAACTTGGCCAACTCAGCTTAGTGACAAACAAAGATGTTACATCATAAAAAGGAGATGTGAAAACGATGATCATAATCCTGATTTGAGTAAAAGCGGTAGGGAGGGCCGAAACCTTACAAAAGATTGGTTTTACAAAATTTTTAAAAATGGTTCAAAGGTCAAAAGATCTTATTTGGCTTACAGCGAGACAATGAATGCTTTGTACTGTGTTCCATGCAGGCTTTTTCGTCATTTGAACACAGAACATGAATCAACAATTTCCTTTTTAGCAAGAAAGGAGGGATTCACAAATTGGAAAAAACTCAGTGACAAATTGCCAGAACATGAAAACTCCCAGTACCATAAGAAAACCTTTGTTTCATGGAAAGCATTAGAAATGTTACTTGGTAAAGGAGGGATCGACAAGGAGTTGCAGGATCAGATAAAAAAGGAGGAATCCCACTGGAGAGAAGTACTACGCTGTATACTAGATGCTGTCTTATTTTTGGCAAAACAGGGTAGTGCATTCAGAGGGACAAACGAAACTTGTAACTTTGCAGATCCAAATAGTGGAAAATTTCTCAACACTATAGATTTAATTTCCCACTATAATGAGACCTTGCGTGAGCATATTGGTCGCCATAAGAAAGGGCAGCTCAGCTATTTTTCTCACACAGTACAAGATGAGTTTCTTGATCTCATTGCAAATGCAATTAGAGAAGACATAATTCAGGACATAAAAAAAGCTAAATATTTTTCATTGATTTTCGACTGTACCCCTGATGTAAGTAAAAATGAACAAATGACTGAAGTCATTCGTTACATTACATATACTGACGAAGGGCCAGAGGTATGTGAAAGCTTTTTAGATTTTTTTACTGTGAGTGAAAAAACAGGCGAGGGGCTTTTTGAAAGCATTGCTAAAAAGCTCAAAGAAGATGGTCTAGACTTGATGTTTTGCAGGGGCCAGTCGTCTGACAACGGAGCAAACATGGCTGTGAAATACAAGGGTGTCCAGTCAAGGATTGTGCAAGAGAACAAACTGGCCTACTTTGTCCCATGCTCAGCCCATTCCTTAAATTTAGTTGGGGTTCATTCAGCAGAGGCCTGTGTTGAAGCACAATCGTATTTTGGTATTATAAACAGCCTCTACAACCTCTTTCATGGCTCTACATCAAGGTGGGAAGTTTTAAAACAACATGTTCCCCTTTCGTTAAAATCAGAAAGTAAAACAAGATGGTCAGCAAGGATTGATTCTGTGGAGGTTATTTATAAACATATGGACAAAGTGCTCTCTTCTCTTGAAGACTTAACTACCCATGAGTTCTCATCTCCTGAAACAAGAGCTGAAGCTAAATCGCTACTTAAAAACATGAAAAGGTTTGAATATGTTATTATGACATGCTTTTGGTATTCAGTCCTCAAGAAAATTGATAGAGTTAGCAAGTTTCTACAAAGAGAGGACACAACAGTAGACAATGCTGCAAGAAACATACAAGGTCTTCTAAATGTATTATCTTCAACTAGAGATTTAACTGTTTCAGAGGCAATTGATGAGGCAACATTTTTAGCTAATAATATGGGCATAACAGCAGAGTACAAGGAAACAAGAAAGAGAAAGAAAAAGAAAATGACAGGAGACACACATGAAGATGATGGGCCAAATTTTACTGAAGAAGAGCTTTTCAAAAGATCACTTTTTCAAATATGTGATAGAATTATTAGTGAGCTAACTAACAGATATGATGCGTTAAAAATCGTTGCTGATAAGTTTAATTTTTTGTGTGGGGATCAAATAAAAAAAATGGATGTTAAAACTTTGAAAAGTAAAGCAAAAGAATTAGCTACAACATATGCCAGTGACTTAAATGAAGAAGAGCTTGTGAATGAAATAGAGAGTTTTAAATTTCATGCCTTAAATATGGAAGATGGATTGGAAGACGCAACAGCAGCATCTTTGCTCAAAATATTGCATAAGAGCAAGTTGAAAGAGGGTTATCCAAACATATATGTAGCTCTTAAAATCTTTCTAACGCTTCCAGTCTCTGTAGCATCTGGAGAGAGAAGTTTCAGCAAATTGAAGCTTATAAAAACCTATTTAAGAAATTCTATGAAACAGCAAAGACTAACTAATTTAAGCATTGTATCAATTGAACATGAAAGGGCTTCTTTGATTTATTTTGATCAGATAATTAACACGTTTGCAGCAAAGAAGGCTCGGAAGATAAAGATTCTATAATTGTTAGTATTGTTTTTTTCTAAAACAATTGTATTGTTTTGGATTCATGTAAAATTGTAAAATAGACATTTCTATTTCATTAAAATAACACTTTCTTATTCAACCTAAGTTTTATTTTATTTCAACCCCATATACAAAGCATATAGTAGTAAAACTTATGGTAAATAGTTTGGTATCGGGGGGGGGGGGCGCCAAAAGTCAAGCTTGCCCCCCCTAGAAGAAATGATAGATCCGGCCCTGTATATATATATATATATATATATATATATATATATATATATATATACCCAATGTCAGACCACCAATGTCTGATATGGAAACAGATATTACACAAATGTAGCAATAAAGCTGATCAGAGGAAATTGTGGATACTTTGAAGATCTCTGACCTGGTTGGAGTAAGCGTGTCACAGAAGCTTTGACCTCTTGCTCTTTCAGTTTGTCATACTGGGGTAAACGTATATTTCTATAGAATTCTTTATGGTCACAAAATACAAGACGAAAATGTACATCATAGTTCCAGAGTATTCCTTTTATACAAGGGACCCATTTGCCCTGAATTTGGAGTATGCAACCCTAACAATTAGATACAGTGGCTTCATAAACATTTCAGTTAAAATTTTTTTTTGTAACAAATGTGTCAAATTTTTATAGAACTTGATAATGATGTGTGTTTCTCAATTGCTGCATGCTTGATCCTAATAATGAAATGTTAATAATGACAGTTTATTAATGTAGCCTATGTTATTTTAATTTACTTTAATCATTTTCTACAAATTTTTTAGGCAAATTAAGAATCTAAATCAAATTAACACAGCATCTAAAATTGTGCACATAATTCAAACACCAGTACTAAAATAACTCTTCATATGTATTTCAATGTTACTTTGATATACTTTCATTTGACAAAGAATAAGTTTGGGTCAGTTTAACTATTATCTAATGTCCTATCTTATCTTATCAGAAACAAAGTCCATTTGGGAATTTAGACACATGCTCCCTGTTGTGCTGAATTACCTCATTGATTGCATCTGTCAGAACGATTCCATTGTTTTACAGACTACAATTACATTTTTTTCCTTAAGCCATGTCTCGAAATCTGACACACAGAGAAGCCACTAGAGTAAGATTGTTAGTGCAGCATGTGCGATTATACAGAGAAGTTGCTGCGTTGTACAGAGTTCACAACACAACTGTCATGAGAGTTGCTCATCGGTTTCAGGAGACCAGAAGCGACAACAAAAGGCGAGGTCAGGGTCAGCCTCTTGTTACAATTGAAACTGACGGCCGATTTTAAAGACTGAACGGATTTAGAAGAAGGACTTCACAAGTACAGAGCTGCAGGGATTGTTAAGAAGGATTTATAATGTTCAAGTTAGAAGCAGAACTTTTCATAGACGACTTTGTTTTTCCATATAAACAGCAGAAGGCCTGTCAGAAGTCCTATTCTTACCAGAAAGCACAGAGTAATGCTATTGAGCAATACAAAGCAGTACTCTTCACTGATGAGACAAGAGTGAGTCTATGGTCTTCAGATGGACGTCAACCAGTGTGGAGAAGGCGTGAAGAACACTTTGCTCAGGCTTCTATCTCACCACAAATCCACTTTGGTGAAGGTGTCAATAATGTTTTGGGGAGGAATAAATTATAAGGCCTGCACAGAGTTGGTATTTGTTGGTAAACCAACTATAAATGCTTGTCGGTACATAGAAACTATTCTACAAGACTCTGTTGTTCCTTTTGCTTTCTTCGTTGTCCCTCAGTTTGTGCTCATGCACAATAACACTTGTCCCCACAGTGCAGCAGCAGTATCAGCTTACTTAAGAGAGGTTGGTATTAGATTTCTGGAGTGGCCATGAAGAATTCCGGACCTTAACACAATAGAACATGTGTGGGACGGTAAAGAGTAATGCTAGAGTCAGAAATCCACCTCTAGACAACCTTGTGAAGCTAGAACTAGCTGTAAAAGAGGAGTGAGATAGAATGCAAAGACATACAACACCTCCTAGAAGGAATTCCTAGAATACTCCTAGCAGTCATCAAGGCAAAGGGGGAAATACCTGTTATTAAGCAGAAGATAAATTTGTGTTAATAATACGTTATAATTTTCCAGTCAATATTACAGACTGTTCTCATTCTGTTTAATTTTTAACTAATAAAGTAGAGTGTAATCCAAACTGTAAAAGACTACTTTCAATTTTTATCCCCAAGGTTCCTGAATTATGATCTCATGAAATTCTACAAAGGATCATCCAGAGAACATAGATGATGCTGCTTTATTGTGCTGAAGTTTCATCTGGAGAATCTCTATCTCAATCTTCTCTTTCATGGCCCCTATCACGGTTATATATTTGCCCTCATCAATTAATTGCATGAGTAATTTGAAGGATAACGAGGTTATAGCTCAGTTGACCAGAGCCCCCATGACTGAGTGCTACTTATGCTTGGAAATATACTCACAACCCATGATTCAGCCAGTGCCTAGTATAGGGCTGGACTGACTCCACTGCTAATGGTTGCTGTTGGTAGCAATGCAGTTGTAATAAGAATCTTGGATTTTATGCCTGGGATTAGGATCTGAGTATAAACCTCTTCTTACCATTAGGTATATGTCCATCCCCTGGTTTCCTTGATATCATCCAATGGTTTCAAATCAGAGTTACCTAATTCCTTGGTAACAAATTCAAATCAAATTTGTATGCTCATACCATTTGAGCTGTTGACTACGTTAAGGGACCATGTCTAGTTTCTTAATCTCTCTGAATACAGGCACATATCTCATTCCGACTGGTTCTTATAAGGAATCTATCTTCCACTTACTGATTGCTGAATAGTATTTAAGCTTACTTTTTATTGTTACACTTCCAAATAAACTATGCAGTGCAATTCTTGTGGGTTTTCCTTCTATGTATCATGTCAATTAGCATAAAATGTTGAGTTAACAAGGATAAGACCACAAAGCTGTTTATAGCAGAGGTTCATTTATTTTGAGCACCTGTTTAACATTTCTACTCTATTCAGTGGCGAAGCAAAGGGGGGGGGCGCACTGGATGTCAACTTTTTTGGGGTGACACCCACCTGGTCTCTCAACTTTAAGAACAATGTACAAACAAACAAAATAAATCGCTAGCACAAAATTTTCTTTTTCAGGGATTACTCCACTATCACTAGCTCAGCTCTATGTATAATTCAATATTATAAATAATAAATTATCCATGACCTTTATCATATAACATTTATTGCTTTTTACTTTTGATGGGTTAATACCACCAACTTCCACACCGGGTGCCATCCAAAGTAGCTATGCCACTGATTCTATTCTTGATCACTACTCCAAGGATCTTTTCACTGCCAGGCTTCTTAGTTATAACACTGGACACTCTTGGTGCTCTTGTCATTGCATTTGTTGTATAATGATGCATAAACTCTATCTTCCAAGGAGCTGGCTGCCTTTTTAGACTATCTTAGGAGGTTTGAGGTTGTCATGGGGTTTTATGGGACCAACTCACACAGTGATGTGTGGTATAGCTATAATACTAACAGTAAAGACAAATCACTGTTAGAGTGTTTTATTATTCAAACCTTAAGAGCTTGTTGTGGGAATGAGGTATACTATATAGTTTCAATCAAAGAGAGTGTGATCAATAGGATACATGACTAAAATGAATTTGAGAAGCTATTTCTCTCTGATCATACTCAGATTTTGCTGCAGTATTTGTGTACTGAAGTTAGAAATGTTGTCTAATACAAACTGAATATTGTACAAGAGAATCTGAAATCATGAATTGAATCTTGCAATGACAAGGGGTTATTAATACAGTTCTATTGGATATATCTATAGGCAATGTAACATCAGCCATTATGACATCCTTCAAGCATGGCTGTCCTGTTTTAAACAATAACAGATCAAGGTAACCCAATAGAACTATAATTGTTCTTCAATGAGGGGAAGCATTTAAAACTCCATTTTGGAGAGTTAATCTCAGGGATACTTAGGCAAGTTATTTTGAGAAGCTGTTACCGTAAAAACCAAATAGAGCACTCGTCCTCTGTGCCAAGGTGTCTGCCACATATTCACAAATCCACATAAATAATTGATTATCAAATAGTTTGTACCAATAATCTGAAGACACATGGTGTAAATTTAAAAAGCTCCACTTTGCCATAGAAGAGGTTATGTGCAACATGTTAATTACTCACAGTGAAGTCATTGGAACATTGGATGATGAACTTCAGAAGGACTGACTAGGCAATCAATTCATATAGTCATAGTAAATTATCTTTGAGAAACAGTGTTAGACCAATCTGTTGGGTAGGTGTTGGATTGCATCCTTCCTTGCTTGTGCCGGCTGTTCAGGATATCTGTAGCACTTAGGTTCATCATGGAGACTGTCTATGATGGTTTTTACATCAAAGTGGCCTTTAAGTCTATCTTTATTGCAGACTTAGCACCTAGGAGGCATTAGTCCCCAATGAGGGCAATTATTTTTGGTAAAGTGGAAAAATCTCACAGACATTTATTGGGTACTTAGCCAATTCTCTTGTATTGGACATATGTCTCTGTGATCAGGCTTATCATTTGGATCTGTGGTAATACACTTTAGATGCGGTAGCTATGGGCAGGATGGCTAGCATCCAGAGGATAGTCAGTCTGATCATCAATAGAGCTATAGGCGCAGCCTTAGAATGTTCTCTTGGATATTGTGATCCAGATTATCCCCAGTTAAAGTGTTTGCCATGTCCAGCACGAAGCACAATAATTAACATCTGACTGCAGCATTGGACTAGCATGGTGATGCAGAAACATGTGTACCCAGAGATAAGATATCTGAGGGACTTGAGGGTCCTAAAATGTATTGACCCAGAGAGTGGAAGTACCCAGAAGTCAGATCATTACAATGGGTTACCACCGAATGAATTGTTTTAAATCAGTGGCTCCCAGCCACTAGAGGCGCTAGTGGATGAAGATTTCCGGAGGGCAGGTGGTGCTTGTGACTGAAGGCCTCAAGAGACAAAGTGAAGGTAAATTGGTAAATCTTAGGGGAATCCTAGAAACTAATTGATAACAGTTACTAAGAGGTTATGATGTATCTGAGTTGGTGTATGCTCAGATAACAGAGACTTTATTTTAGAAAAGAAATATTTCATTGAGTTGCTTTATGGATCTATCTCTATGGAAATATAAATTAATCTTGTGACCAATGAGTTCTTGTGTTGGTGTATACTTAGACAACCAGAGGCTTTTAAAAGATAAATCTTTCTTTGATGTATTTTATAGATCCATAAAATACGTGAAAATTTTTTTTAAAAGAAACACTGTATGGAAATATATGTTAATCTTGTGCCTAATGAGTCCCTGTGTTGGAGTACACTCAGACACCAGAGTCTTTCAGAAAAAGATTTTTTATTTGAGGTATCTTATGGATCTACCTTTACAGAAATGTACGTTAATATTATGACCAATAATTAACCTGTCTTATTTTTCAGGTATACTTTTTATTTCAATTTCATTTTATTTAATTTTAAAGAAGAATACAATAAAAATAATTAATGCTGTATTTTTTAAAGAGAAGTGATAATAAAATAAATAATGTACTTTAATCCATTATTAACATATTTACCTTAGCTATCTTTTTTGATGTACTGCACAACCTTTGTATTTTTTGCTAAAATATTTTGACTACACTGATTTTTTCAGCAAAACGACAGCTCATCAGTGTCTGAGTTGATGGTTTTACTGGTTACTATGTGGGAGCTACTTTGCTTAGTATACCAAAATGGTTTATATTTGTATAACCTTGTCGTGGTAGTGAAGAGATGATGATGACCGCTCCGTAGACTATAAACTGTGTGAGGAGTAGGGATGTGACTATAGATCACACGATTTACTGACTGGAATGATCGTATTCAGTCAATCTCTTTTACTATCGAGACCAGTTCATTTATCATTAAAGTGTGTCTCTGCTAAGTGACTCTCCAGTGAGATGATAGTATTAAGGACCCAATAGGGCCTTCTTAAAATCGTGTCCATCCTTCTGCTTGTCTGTCTGCCCGTCTGTGTAATGATTATTGTTAGAAAGGTACTAATAAGACTTGAAATGTGCTAGTACCTACTATATTGGTTCTCTTCATAGATGAAAAAACTCTATTGATTTTGGGATCAAGAAGTCAAAGGGCAGTATGTCAGTCTTTGTGCTGTCTTTCGTTATGATCTTAAAATTGATTCATTTAAGGATATTTAGTAAATACTAAATAGATTTAAGTTTATGTAAAAATTCCTGCTATTAAAGTTTTTTATTCAAAAGGGCTCTAAACATAATTAAAATGACTTTTGTGACCTAGTGATCTTCGAAAAAAATCCTAATAATATTATAAATGTGAAAGTGCCTTTGTTTGTTTGTTTTGTTTTCACACGTAAACTACTCCACCAATTGTACTGAAATTTTACATGGACATACTTGTGGTTCCTGGGATGAATATAGGTCTATTCTTATTTTGAAAATCCCTCCAGGCTACACTCCACTGGTCTTTAAAGGAACAAAAAATCTCATCTTGTTCTCTAAAGTTGTGTAATATTAATTGAATGAGCCTGTCAAATGTAATCAACTGAGACAAATATAGCCACAGTGACCAAAAACAAGCCAGCATAGTCTAAGAGCTGTGGCTTAAAAGAGAATAAAAAAATTTTAATAAAACCTGTTCTGTATAAACATTGTCTACTGTTTTCAATTGGTTTACATTTACTGTGAGTAAATTGTCTAATAAGTAACCATAGTTCTCCATTTTAGTTTTCAGCGATTAGGTAAGTACTAATCTATCTTAGAAAATGTCCTAGAACATATAAAGGTCAGAATTTGATTCTGAAAACTCCTTTTGAAGCAGTTGACAAGAACTATGCTAGATGAAATTTCACTGGACTGTCCCTTTAACATAAGTAACATAACAATGTAAACTCTTAAGTGTTCTAAAATATTTAAAAACTTTTACTATAAATTACAAGACTGATATAAAACCCTTCTTAGATCTCTTTTGACATAAGTAGGGTTCTCTGATCTATGTTATATATTTTCTTGATTGGGAAACAACAAAATTAAGTATGGAACAAAACATACTAAGGACAAAGTAAATTTATCTCACCAAATCTCACCACTGCTCAAAGAAGAGAAGCACTAAAAGGCTAAACTTCTTGAAAAGGGTGAAGCTTTTGACCCTTCCAAGTGGAGGAGGGGGAAAAAGAAAGAAGAAAAAGAATCCCGAAACGGCAGGAGGTCTCAACTCCGGGCCCAATCTGCGGGTACCAAGGCGGGGGTGGGGTCGGCCAAACGCCCCAGAGGCACCTTGGTCACCCCGCCCTCCGCTGAGGGACCCGCAAAGAAGGCTAGGAGGGAAACCCAAAAGCCCGAAGCCCACGATCCCGAGGCCTCTGGTAGCACACCCAAGGCTACCTACAGAGAGGTCGCAGCGATTTAAAATGGCCATAGCCCTCGAAGGCTACCCGGAAGCGAAGCTTAGTGCAGAGCAAGGAGAAGAAGCCATCGAGGACGCAATTATGGAAGAAATCCAACCCCTGGAGGATGGTTCCGTTCCATCGTTTGCGGGCACCTACCTAGAGAAAGGTGTTTTAATTGCTTCCTGCATCAACGAACACACCACACGTTGGCTGGAAGAAGTTATCCAAAGAATAAAACCTCTGGGAGATGATATCTCTCTGAGATTGGGTCTGCGTAAGGACATCTTGAGGTCCACCAGGGTGTTTTTCAGAGCTCACCCGAAGCTTCTGAAGAAGACACCTGAAAAGGTACTTGAGATGTTCAATAAGCAGAACCCCAACCTGAATGTAAACGAGTGGAAAATCCTTCCATCCAAGCCAGACCCGAAAGGTTACGGATTCGTCTGCTTCCTGGACGAGGTCTGCTACAAGGCTGTGAAGGCTTTCCAACTGTAGAGCCAACTTAGGACTCTGGCAGGTCTCAATTGTCTCCTCGACAGTCAAGGACAAATGCCACGAGTTCTACAAATCAACCTCCAGCACAGTAGGGCTGCCTCGGCAGCCTTCTGCCAGTTCTTCCTCCAGGAGGGATTTGATCTGGCACTGATTCAAGAACCATGGCTTCACCAAGGAGAGAGTGGCGGGCCTAAATGAAACCAAAGGTAAGTTAATTTACTGTACCTCTCTAAGGAATGTCAGAACCTGCATCCTGTTGAGGAGAGGCTTGGATTTTCTAACCCTCAACGAATTCTGCTCCAGAGATCTCACTGTGGGCACACTGACCTGGAAGAATGGAGGTATAGTGCAGAGCACAATTGTAGGCTCCGTATACTTGCCATATGATGCCAGGGAACTCCCTCCATCAAGAGACCTAGAGCTCCTGGTGGAAGAAGCACAAGCCAGACGTCAACAACTTCTTCTAGGTTGTGACGCCAACGCCCATCACTCTGCTGGATGGGGCAGCACCAACACTAACCCTAGAGGTGAGGCACTTTTTACAATTTCTTTCTAAGTAGGGACCTATTTATATGTAATAAAGGTAACCGCCCTACGTTCGCAACACGAATTAGACAAGAAGTTATTGACATAACAATCTGCACACAAGGAATACTTGGAATGGTTGATAAGTGGCACGTAAGCGAAGAGGCCTCATTATCGGATCACAGGTATATCCTCTTTAACTTGCAAGATGAGGCTGCAGAGGTCCTCTATCGTAATCCCAGGAGGACTGACTGGTTGGGGATATAAGTCTGACCTTCAGTCACAGTTGGGATCGGTAGGTAGGCGGAAGGGTGCGATGCTTCACAGACATAGATCAGATAGCTTCTGACCTGCAGAATGCTATAATCAATAGCTTCCATGACAATTGCCCATTGCGACGGGGGAAAGAGTCGAACCAATAGTAAGTGGTGGACTGCAGACCTCGCTCGCAAAAGGGCTAATGTCAGGAAGCTGTACAATCAATGCAAAATGGAGCCGTATCTGGGAGTCCTATCATAGAGCTCTAACAGAATACAGCCTAGCAATTAAAAAAGCAAAACAAAGTTCCTGGAGGCAGGCAGTTTACACAGAAGGTAAATGAGTTAAGCGCGGCAGCTAGACTGCAACGCTTGCTAGCCTCAAGTCCAACCGGTCACTTGGATCTTTAAGGTCCCAGGGAGGTCAACACACTTCCGGGTCTAGTGATAGCCTCAAACTTCTCCTTGAGAACTCACTTCCCTGATTGTATCTTTGAGAATGACGACACTGGAACGTCTGGTAATCACGAGGCAGGCTCACGGCCAAGAGCTTGTCGTGGTAGCTGGGGCCATTGCCAGAAGGATTGTCACTCTCTCTAAAGCCAAATGGGCAATTTCTAAATTTGCCCCTTTCAAATCTGCAGGAGGGGATGGAATCTTTTCCGGCCCTGCTTCAACAAGGGCCGTGAGAATCTCCCTTACCCTTCTATGTGAACTATTCAGGGCGAGCCTAGCCTATGGGTACATACCACAAGTCTGGCGTCTCAACAGGGTGGTCTTCATCCCTAAAAAAGGGAGAGCGGACTACTCTGTCCCTAAATCTTTTCGTCCCCATCAGTTTATCTTCGTTTCTACTGAAAACATTAGAAAGACTGGTGGAGAGGCACCTGAGAAAGGGAGTTCTCTCAGACACTCCCCTTCATCGCAACCAACATGCATACCAGCAAGGCAAATCCTGTGAATCAGCACTGCACCAATTAGTCAGTAGGATTGAGGATAGCCTGTCCGCCAAGGGAATTGGCATTGTGCACCTTCATAGACATTGAAGGAGCTTTCGACAATGCCAAATTCACTGCAATGGTAAGTGGAGCACAGCGACGTGGCCTCGAGCCAGCTCTGTGCCGGTGGCTTAGGGCCATGCTGTGCTCCAGACGGATCAGGGCCGATCTCAATGAAGTATCGCTTGTGATCGCACCCACAAGGGGATGTCCTCAAGGAGGCATCCTGTCACCTCTACTGTGGAACCTAGTTAGTAGATGGTCTACTTGAGGACCTTTACTAACAACGGAATCTATGTCCAAGGATATGCAGACGGACATAGTCCTTATGGTACAGGGAAAAAATACACAAATGTTGTTGTTGATATCATGAATACCAACCTTCAACATGTACACAACTGGTATGTCAGGGAGAGGGACTGAAAGTAAATCCCTCTAAGACAGTAGTTGTACCATTCACTAGAAAAAAGAACCTAGAGTCTCTTTCTAGGCTGAAACTCGCATCCACTCAGCTGGAGAGTGGTCAAAGACAGTCAAATATTTAGGACTGACTCTAGGACCATATGCTTACGTGGAATGATCATCTTAATAATATCCTGCACAAAGCAAAGTGGGCGCTCATGACGTCCAGGAGACTTGCAGGAAATCTCATGGGGCCGTAAAACCCCATATAGCACTATGGCTTTACAAAGCAGTTGTAAGGCCTCAAATCACTTATGGTTCATTAGTCTGGTGGACAAAGGTGAATCAGGTAACTGCCAAAGCCAAGCTTGAAAGCTTACAAAGGCTTGGCACAATCTTTGTAACCGGAGCATTCAGGAGCAGTCCCTCAGCGACCCTCGAGGTGGCTTTAGGACTTCTACCTCTTGATGTTCATATAAAAGCTGAAGCGCGTAAGTCAGCTTATCGGCTGATGGTTGCTGGCTTGTGGAGGAATGGCGCGTCTAACGCGAGCCATGGGCGCCATCACTGAAGCTGTAAACCCAAGCGCTATTCTCGAAATGGTCTCCGACACAATGAGAACGGAGTTCGTATTCAATAAGCCATTCTCTGTTGACTTCTACTCCAGAGATGAGTGGAAATCGCAAGATAACATCCCAACAATAAGAAAGAGCTTTGTCTGGTACACGGATGGCTCGCTTATTAAGGGTAGTAGAACTGGATATGGAGTGTTTAGTCAATCCCCTAGAACTGCCCTTAGCGGCAGTTTGAGTCGGAACTGCTCCATATTTCAAGCCGAAATCTATGGTATCCTAGCCTGTGCCAACCTAGGCCTCACCAGAAAGGTACCAGGGAAATGAACATCTGTATAATGTCAGACAGTCAGGCAGCTCTTAAAGCTCTTGACTCCAACAGCATTTCATCCAAGCTTGTGTGGGAGTGCTTTAAACACTCTCTGCAAGCTTGGATCACGCAACTGTGTGTGCGTCTGGTTGGGTACCGGGCCACACAGGCATAGGTGGCAACGAATGCGCCGACAGGCTTGCCAAAAGCGGAGCAAGCATGCCATAACACGGGTCCAGAACCGAGTTGTGGTATAAGCAAGTCAGCCGCTTATCAAAGTATAAACAAATGGTCCAGGAAAGACACACCGCTTGCGGTGGCAGAGTCACCAAGGACAAGCACTCGGCAAAAGACTGCTTGCCGATTCTAGCTCCGGATTCACCAGATGGCTGATGGGGCTGGGGAGGGATCGGGGTTAAGCAAGTGATTGCCTTGATCACTGGACACGGCCACTTCAGGAAACACCTAAACACTCTAGGTTTACGAAATGAGGACTCGGAGAGTGTAGACTCTGCAATAAGTCTGAAGAGACTGCAAAAACACATAATACTGGACTGTGAGAGACTGGGAGCAAGGAGAAGGGCTCTTTTCGGTGATAAACAACCAGGCGACGAAACCAGATGCTAGTATCGGGGGGAAAAGCTTCTTAGCCTAATTAAGGGCACGAAGATAGGCTTACCCCTCTAACATCAAAAGGGGCACACAATAAGCTCAGGTTGACGTGTGAGGATCTAGGAATCCACCCCAATATCCCAAAGGAAAAAAAAAAAAAAAAGTAAATTTTAGGCAAAAACACAAAATTGATGTCAGAAATATAATTAACTTGAACCAGCAATGGTCATAAACGTGCAACACCTACTAAATTGCGTGCAAAGCAGCAGGTTAACTGCTAGCAATGCAGATGTAAGAGACAATGTAGTCTAACTTTTACTACCGTATACATTTAAAGACTTATGAAACCTAAGTTATCTTTTGACAAAAATAGGCTTCTCAGAGCTGAGTATGTATATATTCTCTTGATTGGGAGAGAGGCAAAATCAGCTTTGGAACAATAAATTTATTCCAACCGGAGTAAATTAAAATTACCATAAATATACATTTTTTTAACATATTTTCTGCATAGTGGGAAGAAAGCAAACTCAATATTGGCATCGGAAATATAATTCACTTGAACCAGAAGTACCCATGTAGGTGCAAAACCTACGAAATTGTGTGCGAAGGTGTGGGTAACTGCTAGTTCTTAAATAATTAAAAACTAACTTCAGCTATGTTTAGAAAGTGTCAACACATGACTGAAGTTGGTTTTAATTATGTTTTTCAATAAATGTTCACTAAACGATTAAAAATTACATAATTTATTAAGAGGTATAATTAAAATGTAATACATTTAAAATTTAAACTTTCAATTCAACATTTTATTGAACAAAAATCTTATTTTTTATACTATGTTGTTTTGTTTGGAGTGCACTTAAGCAATAATGGAAACAATCAAAAGGTATATAGATGCAGCAGCTTTTGGTAAAATAGTCTCTGATTCAAATTTTGCGGTAAACAATCGCTAGCATATTTAGATTTTATTTTGTATTTATTTGCTTAAGTTTACTTCAAAATGAACAACACATTTCTATTTAAATAAGATAAATAACTGTTTTGCTGTGAGACATTTTTGAACATAAAAAAGACAACTTTGTATACTTACCTTAAATATACCTCTCAGCTATATGTTTTGAATATTTCTTAACACGTTGCTTACAAAATTGAAACCATCTTTGGAACTAATTAAAAATGTGAATGAAGTTAGCACTTTGGGCACAATTACATCTGGAAACCACAAATTGTTTATCAATATTTTAAAGTTTATTTTGAGAATAAAAGATACAAAACATTCAATCAAAGTTCTGGTTCATCAAAGTTTATTTTGATGAATAATATTAGACATTTATTTTATGTTCAAATACACTTAATTTATAGTTCATTGAAGGTTAAACAATTACTGTACACTTTTGTTTATTGTACAATAAGCCAGTGCTAGTTTCGTGTGTTTATGCTGAAAACTGTTGTTATTACTATTCTGCAATTGTGTTCAGTAAAACTTACAATGCATTTATAAACTTCTTTTTCCGTGTTTAGTGACGTATATTTTATTGTTGGATTGGTGATGAAGTAAAACGCAAGTTCCAATCAAACTATTGATTTTAGGTGAAGTAAGGTTATAGAAGTAAGGTTATATTGTAGGTCTGTGTATATTTTTATATACTTTTTATATAATTAGTATTTTACAGTCGTCTTACTTCATTGAGTGAAATAGGGTAGTTATAATATTGTTTCTAAACTTTTGACAAACTTGAACAAAAATTGCTTTTTGTTGTATTTTGTATATATTGCAGTATCTGGTTAAATATTACTGTAACACACCATATTATGCATGATTTTTGTTCAGTTTTTCATGCTCTTTCATATGGTATAGCTAAAAAAATTAAAAAAAAATTGTATAAATAAAATTTTAATTCAAACTTAAAATTTATTTTTTTTCATTTTTTAGTTATTTGTTATAACCTATATTCTTTTTGTGTAAATAAAAATAAAAATATAATATAATATGGAAAAAATACCTTGTTTTATAACACACAAACCAAAAAAAAATTATTCAAATAGGTTGAATAGTTTTTTAATATAGTTTTTTCCCCACACGCTTGCAAAACAGAAGGAAATGCTCTGGCAATTTATGCGTATGACTTGGGAAAATATGCTGTGGCACTCAAAGGGTTAAGTTTCATCAAAATCGAATTAGTCCAAGTAAACAGTTTGCAGATTCGTTCCAACCTGCAGGATTTGAATTTATTTTATTGGAAAACCCATATTTATGGTAAACAAATTTTTGTACTGTATGTAGGAAACTATACAAAGGTGATTACCAAACTTCATCCAAATCGGATTGAAGTGCCCATTCTGCAAAATGGACAGCCCACATAAAATTCGAGTTGTGGAGATGAAGTTACCTATTTGCCATTAAGGTCCAAGTAAATAAACAATTGAGATGAAATTAAAAATTTTAAATTAAATTAAAAAATTTAAATTAAATTTAAAGAATTAAATTAAATTAACAATGCATTGCAATTCTACAGTACCAGTTCTAGCATGACAGTGCACAGCTATTGTACAATACCAGTCCTAGCATGTAATTTCAAGAAAAAGTTGCAGTTTGCTCACAAAATTCTTTTCATAAATTTCACAAAACTCTCTAATTAAATTTAATACTGAAAATCATATATATTATGCTACATTAGTACAAGTCTAATTAACCAACGATGTATTAAGTAATTAAAAATGGATTCAATACAGTGTAGGTGTTCCCATAACTAACTTACCACTAAAAGTTTTAGTGTGGACAATTAATTTACAAACTTTCATGGTGATCTAAATTGATTTTCTAAAAAGTCACTAAATTAGCTGTCACAACAAATAAGTTGTTTTCATTGTTTGTAAAACCAAATAAACATAGAATTTTTACATAAGTTGTTTTCATTGTTTGTAAAACCAAATAAACATAGAATTTTTACACAGAAAGCCATAACCACAAACACGAAAACTCCTCCATCTCAGAGCTCATCGTGAGCTCCGGAGCGGAGGCCGGAGAATCAAAGTGGAGACTGAAACTTGAACAGAGTTCAATTTCAGAATATCAAGAATTAAGATTAAGAGAAGATAAGGAGTGATACAAGTTCACTAGCTATTATCAATAACATTCGCTGTTTCTGCTGCTGCCTGTTAGTTTTTTTTCTTTAGTCAACAATTTGGCAGCCTTTTTGTATGATTATCGCATATCGATGTTATGAAATATTCGATATAATAGATCGATGTTTTAGAATAGTCGATGGCAAAGACTCTCAATTTGTTTCTGTCCAGTCAAACGCGGAATTTTCCTTTAGTTCATTCTCTTTACCTTTCTTCATACTCCCAAGATATTTTTGAACAAACTTCAACAGAGATAATCCAAACCTAGACATATCGTAATTCGTTTTACTGATGTTAGTAAATAGGTAGGACCTGTTATCATTATTATTCACTAGTCACTGGCCTATAAGGACAGTATTGAAAATGAACAGTCAAAAGTATTAATCACTAAGTAGTGGTACGTTGTCTCGCGAATAGTAATTCCTGGATGGTTGTGAACAATGATTCTGTGAGATTTCTGTCTGAGAGAATATATGTAACGGCTAACAGCGTTCTTCTTTTCTATTATATCCAGATTGTGTACAGTAAGAATGAATAATTTTCATCCATGACCAGAACAGGTGTTAGCTTATGCGGAGTCTGCTGCAAAACTTACTGCGGGGTCCCTAAATTTGACACTCTTCTTGTTACATCCCCTCAACCACTGTAATTACAACTATTTAACACCATATAAAAATTTATTTAATCAGATACACACGAGATTCATATATCATTTAGGGACCGTCCATAATTTACGTAACGTCCCTAGTGGGAAGGGGGTTTTTCGGCAGCGTTACGTCCCATTGCGGGGGAGAGTTGAACGATGTGTGGTGTTACGTAACTATTAAACCTCAACTATTAATTGCTTGAATTCGTTCACAAAATTTGCTTGGTCCCCCAAAATTTTAAAGTAGGCTTTTTGAAAGCCTGACCGTATGGGCAGGTGCCGCACTACACTAGTACCCTCAGTTTGCGGCATTACCACATTGTACATCAGCTGATTCTCAGTATAAGGCAACAAAACACGTCTCGCTTCGTTTACATCCGTTTTTTCTTCGGGGTTTGATTATTCTGCATGTTTTTTATTTTATTATTAGTTTTTGCTAACGTTCTGTTTCGTAGTTTTAAGTTAAACAGCGGAGCTCCCCTAAGCGTGGGGGCTCGTGGTAGCACTGGCCACACCTGCCTACTCTTGGATCAAGAGGATAAATGACTTTAAAAGTTAACTATATACTAACTATAGTAAACTTACAATAATATGAGTTACATTAAAAGTTAGCTTCCTTATTTCTGCGTTTTTTATATCAGTAACAAGGAAAAGGTTACTGTTTAAACGCTTTCCTATTAAACTGCAACTTTCAAGGTTCATAAGTAGGAAGCTTGTAACTCATAAATACCATATTTTAATATGAGATTTTCAGTTTTATACTGATATGAACACAATTTTTATTAGTTCACCACTTTTCCTTTTTTTAACGGGTGGTTGAAAAATTTTACAATGGTCTGATTATAGAGCTCAGAGTATTTTAACTCTTACAGCATGAAAATAAAACTACAGCATATGTTTTGCAGTAAATTCATAACAATTTAAAGTTTCATTGGGAGAAAACACGAATTTGATATATAAAATCAGAAAAATACCGAATACAATTTGACTATAATATACAGTAATAAATAATTATGTAATGTAATAATTGTATACAATACTAATACATTGACATATGTAACAAAAGCAATGAACAAACATTTACAATGATCTGAACACAGATACCAAACGGTAGGAACAATTTATAATATTGCAGTATAGTACGTAATAATTGAAAACAAGCTTATAATACTAACAATGTAAACACCAAGGTGGACAAATCTTAGAAACAGAATGAACTGTAACAATATCATGATTTGCATTTAAATTGGGGGGGGGGGGTGGGGGGGGGGGGGGGTGGGGGGGGGGGGGGGTGGGGGGGGGGGGGGGTGGGGGGGGGGGGGGGTGGGGGGGGGGGGGGGTGGGGGGGTATTGTAAGTGTAAAGAGTGTTTACTTCTCAATCCCTATGATAGAACACAGCAGGTTACACTCAAGGATTAATTTCGCTTATTATCAAAACCAAATAACTTGAAAACATTCAACTAAAAGTGTACCGTACATCATGAATAAATTAACTGATATTTCATCATTCACTGCACCAGTTAGTTTATGGTTTCCTGTCAAAAATATTGAACTTGCTGATCCATATTTCTTAAAATCGATATACCGTAATTCTTGGACCTGACAATTTAAATTGGTTTATTGTCAGATGACATCATTCAAGGCCCGCCAAATATGCTATCAGCGATGGACTACAACTTATAGGTTATTTATTGTCAGGTCAAGTCTCAGGTTCACAATTGAACAACATCCGCTCATTCAGACTGGCTGTTGATAGTAGTGAACATGCGAAATAGGTGCAGGTTGGCATTGATGCCAATATTGGGCGAAGACTTGAAAGATTGAAATTGGGAAACTCTGCTTCTGATATATACTTTCCATGTAGAGGGGTGTTAGAAATCCATGCTAGTACAATAGTTGAGTTTCACCTTATTAACAAATTGAGCTAACAGTGATACACCACATAACTCAAGCTTGGTGATGGTTACTTTCTTAAGTGGAGTCACTCTTGACTTGGAGCAATAAAGTTGACTTTCACATGTGAGATCTCTAAATATAAAGATGCAGTGTAAGCATTTTCTGAAGCACTACACAATTCAAACAATTCATCACTAAATTCTGAACCAAACAAGATCAATGCCCTGGGTACTTTAAACCCATTGTGATACTGGATTCATCAGAGAGTTCCAGAGATACTGGATCATCCCATTCCTTTGTATGTGACCAAATTTGTTGATTGCTTTACACAGTAGAAATAATGGATCAAACGTTAATGCAATGTCAGATAAAATGTTTCACTTAGTTATGATGAGTAATAAATATGATAAACCCATTTAGCATCGAAAGACATTTTTATTGTAACCTGAAAAACTCCTAAACACTTGACTTGATTTGTGATTGAATCGAAAAATTCTCTGGCTGCTAGTTGTTTGAACCAGAATTTTTGGGCATTTAATGACCATTTCATAAGAATGAAACCTGTCTGGTTCATTGATTGAATTAACTGATTTTTAATTTATAGAGCAAGACCTACACTTTCAGATCTGCTGATTAGATCATTGTCATAAAAATCCTCTTTTAATATCCTTGCTAATTCAGGATTTTGCAAAACACAAAATTATTGGTTGGTATTCTAGTGAGCGAAAAAAATTTCTAGTAGGTAGAGAAAAGGTGCTTTTTGCTGCATACCATTTATAAGAATTTATATAGGCATGGTTCTAAGCTTAATAATACTGCCTATAAAACTTACCTTAAATGCACATCAAAAACTTTACAGAACTGAATTGGTTTTTTTTTTTTCAAGAAAAAAGCATGTGAAAATTACATTGAAGGTGCTCCAAATAAATGCAAAGCAGCATGGGATGTCATCTCTCAAGAAAGCTCACCTACACATGCACACACAAGACATCACATTGGATCCTGATGAATTACACTGTGTTTTTTCTGAATTCTGTTGAACACCTCAATAAAAAGGCAAACCTGTAAATTCGTCAGCAGCAGAGTTCCTCAAAAGGCAGCATGTGAAACAAACTGTCTTCCATTTGAATGAAATTACTTTGAGCCAGACTGTTATGGTTGTTTCCAAATTTTCTAACTTCAAAATTACAGACCCCTATGGGCTGTCCAATTATATAATTAAAAGGACTATCCAGTTAATCGGTGATCCCCTTTGTTTAATTTACAAGAAATGCTTAAAATCTGGTTATTTTTCTGACCCACTGAAAATTTAAAACATAATTACAATTTTCAAAAAGGTGGAAAACGCCTGTTGCAAAGTTATTACCCAATTAGTACCGTCCCAAACTTTTGAAAGTTATTTTGAACATCATAATATTTATCCGATAATCAGTTTGGAATCACAAAGTAAAAAATACAACTTCTGCAGGTCTTAAAATTATAAATAAAACATTAGATGCTTTTGAAAATAAAGGTACAGTTTTTCTTTCCTTGTGCAACCTATGAAAAGCATTTGATTGTATCCCGTTGGATATTTTATAAATTAAATAAGAATTTTATGGAGTAAAACATAATTGTTGAAAATAATTAATTGGATCTTATATGAATAACAGAAGACAGTTTGTTTCAATCCACAATAAAAAATCTGAATTAAGTTATGTTAAGATACGTGTTCTGCAAGGCTCACTTCTTGGACCATTCATTTTCATTGTGGCGGCCAATGATCTTCCATCCAATGTCATGGCTGATACAGTTGCAATGTTTGTTATGCTGATGACACAACCTAGATATTGCAACTTTACAGGTGATTTCGAAATCAGCTCTTTATAGTGCAGTAAACTGGTTCTCAGCCAGTAACCTTCTTTTTAACCACGAAAAACTCAATCAATTTGAATAGGTTTATCAAAAAATACAGAGAATAGATCAGTCTATTAGGCATTTGCATTGATTTAAAATTGAATTGGAGAAACCATATTGATTTTGTTTGCAGTAAAATTTATAGGGTGAGTTATCTTATTTGGAAATTAAGAGATATTGTTTCTATTGAATACCTTAGAATATCATATTTTGGACTTTTTGAGTCACATTTAAGCTATGACTTGCTTTTGTGGGGGCATTCCTCTTTAGTCAGCAACATTTTATTGATAAAAACTCTGTGGATCATTGTCACCATTTGTTCATTAAACCTAAAGTGTTAACTGTGGTGAACTTATATATTTTCAGTTCATTGATGTATTTAAAAAAACAACTTAGATAAATTAGAAATCAGAGGAAATATACATAGACATAATATACGTGGAAAAGCAAAACTGATATCTCAGTGCATAGATGCCAAATCACAAAAACTATATTTTGTACTTTTTCGATAAATTACCACTGTCTGCTAGAACTCCGCCTATAAATATGTTTAGAACTAGCATGTACATCTGGTTGCTTAAAACTCTATTTTAGAGTATAAAAGAATTCTTTGGTTGTGAGATTACTGTTAATTTTAATTAGGCTAAGATAGTTTTATATATTTTAATTTTGATGAAACCTATTTCATTATGTATTATTAATGGTCAATAAAGACTCTCTTTGACTGTGTGACTCATTGACAAAATTATTGGCTGGTTGATAAGTGTATGAAATTGTGACAGGTCAAATTACGACATTTGAATATTCGCGGGGAATTGGCAGACTGTGACGTCAGTGAATCGGCAGACTGTGACGTCAGTGAATCACATGTTGTCGGAATTGAGATTTATTGAATTAATAACGGAGAAATATATTAAACTTTATACGGGAACAAATTTAATTAATTAAAATGAGTTATACATAACCAAAATTCGTGTTTTACAAAAGTACTAAATAAAATTACGCAGAGAAGCCAATTGTGGGATAAAATGACTTGCGTATTGATGACGTCAGAAAGCACATGTTGCTAAAAATTTAAATAAAAAAGCTTTAGAAAAATAATAAAAGAAAATAGAAAGACTTAAATTGATCAATTATAGTGAACGTGATAAATTTCGACAATTATAAGAAAAGAATCAAATTATATTTAATCGTGAAGACGCTGATTTGAACGGGAGAGGGGATGAACATTGTGTGAACCGGTATGCGTAGTTTTTATACGGAGAATCCTTCTTCTCTGTCTGGACTTGAAGCAGTAAGGACGTCTACTCGTATAGATCCTCCTAGTACAGTAGTGATGAAATTTGAAACTGTACAATAGTGTATTGAAGTTGTAATTAGGGATGGGATGTTGTGTTAGTGAACAAAAATCAAAGCAAAGTGAGTAGAATTAGACAGTATAACATAAAATAAATTGACGTCAAAGTCATTTGCTTTGTCTTTCATTGAGTACCCCATCTACAAAGAAATGTGGTAAGTAAGACGGGGGCCTGGAACTGGAACGTAGCAAAATCGCACAGCCAACTTGGGACCTGGAGCGTGGCGAGTGGCACACAAACGAGGGGACCGTAGCAAAATATAGGTAATTTGCCCAAATCAAGAGCTTGTCTGAAAGAAGTAATAGCATAGTAATATGCTGGTATTTATACAACAAATATTATTTATACCTGTTACTTAAGAAGATACTTTTTACAATATATGTATATTTATCACTTAATAGCACTGTAGCATTATAAACAAATAAAGTAAAAAAACTCTATATTGTCAAGAATGCATTTAATTATTTGCATAGCTTGTTTGATCAAGGGAAATATAGGTTAGCAGAATTAATGTTTGGAAGCTTTCATCTTCTTTTCTGGAAATACAGTCAATTGTTAAAACTCTGTGTGCCTGCCAGTGCCAGCGAGGAGATTGGTAGGTTCATTGATCGGGAGGGAGTCCCAGAAGTCTCTGTGTCCAAGGTCCGGTGAGGTCACGGTTCGAGCCTCATCTGGAGACGCGATGTGTAGGTGGGAGAGACCACCAGATACCCCAGATGTGGGGGACACTGGGGCCCAGTCCACTCCTCCAAACACCGGCTTGCTGTAATTTCAAAGTAAATAAAAAAATAGCGTTTTTTACAACAAGGTGACATTTTTTATACTCCGAAACATAATTGACAGGGTCTAACAGAATTTAATGAATTATCTATTTGTAAGAGAAAAATACGTTTTAAAAACATACACTTTTCTGACCTGTTTATCATACTCTTTTCTCCTTTACACTTTTATTCAAGTTTTTAAATTTTGTCTTTAAAATGTATACTTTTATATTTGTTTTGAACACAAAAAATTCACCTGTACTATTATGTATGGTTGGTATGTACCAACAAAAAATTACAAAGTCAGTATAGCAAGTCCTTTATACCATTTAGCCTAAAAAAACACATTTCAAATGTTTGAATAGTTAAACTTACCACTGTTATATATTACTTTGAATTCTAAGTCAGTCTGAGAAGGCAGACAGAAATCAGCATATCTCTGTCAGGCATCAGTATTATACAGCATCCTATCTAGGACCCTACCTATCTAGGAAGGCAGACTGTGATTAGCATATCTATGTCTAGCATCTAGACTCAAGATTCAAGATTTGTATTTGTCATTAAATATTTAACAGCAAATGCAATGGATATCGTCAATGTTACAAATCGATAACAGTAAATATGTGTATAAAATTACTACTATTAAAGTTAGTAAACTAGTTTAAGTACGTAACTTAAAATTTAGGCTCCCTTGGTGATGCCAAATTAATTGCATGCTTTAAGTAAGTTAAAACCTATACAAGATATATAGTCATTTCATTTAAACCTTTGATTAAAAAAAAAAAAACACACACACACACACAACTAATGCATACTAGAGAGACATACAAATTAAAGTCTTAATTTACTACTATCACATTTTAAATAATTAAAAATGGAATAAAATGTTTCTGGTATCAACCATTTACTTTAAGCGAGTTTAAAATGAGTAATATTTACCATGCAGGACGCTTCTGTCAATTTATTAAACAATTTTAATTTGATATTTATATGACTAACATTACTTTTTTACATTAAAAGTTATAAAATACTAAGAGTTACACATTAAATAATTTTGTTTGTTGAGTTAAACAATACAATAACATAACAAGAAATTAAAATATGTCAAATACATACAATAAATATAATAAACAAAATAGCAATTGAAACGTATTATTCAGAATTGTATTAGAGAATGTATTGTAGAATAATATAATATTAATTGTATTAAGTATAGGGCATTTTCTTATTGGTATTCTAAAAATTCTCTTAAAGAATAGAATGCCCTTTGCTCAAGCCACTGATGTAGATTCTTTTAATTTACTTGGGCAACTTTCATAGGTAACTTGTATACTTTCGGCCCCACACACTGAGGCAAACGTTCAAACAAAGTTAGTCTATGTTGTATAGATTTATAACATGTTTATGTCTAGTGGACAGTGTTTACTGTGGACTGTTTGACTCTTCTGAAATATGTTAAGTTTTGAATTTACTGAATATGCTATCTCCATATGTTAACTAATTAAAAAATCATACAAAACTATTATAGAGGTTATTATAGATATATAAAGGATCCAAAAATTATATAATACCTAATATAATAATTCTATGACTAACCGTCAGTATTCTTTATTCACAAAACATCAAGAGTTGTGATGGCATCATAATACATAATTAATTATTTATTAAACATTAATAATTTAAATTATCTTCATGATGTGGATATTCTTGCAGTAAAAGGTCTCTGTGGTAGCCAGTCGTCAAGCTTTCACTTGAGCATCTTCTCATCAGTACACAGCTGGCTCTTCAGCACATGAAAATTATATATCCAAATTTAAACCTGGATGCCCAATATAATGAAATGAGATGGTAACCAATATCCAGAGGCTTTCTGAATCAGAATCTTATTAATAACATGGACATTGAGAACAGTTATGCATCAAAATACAAGAATACATTATTATCATTTGTAAGTAATTCTTCATGGAATTCTTGGACAATGTAGATGGGGTGATCTGTCAGCCACAAATCGGGTGTCCTCTTCAGTGCCTTCCCTGTTAGATGTTTGAAATGAGCTGGGAGCTGATTGTAGCCATGCTTTCATTGTGGAGGGTTTTTTTGTTGTAGAGAGCAGTTTGATATTGGACTGGTGGTATCAAAGACACTTTCCGGGTATTGTAGACATGTACGTTAGTTGAGTTGCGTTGGGGAGTCCAAGTTTATGCACATCTAGTATGAATTCTTTGATATATATTGCTGTCACAGTCTTTATTTTCAGTAATTTAAAGGCTTGTCTGCAGCCATCTCTGGTACATAGATTGGTTAGAGATCTTACAACCAATTTTTGTATTTTCAGCACTCGCTTTAGGTTTGTCACTGAAGTGCTGCCCCATACAGTGACTTCATACCTTCACGCTTAGTGTGGTATGCAATTTTTTCCTGCTTCTGGGCTACTTGCAATTTTTTTTCTTTTTACTGCATACGTGGCAGTGTTTAACTTTTTGCAAAGGATGTCAATATGTGGATTCCAGGTAAGTTAAGAGTAAAATTAGTCCTAGAGGCTACTAAAGAGTTTTCTCTTTGCTACTTATGTTAGCGACATAGGAATTTGTTCCCTTCTTCTTCCAAATGTTATTTGTTTCATCTTTGAGGGGTTTGTGGCAAGATCGTTCAAAGAGCAGTAGTCAACGGTCATATTTAGCACTATATAGGTTTTTATGCTAAGGTCTTCCACTGTTTCACTTTGAAGCAAGAGGGTGGTGTTGTCTGCAAACATAACTACTGAGCTGAAGTCTTTTACATAGTCAGGGAAGTCATTAGTCAAAACAGTAAACAATATAGGGCCTACCACAGATCCCTGAGGCACTTCCTTAGCCATTGATTGTGATTTTGACCTAGCTGAGTTACTCCATTAGTTGTGTAGTGCAGTTCCACCACTTGGCTTTGTCCTGTGAGATAACTTTGAAGCCAGGTTTTAGGAGTGACTATTATTCCCAGTCCGAGTTTGTCTAGGATTATCTTCTGTCCTAAGCAGTCAAATGCCTTTGAGTAGTCCAGTAGTAAGGCTGTTGTGAACTTAGTGTCTTCAAGATAATCTATAATAGGGTCGATTTTCTCTTGATAAATCCTGTTGGTTGTTGGTTAGAAGGTTTAGTTCCATTAGATGAGCCAGAAGTCTTTTGAGTAAAATCTTTTCTAGTGTTTTTGAAAATATAGCAATAATTGAAATGGGGTGGTAGTTTCCAACTTCAGTTTTATCCCCTTTTTAACTTTGGATATACTTTAACTTCTTTAAGAACAGAAGGAAAAATCCCTGTTTGTGATTATAGTCATTGGTGCCAAAATAACATCCACACAGTGCTTTATCAGTTTGCCTGAGATTTCATCAGTTTGCATGAGGTATTGTTTTTGACCTTGGCTATTGTATCTCTTAACTTCTTTTTCATTTGTTGGAGAGAAGGTCTGATCGTGTTAGCACTTCACTATCAAAGTAATGGAAGATCTCAAGTGGTTTTTTTAAACTCTCAAAAGATTACTGCTGTACTAATATTTCATAAAAATATGATTGGTATATGTCTATGTTTCAGTTTACAACGGCTTTTCTATATTCAGAAAATATAATTGAAATAAAATAAAAAAATCAAATCATTCTACTCGACAAAATGCATTACATACACAAAAAATACTTACCCTGTCCTAGCAAAGTTGACCCACATGTTCACCATAAGTTTGCTCATCTTGCGGTCAGAGTCTGTCTCTAGAGGGTTCATATATTCTACACCCAACATATATCCTGTGTCATCTCCATGGCTCACTCCTGGAATTGATGATTGATCAGTGATGGGTGACATAAGTAAAATAGTCTAGAATTATATAGTGAGTGGTCCTAATTAAAATGAACCAAATATGCATACTGAAGGTAGTTGAGTAAAGAAAATAACACAGAGAGCTTAAGTATAGAGCAACTAATTAGCATGCTCTGGAGAGACAATAATGTTCCACTGCTTTCAGCTGTTAGTTCAGTCTGTATTCACATTGTAAAAACAATTACGTTATATTGAAGGAGGAGCTCTTCTTATTGAAATACACTACTTTGTAATAATTGATGATCGAAAAGTCACAATTCTCCAATAATTTTATTTTTATACACAAGGCCTTTCAGCATCAAAGATGCCATCGTCAGGTGTGAAACAACAATTTGAATAATATAAATATTTAACATTTCAAATAAATTATCAGCTGAGTAAAGCTTAATACAAGATTTGTTTAATTTACTGTAAAATAAAATAAATATTAATATATGTATAAAAGTTTGGGTCAAAAAGAATTTTGTTATATTTTAAAGGAAGGGTGAATTTTGAATCGGTCCAAAACCATTGTTCAATATTTTATCTTTATGTTTTGTTATGTATAATGTTTCTTAAGCATCAAGTTCTTCTTGCTTATGGACTTGTTTTAATAATGTGAAATTTTTAAAAGTGTGATTTGTTTCTAATGCTTGTTTGGCAATAGCTGATTTTTTAGTTTGTCCATATTTATAATATCTTTCAGCTCTGTCTGGGCCACATATTTCCATGTAATGTTCAGAAATTATAATCTCAAGCATAAACTATGCCCAAGGAACCAACAACTTCGAATAAACATCTCTATAATTAAAAATAAGCAATATGATTAACATGAAGCACTTTCATGTACCAGAAATTATACTGACAGAAATCAGACCTACTTTTAGATACCTTTCAAACCCAGAATTATTAAGAAAATGTTTAGCAGGTAAGACTCAAATCCCAACGAGTCCCTCAACAACGTAATTTGGTCCCACATCTCTAACAGAACATTTGTGAAATTAAATACACTAAACTTTAGAGTACAAGATGCAGTGTTATCCTTCAGTGGTGGAATTCTTCTAAGTGTAAAGTTTTACATTTAGGATTGAAAATAGGACATATTTTGCTTGCAAATATGGCACGATTGAACGAGGAGCGAATACAAAAAGTGAAAAGGCCGCTGAAGAATTAGAAGAAACAATCAAACAAAGCAAAACTTCACTTAAAAGGAAGCTTTGAGGACCAATATCTTGAAGAAGAAAACCCAGACAATCTATCATATTTCAGCTAGTGGCCACTAAAATGTAAGTTTCAATAACTTAGTAATGTTAGTTTTTGCCGATTTCCCGAAAGTTAGTATTCTTACGTTTTGATGTTGTATAGCTCAGTAACCATTAAAGATAACCTTACCAAATTTTCAGGGTAAATTCATAACATATATTGTACCCTGCACAACGATTTTAGGTTATTCCTAAAGCGGCCCATACACTAGACGTGCAATGCACGCCGTGCAAGCACGACGTGCCAAAATTGGAAGAAACGTGCCAGTGTGTGGAGGTCTCCGTGCTAAGCACGCCGTGCATTGCATGGCACGATGGCAATCAAGATCGGTTTGATTTTCGGCGTGCCGTGCGACCTGCCGCCGTGCCATCCTGCAAGTGTGTGGACCAGTCCCGCGCCACGTGCTGAGAGTGGAGTGTCTTTTGAGGTTATTTTTCGTTCTCTCGCGGCAAATACTCTCCTATATTTACCATGTCGACTGCTGACACACAAATTTTTCTCTCTCCTAATTTCTTACCATTATTTATAGATTCGTACAGAAATCACCATTGTTTGTGACGAGTGAAGTGTAAAGAGTACTAAAATAAAAGTCTAAAACAAAATGCGTATTTAGACCTTGTGGAACTGTGCAAAACTGAGGTGCCTGATTAAGTCTTACAGTAGTCTCATATCAGAATACATTTCTCCCTCTTTTAACCAATTTTTCGTCCATAATTGTCTTCTTCTCTTCTTCACTTTGCTATCGTCATGAATCGCACCAATCAACAATACTGTTAACACTTTATGTTTAGTTACAAGAGGCATAGTAGTAAAATATCACAGCACGACAATACTACACAATATCACAATACCACAATCAACTTCTAGCACGTCACGGGACTGACTAAACTGTCAGTGTGTGGGGCACAAAGTGCCATGCCAAGCACGGCGTGCCAGTATAAAAAACTGCACGGCGTGCAATGCACGTCTAGTGTATGGGCCGCTTAACACATCTCAAGAAAAATATCCTTTTAAAAGAAATTTCAAGTAAAAAAAAGATTTAATTGAAAAAATTATGAAAATGTTATTTTTTGTTCTTATACTAAAATCCTGGTGCAGAGACATAGACTGAACCCATCTTTCAAAACAAAACAAAAAACTGCAATGTTCTATGTCTAATTGTGTTTATGCTAATTCACATAAACTTAGCATTACAGTCTTATGGCATTCCTACTCCCCTTAATTGTAGTAAGAAAAAAGTAATAGGTACTAACCTTGTACTATAAAAAAAACTATAAATAACCCTATGTTGGATTAGGGGATTGTTCTTACTAAACAAGAAGTATAATTAATTAATATTAATTATTTGTATGTTAAGTTAAACAAAGAAAGTCATGTCACACCTCAAAATATAAATTGCTTGTCTCTTGAATATTTAAAGTTTATACTGTATGACTGGCTGACTAAAATTCCATTAACTCAATAACAGATTTATTTGGTTATCCATCTGATTACTTAACTTAGCTTTGTATCAAATTACTTTTGTCGCCACTCTCTTTATTAATATTATATCACTTATATTTTAAATTTAGTTCATGATTTTATATGAGGTTGTACTTTGCTCACTGCATGTAAAATGTGCTTGGAAGTAAAAAAGATTGTTAATCTCACCTATTTACCTTTGGATTTAAGGTTTCCCAAAGTCACCAACTCAACTACTACTTTAAAATCTATTCTGACATCCTGTCTTTTACCTTGGTAGTAGATCAAATATATATTACACACGTGTGCATGAATGTTTAAAGGAATCAGAAAATGTTTAGACATTGTAAGTAGCAACAAACATTACCAAAATTCTCAGTAGATCCCCAGGACATCTGTTCGGAGTAACTGTGTTTACCACGATAACTGAACCTGTAGAAGTAGACAGGTGCGAGTCTAGCGGCAGACTGCAGTCTTGCAGCTCGCTCTACATTGACCACAAACAGTCGGTCACCAACCATCTATCATCAACATCCAGCGTGAGTTATCTCAGCTCTGAATTTAAAATTTGCTTACATAACAAAGAAAATAAACTAACAGAGAATGAAAAGAGGACCAAGAGGAAGACCTCATAATACAGGGAATGAAGATCTGTTGTAGTAATGGAAGAAAGTATACAGAAGGAGGTGGAGGAAATCTTTGCAGAGTAAGCAGATTTATGGGATAAACTTTGGTAGTGTAGGCGGAATATGTGTGTTAATGGGAGATTCAGAAGTAAACAAAAACAACCTTTTGTAAACATAACTTTTCTCCAGAATATTTTTTGCTTCCATTTAAATATTACACAGTATATGTTTTTCAGTAAATATCAGAGAATATGATGTTTTAGTTTTCTATAATTTGTTTATATACATTTGTAAATATTTAATATTTTGTATAATAACATGCTAATTAACACAAACAAAATCCAAGAAGAGGAAACTTTTTATTACAATTAAAACATTTTTGAAGACTTTGCAACAAATAAAAGATTATCCCAAAAAGTATAAGTTTCAAATAGCAATTTTTATTCCAACAAAACATTCTTTTGCTGAAAATTATCATGTAATTGAAATTTTATACTTTCTTCACTTAACTTAAACAAGACTAAACAAAAAGGGATATCCTATATTAATAATTTCATTGACATTACCTTAAAATTATCTTGTATTGGTACGATTAATTTGTCATAAAAGTAAGTTAGTCTTTATTGAACTAAAATTATAAAAATTAAAAAATTCACCAACCTGCGAATATTGGAATTTTATGATTATAAAAACAATAGTTAATAATTTATTTTTGCCTTTAAAAATATATTCTTTCCTTAAAAGTTGAGCACAAAGTAGATAAAACTCCTTATCAAAAAGAGGGGAGGTGCTTGGTATTTTTACATATCACGACTGCCTTAACATATGTGTTTCTTAAGTAGTTGTTTTCTTTCTTGAACATATGTCCTTCTGTTTTTCTCTCCCTACAGCTGGGGAAAGATTCTACAGATTCTCATATTTGTAAATATTATATTCATGAACTTATTTATGTTCAAAACACACAGCTTAAATATATAAGTGTCAACAGTTTTATATTTCAGTTTATCATTTTTACAAAAATGAAATGGAAGTCTTTTATATGCTGGTAATTTTTGTTCTGTGTTGTTGGGCAGACTGAAGGAAGTGACAAGGACTTTTAATTAGTATTTTAACAATTGTTCCATTTAATATTTTGCTCCAAAATGTCTTATGGTACCATAAAAAATTAACCACTCAGACTGATTACACAATCCAATTTCAACTATTATATACCAAATATAAATCCATTAATAGTTTTTAACGTTTTGATCAAAAACAAATTTTAATGGCTGCAAAGGATAAATTAGTGATGAAGGCATATTACTCCTTGGATGAGTATCTGCTGGATAAATGAAACCAATGTGCTGCACCCTCCTGTTTTTAATAATTAGATTTTTAATGAATTCTTTTTTATTTATTTCTATTGTATCATCTGATGTGAGTGCAAATTGTGTATACAAAATATATTTTAATTTTAGTTAGGTTAGTCTATATCTATGTCTTTGACGATGCATCTGTATTGTATATCTTGTACCTGTATAATATGTCATGTGCAATTAAACCACATTTAATTCCTAAGAACACTTTCTTAAAAATAAAAAGTGATTTTGAAATATTTTGTTTCTTTAAAAACTGTATCTAATTTAAAGTTGTATACAATATTACAACTATAATATACAGAATTAAGTGATTTAAAAAAATATTAAATTGTAACTGATATTAGAATGTTGCTTGTAAATACTTCAAGAAGTCTTCTGTAGTCTTCAAAATGGTTATCGATGTGAGCTCACAATTAATAAAGACATTTTTTATTTTTAGAAGTATATAAATCTCCAAACATTATAGTCCAAATTAAATAGTTTTAGAAGAATTACAACACACTTTTAATGGGGGTTTTCAATAGTACATAGAAATAATAATTACTAATTACAATAGACTTCCTTTAATTAGTGACTATTGTAATCACTAACACAATAAAGCATGAGACACATCAAACACTCGTACTCACTATTTTATTTTTGTTCAAGTTTACAACACTTAAGTTATATGACTGACTTTGTTTAGTAAATATTAATTGTACTGAATCTGACAAAAAGCCTGAAGAAATAAAATACAAAGACTGTAGTTTTTTAAAAAGTTTGTTATATTCTTATAGTCGTATTTTGTACAATCTAATAAAAACTATCATATAAGATAATTTAACGTGTTTAACATAATAAAGTATAGCAGAACTACCTGTATAAAGGGCGCTGTGGTCGCCCTAGAAATGGGCTGACCCTTCATGTAGAACTGTTTGATCTTGAGACTGATCTCATCTCGAAGATGAGCTGGAGTTGTGTAGTTGTAGTCAAGTAGGGCAGGAGCGATCTTCAGCCAGTCTCGTTCTATCTCCGCCAGCAGTGAGGCATTGGCCACAAAATCTACGGAATAACTATACTATACAAAATGTACATATGGATCAAAAAAATTTTAAACCCAAGTGAAACGTACAATATATTCTTCTAAAGCAATCACAAGTTGGCGAAATATGATGCTACATGAAGAATCACATGAATTAACCAATCTCCTACCATTCCATTGATTGTCTTTTTGAAAAAGACTGCAAAAAATGAGCACTTTACTTAACTTCCACAAAAGGCTTACTTGTAAAAATAACCTTTGAAAAAGGACTACTAAATTCATGTAAAGGATGTACCTTTTACTAACATACTTTCTATATTCTCCACACACTCAACACAATTGACGCTATAAAGTATATTTTGAAGATTCTGTTGTTTAAGAATATTGTCTGGTGTAAATATTGTATTGTGGTGGTGAATAAACTGCATGAACCACAACTACATAGAAATTTTTGTTCTAATGGTTTGATCATAAGGGTTCAATCATAATGGTTTGATTTGAACCTCAGGCAAACCTAGACTTTTCTTAAGTATTTAGTAGTGAGGAAAAGTTACTGTGAAATCCAATAGAATAAACTGTATGGGGGACAAGAGCTTAGTAGGGGAGTCTTATTACCTCAATTTCATATGTTAAAGTTGAATATAATAAGGAATATGTTAACACCAAATCCATAACACAAAATTACTCGACTTTCTTTTGCTTGATATGGTTCTTTCCCCTGTTTGTCTAGTTTAAAAAAGCAATTTTTAACAAAAAAAAATAACTTTACACTTTAACAAAACCGAAATTGTTGGAAAATGTGAAAACATCATGTGGTAACATTTCACGTACACAGCAATTTCTAAATTTATACTAACAGTTGGTGGGACTCATTTTTGGATTTGAATTCAGGACCAACAAAAATTGAATTTATTTATCTAATATTGTTAGGTGAATTAATCTGGAAGATGACAAAAAGAATTTATAAATTTTTCAATCTGTGATACAGTCTATTATAGTATACACAATGAAGATGAGCTAGTCAATGTATTTTTTGCACTCCCTTCGTCAGCAACAAATACAAAATCACCAATGCTTAGTACAGGGGTCTCCGACTCCCCAATTTAAACAATCAAAGTTGAATATAATGAGGAATTTTGCATTCATTGAATTTCTGAATTACAGTGATTGAAAATTTTATTAAATTCAATTTGAGGAATATTTGTAACAGTGGCTAATTTCAACATATGTCTAAAACACAGCCGATCTATCTTGAGACCCATTTGGCTGATAATGCATGAAGGAGGAAGAGATGATTATGCACATTATTTTATGCTAGATTAAATTATAGAAACTACCAGTTAATATTATTTATAGAAATTTCTTCTACCTAGAAGACAACTACTTGTTAAATTATTTTTTATCGTTGCTTCCTAAGCTCCTAGATAGCATTAAGAACAAGTTTTCTGTCAGAAAATTATGCATCTGAAACTAATTTTCTTAAGCTTTGTTTAACCCTATTATGAACTCTTTAGTGATACTTTGGTTCATAACATGGTTAAAGTACGGTATAAGATTTTAATATGGTTCCATGAAAAAATGATATTATATACAAACAAAAATATATTTTTTAATAAATTGATTCTCCACTCCACTCAAGTGTAGTACTAAAATTTAACTTTTTTCCAAAATATTGGTTTTTGTTTTATATGATTTTTTGCTAGTTGGTAATATTCCTGACTTTTTCAGAACCTGAGTACAATTTCAAATAGAAAATACCTTTCATTTCATTTCCATTCAAAGTCTATTGAAAAAAAATTTTGCGCTTATTTTGTAGTTGGGCCCTGGTAAATAAATGTAACATCGTTTGAAGAAAAAGGATTATTTTGATGCCCCTTAAATCAAATATTAAGATTTTTGGTGTTTCCAAAATATTAAATTTTGTTTTTTATGCACAAAAAAACCAAATTTATTTATTACAATTTTTGTGTCATTGTGAAATTAACTCATGTCTAAAGCTTATTGGAACGAGCTCAATATTTTGTGTAAGTATGTGTTGGTTAGATGGATCATTTTTATAATATAGTAATGTTTATATTATATTTTGAAAAGGGTTTGTCAGTTATCACAAGATAACTGAATCAAGCGACGTTGAGTGTGGCTGCTGCTTAGCTGGGTTCTTTACTTGATTCCAATATATTAGTGTGGAAGTAAACTTAATAAGAGTACTAATTAAAAAATTACCCTGCAAAAATAAAAAATTCCTATACATTAGTTCATTTTTGTGATACTCCTCCAACTATCATACAAAACTACTGACTTGAGACAGGGTATAAGCCTTCCTCTGAGGTAACACTGACAAGCCAAGGGCGGGGCTGGATGTGACCCATGCGCAGGATGTCCAAGGGATGTTGTGTCAGGAAGGGTTGCAGTCCTGCTCGTTCCTGTACGGGCCCAAACGGTGTATAGGGATTGAAATGCCATGGCTGGAACATTGGAACAAACCATGAGTGCTTTACAGCTTCAAATCATGACAATCAAACAAATCATACCTTGCATCTACGAATTCTATGAGATGTCTGTACTAATCTGCAAATTGATAATAAAAAATTAAATAAGAATTTTTGCAAATTAAATAAGAATTTTCGGCTTCCTAAGGTAAATAAGTCAATTTTTCGTCACTGTTTTCTTTATTTAGGCCCTAAATTATACAATCAACTTCCATCCAGTGTAAAAAATAGCTGTTCCTTAAGGGCATTCTGCAAAGATACAATTACCTGGCTTTCTTCTATTCATGATGTTAACTTCCTATTTAATGTTATTGCATAAATGTATCCTTTCTGTAACTTCTAGGAATAATTTAAGTATTTTATTATTATATATTATATTATTTATTCTTCATGGCCATCTTTTGTTCTTCTTTTTTGCTTATGTTATGTACTTGTCCTTAGTTGTCTTTATTGTCTTTTACTGTCCATGATTTGTCCTTATATAGAAGCCTACATAGAATAAAAAATAATCAGTTTTCGCTTCTTACTTTATATAAATAACCATAGATGTAAGTTTATACAGATACTGCAGTTGTAAGCGACATGCATTTTTTCTTGAGACGCTAGACTCAACGTTTTAGTTTTGTTATTCAGTGGTACTTTATTTTTATTTTAGCTGGTCACATTACTTGTACAAGTGACCAGTAATATTTCCAAACGATTTACAAGTATTGTATTATTATATAAAAAACTGGAAATAAATCATTTATTCATTTATTTATTCATAATTTACCGCTTCGAAGTGATAAATTTACTCACTATTTTTGTGTATACACTGTGATTAACTCTAACTATTGTTTGTATCTGATTTTCTTTGGTTATAATAGTTTAAGAAAACTGGGAGTGAACGTATTATCAACTTTTTGATGTTGCACCCACTTGTATCACCCAGAAACAAAATAAATCAGGCAGGGTTCTAAAGGAGAAAATATGGCTTCTTGCAGAATATATTTATTTGTAATGGATGATGAGACTATGAGAGAAGTTAACTAAAGAGAAGGACAAATGAAAAGACGAAAGGCTCCTTTCCTTTATTATGCCTGAGTAAAGAGGTAGAGAGTTTCTTTGTTGTAAAGTTAGTTCAGTCTCTTTATTAATTAGTTTTAAAACAAATTTGGGTTTAAAATGTACAGCTCTCCTTTGTCCATTCATTAGCACAGTGGTAAGTAGTACTAATTAGTGCACTATATTTATTTTTGGAATGGGAGTGAGAGAGAGTGAGTGAGGGGGGGAGGTTGTGAGTGAGAGAGAAAGAGAGGGAGGGAGTGAGAGAGAGTGAGAGGGGGGAGAGAGAGAGTCAATTTTGCTGTTATTTTCATATTACAATATGTAATGGTTTCGTTTAACAGTTTGTTAACTCAATAAATGGCTTTGATGGCCAAATAACAGACTTACTACATGATTTGATCAATTTTTAACATCATCTTAGTCTATTTTGCCAAAGATGGTGTATCACAAGTGTTGGTCATCGAGACCATAGAGGAAAGAATAAAAATACTGTATAGAGATAAAATCCATGTTGAAAGTTGGTTCCAAAATTTAACTATCACACACTCTCATGTTGTGGTAATCCCTCTCAAACTCAGTGGAAAAGCGAGATTTTAGTTTCCGTTATTTATCATATGGCTTCAATTTCAAATGGTCAACATTATTATATTTCGTTCTATTGAACCTTTGAATTCCGGTGACTTTAGTTTATAGACATTTCACTACAAATAGTTAATTGTTTTTAACTGCCATTCAATATGTATAGAGTTAAGATACTGTATTGTTATCTAAAATTTAAGTAACATAAACTTAGCAGAGACGTGGACGTGGACTAAAAATGATTTAAGCAGATTGCAAGCTGCAGAAATGAGATTTTTAAGAGGGATAGAGAAGACTACAAGAAGAGATAGAATAAGGAACGAAATAAACAGAGAAAGATTGAAGGTAGTTTCACTGCAAGAGACAATGGAAAGAAGAAGAATCAGTGGATGGGGCATGTGAAGAGGATGGGAGATAATAGAATGCCTAGAATAGCACTGGAGAAGGAGGAAAGAGGAAGAAGACCAAGAGGAAGACCGAGAGGAAGATGGGAGGACCAAGTGTGGAAAGACATAGAGAGAAGGGGACTACAGAAAATGCAGTTGGAGGAAGAGGAGACCTGGAATGACAGACAAAAGTGGAGGAGGCTGTGTACGACGACCCGTGATAACGGAAACGTCAGATGATGATGATGATGAAGTAACATAAACACTTGGATTACAATAACTTAAATAGCAATTTTGAAAAATCACTCCTAATCTCAACCTCATTGGTTTTTCACTTAAGTTTCCTAGTCACCCCTTGTAAATTTTAAAACAGTTCAACAAACCATAAAGAGTGGAGTTGAGACAAGTCGGACAATTCGCCTTGCAGGACGTTTGCGCAGACACTTGATCATCTCCCAGTTGGGTGCCGTAGGACAACCAAGGGCTGAGGCCAGTGTGCGAGCTTTGTTGGCCGCCTCCTCGGTTTGTGTCCAGGGGCACAAGGCAGAACCACTCATGGACACTCCCTTGTGAAACAGACCTACAAAGCGTAATATTTTTTGAACAAAGATGGAAAATTATTCCTGAACTCTTTAGTGAGTTCTAAATTTACTTTTTTGTAGTATTCCAAATACGTTCCTCAGACAAAAATAATGCTGAAAATCACAACCATAACAAAACTAAATGAATAGTGTAAATTATTGACCACTCGACAAGCCCATCTGAGCGATAATTCTTGATAAAAAGGTCTTGAAGATTTGGTACATATCTTCCTCTTGACCTGAGGGAGAACTGTATTGATTTTGGGGTCAAAAGGTTAAAGAACACTAAAGTTTTCACTAAAAAGGTCAAAGGGCAATGTGCCTGAGAGGTATGCAATGCACTCAGTACAGCAGACAGGCGGTGTTACAGGCATTGGATTGAAGGTGCTTATAATAGATATGGAAGAATTTAATAAATATTTTGCTACATTTTGTTGTGTCCTTTAATAATCTAATGTGTCAGTTTATGGAATGTAGACTCGTACTACCCAAAACAAGGGAATCAACAGAGAGCTGTGTTTATAAAAAAAGAATTAATTACTAAATTAAGTATCCTGGATGAGAATAATGTTTCTAAATCTGTTGTGCCTCATTTAATAATATTTTGGTAATGTATTTGCTGTCATACTAGTAATGATCATTCTAAAAAAACTAATTTCTTATTTACTAATTGCTCAAATGACTTTAAGAAAGACTTAAAACGATATTCTGTATAGGAAAAACTTTGAATAATTACTAGAAAACTGTTAAGTTTTCTTCCTCTGGAAATTATTTACTCATTGACACTTTTTTAAGGATACAAGACGTGCTGCTGATGATTGAAAATATTTAAAATGTAAATTATTACGGTCTTATTTCTCATAAATGACTTGAATTTTAGCCTGGAAATTTAAACACGCTACTCTTGGATTGACTCTAACAGTTAATTGTAAACATGTGAAAATACAATTTCTAAAAGAGTATTCAAACACAGATCTTTCATAAGAAGTGATTATGGTACTAACCAACCAGTTGTGGAGTTAATTAATTGCATGGGATTGGACAGAATAAGAAAAAAGGAAAACCTCATTCAAACAAAAGTGTGCTTAGAATCATACATAAAAAAGCATTTTAAATGGTTTTCATACAGAGGACTGTGTAATATGTCGAACTAACCATCTATATTAACTTATTTTTCAATTTCACCGTTCTTGCAATATTTTGAATGTTATTAAAATTGATTTCGTTTTAACAACCACAACAAATAACAAATTATGGGAACATTAAACTTTCATCTGAAAATGACTTGGACTGCACCATGTATGATGTTACGTAATCAGTTTCGTTATTATTTTGTATATTATTATAGTACTTGGGAAATCATTAAACTAATTGTTTCTTCTTGATCTCAAATTGAACTTCATACTTTGAAAAGAAGCCATATTATGCTGGGGCCTTACTGTACAATATACTTCTGCAAAACCTCAAAGTAGTTTAAAATAAGAAACTCAAGACTTAACTATGGAAATCGCTTCATGAAAACCCAGTTAATCCATCAAAGTGTATTACAGTCACAAACATCTACACTTAAACTACATCAATAATAAACTTGTATATCTGGCTTAAGACAGCACATTAGTTAGCTTCCAGTATCTGAGGCTCTGTTCTTAGAGCAGGTCTGAAGTTTTTAACTGTGTTATACATAAAAATTTGTCTCAAATCCATAAATTATCCATTATATATTCTAGTGTCTCAATGCTAATGAGATAAAACAATATGATTATCTGCTCATAACTAATGGTTTATAATTTATGTTTAATATAGAGTTTCTTATGGGAAAATCTATACTGAAAATAAATGATAAACAATTAGTATTAGTACATTCACTGAGACACGAGTCATGTACTGACTTTAGGACAGCCGGAATATTATTAAATTACGTCTGCCGCAGTCAATTTGTTAAACTGTGATACATCTCTAGCTACAGAATACAATAACACCTTCACTGCTAAGCTGCGTTTATTCCAGTCAATGTGTTAAAAGATAATCGTACTTTTACAATTCATTAACTTTGAGACAGAAAAGTCTAAGTTTCTATAGTGAAACTACATATATGAATTTTGGATGAATTTCTATTTAAATTGTAGTTTTAAACTTCAGCCCCATGTTAAAAGTGGAGCCTCAGTTCAAGGGCCAACAGCTAACTAGCATGGCACTTCAATACGCTATCTTGTTCAATATAAACAATGGAATCTAATGTTTTAGTGTTAGTCAGTTATAAAGTTGGCAGTACAATTCATAATTCAAAAACGTGGTAGAGGAACATAATTTGTAACAAAACATGAATGCATCAACGAACAGAATCATCATAGGATCCAGAATCATGTTGTGTTAAGATTTTTCACTGTTTTTAACCTATCTTAGTTCAGTGAGTGAAAAAGAGAACTGACCTACAGATCTTGGGGAGAGATAATGGTAATGAACGCTGGCTCCACCTGCTGACATGCCTGTGATTGTGACACTACCGGCGTTTCCACCGAAGGCTGCTATATTCTTCTGGAGCCACTGCAACGCCATCACTTGGTCCTTGAGCCCGTTGTTTCCAGGAACTATATCGTCTTCTGTGCTCAGAAACCCTGGGAGACACATTGCACTTATTATTTCTGTCATCGTCTTTGTTCTCGTGTTTTAGGAATACTAGGAGATAATAATTTATTGTCAATAATGTTTTGCTGTAAAAATTGTATAAATTTTATTTTGCTGTAAAATTCAATCCAAATATTTTAGAATATTACCAGTGTATATAATATAATGAACTCTCCCATCAAAAATAATCTGAAAACAATATGTAATTATTCCAATAGAAATAAAACATAAACAAAGTACTAAGAAGAACTATGGCGATAAGGCATGTACAGATACGTACTGATGTTACCAGAGAAAGACAGATTTTATTATATGTAAATAATTTACAAAAGAAAAATATAGAGAGAATTCCTGATAAACATTAACTAAAATCACACTTAAACCTTTTTATGTACTAATATGCTATGTTAGTAACTGAAATAAATTAACAATAATTAATTAAAATAATTAATTAATTATAATTATATAGTTTTAAATCAAAATAATGTAAACTTGTACAGTTTCCTTTAAGAGTTCAATGAAGAGACAGTTAACAATTTTACTAAAATTCTAAATTAAATTCACTGTGATTTTGAATTGTTCATTTAATTGTGATATTGTTTGCATTCCATAATTCTATTTCATAAAAGACATGTTTAGTTCTCCATGAGTAATGATCTGTTGTCTGCATAGAATGTTAAATCACTGGCATATACAGATGTATGTATATTGTATTGTATTGTATATATATATAAATATTCTAAAATATCAGTGTCATAAAGTCAGTTCAGACTAAAAAAGACAACTTACTCAGCTCAACCTTCTTAAGTATTTTTGAATTTGCTGGGAAAGTGGAAATAGGCCAAAACTGAAAAATTTGGTATTATCGCGTTCCTTTTCCAACAAGTGGGTAAACATCCCCTGACCAACAAGACATTGACAAGGTGAGTGAGTGCTTCAACACGATACGGACTCAGACACCTTACCATTTGAATGGCAATAAAAAATGGTGTTGATGAAATAAATAGTTTCTGAGTTAGAGTCTCAACTACCTCACTGATACTTACCAAGAGGTCCTAATCTATAGTTGATGGACACATAGACAACGTCTCTATCCAGCAAATACCACGGCATGTACAGATGGCCTCCGCCATACGTGAAGGCTCCTCCGTGTATGTATACAATAACATCTTTGGGATTGGCAGATATGAAACCAGCTGGAAGCTAGAATAAAAGATGAATAATAAATTTATAAAAAAAAAAAATACAACTCGTACAAAATCAACCATTAACAAGAGAAACGAAAACATAACATTTTTTTACAAAATATGATTAGTATAATTTTAGTATAAAAATACGTAGTTCACTGTCTAAATTGAATTTACAAAGCTATAATTTATCTTTTCAAATGTAACTTGTAAATACAATAGGTAGTGTGCATGTAATGTCTTTTGTTCCATAAAAATTAAACTGTTACTGCAGTTTCAACATTTTCAGTCAAGAAGAAACAAGAAGATCTCGTCAAATATTAAAAAGCGTTTAAAGACACGACACACACGAAGATTGTAATTCATTATTTATTATATTTATTACTTTTGTTACATGATTATTTTCAATATATACATACATATATATATATATATATATATATATATATATATATATATATAATTTTTGTAAATCTATTTACCATTACTTACATTAGTTGTTTGTTTTTACATTATGGATACTGTTGCTGTTGTTGTTTTTTTCATGTTGCTACTACGAAATGTTATCCTATTCTTATTTCTATTAAATTAATTTGATGATTAATCTGTATGACTCATTGTTACTATTATATGTTATTGTTAATACCTTTTTTAGTTGTTGTAATTTTATATTATTATTTACCATAATGTTTCTTTATTTTTGCTGGTTCTATATAGTTTTTCTATTATTCTGAATAAATTGTCTTAGTATGGTTGCCGTTGCTAATGTTACAGTCGTCTATATTTATGTTGCTACTTGCAATCTTGACTTGTTCAAGTAATTTAAGCATTATTTTGTAAAAATGGTGGAACGTTGATTGAATAAATAAATAAATTTTAATTATAGTCACATCTTCCATCTAATATTAGAAAACAGTGCTATTTATTATTGTCCTACATTAAAGGCTAATAACTGATGAGCTTTGCTGATTCTACATATATAAATTGCTTTCATATACATGTTTTAGTGATTTAAATTTATTTACTCAACATATTAAGGCTTATAAAGTAGTTTTTATGTACACAAAGAAGAAAATAAGATATAAACATTATTATATATGAAAATATTTTAAGGAAATATGAGTTTTGGAAGCTAAGAGAGTGATTTCAAAACCCCAAATGATCAAGTACAATATCTAAATTAAAAACATCAGAACATTCCTGCATATTTGATACTGATATTATCAGTGAAGTGCCTAACTGCAGACAGGATTTAAAATATCAAACTCGTATTTATTTTAATAAATTTTAAGCTTTGAATATTGAAAAGATCTTACCATTTAAAAAGGTAGCATCTTTCCATCTAATTTAATGGTTTAATCTGAATTTACCAAATTTGACTGAGGGTCTATTACCTCTGGAGTGTAAACGTTGAGGTAGAGACAGTCTTCGTCTCCGATGATGGGCTCCTCCTTGAGGTAGGTCATGTGGTCGTACTGCAGACACACACTGCCGGGGTGCGTAGCGTCCCATACACCGAGCCAAGGCTTGGTACGGAACTGAGGCTCCTGCACAGTACATAATTGAAAAACTTGTACATGAACCTTAAATACCAAATGAGTCTCTGGGTGAAGCGAAATCAACTTAACATATTTCACATTCCAAGGTCCAATAGCCACAATTGAAATGTATCAAACACTTAAACTTCCTCTTGTCAGGATTTCTATACTAGTTAATACTGTAGTGGTCGAGTACTGCACTGATGCTTAACAGCTGTTTATATATATATATATATTTTTTTTTTTTCAATAAACATTGAATCACAAATGTTCTTTGTTGTTTGTAAGTAGAATCTTGGAGCATTGTAAAAACGGTTTATTGTAGCATCACAAGATAAAAGAATATAACATTTTCCAATATATAATTTTTTATTTTGTTCAAGGCCTTTCTGAATCAAAGATTCTATCATCAGGCACTTCACAAATTATCCATTTTTTTTTTTAAAAAGTCATAACAAATTGAATTGTATAAGTAGTATAGTTTAGTCAATGACATATTAAATAGTGAATGAGTGAGTATAATCTTCATATCATTCCACAAACCCAGTATAAGCGTATCAATTTGGTGTCAGATGTTTGTTGGGTAAAGCGATTTGTGTGGTAAAGACAATAGCTGGTAGAGTTTAAAGCTTGTGGAACTGAAAGTGATAGATCTGAGACGTGAACTTGAACACCAGTATTGCGTTCAGGAGATCCTAGTAACTGCAGGAGACAGATCTCTTCGAGATGACATGTGGCAGCAACGATTTGAGTGGGGTGTTTGAAAAGTTATGAGATAAATTATCAGACGAATTAGAGGAATATTCTAATTCAATAGCCTAGTAAGTAAGATTACTACTTTAGAGAATAATATGAGTAGGTAGTCTAAAAGGAGAAGTTAGGAGCTTTACACATTATAGAAAGAGGTTAGTAATTTAGAAGATAATTTAGCTGCTCTAATATAGAGGAGCACCTATGAGCTATGGAAAGGCACGTAATGCAGTGGAAGAACACTTACTTAAGACCTCATGCCACCTGAGGAAGTTGCTGACACTAAGGGAGATGTTGGCACCTCTTAAGATTGGATCTACGCAGTGGTATCCCAAACCTCAGTGGGAAGATGCCTTGGGAGAGCTACAAGATACTATTCGAGATGGCGGCCCTGATTAATTAGTGATCATTGGCAAGCAAAGCTTCAATGCTCTGTTATCACTGCTAAGTGATGCATTAGAAGTTCTGCAAACTATTCCAGTTACAGAGAGACAAAATTATAGTAAGCTGGTGAAATGCTTAGAGATGCACTTTGGCCACATGACGCGTCCCTGCAGGAATTCAAAGCAGCTATAGCCTACGTGATGTCTACGAGAGTGTGGCAACTGAAAAATTTTTGGTTGGCCTTTGTGAGCCTGAGACACAGCAGGCGGTGATGCTCGAATGTGCTAAAACTCTCAACAAGGTACTAACCCTGTACTGTTATTTAGTTGTACTTCATATAAAGTACATATTTTCGTAACCCAGTTACTTGTTACTGGTTTTTTTTTTCCTTCCTGAGGGAAGAGGACAGTTTGTCCCCGCACTTAGTCCTAAAAAGGACCTTTGCGCCTCCCTTACTTTAATTTGTGCCCTCAAAGACCAAGGTTTGTGCAAAAACCAATCAGATTTAAGGGCTCCTGTTCTCTATTGTCCTTGGGGCTGAGGAGATAAGCTCCCAAGTATCTTTTCCGAGTCTCTACGATGGCAGGACAATCCAACCAAATGTGCTCCGCTGACTCCTCCTCTTCTCCACAGAGTCTACATTCGCTACTCTGACTAAGGCCTACCTTCCTAAGGTGCTTCCTCAGAGGGCCATGTCCTGTCAACATTCCTAATATCAGTCATCTTGTTACTGGTTAGTATAAGTTACATCCAATGTTCTTGGAACCAAATTCTTGGCGGATTGATAACCTAATTGGCACGCGTATTAATTTTTTCTCTTGGGAACTTTGTAGCTGCCGTACCTCGCTACCGAAGCTACATCTCGCGCGCCTTGTCAGTAAGTAAAAATTTATATTTCCGTATCATAAGTTAGCCCTTTCATGCGAGACATCTAATTTGAATGTACCTAATGTAAAGTAAAATTATTACTTGTAAAGTAATTTACCTTGAATGTGTTTTATTTGCCAGATCAACTTGGATAATATTTGTGGCAATGTCCTTCTAATGAGACCACGTTGTCGTGATTATAAGTTGTCTTGATAAATGGCTAATACAGTCACAATTTTGTTTTAGGCGAGTTGCAGTTCGCTCTTCGAGCTCACTTCTTGAGCTCAAGCCCAATTACTTCATGGTTTAGACTTCCAGTCTACTAATCTTCCCCTTTTCCGACTACAGCTGCATTGTCATGCCAAAAATGCTGAAGTCCGTGTTTGTGAGTCAAGTTCATCGTAAAGAGAAGTTATTTTTAAAGTTTTAGTTATTACCAATTTCGAAGGTACAATCCATAGAACACTGGAATATTTAGGTCCGCTCCATGGTATCGAATTTTAGTTCATTCATACTCTATTTGGCAGCAACGTGGCAATACTTTATTTTCTTTCACGAACTGGAAGTGGTGCTTTTATGTTTATTTGCCAATATTAAACATATACGTAAACTTCGAATTTCGAGTATTCATTACTACGACCTCAGCGGTATCCAACCCCATGTGTATTGTCCATTCGGTACAACCCAGAAAATGGAATTTGAAGCTGAAAAGCAATCAATAACAAGCCACTCTTGGATCCATGCTGTTGATGTTCTTAGTTTTCAACTCCATGCACTACTGAGGAGATTGTTCAGAAGGTATTAAGAGCACTAAGGACACAAAGGAAATTTTCTATTGGGGATGCGGAGAACTGGGACACCCCAAAAGTAAATACCAGCCCAAGCACCATGAGAAACCAGAAACCTAAAGAGGGTTGATAGAAAGGGGTAGTGGTCTACCCACTCTCGGGAAGCCCCAGACTCAAGCATTCTTGTCATATCTCTCACGTTTATTCACAGAAATAAACCATTAGATGCTTTCAGTTATACCAGGCTTAAAGTTTGGTGAACTGGCATAGTTGGACGATATATATATATGGTTTTAGATAGCTCAGGCTATCATCAATAATATTCCCAAAATAAATGGTTTTTGAAAGTATTAAAACCTAACGCTTATAGATAAACACGTTACATTTAGATCTTATGTTATTTCAAAACATATAGTTGATAATCACTATATACAAAATTTTTTTTAAACATTGCGCCCTCACAAAATTTAACAGAGGAGACAAATCTGCTGTTGCAAACCACGCTGGACACACCATATCAAAAAATGTTTAAAATAATTGAAACATGTTAGGACCCCAAGAAGTTAAGATTTAATGCATAAAATATATTGAATCAATAAGATGGACCTATACAAAAATGGACGTTATCCTAAGGTTAAAATCTAGTCATAAGGTTTTTACAGCTTAATCTATTTATCAGTCAGCCACTCCACCTGACATGTGCCTGTTATGTTTGAAGTCTGCTCATATAGTGTGTGCAAATACTGCAGAAGGATCTTTTTCCAGAGGTTTAGTGACATGTCAGCATCTATTATATTTACTTTTTTCTGCAACCTGTCTGAATGGTGGTATTTTTGTAGGATTATTTGTTAATGTTCTTTCCCTTTGAGCTGTCAAACAGCGAAGTAACAGTCGTTTTGCGATATTGTTTTGCTTTGTTTTCCAAAGTGTAGATCACAATGGTAAACAACTGTCGAGGTACGGTTGCAAAAGAAATACATTATCCTCAGCATTCGTCTTAAAATCCGTGATGATTCTAGAAATGTTTGTTTCCTATTCTGTCCTATGATGCCTCATTGGCAGAGATGCTAGTATTAGTTTTGTATGTTTCGACTTTTTTATAGTATGGTGCACAGTATCTGTAATTTCTATTGTTTCCATTGATTCAACATCTTGATTATTAGTAAGCAGTCATCCTTGTTAAATTTCATTCTGAGCTCGATCATATATTCTGTCACTTTGTCAAACATTGCTCTTGATCTAACATAGGAGCACACATTGTATGTGGTATGTTGTTCTATGATATTACTAAGGTTTTTGCTGTGGCTGTACCCAAATTAATAATCTTGATTTATTTGAATTTTTTTTTCCTGATTTTACATGGTGAGCTAGGTTTATTTGATTTACCTGTTTTCTCTCTAAATATGTGTACAGAAAAATATTCTACTATTTCTTTGTCAAAAGTGGTTTATTCTCAGTTTTCTCATTTTCTTGGGTCAGGGCTGAAAAATGTTCGTCTTCAGACAACCTTGTCAGACAAAACTGTCAGTTCATTGTCTACTCTCTGCCAGGGGGGACCTGAAAATGGATATTGCACCAGGGGATAACAGTTAAAACATTTAGTGACATTGTTTTGTTTCATTATATATTTATTATTGTTGTGTAATATTTCAATAGTATTCTGCAGGTTTTCGTTTTTAAGCTTTTTAATTTTACTCCTGTTTGAGTATTTGTCTCTGACAATCCTTATCAGAGAGAATGAAAATTATCTTTTTCTGGAGTATCAAGATTCTATGGAGGTTTCCTTTAAATGCGCTTCCACAAGCAGTGAGACCATATCTCAGATGGGTTTTGAAAAAAGCATGGTAAACTATTTAACCATATTGGTACTGCTCACCTGCTTAATTCTTCTCAATATATTTATAGAGGAGCATAGGTTTCACAAAGTTGGTGTACATAACAAACTGGATTCAAGATAGTTGGCCATTTATCAGTGCTCCAAGATACTTTGCCTGGTACACTCATTAACAACATGTTACTGCAAAGTAAATCAAGACAATGGAGGAATATTTTGTTATTATATATTAAATCAAGACAAGCATTAGCTGCTGAACAGGAAACAGTCATATTTCAGCTCTATAATAATGTTTAGAGAAATGAGTCTGCTGAATTAATAATGATAACTGTGAATCTTGTAAATCTGCCAGTAGATATGAATCTGTTGACAGGACATATCTACGATAGTGTTGAAACCCTGTGTGGACAACTGCGTCGGATATGCTGATCGATTAACAGATTAAGCTATAAAAACCTTATGTCTACATTTTAGCTTCAGATTAACCTGTTTGTATGTTACAAATTATGTAATAACTAACGCAAATGTTGGATTTACAATGAATATACATTGGACCTATTGATTATATGTTGAGTTTAGCTCCAGTGCACCTTCCTCTTAGTGCAGCATCTGAAATCTGATGTTGTCACAGATTTGACTTCGGGACTCTTTACTTTGTTCTGACATTAGAGACTCCAGAATACAAAATAATGAAGGCGAACAGGTATTCTAATTACGAGTATATCATCAGGTGCACAATTGCTGGGTCTTCTTCTGAAGGTGATCTGGAGTTGAATTCAACATTCACCACATATTAAAACATTCATCACCATTTAAAAAAACCACAACTAGTATTTAACACTTTTTATTCTGTGTTATTCCTTTCGACATCAAGGCAGTCATCATTAGACAATTCACTAAAGTAAATACAAAACATACTTTTTTGTACAGTTACACATTTGTGATATCAACATTAATTTTCTCTGTGCTAATGCTCTGTGCTATTTTCTCCACCTAAGTTGCGTCCAAAATGTTAAGTCTAGCCCATTGCATTCTTGCAGTGTCCTGCAGACAGAAAATCATACAGAAAATAATTTGTCATGGTTACAGTCAATCATATATCCCTCTGCAGACAAAAAGGAAATTGTGCCAGCATCTTGAGTGATCACTGAATAGGCTGGCAAAATTACCAATTACACTCAGCCAAATTTCATGGATGGATTTTCACCATCATAGAACTCATTCTAATATATGTAGAAATGATGTTTCAAGCATAATTTAAAGTGTACAGATGAAATGTTTTTAAGAATTAATATACTTGTATACCATGTTGACAGATGGAGAAAAATGAAATTTTCAAGCCCCAAGAGTGGTAGGCTTCGCTAACACTTTGCCAATTATTTTAATAAGGATCATAATGTCTTTAATTCAAATGTGAAAATATATATTATAATATACACATACATTAATCTGACTTGTACTGTAGCAACAACAAAAAACTGGTATATGAGATGAAATAAAAATAAAATATTAATCTATTTTGTTTCTTTATGTATAAGAATGTACAAATTGGCAACTTGCTTGGCCGGTGTTCACATTTGGCTCAAGTCTGCTCTATGTGTATCAAACCATTATTTCCTCTACCTTGGCAATACCACAATGCTGCTATTTATACCACCAATAAAATTCTACCTTGCTTCATTTGCTTATTTTGAACAATATTTGAATGATCCTAGTTCCCAATGTTGCTTGATCGTGCAAAAACTACTGAACAATTTGGGATTATGTATTGTATAGTTTGTTATGTCCATCTCCAGTTTGGATTTCCTGCTCCAATAAGTTTTAAGTTTGTCATAACTAAACTTTGGTTACAGTTATAATGTTTCCATTAATTACATTTGTGTGAAAAGAGGTAAAGATATTTGTGAATAGGAATCTCTTTGACCAGTTCAGTTGATAAAACAATAATTTTGAAATTACTGTAGTATATAGTGAATTACAATTGATAAGTAAGATCAACAAAATATATATAAAATAATTGCAAGTTATTTTATGAACAAAACAACAGTATAACAACAGTTTTTCTAAAACAGTATTATTTACAAACTTCCTGGAGAAAATTTGTAAATTGTAAATCAGAAATTCATTTTGGAAATAAAGAACATACCACATTAGAAATGAAAGCTGTTTAACAAAAGGCAATATCAAACCTCAGTGGTGAAGCAAATCAACACATTTAATATATTGGCTTATCATATTTATGTTAGCCTTTTTCTTCTGAAATAAAAGTTTAACTTTTCAAGTTCATTTGAGTTTATTTCCAGTTCTTTAAATGTTGATTACATTAATAAAACATTTATGTTATGTATTTACTTTTTTATCAACATGTATCTGACTTTCATGGTATTTAATTAATTGTGTATTTTATCAACATTAAATCAAAATGCCATCTAGAATAATTACCATACTATTTATTATTCATTTACACAAGATTTGTATGCCATAACTTAAATATAATGAATTTTATATAAAAAAAAGGAAAAGTGAGTTGTGTTACAATGAAACTGACCTTGGTTAAAACAATTAGAATTGGTTACAAATAACTGAAAATATAAGAAACCTATGTAATTAGTACAAATAATTGTATAAATAATGGTGCTGGATCTACCTTGAACCTGCGATCACCGACAGGAGGTTTGGCATAAGGGATGCCCTCGAAGGCGTAGATGGTCCTACCCCCGGCCGTCTGGAGAGTTCTCCCCCGCACCATCCCATGTTCTACAGTGACTGTGGGTGAGGTCAGGAGTTGAGCAGTGGTGAGGGACAGAGATAGGGCAGAGAGCAACAAGACGAGGGCAACCATGATGGGGTTAGAGGATGAAGGAAAAATCTTATTAAAATGGAAAGATGGCAATCTAGAGTGGAAAGATATCACAGACTGTTGGCTGGGTGAGGGACAGAGTCCCACTGGCTAAGCAAGCTATGTGGCTATTGTTGGCACATAACCATTACTGTTGGTGCAAAAAATTATCTGTTTGATTCGCTTGAGTTTTATAAAACCTTGCAAAATTGAGATGGACTTTCTCTTTTAGTTAAATTATTAATGGAATATTTTTTTGAGACAAAAAATATTTAAACAATTATGACATACTCAACTAAAAGTTTGTATTTCAAAATTACATATTTTGTCTTTATTATATTATTTTGGATTGTTTCTAAGCACAAAACTATTGCAACAGTTGCTAGTAATGTATTATGATACACAAAAATATATATCTTATACATACCAACTTTACTGTATTGAAATGACACGTTTTTATTGTTCTGAATTAACATCAATTTATAATTAGATAATTCCTCACTTTTAATAGGCAGCCTAACAAAGAATTCTGACCAAGTGGAAACAATTTATAGAAATTAATTAATATTTTTGTATTTTATTTTTCTAGAAACATGACAATAAATTGATGTATGAGTAATTTCTAGTATAAGGTGAGTATGCCTGCATGTTTTAGTTTATAGATACAAGAATTAAAGCTGGTAAAACTAAATTTCATCAGTTCAGATTTCTAAAGTGAGAATAGAGAGTATAAGAAATATCTAAAGCAATAATAACGAGTACAGTTTTCTCAAAGATTTTGGAGAAGGTGGGAATTATGGAAATGGGAAAATAGTTACTCAATTTGGTGGAGTCATCTTTCTTCAGTTTTGGGTATATTTTTGATACTTTAATTACTGAGGGGAAAATGCCGCTTTTGAAGGATTTACTGATAATATCCACAATAGAAGCAATTATCGTTTCAGCACAGCGTTTTACTAGCTTAGCAGAGATTTCGTCTAGACCACTGGAGGTTTTATTCTTAAGATGATCTTTTCAACTTCCTTCACAGTTGTGTCTGTTAAGATAAGCTTTGTCTGTGTTAGCCTAGGCCTAGGTGATGTGACACTAGTAGTTGGTGGGTTTAGGTTTCTAGCTGCTCTTAATGTGTCCCCTGCTATATTGAGAAGTAGTTGTTGAATTCTGCAAATGTCTTCAGCTTTCTCTGTAGTTTTTCCTTCAGTAATTAGTTTAATGGATGGATTCTTCTCCCCCCACTTTTCATAGCCTCACTATCTCAATGTTCATTATCTCCCCAGCTGCTTTAGATTTGTTGCTGGACTGCTGTATATGGTTTGCTGCACTATCTTGCCTTATTTTTTCAGCCTTAGGTCATATTACTTCTTTTTATTAGCCACAGGAGATATGTCTCTCCCAAACTCTGTGAATTCATACCTCCGAAGCAGCTGTAGAAGTTGTGATTTAGTTGGTTAACTTCTCTATCATAGTAGTGTGTAAAGCTTTTATTTTTTCTCTGCATAATTTTCATCAATGGACATGCAGCATTTATTTCCATTGTCAGAGTATTTAGAAAATATATAAGCCCCATCAGCTGATATATTTGAGTATACAGGAATGCTGAAAAGTCCCAGGACGGTCTAATAACTTTTGAACTGAAAACGAAAATTTACATCAGCTTTTGTCATATAAAACTATTATTTTATGTATTTCACCATGATATCCTGCTTATGACGTCCCGCTAGGGGTTGGTGAAAATCGAAGCATAGGTCGAGTCGTAATCTTTATTAAAGCTCTTTTAATTGAAACATTTGGCGAAAATCTGACGTAAAACAGTTGACGCATTAAAATGGGGGACACTCAAAGATTATAAAATACAGAATTTTTCAAATAAACATTCTGGTTGTTATTTTACTTCTTTTACTTCAAATCACTTACAAAACAGTTATAACAAATGTTCAAAGTGTTTGCCTTCATACAATATCCAATCGATTGTAGAACGCTGATATCGCATTGTAGCTTGGACAAGAACACCCTGAGCTTCTCTTACAATACGGTTTCTCACTCATCCAAATTTTGAGGTAAGGGGGGTCGGCCCACAAATTGGGTATTCAATTTTTTTTTTATTTTTGTTTTTAATTCCAAATTTTTGTTTAGCTTTAAGAACATACTTCACTTTTTAATTTCTGTCATTATTAAACGCGTTATGAATATTTTTCAAAATGCATGATTTTTTCGTCCCAGGAGAGCATGAGGCGTGTTATAGTACTGTTATGCTGATATTCTATGACCATAAGGCCCATACTCACTACCAGTGTCTGTTATGGATGAAATTAAAAACGTGTCTAATGAAGAACTCTTGAGGAAATGCCTTCACATGGTGGGACACAGAATTCTAGCGAATCGCTAAATAGTGTGATATGGTCGAGAGTACCAAAAAACAACTTTTGTAATGAAAAGCACCTTAGAACTAGGTGTGCATGGCTCAACTTTTAACAGGGGCAATAGTGAAGTGCAAGTGTTGGAAAAGTTTGGTATTAATCCTGGCTCTATGTGTGCAAGAGATTAAACAGCAAGATCTACGGCCGAATTCAAAAAGCTGAAAAAGCGCACAAGAAATAGAGAAAAGGTGCAGAACACACTTTCTATTGCAAAGAAAAGGCTAGAGGATAGATATGAAGAGTTGAGGACCCATGACAAACTTATGGGGCAAGGAATGCACTAGAGGTTGGCCAATTTTTAATTATCATATATTTTCTTGCTTTAAAACACGTTTTTCCGAAAATCTAGTTTTTTAACACAAAGGTACATTTATCTAAAAAACTATTGAAGATATCTGAACAATTATATTTTTTTATTAGGTCTTCCTTTAATTTTGTATGAAGCAAATTCCTTATTTTTAAATCCTAAAAAAAAAAAAATATTTTATACAAAAAAATTCCTGGAAAAAAAGTAGTTTGGGAAAAAAAATTTTTAAATATCCATATATATATTTTTTGAAGTTTTCCATACAAACTATGCAAAAAATGTCAAAGGTTTCTAGTAACACAAAAAATTATGTACCTATCTTTTACACTTTTTGAGAAAAATGTACCTTAAAGTAGAGGAATTTAACATGGGTAGATAGGCCTGGCCGACCCCCCTTAAACACTTTTTCTTTGAGGTAGCCCCAAAAGAAGTAGTCTAAAGGGGACAAATCTGGAGAACGGGCAGGCCCTTCTATTGTTCCCCTTCTACCAATCCACTTATGTGGAAAGACATTGTCTAAAAAATGTCTTACATGTACGCCATAATGTGGAGGGGCTCCATCTTGCTGAAACCAGATATTTTCATTAAACAGATGCCTTACCTCATCACATGATCTAATACGGTCCACCAAACCCGCGCATCATTAATAAAGTTATTCTTTCTCTCTCGGAAAGCGCCATAGCAAAATAAACTAGCACTACTGAAACTACTTGCAAAATTATGGCTTGAAGACTTCTAAGTGACTGAGTTGATAAAACAACTGTATCTGTCAGCTGGCAATTTCATTGTTGTCTTTTTTGGTCTTGTTTGCTCCAGCTGATTACCTTCCAGATAAGGAAGGTAATAACCTTACCTGCTGATAAGGAATTTCCAGATAAACAATGCGATATCAGCGTTCTACAATCGATTGGGATATTGTCAGCAAACTGAAGGCAAACACTTTGAACATTTGTTATAACTGTTTTGGTAAGTGATTTGAAGTAAAAAGAAGTAAAATAAAAGATTAAGTGTCTCAGTTTTCTCTAACAACCAGAAATGTTTGCATTTGAAAATTCTGTATTTTATAATCTTTGAGTGTCCGCCATTTTGTAATGCGTCAACTGTTTTATGTCAGATTTTCGCCAAAATGTTTCTAATTAAAATAGCTTTAATTTGATGTACGACTCGACCTATGCTTCTATTTAAGAATTTTCACCAACCCCTAGCGGGACGCGTCCCCCATAAGCAGGATATCATGGTGAAATACATAAAATAATAGTTTTATATGAGCAAAAGCTTGATGTAAATTTTCGTTCTTATATTGTAATTAGTTCAAAAGTTATTAGACCGTCCCGGGACTTTTCAGCACCCCTGTATTTCAAACCACATTTGTAGTGTAAGACCACATTTTAGATGGTCGAGAGTTTTAACAATTACTTGTCTTCTGATTTAGGATATCTGTCTGCACGTGGAGTTGCCCTTTATGATCTGGTAGACCTGTGTCGAGTATGTGCAATCTGAAGCTCTCTATGGGGAAATTTGTACACACTCAATCAATTGAGGAAGCTGAATGATAAGTTATTCCAGTTGGCAGAATATTTAGTCTGTTAACGTTATAAACTGCTACAATGTCTCCAAGCCTGTTTTTGGATTTGAGTACATGCAATAAATATTTATGTCACCTACTAGATGTTATGTGGTTGTGTTTATTCTAAGACTTGTGACAACATTCTGAGGGTATCTTCTAAATTTGCTTGAAGTGGTCTATACACTCCAATTACATTAATGTCAGTTTTAGTTATGGCTAGAGATGCTACTGTTATTTCACAAGTAAGTTCCTCACTAAGATCTCCCATACTTATAGATTCTGTCTCAATCACTGTATGATCTGTTATGTAAATAACTACTCCTCCATATTTATGTTGTGTTCTGCAGAAATGTACTACTAGCTTTGTATCCAGGAATTATTGTGTTCTGCATTTTATTCTGCTTTAGCCCCTGTTCTGTTTATACTAAAATGTTTGTGGTGTCTTGTAATAAGTAGCTGAGTTGCTCCTTTTTGTACTCTATGTTCCTTATGTTTTGGTGGAGGAAAGTAAGTTTTGAAGAGGGTCTCATACCAGAGATTTTTCATACCATAATTCAATTTTTAAGTATAAAATCAAATTTAATAACTTAATTGACATACTTTTAGTAAATCACTGTTCAATAAAGAATCACTGTTATGTATTTTCTTAATCATTTTATGTAATTAATTGTTTTATAGCACATAATTGTTTAACAGTACTTTAATGTTTGGATTATGAATAATACTGATAACAAGAAACAATGCCTAACAATAATTTACTTTTACTGTACAAAATGTAAAAAATATTTTAAAATTAAAAATGCATACATTATAATAACTCTTTATTTGTTTTTTCTTTGAGAAAAATAATGGTGTCATATTATATTCATAGTTTAGAAAAGTTTTAATATCATAAATTGTGGAACTCATCCAAAGTATTACTGGTCAGTCCATAAGCTAGTTTCTTAAGCTGTTCTTCAGAGTCTTGTCAATCAGTATCCGAAGATGGTCTGGGAGATGTTAACGAAGGCTGCTGCCAATGTAGTCATGTTTCTTCTCAAAAAGTGTCATTCGGTGATGTGTAGTCACAAAGTAGGATGCATGTCTTGTTTGATATCCTTGAATATCGTTATTTCTTTGTAGATTTTTGTCCTCAATATGAAAGATTACATTTCTTATATACAAGTTCACAACTGTCATGATCCATAATTCTTGAAGGTATTTTGGTATATCTCCATTTGCTGTAGGTTGACAAGAATAGACTTAGGTGGGTCCTAACCAACAATCCGTTGAGGACCTGGTCACTTACAACAAGGGTGATATTGTCAGTATACATAAAGCAAGAATATGTTGTCCAGTTGAAAAGCTTCCTTTTCATTTGTAAATAAAATGAAGAGCACTGGTCGTAAAACGGAGCCTTATGGAATAGCACTGGTAATGATTATTTGGATTAGATATTATAGTTGAAGATATTGCTGTTTATGTCTTCTTAGTTCACAATCCTCAAAGAATATTTCGTTGTTCTTGTTTTTGGGTCTAGTATTCTTCCTTGGGCAAGCAACATCCAGACCTGCAACCACTTTCTTAATGAATTCATCATAATGCTTCTTACGTGTTAGCATCAAGATGTACACCCAAACATTCAGATTTTGAGTAGTATTGAGATAGTGTTTGTTGTCAGATTGTATTTTCTTGCTGAAGATAAGATCCTAAAAAAGCATTTCATTGTAATTATAGGGGTGAGCTTTGTCAATTAATTAACATGAGAGAGTTATTGAATAAGGATTTGTTTCAGGGCCCAAATTATTGTTTAAGGTTGAAAGAACTGAAGTGCAGAGTTGTGGAGTTGAAAGTAAGAGGAGAAGTATTGTCTTTTGATGTGTCTGTACCACTCGTGAATCCAATAGAGTTCTCTGGTATAGGAGTACCTGTAGCTGTAGGAACAGTTACGGGCATAAGCAGAGCATTTTGAGATGAAACATGTCCTCAGTGTTGTGTCATATGTTTCTTGAAAAAGTCAATTGTTTAGTATAGAATTCTTCATATCTTCCGCCCCTAAGCTTTACTTTTTAATTAAAGGGGGTCCTATCCAATGTTGTTAGAATCTTATGAGAGTCTAAGCTGTATTTCTTTTAAGAGAAAGTTGTATCTGAATCTTTTCTGCTGACCGAAGTAGTTTATCAGCACGTTTAAAGACTTGAGGAGAGATACTAAAGACATATCTACTGGTTTGGCTCTCTACTGGGGTTGAGATGGTGTTTTTGATCTGTCTGTATAATCATCAAGCTGGAGGAGTAAAGTCTGTACTATTGGTATTCTGGTGTTACTGGTAGGCTATAATGTGACTGCAAGATAAGGCACTTAGTGTAATTTTTAGGCGAGTGTAAAATTTTTTACATTCTAATCATGTAATTTTTAATAAAGGTAGTTTTTATTTGAAATGTAATTTTTAATCGAAAATAGATTATTAGATGATGGACTAATTTTAAATAAAACACTCTTGTGGAGGAGGGGGCAGGTTCCATTCATCACTCCCCTTGGGGTGTCCCTGGTCATTTGAGAATTACTCTATTGACAGAATGTTGCCCGCTTCGGGCAACCGTGAAGCCCAAATGTTTTGTCCCAAAGTCTGGGATGCTTCTAACATTATATTTTTGTATTTAAGATTTTTATTCCACCCTTTTTGTGATTACAATTAAAATTTAGAAATAACCCCTGGGAAAATTAACAAAAATTAAAATGTAAACAATAAACAAGCAAACAATAAGGAGAAAAAAATCACAAAATGTAAAGTATTTACAGAGACTAATCCTTTATACAAAATTTCACATACTGTTTATCTTGCTTATTGACACAAAATTGAGATTTTCTGTACTCTTAAGGTAAAGAAAGTGACAAAGAAGTAAAAATCATCCTGTTATGCTCTTAAAGATAACAAAATTTAAGTAATAAAATTGTTATATTGGTTATATATATTATATATAATAAAATACAATACATAATTTGAAATATTATGCAATAATATATTTTTTGCACAATTCTTGCCATAAATAACGTACAAAAATGCAAAAAGGTGGTTACTGCACCTCGACTTTGTGTTCACAGGCCGCGGTATGGTACTCAGCGAGTAGGAGAGATAGTGCAAGAGAGTTGGTGAATATTCCCCACCATAATTCCCCTACGCCAATTGTGTACAGTGTATCGTTAAGCTACGGACTTTGGCTTTGGGATTCCTCCATATTTGTCTAAAATATTTTAAGAGTTTATGAAATTGTTGGAGCTATTCAGTCAAATACATGTAATGTTGCAGAGAAATTGCAAGTAAAGCGGCAGGTAAGTAAGTGCTGGTTTTTAAGTATTGTTTAAACCGTTTGATATTAAAACTTACAATTATAAATTTGAAATTAATTAAATAATCAAATGCAGAATATGAATCTAAATATTGACACAAATATAGATATGTATACAAAATCTACTGATCCTAAAATTACACATTTAAGTGTTAATATTAATTTTAAATTGAATTTATTAATAGATCCATTCATGGCACAGCCACTTAAAAATCTTGTTCAAACCACTTGGTTTGTATTGGATCGGTGGAACTCTGACATATTATTTATTAACAGATCGAAGGTGTTAGATAATAATTTAAGAGACCATTTCCAAGAAATGGAACTCAAATGCATCAGTGAAATTCGTGAAAATAAATCCTTGGAAGAAAAAATTTTAGAGATTGTGGAGGTAAATAGATTGAATACATCTTAACACACATTTCCTGACTCTAATAAAGATAATTTCAATACAAGTATGATTCTACAAAGAAATTATATCAATGACTTATGGAACAAATATTCAAAACAAGTACTATTTTCAAGAATACAGAAGAAAAGTGTAATAAATTGCTTGATGACAACTCTGTTTTGAAAACACATCCTGCAAAAGCCCTTCAAATGGGTGCAATATAAATCTGATTTGCTGGCAAATAAAAAGTGGATTAGATACCACAGTACAGTATGAGAGCATACTTTAAAATTTATTCTTGCAAAAATGTTTTGGAAACATGGTCATCTGTTTTGTTGATACCTGTGTTGCTCTAATTCAACTGGCTGATGATAGAAGCTCCACCGAAAGCAGAGCTGAACTTCCTGAATACTAAGCATATGTCTACTGATTTAAATATAGTAGGCAACTTATTGTATCATTTTCTTCTAAAATATTGTGGTGAACGTTGAAACAAACAAAGTCTATGGATTGGAAAGTGCAACATATCTCTATTTCTTGTATTGTAATTATGATTATAGCGATTTGCAAAAAAAAAGCTTGAAATTCTGTCTTACAAACAATAAGCATCTCAGCATATAAACCGTTGGACAGTTTAACAGATTTAAGTATTTAAATATTCCTTTGCATGAAGTTCTTCTTTTGGAAAATGTCATAATCCTTAAATATCCCTTTTGGATTTTGAAAATGTCTGTCAGCCTACCAGAACTTTCCCAAACTTCAATGCCATATTGCATGACTGAAGCAAACATAGCTTGATAAATCATAAGTTTTGTTTTTAAGTCAACAACATTTCTTAAGATTGACATCCGGAAACAAGAAGAGGTTTTCTTCCAGAAGTTTGAAAATATTCAGTACATTTTAGATTTGAGTCTATGTGGATTCCAAAAAAACTTGCTGATTTCAAATCAATGCGTTGACTCTCTTGATGTTAAATTCAAGATGGTTCTGGTTTTGATCAGTTTGAAAACCGACTAATCGAGTTTCAGTAGAATTCAATTTTAAACCATTTGCTGTACACCATCCTGACGATTCAAAAAGAGTGTCTTGAATCAACCTATGAAGGACAATACTAGAAGTGGATTTGAGAATTGCTGTTGTGTCATCTGCAAATAATATTAAACTAGAATTTGTATTTACTGGAAAATCATTAATATATATTAAAAATAGTACAGAACCCAGAATTGATCCTTGAGGAACCCCACAATTAAATAATTCCCATTCTGACTTAAATAACGTATAATTTTTTTATACAACTGTACGGCAGAATTGAGATGAAAGGGAAAAGTGTATCCAGCGCCAACTAGAGAAAGAAAAATTATAATAGAGAATTTCGGAGAGTGCCGAGCAGTGGTAAGGATACTGGGAGAGAGTGGGACCACAGTGGCGGAGGGGTATTTACCCCACCCTGCTTGAATTCAAATCGCCCAGTATTTTTTTGTAAGTGGTTTCCCTCTTTTTCCTAATTCTCCATTTTCTTTCCTCTTGGATAGGGCCATATTTTTTTCTTAATACTTTGTTTTGAAAATATTAAATTTCTCTGAGATTTCTTTGTAAGAACCCACAGTTCTGATCTATACAGTAAAACAGTATATCATTACTTTATACAGCCTTATTTTGGCTCTAGTGGTTAACAGCTTACTTTAAAGACCTACTACAGGCTCCAGTAGCTCCTGTATGCTGCAGTTGTCCTGAGTAGTATTTCAGTATCTTCTGTGTTGTTACGCCTGAACGTTGTCACAAGAAATTAAAAATCATCCACTTTCTTTTAGGAAACTTTAATTTAGAACATACAGTCTCACTTGATTTCTTCAGGTCCTCTACTTATTTTTATATACTGGGTTTTCTTCTTCATTGACAAATAGTTCAACTTTTGCCACTTGTATTAAATATCTCTCCGTTAGTTTTATGAGATCCCTCTTTTTATCTGCCAAAATTGCAAAGTTACCCACAAATGCCAGCACATTTATTTGCCCTCCATTGTTTGCAATTCTGGCGCACTCGTTGTTGTCTTCAATACATTTTCAATAGCAAAACTGAACAGGAGAGGGAAGAGCACATCTCCTTGCCTTACTCCAGTGCTGATTTCAAATGTGTCTGTATATTCTTTTCTACTTTAACCTTTCCTTTACAGAGAGAGGTCCATATAGAGATTACATAGTTTAGGTGACTAAAATATGGGCATAGTAAACACTTAACAATACATCACAGGAAACATTATTTCTTAAAACTATTAACAGAAACAAACCCTTAGCTACTCGGGTTGCAATATAATATGTAGACCATTTTAGATTGTCTTCTATATTTATAGTGCCACACTTGGGAGTAAACACAGTACTGATGTGTGCACATGGCACCTCTAGGCTGTTATGGGTTAAAGTTATGATGAATATATAGTTGGATGAATGTATGTACGATTATGTTAGTGTTTGTTCAGGGTAGCTCATGTGTTCCTACTGCAAAACGCTTAGTGTGGGGCTTCATTTCAGCTGGAACTTATAACAATGCTATATAGAAAATAATAAAAGTAAATAATGAGAGTAAATATATAAATTTAAACAATTAACATAAGGTGTAAGGTGTATAATGACAGTAATCTGGAATGGCTATGCTGATGTACATTCTGACAACATTGTCAAACTAGATCGCTGTTTGTAGCTGTTGTGTTTATGAAAATGCTCTGTATTATTGTTTTATAACTTAGTTGCAAACCTACATACTTTCTTGGTGAGGACTGAGGGTGAATCTCCTCCCTATATCATGATTTCTTACCACTATCAACGTGTATAGACTCTTTCTTTATACAAGCTCAGTATTACTATTTACTTCTTTAATTTTATTCCATATTTTTTCTATAATTCTCTACTAGCTATCATTTTATATAATGATTCTCTGTAGTTTGTTGTTTTCTTGATTCCGAAAGAAAACTAATCTTAATTTATTTCATTACTGATATTAGTAAAATAATTTATTTATACCCACAGCAATGCCATTTTAACAATAAAATATTTGTATATATATATATATATATATATATATATATATTATATATATATATATATATATATATATATATACTTGGTATGATAACACTTAACCGTAATATATACTGTATTAACCGTATTATAATAAATCAATACTACAAGACGGTTTAAATAGCAATAAGATGACATTAACAGTAACACTACAATAAATAATAAGATAAAAATAATAATAAATGTATAATAATCATAATCATAACAATATAATTATAATATATCAATGTATTAAGTATGTTAATATGAATGTATATATGTGTGCGTGTAGTAATGGTAGCAACAGTATAAATCACAATGACAATATTAAAGTATATAGTAATAATGCAATTATATGAAGCATGAGTTGTATGTATGCTTGTGTGAGTACTTGTCTGCAAAACGTAGCCAGGAAAAAATTTTGGGGGGTCCAGACAACTGATATTTTCCCGTAGTGGACAGAGAGTAAGGCCCCATTTGGTTCCTTAAAAAGTTCTTGACCTGTTTCTTTGTTGAGAACGATCTTTCAGCAGTATGTGTAAGTAATACTGAGTTATTTAAATAATAATAATCGCTTACTAAAACAGTAATTGAAAAAAGTTAAAATTTGGTGGGTCTAGACTCCTGTTTAAAAGACGTCAAGCTATCACTGAAGAGATCCACCCCAGATGGAAGCTCATTTCCCAACCACTGAAATAGAATCATTGTATTATTTCCAATATAATTTTCCCTTTAATGTGTCCTAAAGAAGACATCTGTAGACCTTGTAGTGCCTAATACAAGGACAAGTAATTTTTCCAATAACTGAGGAGAGTTGATCCTACCATTTATCTATTTGAAGAGAAAGGTCAAATCTGCAACATCTCTTCTCTTAGCCAGAGTATGAAATTCAGTTCACACTCAAGTCTCTGAACTGGGGTGTCCCTATAAGCTTAACTACATTTTACTGCAACCAATTTCACAAATCTGCTCTGAATGCTCTCTAATCTAGAAACTTGTAGAATAAGATACGGTTTTCAGGCTACCGTATGCATACTCCATAAGTGGGCATAGAAGCGTCTTGTAAAGAATTGTTATGTCTCACTGAGAACCCTTCTTAGAAACTCTAGTGATCTGGCTGAAAATTCTACAAACTGTGTAATGAAACTAAGAAAACCTTTTTACAGACTAAGGCTTTAATCAACAAAATTCAACTAGATAACCTTAAATATTCAATCAGAATGTATAAACAATTACTTAATATCTTCTTTAAAAATAACAGATGATCTAGTTATGTTTACCATGGAGTAAATTATATAACATTCTCCCCCACTGAATTTAGGAGGTAGTCATTGAAACGTTCAGGGATCCTTCTTATTCTTGATCCTCTTCGAGGAGAAACTATTTTATTTTCTTGATTGAACTGTTCAGATTCAACTTCAGTATCTTTTGAAGAATCTTCCTTATTTCCTTGTGATGCATCTTCATGTTCATCCTCCACCTCCTGTTCTTCCGACCAATTGGATAAGTCTGTCACCATTAGACTTTTATCACCTCGGGGAGCTAAGTGTTTTAGTGAAACAGTAGATTCTCTTCCATTGGGGTAACGAATTAGTGCGTATTGTGGATTTGCTTCTACTAATTCAACTTCATCAACTAGTGGTTCGTATTTGCTGCTTCTTACATTTCGCCTAGTTAGTACTGGACCAGGTTGCAGTAACCATGCTGGTAGTGAAGTACCTTTAGTTGATCGTGGCATGATAGTGGCATGGATGTATGAACATTCTCTCGTGTGGAGTGCAGTTTGTTGCTGTGCATAGTAAAGAGCGTATCGAATGTAGAGACTCTGGAAGTACAGACTCCCAGTATCGTTGGTCCAGTCCTTTGGATTTTAGTGACAGTGTAACGGTCTTCCATATAATTCCATTATACCTCTCAATTTGTCCATTTCCTGCAGGATTGTATGGACTGCTTAAACTTGTAGCAATCCCCTTTTGATGAAGATATGTCCTTATTTCATCAGACAAAAATGATTTGCCTCTATCAGAATGGATGTAATTTGGTATCCCATAAACAGAGAACATGTTTTCCAAACATTCTATCACAGTACTCGAAGTCATCTCTTTGCAGGGGTAAGAGAATGGGAAGCGAGAGTACTCGTCAACAATATTTAACATATAACGATTTCTACTTGACGATGGTAGTGGTCCTTTAAAATCAATATTGAGTCTTTCAAAAGGTGAAGTGGCCTTTATCAATGTGTTGGTTTGTTTGTGGAATCTAGGTTTGACCTCTGAACAAATAGGACAAGATAAAGTCATTGATTTGATCTCATTCAAAGAATATGGCAAATTCTTGCTGCGTACCCAGTGATAGAAACGCGTTATTCCTGGATGACAAAGAGCCTGGTGCATTTCAAAAAGTTTGTTGTCAGTCGTAGAGGTATTACAGATCCGAGAGAGTGCGTCTGCAGAAACGTTTTCTTTACCAGGTCGATATTGAATGTCGTACGAGAAAGGAGAAAGCTCTAGTCGCCAGCGCATGATTTTGTCGTTTTTAATTCTGCTAGAATGTTTTTGGTCAAAAATAAATGACAAAGCTTTTTGATCAGTTAAGAGAATAAATTATCTCCCTAACAAAAAATGTCTCCATTTCTTAATAGATTCTACGATGGCCTGTGCTTCTCTTTCTACTGTTGAGTGTTGTTTTTCACTTCCAGACAAAGTCCTAGAAAAGAAGGCAACAGGACGTCCATTTTGGCTCAGTGTAGCAGCTATTGCAACTCCTGAAGCATCAGTTTCGACTATCAATTGATTTTCCGGTTCAACAGTCACAAGAAATGATCTTTCTATATCCTTCTTAATGTTTTGAAAATCACTAGCGGCAATGGAGGTTGGTTCAATATGAAAATTCTTACAGCTTACTAAACTTCTAATCTTGTCAGAAAACCTTGGTATCAATTTGGAGTAGTATGATAACAATCCAAGTGTTCGTTTAAGAGAAGCAGCATCATGAGGCAGAGGCATGTCCAAAAGTGGTTGTAATCTCTCTGGGTCGGGACGTATAGTTCTATTTCTGATTTGATAACCAAGGATAGATATAGTATCTTGAGCAAATTTACATTTCTTCAGGTTCAATGTTAGATTGTATTTCTTAGCCACAGCCATAAACTTTTCTAAATTTTTATCATGATCTTGTTTACCCATTCCTCCTATTGTAACATCATCAATATATGCGAAAGTACCTTCGAGTCCTTCTTCTGAAATGATCTTATTTATTGTCCTTTGGAAAGCGGGCACGCCGTTGGTTACTCCAAAAGGAATGCGTTTGAACTGATACAACTGCCCATTAGCTTCAAAAGCGGTAAGTTGTTTTTCATGCTCTGGAATTGGTATCTGATGATAAGCACTAGACAAATCCAATGAACTGAAAGTATCAAATTTAGCAATTTTTAACACAAGTGATTCGATATCTGGCAAAGGATAAGCATCCAATAATGTAAATTTATTTACTGTCTGAGAATAGTCTATTACAAGTCGTTTCTTGTGGTTTTCATTTTTGGTAATGAGCACTTGAGCTCGCCATGGAGAAACACTTTCCTCGATAACACCATCTTTCAGAAGAGACTGTATTTCACATTGTATAAATTTTTCATCTTCCCCAAAAAACCGCCTTGTCTTAGTCACAACAGGTCGACAATCTTTAGTCATGTGCTGAAATAATGATGGTGGTTCCACATTAGCACAGGCAACGTTACAAACGGAGAAAGATGATCTTGGCCCCCCAAAGTCTACAGTAACATTTGTATGTAGTTTCATGATATCATGTCCTATCAGTACATCAGTACATAACCTTTCAATTACAAGCATTTTGATTTGTTTGTAAGCATTGTCTTGTACATACAGATCTACCCTAACATACCCTTTAATTGGTGAAACGAGTGACGTAGATGCCATCGACACCTGTTTGACTTCTGGAAATGTTTTAAGGTTGTTAGCCTTTACAAAACTACTATCAATAAAACTATCAGAACTTCCAGTATCAACTAAAAACTTAGCAGAAATTCCGTTTACATTTCCGGATACAATTGCTTTAGATAATACTTTGGGTGTTACTGCTGAAGTTATTACGGGACATGTTGTTAAAGAGGCTGAATTTATCTTACCTTTTTTAAGATTCTTAGATAAACAAACTCTGAGAAAATGACCAGTTTTCGAGCAACCTTTACAAATAGCATCTTTTGCAGGGCAGTCATCTCTTGAAATATGTCTTGCTCTTCCACAAAAATAACATTTCTGTCGGAGTCCGTGTGCTGATTGAGGTACACCTGAAGTCATGGAATAAGCGTCCGCATGTTTCTGAGCTGACTCTAAAGAACGAGCTATTTCTTCAACTTTTTCCAAGGTTAAAACGTTATGTTCCAGAATACGTTGTCTGATTTGAGAAGAATTTAAACCACTAATAAAGGCATCTCTGATAGACTCATCACTATAGGTTTTAGCATCGACATTTACGAAATCACACTCCTTACTAAGAGATTTAAGCGTTTGCAAATAGTGATTTATTGATTCTCCTTCTTGTTGTTTATGATTAGCAAGCAAGTGTCTAGCAAAAAGTACATTTTTCTTAGGTATGAATAATGTTTCTAAAGTTTGTATAGCATTGTTGTAATCTTTACACTCACTGATAATTTCATAGTTTTCATAGGTTAGAAAGTTCACTAGTACTCCAAGTTTCTTATCTTCTTTAACTTCAGCATTTTCTATGAATGTATTGAACGTTTGAAACCAATGTTTCCATTGTTTAGAAGCATTTGTTGTTTCAGGGCTGCATGCAAATTTCTCAGGTTTCAGTAGTTTTTTCCATTACAGAGTATTGAAGTTAGTATAGCAAAATTGTTGATTAAATTGTAATGAAACTAAGAAAACCTTTTTACAAACTAAGGCTTTAATCAACAAAATTCAACTAGATAACCTTAAATATTCAATCAGAATGTATAAACAATTACTTAATATCTTCTTTAAAAATAACAGATGATCTAGTTATGTTTACATGGAGTAAATTATATAACAAACTGTCCTACAGATTTCATCAATGTGGCGCTCCGAGATAGGGAGGGGTCCAATAGACCCGTTATAACTAACCACCTGTTTAGAGAGGCTTGATTTAGTTTATAATCTATCAGAAAAGCTAACTCCTGTCTTGGAATAATATTAGGAGATAATATTGAACTTTTAAGTGCATTTAAGTGCTTTAGATTATACTCACACCACTTCTCAATGTCATTCAGTGACCCCTGGAGGGATTCGCCGTCACTCTCACCTTTGATAGATTAAACAATTTCACATCATCCGCAAACAACACATATTCGGATTCAATGACTTCTCCTATATCATTTATGAAAATATTGAATAGATAAGGCCCCAAGAGGAATCTCTGAGGGACTCCTGACAAAACCTTTACTGGCACAGATTCAGACCGAGTAAACTTTACTAAAGAGTGTCTAATCCTTAAGTAATGATCTATCCATAAAAGAAGTTGTTCAACAATACCATAGACTCAATTTTGCAAAGAGATCATGACTCACCGTGTCGGTAGCTACTGGCCTTTGTCAGGTTACCAATCTTGAAAGTTGGCACCACGAACAATTTCTTAAGAAGGGAAAACTATCTGCCTCAGACTGAGAGAACAGTTCAGAGAGAATAATAAAGAGAAGATAACTACATCCATGAGGACCAAAGCAGGTAAATAATAAGGCAACATCATGACTTGTAACTTTTTCTTCGCATCTTCCTGTGGTGTCTCAATAGAAGCAGTAAGACTGTTACCAGGTTTATCTGTATACTCAGGAATGATTGCAAGTAAAGTATTATAAATACTAGAGAAGTGGCAAGTAAATGTTGGCATTAGTCCAAGGATCAGATGACTCTTCAATGCTCAATTCTAGATGGGGTGGATGATTGTCTCGTCAGGCTGTTCAAATGACTCCAAAAGATATTGGGATTAATATGAATTATGTTATCAAACTATTGAGAAAGCTATAAGAATAAGTGAATAAGAATCATTTATTTACACAATACAACACAAACAAATGTGCAAGTTAAAACATCAGTATAATAAGTAGTTCTAGAAAAGCAACAGAACAGAACGGTTTACAATAGAGCATACAATCTAAATGTAAAACACAGTGCATTCTTGTAACAATTTTCAAATTATTCCTACTACAAAAACTACTGGTGTCATCAAGACATGGGTATCACAAGAGCCTTGTGGAAACTGTAGAAAGCATTTCCCATCAAGTAAGCCTTTAAACGATTTTTGAAACTTTACAATGGTTTGAATTTTTATTACTTGGAAGTACATTATAGTCTTTTAAGTTTAGGACCAAAATACAAAATTGAGTTTTTGAAAAGGTTGATTATGAAAATAGGTTATTTCTTTGCCGTATGTTATGATCATGATTTAAATGTGGAAAAAAAGATTAACGTTTTTTTTTTAAACAAACCCTGTTGAGTGAAAAATGAGAAAGGGAGTCAAGGTTAGAATCCCACAAGACTGAAAACGCTCTCTATTTTAAAGTTATTTTAGTTTACATTATGAGAAGCTTAATGCACTACAGCTTTTATCAAATTTCATTCCCCAGACGACCCTCAACGCTCTCTTTTGAAGAGAAAATACTCTAATAAAGTTGATGACACTAGAAAATCCCCAAAGTATTATTCCGTACCTAAACTTTGACTCAAATAAGCCTAAGGAACCCAGTTTAAGAATTTGTTCAGAGGCAAATGTAGAAAGCACTTTAGAGCGAATTTAGCTGCTTTGATCATGTGTTTATATGGGTATTCCATTTCAGGTCAAAATCAACTTACAGAAAAAGTGCTATTTGTTGGATTGCCACCAAATGCATTAATATTAGGGACGTGTTAGGATGTTGAGGAATAAAATTCCACTATGTTCGTTTTAGAAAAGTTTAAGAAAAGATTATCGGTGCAGCACCAGTCAGAAATCAATTGATATACTTTAAATAGTCCTGTGTGTAATAACAAAGGCCTTCAGATCTTCGTTAAACCAAATAGGAAAGGGAGATATAACGACTCGCTTAAACTGAGTGTGTTTCATTACAGCACAGCTTAGTTTGTACATGAAGAGACTGAACTTCTCATTAATACCTGCACTAGCCTGCAGACACAGTTCATCCGCTAGACAATTTATCTTCGTAGGCATGAAGATCAGTAGCCTTCTCTGACATACAGGGCAAGTCAGAAAAGGTGAAATTCAAAGATATACCTCTATCATGTAAATACAGTATTGATTTCTTCAATATAATGTGTTGGTAAATAACGCTTTTGAAGCATCAGGATTGGTAGCACCCCGATGAGGTTAAAATCACCACCTATTACAATATTATCAGACTTTATTTAGATTCCATAGTTACCCGCTTAAAGGCGTCACAGAATGCATGATATTTAGTTAATTGTTTATTAGGCTATACGTAAACCCCACAAACTCAAAGGAAGAAAACATTGATCATAGTAACCATTACGAAAGCTGTATCAAGTTCTATGCAGGATGACGAGACTAAATATGAATTAATAGCACGGAAAGCAATCAGAACGCCCCCTCCTGAACTCTTACTACTTATAAAAATTTATCTGTTACAACCTTTGTAATGTAAAATCCCTAATTCAGAAGTATGAACTCCTGGATCTATACCTTCTCTCAGTTAAAATAACATCATGACCCCTAGCGTTGATGTTGTGTGTGAAATCAGGCAGATTTCATCTAATTCCATTGATATTCTGGTAATACACATTGACGTTACCGTATGTAACTAGTTTTTTAAACGTACATTCAATGTTGTAATTGTACAAACTCCGTGTTTGTACTTAATAGTTAGGTTCTGCTCACCCGTAGCTATCCTGTACTCAAGTTATCTAGTGTTTTAATTTCAAGCGGAGTTCGGTCCCATGAGAACTTTATATCCTTCAACGGAGGGTTTGCGCAACTGGTCGAAACGTAAGAAAAGATGTATAGAACCTTTAACTTATCCTCCTCCCAGCAGAAAATAACCTTCAAGAGACGGCCGTCTTCCCCATGCACTTCTGTCTCAACCTTAAGTACCGTACCTGATTCTATCACAAATCCATACTCTGATCGACTTATTTTACAGTCGAGACTGTGAGATCTGAATCACCAGTATTTATTGTAGTAGAGTTATTACTACAATAAATAAGGAACACAATGCAAAAGTAAATCATAAAATGTTTATTCACAACTACAACAACGTTGAAAGGCTCTGCTTCAATATAATAATTGTACAGATTGATATTTGGAAATGTTTATTTTTGTTTTAAATTTAATCCAAGATGTATATGCTTATGACGATTTTTATCTTGTGAAGTTTAAAGACAATGGAGAGAGAGAGGGGGGGAGAGAGAGAGAGTGAGAGAGAGAGAGTGTGTGTGTGAGAGAGAGAGAGAGAGAGAGAGAGAGAGAGAGAGAGAGAGGTGGTTGGCCGAAGCCCAGCGGTCCCTCCTCCACCCCTGGTTTAAGTCGGAGACTTATTCACCAGGCCGCTTTTTCCTGAGTTCCTCTTGAGCCTTCCTCTTGATTACTCTTGATCCTCTTCCGGGCACTCTTGTTGTGCCTATCCAACACACCTCTCCCCTCACCTAGCACTTATGTACTAGGATCATCGGAATTTTGAATTCTTCTTTTCGTTTTGTTTTATCAGCCTATGTTCTTCTGCTCCTCTTCAAGCTGCTTGCTGTCTTCCGGCATTTTCTAGGTCATGCTTCTTACTCCCTATCCGTCTACACATACGTGAAAACTCCAGTGCTGATACTTTACTTCTAAGAAAGTTTATCTTTTCCCAAGCCCACATCTTCCGTCGGAGGAGTTCCTTCAAATCTCTCCGTTCTTCTTCGTAGAACCAGCACTCCATCAGCACATGCTGAGATGTCTCCAGCTCTCCGCAGTGGGTGCAGCGGTCATCTTCCACGAGGTTAAAGCTCTTCAGTTTGGCCTTAAAGTTGCCATGTCCACTCACGAACTGTGTGGTGTAGTGGTCCGTCTCCCAGTGCACCTTCTTCCTGATCCTCACATCCGGGACGAACGCAAATGTCGTCTCTCTTCCTTTAGTGCTTCTTTTCCCACAACCTCTGCCATTCGTCAAGTGTTTCTTCTCTTCTAATCCCCCCTGCTCTCCCCGCTGTCTAACCCTTCCTCCTTGTCCCCTCTTCGCTTGATTCTTTCTTCTACCATCAGGTCTAGCGGGATCACTCCGGCAATCACTCTCACAGCTTCGTGGGATATTGTGCTGTAACCCTTGATCACTCCCAATAGCATCTTCCTCTGCAGGCTCATCAGCTTCGACCTCTCTCCTCGTTCCTCTCATTCTTTGCCCCCACATTTCACAGCCGTACAGGACCATGGGCTCCAGCGCTCCGATGTACAGTCTCCTTAAGTTTTCACACTTCATTCCATGATTTTTTTGCCAGTCCTTTCAATTTTCCAAAGGCTTTCATAGCCTTGTCGATCACCTGGTCATAATGCCCCTGCAAACTTCATCCTGCTTCCCACTACTACTCCTAGATATTTTGTCTCGTTCGAGCACCGGATTGTCACATCTCCCATGTTCACAACGGATAAACCTTTCAACTAACTTTCCTTTGAGTAATACCATCACAGTCTTCTCCTTCGAAAACGTCATCTTCCTTTCTTCCTCCCCATCCTGTAATAAGCTCTAGGGCTCTTGTCGCCTTCCCCATGAGGTCTGGACTCGTGTTGGACTTCACCAGCAGCAGTCCGTCATCCGCATAAGTTCTCGCCGAAATACCCTCCTCAAATGGCAGCCGTAGGAACCCATCGAACAGGACATTCCAGAACAGAGGGCCCACCACTGATCCTTGGGGGCAGCCTTTTGTGATGCTCTTGCTCACCTCACCGTTGCCAGCTCTCAGCGTCACTGTCCTCCCCCCCTAAAGTAGTTCCTCACCAGACGGTAGATGTTGTTGGGGCACCGCCATCTTACCAGCACCCTCAGGATCTCTGGCCACACCAAGCGGAGTCGAACGCTCCGGAGATGTCCAGGAACAATCCAACGACGTATTTTTCCTCAGATTCTTCTAACCTCTCTTTCTCATGTCCAGCAATGCATCGACTGTTCCCCACACCTTCCGTGAAACCATACTGAGCAGCATTCGTCCTATTTTCTCTCTCCATCCAATCCTTCATCCTCTTCACGACCAGTCTTTCCCCTAACTTTCCCAACACGGGTAGGAGGGTCACCGGCCTGTAGGATTTGACTTTGCTCGGGTCTTTATCTTCGCTTTTCAAGAATACTTTCACTATTCCTTTCTTCCGGACGTCCGGAAACCTGCCTTCTCTCAGCATCTTGTTGTACAAGTTCAGCAGCGTACCTTTGATTCGTCCGTACATTTCTCTTGACGACTTCGCCCTTTATTCCGTCATATCCCGGTGCCTTACGGTCTTTCATTTGTTTGACACATGGAGAGAGAGAGAGAGAGAGAGAGAGAGAGAGAGAGAGAGAGAGAGAGAGAGAGAGAGAGAGAGAGAGAGAGAGAGAGAGAGAGAGAGAGAGAGAGAGTGTGTGTGTGTGTGTGTGTGTTATCCTCCCATTAGTTTTGTTCAAATTCAACGTCTAAACTCTAAACTAAAAATGTATCTTCGGTTTGATAATTCGTGATAAGAGCCACATGTGAAATTTAGATTTCTTCCAACTATGCTGAGAGAGACTTTTGTACTTGTTTAGCTCTTCATTATCTTCTTGCGCGTTCATACTAATGTTTATTATGTATGCTTACAAACTGTGTTGTACAGTGGTCCGTCTCCCGTTTGACTTTTTCTCTATGTCTCATGTCACTGGTACGTAGGCGAACTTTTCTCTTTCTTTAGGGCTTCGCTTTCGTTTTATCTGCCATTCAACCAGTGTTTCCACCCTTCTTACCTTCTTAGTCTCCTTAATACTTTTCTTCTCTGTCATGTTATCGTTTCTTCCTCTCTTCTCTTCAATCATTAGGAATGCCTGTAGAAGTTACTCTACTGCTTTTTGTGATATTGTGATGTACCCTTTGATCACTCCTAGCAGCAACTTTCACTGAAGTTTCATAGACAGCCTTTTCTCCTCAATCTCTCATGCATTTATCCCACATTTCACATCCGTACAAAACCATTGGTTCCAACGCCGATATACAACCTTCTAAACACCTCATACCTCAAGCTATTTTTTGCCTTTGCTAGTACTTTCAATCTTCCGAATGTTTTTATCATAGTCTTTTCAATTTCATGGTCATAATTTCCTGCAAACTCTACCTCTAATCAATATTCCTAAATAATTTGCTTAACGAAAACACTGAGTTTTTATATCTCATTCCCATCGCAATAAATCTCTCCACCAGCTTCTCTTTAAGCGGTACCAAATCTGTCCTCTTTTGAGAAAGTCGTCTTCTCTATATATCTCCCATCTTTTATTAAAATTTATAACGCTCTAATACTCTTGTTAATTCTGGGCTCGTATTTGCCTTTACCCGCAGCAGTCCGTTACCTGCATAGGTTCAGGCCGATATCCAATTGTCAAATGGCAATCGAAGAAACCCAATCCATGGTTCAACCACTGAGCCCTGTGGGCAGCCTTTTATAATTTTCAAATGAGTCAGCGCCACACTTATGTGAAGGAAAGAATCCCTGATCAGACGAGAGATGCTATATGAGCACTGCCACTCTCTGAATACTCTCAGCACCTCGGGTCACCACGCAGAGTCGAAAACTTCGGAAATGTCCGAGACAGACCGATCACATTTTTACCGACTTCCCTCCTCATATCCAGCAATACAGATCGTACTCCTTTAGTAAACCCGCATTGAAAACTATTTCTTCTATTTTTTCCTATACAGCCGTTCTTCCACTCTCTTACCACAATTCTTTTTCCAATTTTACCCAACCCTGGTAGGAGTGTAACTGGCCTATACGAATTTTTTGTTCGTGTCTTTATTTTCACCCTTTAAGATTAAAAATACCTTTACAATTCCTTTCTTCCATACTTCTGGAAATTCTCTATTTCTCAACATTGTGTTGTACACGTCCAATGAGAATGAGTGCCTCTCATTCTTCCGTAAATCCCTTTAATGACTTCACTTATAATTCCATCATAGACATGTGCTTTCCTATCCTTTAACTCCTTAACCTCTAATGTCAATTCTTTTTCGGTAAATCACCCCTCGTCATCCCCAACACTCTATTTTAGTGTCTCTTGATTAAACACTGTTCTTCTGTCTCTCTCTGTCATCGTCTAATCTTCCTTCTCCAAACTCACTAGCAAAGTTTCCTTTTTCACTTTTTCTGTTCAGATGTATGAGATATGACAGCTGTTGAACAAAAAGTTATGCCAGTCTTGTTGGTGCCTCTAAATTATGTCGTTAATCAAGCGAATGGTGGTGTTTCCCATATAAATAGTGGATCGGACACCATTAAACTAGCCTAGGCTAGTTGCGGAGTGAGGATGTGCCAGGGAATGGCTCCTCAGGTAGATTCCAACATCATTGAGTCATTGATTTTAACGAAGCGAGGTTGCTTACTACCAATGGCTCTTTTGGAGGCCTTTAAAAGTGAAGAGGAATTTTTATTATCTTCTTTAAATAATTACTATATTCGAAAAACATTAATATCTAAGACATTAATAATGATGACAGAATAGCTAAAGCTGACAGGTGATAAACATACGAGTTGTATCCAATCTACTGATGATATAACCTAGGCTTATCAATTATTGTGCAACCTTGAATTTTGGATGGTTTAGAATTTGCTTCTTATTGTAAACACACGTTGTTGTTGTCATTGTCAACTTTAAATATTTTCTGTGGTTACTTTACCGGTATGAATTGAACCATTTGGTCATAATACATTGTTTTGTTACCTGCTTTAGAGTATAAAATTAGGTACCTATTAATACCAGCCAATCGAGTGATAGGCCTCGCCAAGGCTCAGCCAATTATTATTATTTAATTGTTTTTATGCTATTAATATATTGTTTATGTACTATTATATATTTGTTTAATATTGTTACATATAAATTTAAATTACAGCCTAAATTAATTTATTTGTTAGGAGTAAAATCAATCTTTGTTTATAAAAAGCATGCTAATTAACCTTACTCTAAAATGTAACTTTAAATAATTTTTTATTTAAATTTTATTTTATTATTGAAATTTATTCTAACAATGACCCACCCATTAGTTTTACCATTAATTATTTATTCAATACCCATATCAAAATTCGTGAAATAATTACAAGGAATTGGTTTTATGGCTTCAACTGTAAATTGTTTAGGAATCATTACTCAGAAGATCAGAAATTATACGTGGAAGGGTCCATTTAATGAACCACATTTATAGAAATAACGGTTATTAAAATTGGAAGAATGTGTTCTAGAATTGTATGGTATGCAGATTCTGTTCAATGAGGATGAATGTTTCTTCCCAACTGTATATTCATGTAAAGTTTATGTAGAATTTGAAAAAAATCGTTTCAGAAATCAAAGTGTAGCATAAGTTTAGTATTGGCCTATCGGTCGTCAAACTAAAATTTAGCGGTCTTACAGGATATTGAAATATAAATAGATATACATAGAGTATTGATATTTAAAGTAGGTATTAAAACATAAACAAATTCACAGTACACCATATATCATACAGCTGTAATAAACAAATATATTTTTAATGAATATGCCTGAAAAATATCTATATATATTTGTTTCATGAAACACTTAAAAAGCTCGGATTTGCCAGGTTTAAGTTGATGTATGTGTCCAACAGAATGCGCTAGGAGTACTAATTTTTATCAGCCTCGAGTTTGTCCCCTTCCCTCTCCCGTCCTGTCACTGTCTGCAGTTGTAGTATGGTGGCTGCCTGCTGCTTGAGTTAGTGTTCAGTTTACCTACTGAGAAGGTTGGTTGTCAGTTAAGAAATCGGTGGTCATCATTTGGTAACAGATTAATAAAACTTGTTTAGCATATTTTTCATTTGCTGATCAGTTTTTGTGGAATGTAAAGCGTGTACCTCAGTGAGAAACGCTGTTTTTCGTGTTGAATTTCGGCTGCTAAATCCTACTAGTTACCAAGATGTGGATATTAGTGCCGCGAAGGGAACGCTAGGGTTATCTACGCAGTCTGGTATGTGTTTGTGTTTACCAACATGTAGACTGTAACAAAAAATTTAGCCAGTGGGCTAAAACATTTGAAAAGTTAAACTGTTAAAATTAAGTTTCAATTAAAAATTTTTGGCAAAAGTTGATTTAGCCTAATAATTTTTCAAAATGTCTGGGCCGTTGCTTAGATCTGGTGAATGTAGAAAATTTGCTCCAAATATTTTCAATAAGACAAAGTGTACCAATTGTTTTCGTCAAAAAGAAGAACACAGTGCTGAAGCTCTGGAAAGCAATAGGGTAAGTCATTTTACTACATATTCTTGTGAAAATGATGATACTAGTAATAAATAGTGTAGGCCTAGTAAGTTTACTGATATGTAATTATTAGGCTATAGTAAAAATACCCAATAGTGATACTGAGGGATTACAGTGGAGATATAATCAATTGTAACTCCAAAAATTCTTAAGGTAGGCTACATATATCATTGTAAGTGCTGCCTATACTATTCAGAAAATAAGCTGAACTCATTCTTAGTGTATGTTTGATATCAATAACTGATTATTTTTCCACTCAGACCTGTTCTACTCCGATTGCTTCAGTAAGACTATCCGATTTAAGCTACCATATGCCTACTGATATTTCATTCTACTTCGATCTAATGTGGCATCTACTCATGGTTAAATCATGAGTGAAACATATTTGGTAACCTAGGGTAATTAAGTTTTCACACTGTAAAGCCTAAGTTCTAAACAAGACTTCATGAAAACTCGTAAAACCAAGTCAATACTCAAGGATTACTACATCACTTTCAGTTAGTTTACTATTGGAATATATTACAAAATGAATAATATTAATTACACTTCAGTTCATTTTAAGTGTCGGAAAGACGAAATAACTAATAAAATACAAAGGAATACATAAAGTATTGTGTTCATCGAATATTCCAATTGGAGGACCTACATGATTTTAAATTATCCAGGTTTGTTTTGAATTAAATTGAAGTGTGTCATTTCTGATTAGAAAGTTAAAGAATAAAGCAAACTTGTCTGATGATTGAAAGATAATATTGATATTCAGGCAGTGATCTGATGTTTATTGTCCATGTGGTGCATTACTTAGGTCTAGTATCTCATTCAACCTGAAGTGTAGTTGATACACTATATAGTCTGAACTTGATTTTTGGATAATATCTCGAGGGATGTATTTAGTTTCTGCTAGGGTGCCCCTGAAGCCCACATTGATATAGCAATTTCTGATCATACTTTCCCATGCCCAGATCACTTTAGATGATATGATAAGAGAAAGTACCGATCACAAATTAAAAACATCCCTCGAGTTAGTACCTAAATTCAAGCTCAAACTACCTAAGCAGTCTGATTTTGATGGGTAGTGCGTTGGTTAGTTAATTAAGGTAAGGTTAAATTTAAATGACTATGAATATAGCCTGCAATGAGAACTAACGTAACTTCGCTTTGGTGATATATTTGTAAAAATATTCTTCTAATGGAATAAAAATTATTATCACTGCCACTACAGCTCTTAAATGCTATTGTTTTAAATTTGAAATATAGCCTATATCTTATTGTTAACAGTGTGAAGGTTTGAAGAATGCCAGAAGCATGTTAGCAGAGTATATATACTTGTCTTTGGCCTCTGATTTTAGTTTGGAATATGGTTTTAGAAACTATGCTTGGAGCACTCATGAATGGAATTTGAATCCATGAAGTCTCACATCATATGGTCTCGTTGTTGCTATGAGACCAACTGTTCATAATGTAATAGTAAGCTGTTTAAATTTGAATGGTTAAAATATCAAACTTAACAATTGCTTAACGTGTAGGACTAGCATAAGTTATGAACCGAGAACAATCCAGAAAAATAATTTGTATTTCAAAATTGAGATAATGAATAAACTTGACAAATATCCTGTGTAAAAAACCACATTTTACAGTGTTTTAGACTACTAATAATCCCACGTACGGTCATTGGCTATATAGTAATATTTTGAAATTCTTATTCTGTTCAAATCTAAGAATTTACATTTTGCTTTCAACTAATTGAAGATTTTTCTGGCTTTGTGTTGCGATATATCCAACAACAGCATTACATAAATTGCAACGTTACTTATGAAACTGTCTGAAAATTTACATTGCTTTTAAGAATTTTGTGCTAATTCTTAAATTCATACATATTCTTCCAATTCAATGGTTTTAGACAGAATGTTTTATGCCCAAGAACTGAGTCCAGCTAAATCTCAATCTGTGATTCAGGCTGACTCAGACAGCAAGTTGCTTCATACTTGACAAACTGGATCCCATAAAAAAATCATGCTCTAACCAAATTTCTCCTCACCTGATGTGGTTTATATTGGAACTCTTGGGCATCCACTAGTGACTCACAGGTGTGAGTGACATACTAGATTAATTCGACAGAGCACGTAACATCGGACATGATGTTGTCCAGGTTCAAATACACTATTTTGAAAATAATTTGGGTTATTCAGTTATCAAATATTTGGAAATTCTTGATGATGATCTAAGTAAGTAGCAAGGTACATCATGACAATCAGTGATGTTGGAAAATGTGGCTCTGATGCATGACAGATATTTGATATGTTATCAATGGAACGGATCTTGGAACTATTCTCCTGAACCCTTTATCTGGTGATGTGTGGGGCGGAATTCATTTAAGAGTCCCATACTTAAGTACAGCCAGATTAATGTTTAAGTAAGTTGACCGTGTTTATAAAATTTCAAAACCATTGTAGTAGAACAGATACTAGAGAAAAATTTTCCTAAAACAATGTATATATATATATATATATATATATATATATATATATATATATATACATCCCTAAGTTATACTATAATGTTTACAATACTGTGGGCAAAATTATTATGATAGCATAATAGAATTACGTTATTTAACATTTCGAGAATGTATTTATGCCCTCTTTTTAGGTTTAAAATCTTAAAACAAAGTTAGGTATACATTTATGTTGTATTGATTTTTTATTTATGCTTCATTACTGGATGTGATTTTGGTACTGGATTTCAGGTATCTTTTAATTCTTTACTTTTTGCGTGATACAGTAACCACAGTCCTTAGACACACAAGTGGTGTCATGATTAACTTATTTAAGTTTCTGGTTCACACCACGTTGAAACATTAGTAACACAATTGCATTCTTGAAGGCTGAAATATTTAAAACAGAAAAAGTTGGATGTTACTCAAGTTTTAAGATTTGATGTCTGAAGAGGGGGCTTACATTGGTAGTTGAATTACTCCATAAACATAGTTTTGAACAGAATTACTGGTGCGGGGGGAAAATGTTAATGTTTTACTGTGGTGTTTTTTCTGCTTACCCAGATTTTATTTAAGTTTTTAAGGGGGCACAGTATTCTAAATCTGTTATTTACGTACCTGTAGTAACTTTGCTAGCTAAAAGAGTGTGGCAAATTTTAGGTTCCTTAAATGTTGGGTCCCTGGGTCTTCAGTTTCATACTGATTGAAACTGGAACCAGGTCTGATGTTACAGGAAATGAACCCTTATATTTGTAAACGTAAGGGGTATTTAGATGTAAAATGACGTCCTTGCTTCACTGTTTAAGTTACAGTTTGTTTTAATTTGAAATTATATTGACCCCCACACCTCCCTGTTGGCCTATTACATTTTTAAAATTTATTTATTTCACTTCCAACAGTACAAAAAAAATCGGAGCAAAATAGCATAAATATAGTATTGAATTAATAAATAACAATAATAAATATATGAGAATTAATAATAACACAGTAATAAGTTATATAATAACAAGTATGTGAAAAAATTTGTTAAATATTTATTTTGAACTAATAGGCCTTATAAACTTGCTAACCTTCAGTAAATGACTGAATATTTTATTCGATCAAGATTTAAAATGCTTTTGTATGCTTGCCTCATTTTGACACTACCTTTAGTACTACTTCATTTTGACTGAATACAATATATTACTTTAAAATTTTAGGTCCCCAACGGAATATAGTCTTATTAGTGGGCTCTGAAGCGTAGGCAACTTAAAAGGATACAAAATTTTAGATTTTGTCATCCTTTTTTGTCTTAACTGTAACGATACATTTCAAATGGTATCTTTGTCTGTCTCCTTTGTCAGGTTTTAAAAGTTAGACAACAAAGTTAAGCATGATAAGCACCTGATAAATGAGACCTACACTAACACTTGAGCTGGTCAGGACGGATACTAACGAAGTTTAACTATGGCACATGTCCACAATATTGTACCCTTTCAAATGGTCAATTGTTAATAATGGGATTTAAACAAAGGATACAGCAGTCATCTTGTGTCAAGTCTGGGAGCGAATGTAAAACACCAATTGTTATGAAAACGTATGGAAGTTTTGCATAAATCTGTTTCCGAGAGGAAAATGTCTGTGAGCAGTACAAGTTTAAATTGTAAAGAAAAGCACTTTAGTAGGTTGGATATAGTGACTGGATCAATTATTCACTTAGCAGATCATATAGTAGAGAACTAGCATTATGGTAAGATGTTAAATAAATGAAGTTAATTGTGTGAAACATTTAGGAATCATCTCAATCAAACGTCAGATTTTAGTAATACTCAGTGTTGCAGTTTCCAATAAAATTCTTGTACTGCATTTATAACATAGGTACAAATTAGAATGAGATATTGTATTTTATTACATTTCTTTTCATTTATTTATTCATAAATCTATTTACATTTCAATATAATATGTATTATTTTTAAATTAAGTAAGTAGTGGAAATTTCAGAAGTACATTTCACAATCTTCCTGAAAAAATATAACAGGATTATGAACTTTTTCCATCAACGATGAACTTTATATTGATTATCAATCAACTTAAGACATTTATTTCCCATTTTTATACAGATTGTAAATAAGGAACTGCCATCATGCATAATAAAATAAAATAATTGTCTAATATAGATAATGTAACAAATTAGAGATTCAGGAATCAACCATCATCATGTACCTCATTTTATTATTTCCATTTTTAAAGGTACATTTGAGGTTTAAAATATTCCTCCATGGAGTAAGTAAATGCTTGGTTTGAAAGGTGCTATTTTAAAATTAAGTTCAAATATAATACTACATTTGTGGTCAATTTATACAGTTTGTTGATTATTTTGCATATCATGTAGCAAGTCGATTGTTCCAGTTTACTAGAGGAACGAACAGGGAATGAAACAAAGTTGATTATGTTGTGTTTTATAGGAGCTCTGAATATTATTTATAAACAAATCTTGATTTTTACAATAAATTTACGAATTATAAAAACATATATACACTTGGGGAGTCTTTATTTGTGCTGAAGTGAATAACGATTTACAATGGTACTTAATTTTTTTTAATATATAGTTTCTAAAGCTCTCTTTTGTTTGATAAATATTCTATTAAAAGTTTGTAAATTCGTGTTATCCCGTACAAGCATGCAAAAATATTCTGTTCTTGTTATGTCCAATTACACCTTTGACGAGAGCCTTAGGCAAAATTCTAAGCGTAAAGCAAACTAAATTACATTTTTTTGCCAAGTACGAGTATTCAGTGGAAGTAAAAGCTCAGTTTTGAATGAACTAAATTTTGATATACAGTAGATTAAGCCTGAAAAAGGTTAACTAAAACAATAGGATGATAAATTTTACAGTAGTATGTGTGTCTTACTTGCTTAATTATATGTTTTAAAATACCTTAAGATAACATGTTTCCAAGACTTCTTGTTTATTTTGTTATATATATATTACTATAAAAAGTTTTTTAAATTATTTTTGTTTCTTTCAAATCATCTGTCATCAATAATGAACTTATAACAAACAATTTTCATATTTGACATCATGCATCATCTGTGTAAACATGACAAAGGTGGCCTGCTACCTCATTGATGAATTCATTGTCTAAAGAATTTCAAAGAGAAACATTATATTTTTCAGAATCAAATCCAACTCTGGAATCCTTTACAGAGAAGGAGAATCTTTTAGCATAGTTTGTTCAGACTCCAAAGGTTTAAAACAGATATGTATGAAAATGAAATTTTCTGATTTTAACTATCTTTTTTTCTTATTATAAATTGCAGTTCATATGTTGGTATTGAATGTGCAACATTAACCAGCTGTTTTATATTAAAAATATTAAAATATTTTAAAAAGTTATTGTTAGAATATTTTAAATAATAAGTAATACTCTGAATGGTCATATCAAAGAAGTCTTATTGCAATCCCTAATTAGTAATCACACCTTACTAGTTCACTTATAATCGAAAAAGGATTTCTGAACGAATCCTATTTCCATAGATCTTGAAACCTTTCTGAATGAGATCATACAGGAAAATGGGTGGCGGTGAACAACAAAAAGATGAAAGATATATTTCAGTTAAGTATTACTAATTTCTAACAGTGTTAGAGGAAGTATATTAGGAGAGAAGGATCATAAGGAAATAGTATATAGTTTATAGTATTAAAATATTATCTTCTACTTTATCCAATCCAGAATCCACATTCTCTCTTCAATTATATGGTCACTAATAAATTGTCACATACATGATTGGTTGGATTAAAGAGATAACTATTGTCATTTTTGTAAATATTGTTTTTTGTTAAGCTAGTACCATATGAAACTAATCATCTACATGGAATTTATTATTTTGTGCTAAAAGGGTCAAACAAACAGAAAAAAATACAAAAGTCTTCAAGTACAAATTATTTTCTGGGGGGAAATTTGTGATAGGAGATGGACATGTATGGTTATGTCCAAATATTCTGTAACTTAACATAAACATCCCCTTACCTTTTCCCCACTGTCGACATAAAAAATGTATATTTGAATCATAAATGAGGGAAAGGGTACATCACTCTCTTAACTAAAGATAAACTTAAAGTTGTAGTCAAATAATAATAATAATTTGTATCACGCATTATACCTTAGTTTGTCGACATTACAAACCTTAGACTCCATACCCAATTCGGACTCTGAATGTGTTGAAATTGTTAATATTGTGTTACAAAAAAATCTCGCGAACCGAAGATTTATTCCCTAGGGATTAGTTCTTGTCTCGGATATGTTTTTTCTATTTATACTATCTTGGGATGGTCCGAAATGTGAAGGTGTTCCGTAGTGCGGATGATATGGGTTTCTGCAGAAAAAGATCAATTACGGTACATTTTAAATAAAAAATTACATCCCAGACCTTTTGTTGAGCGAGGTGTTTCACTTAGTGTAAGCGGCAATGAGGTCAGGGGTTGCGATCGATTTTGGGTTCGTAAAATATTTTTTATGTTAGATTCATAGTCCATTAAGATAATTTCCCAGAATAGGCTACACAAAAAGTTGACAAATTGTTATCACTTCACGTGGCATTTTAAGATTGAGTACATGAGCATTTAAAGTGGGCAATTCAGGGTTTTCTAATCAAGCCCGGATAAAAACTGCTGAAGAAAAAAATGTGAAACTTGTACAGTGTGTGTACGTGTTGTTGCTTCATGGAGTGAGGTTGGGGTTTTTTAACTAAAAAAAAAATAATTTCGTTTAAAAAAATATATATAATAAATGTGATTTTCTTTTAATTTAGTATAATCTAATATAATTTCAGTAATTTGGAATGGGTTTGTTTATACTTTTTGTATTCTTGGGAGTTATCTTATCTTCTATATATATATATATATATAATATATATATATATATATCTATATATATAAAAATGAATGTTTGTGTGTTTGTCCTTTATGGAATCGTACACTATTTGACCGATCATTATGAAAATTTGAATGTATATGTACTTTTCGACGGAGAAGGTTTATATGCTATACTCATTTATAAAACTCACCACGAGGTGGTGCTGCAAAATATAAAAGTTTTCAAAGCGCCTGCACATTATAAACTGCAATTACGAGACAGTTACGTATATTAATTTGCCAAAGACTATTTGAAGGCACTAAGTTAGAATATATGTTTGTCTTTATGATAAATATATGGTTGAACTTAAAGCTTGACTGTTTGACCGCTTTATAATAAAATACATGTACGTGTATAATGGCTATATAATAAGCATACACAGATTTTCTTGATCGTGACAACATGGCAGACTCTACATCGGTGTTAGAAATATAATGCACTTGAACCAGAAGTGCAAATACATGGGCAAGGCTTACGTAAAGCGTGCGAAGCCACGGGAAACAGCTAGTGTACTATAAATATAACATAAAAAGTATTTTTCCTAACCCAAAATCGATGCAACCTTACATGTACCTGATACTGAAGTCTTGCTTGAATGAAAGATGTGGTGTACGTACATGTAGTCTGTTAAGGTTACAAATAACGTTTTGCGACTTTAATGTTTATTAGTTTAAAAGCAATAAAAATAAGGTTATTTTAATTCAATCGTGACTTGCGTGATGTCGTAGCATTGTAATAATGCATCACATCTTTTAAAGCAAATGCTTTAACTTCTGTTACTGAGCAGAGGAAACGCGTCATATTTTATAGGTAGTAAATTAGAGGAAGCATTACAAGTTATAAATTAAATAGTTTTCCCCATGCAAGTATTTTAAAAGTTTCTGTCATTTAGTATTATGATAGCTGTATGCTAGTATTTTGCTAGTTTCTCTTGATATTTGATGATAGCCTATACTGTACGTGTTGGCAGTTGCAAACTTCAAAAGTTATTAAGGACTCGGGCAGGTCCTTCTTAAATCGTGTCACTGATTGTCTCTACGTATTTTGGGGTACTTTAGTATTGTCCCGAAGCTACTATTTTTGGAAGATTTGAGTTTTTCATACCGGGGACCTAAAAACTACAATATTAGACAGAACAAATAGTAGATAGGGACAAAATTGCCTCCTCGCCGACATCGCTTCCTTCCGGGAGACAGAAATCGAGAACCGATCGTCATAATGGTGTCTAATTTTCACTTTGGGCCTAAAAAGTCCGTTCTTTCTAATAATTGTTGATCCCCGGTAAGAAACACTGTTCAAAAAAATTGGCGTCCGAATAATACCAAAGTACTGATTTTGGAGTCAATATGTGAAAAAGTGAGCAGCAAAGTTCAGTCATCCCGGAAAACGATAACCTGCAATCGGTTCAGTAAGAACTTACGTAACGTTGTGTTGAGCTTACGATATTCAGTTGTGTCAGTTCACTAGCTGCAAATTGTGAATTTTAAAACTTCACTTGACTCGTTCACTGGCATTAATTTGAAAGTTGATATATAAAGAAAGTTGCAAACGTTTGCCTTGCAATTTTATGTATGCACTGCGGTACTGTACACGGCTGTGGTCAGTGTGGTCAAACACTGCGGCACTTTCTCTGGCCAAGCGAAGGGACAGGTGCTTAGAAAGTCACGACCATCATCTGCCTCAGTCCGTCTGTCTATCTGTCGGAGCGTTTCACCGGCATTGTCCACTTCTTCGCATCTGTTCCGTCAGAGTCGTCTCTCTCCATCTCTCTCGTCTGTCGCTAAGCGGAATTCGGAATTCAGTGATGAATGGTCTTTCTTTGATTCCAGGACTCCGAATTCACTGGAACGCCGACAAGTTGCTTGGACAACATATGATAAATTCTTGGAAATTGTGAAGGAAACAGGATTTTCCAGGATTTTCTTGGAAATCTTGAATTTAAAACAAATTTTTGCCGCGAATTTACGATTAAGAAAAAAAACCGGTTGGTTACCCATTAACCATTATTTAAAGTATAGTTCTGTATTTAAGCTATACATTCATTATGTAACTTAAGAATGTTTCGTCTGAAAATAAGTCATCTTCTGAAAATTATTTGCAGCAATTCTGAAGGAAAGCTATTTTAAATCACTGTATCTTATCTTATCTGCATCAAATAAGGTCACAGTTAACTGGGGACGAAGCAGATCATTAAAATTTAATTTTCTTTGCCATTTTCTTTTTTGTTGACAAGAGATTGATATTTTGTGGTGGTTTCAATGAAGTGGCACATGTCACAGGCACACATTTCTTGTTATTGCATTTCTTCACAACAACATTGCAAATATTGCCGTATAATTTCATCAAGATGAAGTCACGAAGGGCTCTTCACAGACAATTATCAGCTTGCCTCATCTCACGATAGGCCTTTATCTCCAGTTTGTGATTTTCTGAGCTCTACTGAAAGAGATAACTTATCATGTCAGAGGAGAATATTTTCTCTAGATCTAATCAATATGACGTTTATTCTGAACTTTTGAGCAATATAGGATTTTTTAACGGCAGTGGAGGAGACGGACGTATGAATCTGTCAGAATCTTTACCAGGAACTCTAGTTCCCATTAATGGCCTAATCTGGAATGTGAGGTTATTGACTGATCAACGAATTCTTACATTAAGGACATCTCGAAATCCCAGGTGTTAAAAGGAGACTCTTATTCGGTTAAATCCGTACAGGTCGGTAGAGGAGCCGAACATTCCAGATGCTGGATGAGGAAGAGGATCCCAGCTATCTTGTTCTACCCATTCCAAAAACAGTCGGTAGATGTAGAGGTACCGAAAATCCCCGATTACGAAGAAGAAGATCCTAACAAGCTCGTTCCCAACCAGTCCCAAAAGGTCGGTAGAGGAGTCTAAGGATCGGCTAGCTGCTAGCGCCAGATAAGCGGCCCGGGCCGGGCTAGGGCTTGGAATGCGAGGGCAATGACCCCGTCATCCATCGCTATCTCGCTTGCTCACACTCCTCTTGTTCTGGAGGCTCTTCCTCGTTTCGACAACGATACGATCCAAAAAAAACCAACTTTAGTCGTCTGTTAAGATAAAAACTCAGTACGGTTGAGAATTGCGCTTGAGTTTTCCTAACAGCCCACAGAGTTAAGTTCAAATGCACTGCAACTTTATTTATGTTTTTATATTTAGGCTGTACTTTTGACCAGTTTTTTCAAGTTTCAGGTGAAATGATTATGAGTAAATAACTAAACTGTTAAGCAATCTACTTATAGAATGTATCTGCGTTTCTTTTTCGGTATGATGCTGCTCACACAGTCTTTCTCGTTCTTAATATAATAACGTATGTATTTCGTGATAACACAAATGATAACACTGAAATCAATGAAATTCACACCAGAGTAAAAAACTACGCAGATAGGAATTCACGGTTTATTGAGAAAGTAGGTGAGGTATTAAAGACTTAATGATGAGGTGTATTAGATTTAATATATTTCCTTATATAATTCATGCAAACTATTCATATTACGGATAGAACTAGATTAGTCAAGGAATAAAAAGATAAAACTTGCTTAAATTTGCGTAAGCGTTAAAATCTCTTGCATACCTTTTAGTTTAATGGACGCATGCCTCCTCGTTGATACTAACCAATAAATCAATTGAAGTTTACATTTATTTGTCTCCGTCTGTTGCCAATTTTTAGTTGTGATTATTCTATAGATTGTTAGAAATTTATAAGATAGTGTTAATATATTACCAATAAAAGTTTACGATGGTTACTAGACGATAAATAGTTCTGCACGCTTATAACCCATAACTATGGGTGAAACTTATTTTGTGATGAGAGTGTTCCTTGTCTATCTTCTTCGCTTTCGGAACATGAGTAGTTAAACCCCAATCACCAGGGAAACTCAGTTTACGTTGGTTATGCATTTTTAATACCAGATGGAGGAGTGTGGCACAACACGTGTCGCATAACAGGCTTCGCTGAAGTTGCGTGCAACATTTCAAGTCCATTCATTGCTCATATACTTCTCGAGATGTCCTGCGAGCGGATATACAATCAAACAGAAAAGAAATGTTACATTCGATCTACAGATAAAAGATAAATTGCGTCAGCCTACTGAGTAAATAAGCTTCAATGGCGCTCAGCCAAATTTCAAGGTTGGATTTGCACTCATTCTTATTTATGTAGAAATTAGGTTTCATGTGAAATTTCAATTCTAAAGATGAAATCTATCTCAAAATATCTTGCAACTTGATAAATTCAACTTTTTGTTCGTTAACTTGGATTTCATAGAAGTGTCTAAATAATATTGTACAGCCACTATATTTGTATGGTACAAAAATATATAACTATGTCCCGAAGATGTTAAGAAACCGCCTAGCATTAAAGTACGTATTCAAGGCGCCTTTGAGGTGTCATCTGATCGGAGAAGTTTACTACAGCCTTAACGAGGTTGCCCACCATCATTGTATGAAATATTTGTTAAGATTCATTTAGTTTAGGCTATAAATTTATAATAATTACTTGTAGTGTTGTATTGTATTGTGGCATGCACACAAAACTGTGTTGTTATAATTGTGCCAATACATGATTTGGTTTGAATAAAGCTTGATGCAAGGTTTCAAGTCTATAGGTCAGTTCTTTTCGAGATATCGGAAAAATACGAATGTTCTAGCCTCTCGAGCGATAGGCTTCGCTGACGCTCAGCCATCATGTAGTATCTTCATAGATTTGCTTAGCCTGCAGCTGACTCTGAAAGGGGTGCAAAAAGTAAACTGTCCATAATCTGATGTCAGTGATTCACAATTACAGTTCTCAGATGTTGACAGGTGCAGATCGAAATGACGTGTTTTGGTCTTCAGCGGAACCGTGTCAGAATCGCCTCTTCCGGCCCCACCGTTCCCGGGCGTTTCTCCCCTCGCGGAAGCCAAACCCGAGGAGCAGGACCGGTGGACGGTGGACTCACGGGTTTGGCTGATGACCCCGGCGGCCTGGCCTGACCGGTGAAAGTGATTTAGCTCCATATTAAGTACTTTCTCGGCCCCACCGGTTCACCAACCTCTCCGGAAGTTTTATAACCGGCTGATATGCACTTTGTGTCAGAACCGGTGCGGAAGAACTTCTAAAAGAGTTTTCTACCGCGGGTTTGACCAAAGTGAGTGGTCAGCGTAAACCACATAATCGTAGTAAACGGAGTATTTACCCAGGAGGTTTGGCGAGTCGGTATAGATCCTTTGGCGGAATCAACGTGCGTCAGTGGATTGTGACAAATCGTTAGTGGCTTTTTGTCGTCAGAATGAGAGCTCACGGTGCAAATTGAATACGTTGCAACAAAACTTTCTGACCTTTAAAAAAACTTGATATTTGCATTTCAAGAAACGTGCAAAGGTACCACTTCTGAAATCGGTAAAGGCTTTATTGGTCTTACGCTGTTGTGAATGAATCAACGTTACAAAACCAATAAGAATGTTAATACCAAGTCAGTGCTCTTGGATACCCGATGTGAAGGAAGCCAATCACAAATGATGAGCCATTCAGTAATGTACTTTCCAGACGGAACGGTTCCTTGGCCTTTGGAAATAGCTGTCATTTAGAGCAATTTACAGATAGCCGCTGCCCTCCCTCGTCAATCGTTGCGGCGATAAGAATAATTGGTCGTGATAAGAATGCCTCACGTCGACCTCTTTATCGGCTTTGTTCTGTGAACAATGAATAATTGCCTGACAAATGACCCGGAGCATAAAATAATATGTGCCGACCTAACAGTCTGGCAGGTTTTGTCCCTGATTGTAAGTCCTTCAACTTTGTGTACTCTCCAAGAGGGTTCGAATAGGTGACTTTATGATGTCTGGGAAAACAAATTTTAAAAAACGATTTGTAAGGTTTATAATTTTAATTGGACCTATATAGTATTAGCATATAGAGATTGCGTCTGGGGTCAGGTTGACTTCACACCAATACACACGCAGGCCCCACACACAAGTGCAAGGGTTTTTACCCTAAAGTGATTAGTATGTGTAAGTTGTAAGCATGATAACGAATAAATGATACCAAACCACGTACCATTGAGCTTTTCGCAGAATATTGTTTAGTCTGGAGTCTAAGACGTGTCAGGTCTGTCGCACGGCAGCCACGAACGCCTGTGCATGGACACCGGAAGACGTTTTGACGAGTCCAACGGGCCCAGACTGTAGGTTTATTGTTGTACCGGTGTAATGCTGTAAAGGCCAAAGGAAATGATTTGTTCTTTAGTATTTCGAACAAGAAGGAAATTAAAAACAAAATTCATTGCGTTCCTCAATTAACAAAGTTACGCAAAAAATTCCACAAAATCTCAATCGGATCCTTTGATGAACTTATAGTCTGAGCTTAAGAACGCCTGCAGAGGAAAGAAACGAACATGAGAAAATGTAGTTAATTCGATGAAATGTTGTCCTGACACTCACCCGAAGACAACATTTGATTTTCAATTAGAATGTTACAACTTTTTTTACTGGCTTTTATTACAGGAGGTGCTGGTGAGTATAACTGTTTCTGGAAGGTGTGTTTTCCGGAATTTTCCGGACACGAAATGGAACACTGAGTAATGACGATGACATTCGTGGGAGATTGCGGTCTGGACGGCAGATTCCATAACCGGAGGCCCTCCACCTGCTAAAGACGAGTGGCCGAGTGAGGTCACCGCCGCACCGTGTGAGAAAGTAAAGGGACTCAGTGGGAAAGGTGTGCTAGAGCTAGAGCTGGGCAGTTTCTGGTCTGTTTGTCAGAGAGGTTATGTAGGCTATCGTTGGCCGTGGGTGGGGCGGGGTGGCGCTGTGGGAAGCTATCGATGTCCCCAGAGCTATATGCCCGTTGGACCGTGGCCTGCGGGGGAGACGACGTCTCTGCCTGCGCCACACGTCGACGTAACGTTCCGAACGTGTTAAAGAACTCATGATCATGGTATATTTTGTGGTAACGACCTTTTCGTACTTTTGAGGTATCGCAGGTTGATGATGTGCTGTTATAGCTCTGCTAGTTTGCACAGGGTTCTCTCTTCCAGATTGGAAAACATGTTGAAACTAGCATGTACATGAAATTTACATAATCGCATGTTCTCCATGCGTTCGAAGAAGAAAAACATACAATGCGTTTTATTAGTAAAATGTTTTAAATAAGAAATTGTGTTTGGATCAATGTACAGTCTTATTTTCTTTCAGATTCGTTTTGATTAAATTCGTAATTTCTTACTTCTATCGAACGTTTTAAAGTCCGTATTAAACCTTTTGTGGAGACGGAAGACATTGGAGAGATCTGATCATTCCACCAATTTCCTCCACTTTACGCTTTCTCACATTCAAATACAAGGAATTAGAAGAATATGGTACAGGTGCGCTTGTTCTTGGTTTTGAACACTTTTGGAATATTCAGCGTTTATTGGTCGCTGAGGTTTGTGTAACAATTGCTACCGAGCGAGCGAGCGGTCATGTTTTCATCGTAGATAGTGAGTTTGTGTATGATTTATTGTTTACTTATATATTTGACGACGTTTACATAACCCGCTCACGTCGAGGGGGGGGGGGGAGTGGTATCGTATTGAACCTTACAAAACCCAATACCTACCTGTACTTGCCGGGTCGGTGACTTTCTGGAGTTCCCTGTTCTCAATATTGGAACTAAGGGCACATAAAATGACTAAGTATCTATTAAACCATTACGTGGTTAATTAAATCATTCGTGAGCATTATGAATTACCATCAATGTTGTTCTTAGATAAATGCACCAATATTGCAATAAAGGCAGCTGTAATTTCCCAATTGGCCGTGGTTCCGCTTATTAGAATGGAGTTCGGTCTGGTTTACATGAAATTGTAATAGTTTGAAACATATTCTATAATAATTACAGGTCGATGCTGATGTTTTAAATAAGCTGGGACATCAAACTATTGAAATTGGTTTAAAAAGCAAAATAAATAATAATATGCGTGCAAAAGAGCAGAGCGCCAGCGTGATAGATCGACGTTTTGTAGAGTAATCAGGGGGATATTTTGTTTGTTTTAGCACAGAAATTTTGAATTGCTTTAACTATTTTTTTTTCAACGAACCGAGTTGTATGTCATAGATATGTAAGGCTCAGGGTACGCCCACGCATTTTTGTGTACGTTACAATTCCTGTTTTACTTTTATATTTCCAAGTTCTGTAATCTAAGATGATTTATAACACAATACTTCATAGACCTTCACCATAACGTGTGGGAGTGACTATGGTCATTTAATCGAGGAGGTCAATGGTACGATTCCCAAGGTCAATTAAAACTTTGCAAGTAGGCCTAGTTATGAACCGTTTTCCAGAAAAATCGTTTTTTGAGATCATAAAAAGTGCCATTGGCGTAGAAAAAAACTCCTGAAAAATAAAAAAAATCTACTATTAAACTTCAGTGTTAAATCCGAACACAACCAAATTTAATACACAATTTCATAACGGAAATGTAAACATAATACAGCAGAATTAGTGAGGGAAGTTTGTTTTCATTTGCAAAGTAGCGTATTGTGTCCATTGTCTCTCGTCCCTTCTTGTCGTAATCCTCAACAAATTCTCTGGCTTAGAGAACACGGGAGGGTCGCTTTCAACCCCCTTTTGCAACGCAAGCTTAATTTAATCTCGGTTTATTTGTACCTGAACAAGGCTAATTCCCCTTCCATTTATTTTTCTCTGCGGTTAAGGGGTTGAAATCTGTTGGTCAGATTTATTTGTTTTAAGTAAATCTGCATTTCTGTGTAATGGTTCTCTTTAAGTGTATTATTTAAAAATCGAAGTTATGATTAAACCTCAAGAAGTGCTGAATTGTCTGAAAGCACAAATACACACACCATAATATAAAACAGCTTTATCGATCATTTCGTGCTTCCAACTAAAGGCTTTGTCAATTTTAATTGTACAATAAATTAAAGTCAGTCAAGAGCGTCCTGCAGTTTACCACAGGAATTTCGGTCTTGCCCGGGAAAGTTTGCTGCTGAAATTACTTTCCTTTCTTGAAATCCATCCTTTCAACACCAAGGATCTGGACGCCTTTAGAAGGTTTAAGCCCATGGAAGAGGTTAGCACCCTAAGTTGTAATCACGTTTTAATTCACCGTACCTCGCAAATTCTCTGCAGCTTCGGTGGACGCTTTATTACACGCACTTAAGTTCACGTGCTTGCCTGGTCGTGAATCGCAAAATGCGATAGTAGACGTTGAAAAGATGATACCTGTCTTGATAGAGTCGAACATTTAGGATGGTCCGAATTTTGATAATAGTACCGTGAACTACGAATCGTCCAAATTCCACTGTAGTGTGTTTGTGAAACAGAGTAAGCCTTAGTGATCTGTTATTTCGATAACTTGGTGATCTTCGCGGCGTGCAGACCACCCGTTTACCACCGTATGGTGTTACGGCGCACTTCTTAAATATCTGCCTGGCACTGTACCACCATATTCCTAGTGACATAAGAAAAAGCCGCACATATCGTTCCACAAATACGTGACTCAGGCAACACGATTACACTACAGCCCAACCGACATCCGTGAAGTACGGATATACAATCCGGATTAACTGTCCGCGTAATCCGGCCTCGCAAGTTGTATTACGGTAACATCCCGTCATTTCCAATTATCTCGACGCTGTCATTCGTAATCGAGAATGTCCGATATTGCTTTAGACGGGATTTCTGCATCTTCAGCGCCAAATGCTACGGTACCCGCCCTTCTGCCGCTGCCCAAGGAATGCGGGTTTTGGCAGGACACTCGCGGTTTTGGGCGCGCTCGCACCTGCTCCCGCATGTTGTTAATATTCCAGGAACCGGTTCCCCCCACCCACCCCCTCCACGGCCGGTTGACTTGATTAATCGGCGATCAAAAGCCAAAAATGCTCCGTACCACCACCTCGTCCTCCGTCCGTCCTTCACCCAGTGGCTCGCCTTGCCGAGTACAGCCTTGTGGAGGACGTTTCATTCTCACCCTTCCAGCAGCCTCCAGTGCAAGGCCGCTCTGGAGGTATTGCAACACCTTTTTAGTATACCTACGTCGAAACTCTTAAAAATATGATTTGTTAAATTTTGTTGCCATCACACCAAAAGACAAGGTAAAATGTGAGTACACAGTTTGCACTTTCAAGACATATATAGGGGTACTGGACTATTTAAATTACATAATGTGAACACTATCAACCATACGTGAAGATTCATGCATATTGACACGTACTGTAAAGTAACGTAAAGTTTCAACTCCTGGAGCTGAAATTATGATAATGGAAAATAAATGACACCTTTAAAAATAGTAGATAGTTCTTAGTAAGTAAAGGGGCAATTACTTGGCTATGTAGGGGGAAATCATCTCTTGGGGTAGATTCATGAGTTTTTCCTTACAGTAACAGATTATCATCGAGTCAAGCGAGAGTTTTATCCGTACTAATCAATCGATTATTTCCCTCCCTAGTTTACGTTTATAACGCTAAAAAAACAATCCAAATAAATGAAAATTATTTTCAAATTTACTGCTGACACTGGAAATTCAAACCATTGACTGAAGATAGTTCTACGAAGTCAAGAATTTAATGGTGTAATTCTTTGACGTGGTGTATTAACCGGAAAGCTTAGGCGACCTTAGAATCAATCTAATTTTAAACCGCTCTTTTCTGACTGCGTACGATAATAGATGAGAAGCGAAAACGAAAAGTAGGTGGGCAACGGTCAACAGTGGAAGGAGGAACGCCGGAACGAGAACTGAAGAGCGGCCGTGACGTTGGGCCCCGTTGCCTAGTAACGGAAGGAGGAAATTCCGATTTTATCACCTGATCTGCTGAGGAATGGATTATCTTTTTTTGCAATAATTGGATTTTAATTTGGTTTTAATGTTATGTGGGAACTAGAATGGATGCACCGGTTCAGTCTGTCAATGCATTATTTCATGTGTGTACTTCTTTATATTTTTATTCATTTTGAAGCTTATTTTGCACCAACACGTTTCATTAAATAATTGTTCGTATTTTACAATTAATTGAATGAAGATGTTTGATAACACAAAGACACCATTTCTACTTTGATGCCGACGTAACGGAGTCTTTTATTGAATCTTACAGAACACAGGGGGGCCGTCGTTAAAGGGAGCGGCAACGCATTCCGATCGGTGAAGAATTTGATGGTTCATAAACCCCTTATAAAGAGGTCTCGGTTTTACTGTATAAGGTGTACAGAGGGTACATTTTATGGCGTCAGGGACTGATCCACTGCCTCATGCAGTCCGTGGAATTTTAACTAATATTTTGTCCTTTGTGTAATAAATGCATAGGTTCAGTAGCCCACAGGAAAGAGAAGTACTGGCCTCCCTTTAGCAAATTTTCACAGCTCGATTAAAACTGTAGTACTCTACTGCTTGCAGGAATAAGGCAACACTAACGAATTCTATTGACTGGCTCTAGTTGCTAATCTCAGTAAGATATCTAGGTTTGAAATGTAGGTTTTATACGGAGGCCACTAAGTTTTCTTATCTGGGACTTAAAATCTCCATGATTAGAAAGGACAGCTATATTTGACTTACTGTGACAATTAATTATTTGTCATTATGACGATCGGTTCTTGTTTCCTGCTTCCCAAAAGGAAGTGATGCCGAGTGGAGGAGCCACTCTGTCTGTATCTTCTACTATTTGTTATTGAGCTATACGAGTAGGTTTAGATTAGGTTATCATAAATATGTTACTAGAAGTACCAAAGTTGAAGATAACCTTTACGAGCGGCTCACGTGATCTGAGTTTGAATTTTTTTACTCTCTCGAGGGATGTATTTTCCCAAAAGTTATGGGGGGGGGGGGGGGTGGCGCCTAAGGCGCCACTGAAGCCAGGGGCATTTCCAAATCCCGCACTTCCACCATAAAACCCTTCCCTCAAGATAGCACCTAAACTCACGCTCAGACCTCGTGAGCGCTCGTAAATGTTAATTGTAACTTTTGATATTTATAGGACGCACATATGTGTTTATCTACTTACGGTAGGTAAGGTACAGTATTAACCTAATAGTAGATAGGGACAGAGCGGTCTCTAACTCGCCGACATCGCTTCCTTTTGGAAGGCAGAAAACAAGAACCGATCATTATAATGACATAATTTTCGGATAGTCTGTTCTTTCTAATGATGTTTTTTAGGTTCCCGAAGAGAAAACTTCCAAAAATAGTGCCCTATGGATTATACCAATTACCGAAATATCTTTGACGAGCATACTGTAGCACTTTGTACCAAAATTGAATATAATACGAGGTTACGTTTGTCCTGTTGACGTTATTCACCTATTCCGTGTACATTTATTTGCGTAGGCTACTTCATAACATTGTATCTCATTGAGGTTGATCCTTATTCTCAATTCTCGGATCTCACCTTTCCAACCTCCTCTCAATTCCAAGGTGATCAGCCCGGTCTGTGAGCTGTGCAACTATTTGAAGAAGGTCTGCAATGTAGCGAAGATCGTTTTGTGTTGTTATTTATTGTTTTCCAAGATAACGTGTTACTAGCAGATTTGGTGTTGCACCCGATTTTTGTTTTCTCAAAAGTTGATACAAAAACAATTTTCGTAGCCGATGTGAAAAAATGCAACAATATTTTTGCAATACTATTCATCCTAACGTGATCATCTCTGCGGCCTGTTATGTCTGCCTGTTCAGTACAGAAACTCGCGCTTGTAATTCCGCTGTGTCTTCTTCTTATGACCTGGCTACTGGCTAGCTTTAAGCCTAAAGGGCTTATTTGACTATCCTGAGGAATCCTTAGTTCTTCTCGCAATGGATCATCATCATCATCATCCCTATTTAGACCGCTTCTCCTCATTAGCCTACCTCTTAACGACGGACTCACTCAAATTCTCGTGAGTCGACAAAATATAACAAGCAGCTACTACGTCTTGAACTCCTTATTCATATATTTCTAGGAACAGTTTTTAATTTACTCTTGAACCCATCATAACTTTGTTGACAATTGTGTTACTTTTATTTGTGTGGTGTTATAAACCTAGGTTTAGGTACTTTGCCGGGGACCCACGGTGAAGAAAATAGATCAACTGTTTGTTGGTCTTTTTCTTTTATTGGCTGAGCGTTAGCGAGGCATTACACTCGAGGCCGATCGTCTCAGTGATTAACAAAACCTTTTCTAATTTCTAATTGAAAATCAAAGCAGACCTCCCAGCCATTGAAGCGCACAGTAGTTTTGGTCAGTTTCTTCTCCAACTACCATTGGCTGAGCGTTAGCGAAGCGTATTACTCGAGCGACTGGAAAAAATCCATTTCCAACTGTTGCAAGATATCTCGAAAACTAGTATACCGGTACCTGTAGTCTTGAAATTTTGCATGTTGCTTCATTTCTATACAAGGAACATCGGGTCTTTCCATAGCATTTGGCTGAGCGTTGGTGATCATTTTTACACTGGTCGCGGGGAAAATCGTAGAATAAACAAATTTGTAATCAGAATGAGTATACATACTCTCATGTGACATTTTAACTTGTGATATTCCGGTGACAAGGCATTTCTTACATCGGGTCCTTCGAAACACCGTTGTACCATTTTATTTGTATAGAGATAAAAGTATTTGATGTCCGTCCTTAAGATTTACCTGATCGTTAACAAGGTGATATGTCGAGAATGGCTTGATCTTTAAACTTGAAATGTTTTATATTTTGTTTACCTATCACTAACGATTCTGGTAAAATTCCCCTTTTGTCTATCTATCTGCCCGTGTTTCTATTTTCAGGTAGATTTGATAACGAACTGAATTATGGGTTTGTAATGTCACACTTAACGTCTTTTCTACCTAAGAAACGTCGTGTGGCGTTTGATGACGAACGTGGCTATGGAATTTGACCGAGCCTTTGCTGCCTTTATCCTAACTGTTCGTAGTATATATAGAGAACGATATAATTTGTATACTTTAAACTCTGCATAAAACTTAATTTCTACAAAGACAGGTATCAGTTCGGTGATAGTGCAAGTCTATTCGTGAGCGTCATTAACGTCTATTACTCGGTAGGCTAGCAGATTTTCTCTTCTGTCCGCCTGTAGGATGTAAAAATATTTTCTTTGCAGGATTTTCTTGATTTTGATCTCGAGAATGAAATGACTACAGATTTAAAATTGTGCACGCAACTTCAGAGAAGCCTCTTACTCCTCAACACATGGTGTGTGGTGTACATTTATTTCTTGATTCCGTAGTAAGTTTTAAACTTCGGTGTGAATGTGGATTTGTCGAATGCTTTTATATATCTGAGATTTTCGAGTGACCCGTTGCCAAATTAGGAATGGTGGGATTTCCCATTGGATGAGGTAAGAAAACTTGTGTCAGTATCTCCCATTGTTAATAAAAGATCCATATGGTGGCACAGTTATGCTCTGTGTAGCTCTCGACAACAGTGTAATGAGGGAATTGTAGGGTACAAAGTGGATCGTCCGCACTTCATCACAATCTGGATTCTCTTGGTGAGGGTGAGGGGGTACTCCCCTCCCTCTTCCGTCGCCTTTCCGGGCACGCATTTCATTAGCTCGACCCTCTCCCCCCTGTGTGTGTGTGTCCTTTGTCTCTTGTCGCCCGCATTCTCTCTGTAATCGTGGAGAGTATTACTGAATTAAACTGCGGTAAATGCTAATTAATATTCTTTATTCCCTGCTTACGTCCCCACTTTGATCTCCACAGGGTAAGATATTGACGGGTTGAGAATAAATGAAAATGAAAAATGCCTTTATTAAAGAGGCGGAGTTAGAACTATGGGCTATTTAGCCCTCCACTCATCTTCATATTGTATACAGAAAATTTAAAATAGTTTAATACAATTGTGGTAAATTACTAATTTATTCTTTAAATTGAAAAAAAAATGCTTAACGTATACAAAATTAAATTATCTGAAAGTAAAAATCTATATATTTAAATGGATACTTAAAATACAACAGAAAAACTTTAACACTGTTTAAAAACAGACAGAATACATCCGGTCTGTATTTAATACAGAATACTGTTCTGTATTGCTTTCATTAGTAAAGATATTTGTATGTAGAAAAATGGTTTCCAATCAAACTAATCACATTATATTATATTAAGTTAACATATTTTTATTGTGTTTAATTTTGTTGAATCAGTGTTTAACACATTTAAACAGTGTTTTAAACGACTTAGAAATACAGTATCTAATATAAAGAAAATTTAAATTAGTATAAGAGTTAGACTTGACAGGTCCTAACTTTGTTTATGTAGTTACAAGTGTATGGAATCTTTCCATAATTTGATTAAATAAACCATATTGTGACACAAGGCTATTGGATTAAACATTTAAGAAACTTTGTAGTGTTTCCACAACGTCAAATTGTATTTTCCTGCAGTCTAACAAATATTCTAAATAATATATCGTTGTTAGTATAGTTTGAGAATGGTATTAGACATTTGCGGGGACTTTAAAATAATGTGTTCCATTAGGGTGACTTGGTTTATAGATTAGATATAATCTAGAATTTGCATTCTATATGGTGTGATTTACAAGCAATCTGTATTGTATTTTGTACTCTGTTAAGAGCCCAAAAGTCCTTTCTTTAAATCGAGTCGTTGTCTGTCCGTCAGTGCGATAACACTTGATAGAAAGGCTCGTGAAATTTTTAACTTGGTCAATATGTTTATTTTGCTCCAAGGGAGAAATCTTATTCATTCTGGGATCAAAAGGTAAAAATAAAATTCTAAAATTTGTATTCTGGCCTTCTATAGGTACTGTAACCATTATGGCAATGGAAAGACTCAGAATAAGTGTTTTTGTACAAGTTGATTACAATGTGAAGGTTAATCATATGTAAAGTACAAGTACACACGATGAGCTTACTTTGGTTGTTTGCTTCCAAAGTAAATGGAGCAATTTAAATTTGTTACGTTATATCGGGTAGTACGATATCATGTTACACAGGTTTATTATTCTTCCAAAGCTGTTGGGTAATTAAAAAAAAATATATATATTTATTTTTAAGACAATAAGAACAATATGCACAGTAAAAACAAAAACAATGTAAAAACAAACAAAAAAATTAAAAAAAGAACAAATGTAAAAATGTTATATAACAAACATTATGTGGGACTTTCCCCAACAATAATGAGATGTGCTTCTGAAAAACGTTTTAATGTGAAAATCAGTGGCGTGTTCAGTCTTAAATGCTGGTGGAGCCCAACCCTCTGTTTAGAATTTAAAATGCCCCCCCCTCCTCCCGAAGGCAGAGGGGAATCTGGTTCGGTCGCTCCCCTGCAAAATATTTGAATATTAATGTTTTAAAAATCAATTGTTAGACATTTTGCATTGTCATCTGATTGCATTAACAAGACTTAATGTACATATATAAACGAATGATATTTTGCTAAATCGTTATAATAAAACCGTTATAATAAGTACATTATTTATGAATTTATCGTTTTTTTTTTTAATAAATTTTGAGAAGTTGAATTCACATTACAAAAAAATCCTAATTCTTGCTAAAAATATCTACCACCTGTATTTACAAAACATTTTTTATAAGAACATTTTTAAGTACAAGCCAATTGTATCAATGGAATTGTGAAATGATGAGAAATGATATTTGCAGTATTGAAACCTTACATCGCCGCTCGCACACCCACAGCAAACCAACAGGGAAACGCGCGCCCATGGTGGCGAACGGGATGCCGGATCAAAATTAAACTAAAAAAAAAAGAACACCGTGGTCAGTATACTCAGGTTCATTTACTACGAAAACACAGGCCTATCCAGTCAATAATATTAAGTATATATAAATATATTATAAATAAAAAAATAAAAAGTGCCTGCAGTAGTATATACCTCGAACAATTATTCTTGTCAGGTGCACCTGCATACAAAAATTAGAAACGCCATAATTTGAAACAAGAAATGCCAATTCCACCCGGTATCCTTCGGCTAAGGGCGGGCTCCTAATGAAATCCAAGAAATAACTAAATAATATCTAAAACTAACTTAAAATTAAATAACAAAATATAAACTATATAAATGGCAACAATAACAATATCACAGGGTATCACAGATGTTGACTGGTAGAAATGTCCATCATGGTGGCCGTCCTTCAGTAGAGCACAAAAGCGAAGGTTCTCTGCGACCACGCATGATGGAGAGATGACAGGAGGAAACAATTCATCCCTTGGACCTCATCAGTGAGGGGCCGTAAACTTAGCCGCACATGTTAGAAGTAAATCAGCTCAGCAAATAAACAAAACACTTAAATAAACTAATTTTTAAACAGGAGCTACTCCTAACTTGTACAGTACGGCTCAAGAGTCTTTACGCCACTCTGCCGGAAAGGCCAAACGCCTTCAAATGGTCAGTCGCCTCTGCAGCCAATAAACCACACACACACTATATAAAACACACATGAGCCGGGGAGATATAGGTATTGAACCGGCTCAGACTCCCCCCCCAAAAGGAGGAAACACCCCTCTGTAAATTTCTTCAAAAAGAAGAACCGAACGAAATGCCTCTCCCCCCAATGGTTGAAGGAAAATAACCGGAAACCCTGAAGTCAGCAGAAGGGAAAACCAAGAAAATCCAGTTGGAGGCAAGAAATCCCTCCAAGAGTAGCATGGGTACAAAGAAGAAAACAGGAACCTTGATCAGGAAGAAAGAGCAGAGGTGATCAGGCCTCTGGAGCTAAAACCCTCCCGCACAGACTAAAGAGGAATCACGGATGACTCCGGCAAGGCTTCAGATGGGATATGTGCGCCTTCCTGAAAATCTTCTCGGACTGAGGATCTCCCAGTCGGGCAGTCACCGGAGTCAGAAACTTCCCCATCGGTGGTTCAGTGGTAGAATGCTCGCCTGCCACGCGGGCGGCCCGGGTTTCGGCACTAGAAACGCTGGACTGGAAAAATTTGAGCAAGACGGCTCGATCACCCCACTCTTAAGTAAATCATCAATCATATTTCTCAGAATTTCCATCTTGGGCGGAGCAAGCTTATATGGATGGGAACGTACAGGACGGGTGTCTGTAAGACGAATCTCGTATTCCAAGAGATTGGTCGTACCCAGTTTGTCAGTTAGGACTTCAGGAAAACTGGAACAAATCTGCCTTATGTCCTCAGCCTCTTTCGGCGTAAGATGTCCTAGTTGGTCAGGAGGAGTCAAGCTCTTATCTTCCATCTCTAAGGCAGCAGTCCCACGAGACTCGACATCTGAAAAGGGAACGATCACCCGCCTGGCGAAAGCAAAGAAAACATGACTGGAGGCCAAATCCAAAATCATGCCAGTTTTTCCAATAAAATCTGCTCCCAAGATGAAAGGAAAAGTCAGGTCCTTAGCCACCAAAAAGCTCCAATCCCAAGAGAAATAATTAATTTTGATGTGAATCTGGGCACTACAGATAATAGGTAAAGGTGTGCGTGAAGCAGTCCAGCAGATAAGTGAACTAGGCTCAACCTGCCGTATTAGCCCAGAGGATTTTAGATCTTCAAAAAACGACAAAGAAATCAGGCTGCGTGCTGACCCAGAATCAACCAGGGCCTTCTGCACCACATTCCCCACAAGCACATCCAGTTGTGGGCAGGTTGAGCGGGCAGCCCTTACTCCCTGCGCAGCCAGAGCAGCAACCTCCCCTCTCGGCCAACGATGATAACTGCCCCCACGTCTATTTCTTTCTGTTTTCTTTCTGTTCTGTATTAAACCAGCTACCCTTTTACCATCAAAATTAGGTACATATTTGCCCTCAAAATTACCTTTACGGCACGAGTCGGGCTTACTCGTCCGCAAGCTTACTAGTTTTTTTTATTAAGTGGACAAAACGGTCTAATATGTCCCACTTGCTTGCAGCCATAACAGGTAGGAGGCTGCCTACGGGAAGGAGCAGCTGCTGGCTCAGACTGCACCGGAGCATGGACCGGCCCCGGAGGCAAGTGAGGAAGATGCCTCGACATGGCCTCCCTTTGATCATCCGCATCCTGAACCCCTCTGGAGATGATGGAGAGGCGGTCCAAATCCGCAAAAGATGCGGGACGGCTACAAAAAATCAAACGGGAGCGTTCTTCAGGTTTAATGCCCTCCAAAATAAGGCTCACCAAATCCGTTTCGCTCAAGCTCAAGCGCAACACCCGGGCTACATCCCGTATCTCCCCGACAAAATGGCTCAACGTCTCGTCTGGTGCCTGAGGACGGTAAACGCGTTCCACCCGCAAGCGCTCCCTAACCCGAGCAGGTACAAAGAACTCCAAGATCTCGGCGTGGAACTGGTCAAATGTGGCACCTCGCTTAAGGCAGTCTAGAAGGCGATCAAAAAGCGGCCTTAGGGAAAACTGCGCTAAAATCTGCATAAGCATGGCATCTGTCATACCAGGAAATTCTCTTAGCTTAAAAACTTCCAGAAGGAAATGGATAAGTAAGTTAGTGTCAAGTCCATCAACTCTGGGGAAGTGTTGTAAAACACTCCCCAAAGGATGAGGCAATTTGCCAAAGCTAGAAAAGGAAGGCACAACTATAGATGATGCCTCACCAGCCGCTTCAGGAGGGCCACTACCCATCGGAGACATAGTAACTCTGGGAGTCTCGAAAGAAAGAGCCGGTGGATGGTTAGCAAAAGTAATGGTAGTGGGAACCTCCGTTGGAGTGACAGCGGTAAATAGTACCCCCTTCTCTTTCACCGAGCGCACCTCACTCAAACCATCTAAGGCTTGTTTTAATTTATTACTGGCCGAAAAAGCCCAACTTTTAATATCAGAGTCCAAACTAGGAGCTGACATAAGTAAAACTATTCTGTCACGCCAATGTAAAAGCTGAGATGCCAATCTAGCCTTTGCTGACCCGGACATGGGAAGTGACTCAAAATTAATGTCGTCTTCTAACTCTTCCATTCGGGTTTTACAAAACTCAAATTCAGTATTAATTTGGAACTCTGCATTCCAGCTGCGGTCCAACGCTATACAAGCCCGTAATTGAGCTCTTAATGCCCTCACATCTCCCTCGGGCTTCTGTCCTCTCGCCAGGACCTCAAAAACCAACTCGGGCTTGCGCAGATGTTCAGGCACCAGGGAAAACGCCATACCAAACAATTCAGACAAAATAAATACAACAAAGCGTACACAACAATTACTTAGTAACCTAAGTGGACTCAACTCACAAAGGGCTTACACTGACGAGGTCCAAGTGAAGAACTTAATACCTGCCACCTAATAGAAGGATACCCTGCAAATATACACTAACCACAACCTACAAACACAGAAGCAATAAATATAACAAAACAACACATTGATAGGGGAGAAGTAGAGTACAGTTAGATAAATTTAGCGGTTAAGCAATTTAGAGTCCCTTGCTCCCTGCAAAGGGAAAGTCTGCAGGAAGCAAGACACTAAACCAATTCCACCCGGTATCCTGTGCTAGGGCGAGCTCCTAATAAAAAAGTTGTGTACTCTGACCTCCCCCTACCTAACACTAACCTACACCAACAAACAAAACCAGAACTGAGAGACAGCTGAGAGAGCAGCTAACCACGCTCTGCTACCATTGAAACCTTACATCGCCGCTCGCACACCCACAGCAAACCAACAGGGAAACGCGCGCCCATGGTGGCGAACGGGATGCCGGATCAAAATTAAACTAAAAAAAAAAGAACACCGTGGTCAGTATACTCAGGTTCATTTACTACGAAAACACAGGCCTATCCAGTCAATAATATTAAGTATATATAAATATATTATAAATAAAAAAATAAAAAGTGCCTGCAGTAGTATATACCTCGAACAATTATTCTTGTCAGGTGCACCTGCATACAAAAATTAGAAACGCCATAATTTGAAACAAGAAATGCCAATTCCACCCGGTATCCTTCGGCTAAGGGCGGGCTCCTAATGAAATCCAAGAAATAACTAAATAATATCTAAAACTAACTTAAAATTAAATAACAAAATATAAACTATATAAATGGCAACAATAACAATATCACAGGGTATCACAGATGTTGACTGGTAGAAATGTCCATCATGGTGGCCGTCCTTCAGTAGAGCACAAAAGCGAAGGTTCTCTGCGACCACGCATGATGGAGAGATGACAGGAGGAAACAATTCATCCCTTGGACCTCATCAGTGAGGGGCCGTAAACTTAGCCGCACATGTTAGAAGTAAATCAGCTCAGCAAATAAACAAAACACTTAAATAAACTAATTTTTAAACAGGAGCTACTCCTAACTTGTACAGTACGGCTCAAGAGTCTTTACGCCACTCTGCCGGAAAGGCCAAACGCCTTCAAATGGTCAGTCGCCTCTGCAGCCAATAAACCACACACACACTATATAAAACACACATGAGCCGGGGAGATATAGGTATTGAACCGGCTCAGTATATGACAATCATTATTGTCAAGAAGGGTCATAACAAAGAGAATTGTGTAACGTTGTTATTGTTGTAGTGATAATTTATTTCAGTTAATACATATTTTTTATATGCAAGTGTAATTCCCATATAATTTTGAATTGTGTAACTCGGCGTGAAATGTCGCTGGCGACGAGACGCACCTGTCTTGAATAGCAGTTCTGGCCACGTAAGGAGTATTAGCCAAACAAACTTTTACCAACCGAGTCTAGTTGAACTTTGACAACGTTAAACGTCTGTCACCAACTATATAAGATTTATCCAGGAGGGGAACATACCCCCACACCAATAGACACTGTTCAGAGAAGATCGGATTCTGCTGATAGCTGAGATACAGCGGTATAACGAACTTGTGAAATGAACATGTGTGTCAGTCATTACCCATTCACTTAGTAATGTGTTACATCTGATAAGAGAGACTGCGTGCACAGCGCTGTAACAGCCTGTCGCGTTCGTGTCTCTTCGATGTCGTGTGCATGTCCTCACCTCAGTAATTTGCCTCCAGAGAAGAGACGATGAACTTAAACTAGGACTTCAGAACTTATTCAATGTTTAAGAGTTTCTAAAAAAAATTATTATTGTTTAGAATCCTTTCAGTCTCTTCCCTCATTTATCGTCTGCCTTTGACAAAGATAAACATTAAAATTGTGTTATTGTATTGAAACTATTTAAGTGTGGTATATGTAACTAATAGATATTTTTATTTTTTGCAGGTAAGTGTCCGGCTGTCTTCAAATTGGCGAGTATTCTTGTTCTAGTGTTTCTACATGTAAAAAAGTTATTGGGTGAGAGCAGTGGCATATTTACCAATAAAGTAAACCAATAGAATTTACCAGGGTCGGGATATTCTTTACTTTGGTACATACTAATGTTTTCTCTTATAGCTTTGGTTAATTGAAAAATAATGTATTCTCGTAAGTGCTTTTGACACCTTTTCACAAAAAAGTATGCTTTTGTGGAGGGGGAGCGCAAATATTCAGCCCCAGAAACCAAAGAAAGTGAAATCCGCCAGTGTATACAGGCGCGAGAACTTTATTTCTGATAAAATATTGCACCGGGTGAATTGATTTAATATTACGTTCTAATTTGCATTCTTTATAATCATTTCTTTTTTATTTGTGTAAATGTTTAGATATATTTGTATTGTTCGTAGGACAGTGCATGGATTTCAACAATTCAAATACATCATGTAATAATCTGAGGAGGCAAAAGCCAATTTGTATTTTACAAAAACACAACTTGGTTTTTTTTTTGTAAAATCTATAAGGAAGAATTTCTTCTATCAAAAAAATTAATCTTCAGCCGCGTTAGTTTGGAAGGGAGGGGGTTAGAAATGGAAAGGTATCGATACGATAAAAAATATGAAACTGTATTTATTTTCTCAGGTTGTACATTTCCATGTCTGGTACACTTAAACTGACTGTCAGACACATGAATAATAAATAGTTGTGTCACTCTCAGCCATATTGATAGCCGTTACTTTCAGCCAAATTGTTTGCCTGTAATGTGGTTGGCTGCTCATGGTTTAACGTGTTTTTTTACATTTCTGACGGTTTGTTTTAGGGGTGTTAAGCTAAGAAAAATATGATTTGTGGTAAAGAATATACAGTACCCATTTTTATGTGTTTTTTTTTTTTTTTTTCTTTTTTTTTTATTTTTTAACAGAGGGCCAGGTTTCCTAGGCCTGGTAGTTGCCTCTCAGCCATCCGGCTTATTGTGCACCCTCTCCCAGGTTTAAGCTGTATCAAATCCCAGGCCTTTACAAAACCATGAGATCTTCTGAACAATGCCTTCCTGTTCCAACCCCTCTTCCGTATGCATAAGAACACCTAGGGATCTTGAGCGTTTGCTCTGTAATGCCGGACATTCAAATATGACGTGCTTGGCTGTTTCGTCAGCCTCGCCACATTTCCTGCACAGTGTTTCCTGAACTGGAATACCTATTCTGTTCAGGTGACTTCGGAATATCCAATGACCTGTAATAAAACCAGTCACCTTTCTGATCTCCGTTCTACTCATTCTAAGGGCATCTGCTGCAATGTTCCTTGATGGTCCCTTGAGCATCCGCTTTGCCTGTACATTCCCCTCAGTGTTTCTCCAATGTTGTAGGTGTTTGTTAGCCATCCACTTGGTAACTGATCTACGTGCTAAGTTATATGAGACCCCACACGTTGGTTCAGGACCGGTAAGAAGACGGTTGGCTCCCAAGTTAGCGCAACCGTCTGCCCCTTCATTTCCTGTGATTCCTCTATGTCCAGGCACCCAAGTTAGAATAACTTTATTGGTTTTCGCCAGCAATTTCAAGACCTTATGGCATTCCCAGACTGCCTTCGAATTACAGTCATGGTTGGCCAAGGCCTGCAGAGCAGCCCTGCTGTCCGAGTTAATGTAGATGTTTTTGCCTTTGTAGCCCCTTTCCACATTAACTCTTGCACATTCTGCAAGGGCTGTAACTTCAGCCTGAAAGACAGTTGCCAGTTTACCTAGGCTAAAGCTTAAGTTAACCCTCGGTCTGGCTCCCCAGACCCCTGCCCCAGTACCCTTCAGAGTCTTTGACCCGTCCGTGTACCAGGTTAGAGCCTTCTTCATGTAGTCAGGCTCACCTTTTGACCATTCCTTCCTCTCAACAATGTTGACTTGAAATGGTTTTTCCCAGTCCGTAACCTTTGCCATTCTGTCAGACATCATTTCTAGAATATCCAGTTTGAGAATGTCAACGATCTTGGAGTGCTTACTAGCATGGTGATAATGCCAGTTCCCATTGCACTTCAGTCTGTAGGCAGCCATCCTAGCCTCTCCTATGACGAATATGTCTAGGGGTGGGAGGTTTAGCACTACTTCCATAGCAGCGGTTGGTGTTCCTCTCATGGCACCCGTTGTCCCCAAGCATGCCAACCGCTGTACCTTTGACAGGTTTTTTGCGGCAGTCACCTGTTGGACTTTTGGCCACCATACCACTGAGCCATACACCATCATTGGCCTAATGACTCTGGTGTACAGCCAGTGTGACATGTCGGGTCTAAGCCCCCATGTGCATCCTACTGCACGTCTCACCATCATCAATGTAGTCTGAGATCGTCTGATTATGTATTCCATATGACAATTCCAGGTGAGTTTATCATCCAGTTTGACACCTAGATATTTGAACTCCCTGCTTAACTGTATCTGGCCCCCACATAGGACTGGCTGTGTGATTTCCAGTTTCCTTCTTCTTGTAAATGGTATCATGACGGTCTTCGAAGGATTTACTACAAGTCCTTCTTCGTCACACCATCGCTCCACAATGGCCAGTGCTCTCTGCATCATTTCCAGACACGTTACCATATGCTTACCTCTTATGAGTATAACAACATCATCTGCATAGCCTTGAGCATACATACCCTGTTCATTCAGAGTCCAGAGTAAGTCATCCACAACTATGTTCCACAGGCTTGGTGATAATACACCTCCTTGTGGACATCCTCGCTGCGTTTTGACCTCTCTTGTGATTCCGCACAGAGATGCCTGTGCTCTTCTGCTCTTAAGCATGTTACTTATCCACCTAACAACAGTTTCCTCCGTACCCCTGGATGTAAGCTTAGACACTATAGAGTGAGTACTCGTATTATCAAAAGCTCCTTCTATGTCCAGGAACACTGCTAAAGCTATTTCCTTTTGTTCAATAGCTTGCTCAATCTTGCCAACCAGACAGTGTAGGGCTGTTTCACAAGATTTACCTTTCTGATAGGCATGTTGATTTGGATGTAAGGGACGATTGATGAGGACTGTGTCCCTTAAATGCCTATCCAGAACCTTCTCCATGGTCTTGACAAAGAAGGATGTTAGGCTTATTGGTCTATAAGCCTTTGCAACCTCATAGGAGGGTTTGCCTGGCTTCGGGATAAATATAACCCTAGAGGTCCTCCAAGATGAGGGTATGACTCCTGTCGCTAGACTAGTTCTAAACAGTCGTAGGAGCAGGGGTATCACCAAGTCCCCACTCTCCTGCAGTAAAGCGGGAAAAATGCCATCGGTACCTGGTGATTTGAACGGCTTAAAAGACTCCAAGGCCCGTTTTATCCCTAAGTAGTTGATGACAGTCTTTGCACAGTTCCAGTCCACCTTAGACGAGCTATCTCTAGGTTCTCGCCGCCATTCACTAACAACTGTTTCACTGGTTTGAAACGATCCTGGGTCCTTTTTATGTGTTCATCGTTTAGTTAATGTATGCATAATTATAAATAGGTTATACAGAGAAGTGGTTTTAGTTGAAATTCAACAGTCTGATCTGTTTGTGTTTAAGGGGAATGTATAGCAGTCAATAACGCCCTTTAGTTAAAACCCAATGTTTAGTATTTTTTATTCCAAACTAAATTGTACTTTTTTTCTTATACAAGCTATCTTGTATCTTGCCTACAATTATGTTGCTTATATTTTAAATTCCAGAAAGAAAGTACGCGTTGGTCGTGAAATACGAGATATTTCGCTGGAATTCGTCAATGGAATACTTAGTGGGACACTAAAATGGGCAATAGAATTAGTTTGGGATTTGCGCTCTGCAATATTATCAATATTTAAATGTGATGGTTCCTTTTATAAATAATGTATTCCAAGAAGTTTAATTGTGTCATTTTATATTGTAGTATAGTCAAAAAGGCTTTTAACAAATCCACAGTCAGTATTAGTCTTAAGGAAAATCAAGTACCCAGCTCGCGACTATGGTGTGGCCTAATGTTAAAACGCCCCCTGGCCGATCCCATTAGCCCCAACCCTAACCCTAACCCTTGCTCAAGGGCGGAGTGCGTCTTTCACTTTCCCTACAAGCTTTATTAGCCCTCTTTTACAGCTTATTTAGTCTAACCCCAGTCCTCCCCCAATCTGAAGTAGGGTTGTCACAATACTATCTATTGATGGTTTGTGTTGTAAAATGAATAAGGATAGTCTGTGATGTTCGTGGCCAAAGATGGACCTCATAACTTTATTTTTGCTCTAAATTTTCAATAACCTTACGAGTTTGGAAATGGTTGATGAAATATCAATATATGCGAATTTCTGTAGCAAATCAGTTTGAATTCTGTTGATAAATAAAATACTTTTGTTGCGTAATTAATTAGACGCTGTTTATACAAGCTTCCGGCGTTAAGCAGATACGGTCGCACTAAAATTAGGTTTTTACTATTTCAAGTCGTATTTTTTTAAATAGTCAATTATTTTGATAGGCATTTCGAACATGTTATACATAAAGGCTACGATACGATATTTCATATATAGCTTACGCAGTTTTAGAGAGCATATTATATTATTAGATCCCGCACGAAAATAGTCCGATGACATACAAGGCGGTGTTGCCATATTTCTGCTGACCACCCACCATCTGTTCCTGCGGCTGATGCTGCTATGATCACACACTGTCTGCTAGCTTTACACGTTGTCTGCAAAACAAATGAATTAAATCAAATTCATCTTTTCTCTCTGATCGCACATGTTGTAACATGTCAATAATTTTCCGTACACGTAAAACTGGCAACATTGTGCGCGTGGTGTATAGGGGGGGGGATACGGTCACCACGGGACTGTTTTCGTGCGGCCTGCTCTAGTCACTGTTTATGATGTGCCAAAATGTGTGTTCAAGTTGTGTCAACGACATTTATGGATCTGCTGGTATAAAACATGGATGTATATGTGTCAAACATAACCCACGTCTCCAAGAAAACCATAAAAAGCGTGAAACCGCACTGTCAAGTTTGTATTTTTTTTCATTATCTATCAACATTTGTGCCATATTTCATTTCAGGCTAATATTGTTGGCTCATCTACGTTTCAACCCTTATCATTAAACAAACCGCTGTGATTTCGTACGCACCATTAAAGACGACTAGGCCGTAACTTTAACTAAGTAACAACGCTGTATTTAAACATATCAGTAGTGTTGCAGTGTTTCGTGTTATAAAACATTGTTACAGCGTTCAATACACCGCTGACAGTTGTAACACATCTGCGTTTACACAGTTCAGTCAGTCGGTAAACACAGTAGACGTGAATGTGAATCACACATTACACCGCTTGCATGCATTTAGTCACTGTGGTGTCGTCGCCGTCACTCATTACCGCGTTGTCGCGGGTTACTCGTTAAACATTGACCGTTGTGTTGGTTGTTGATTGAAATATTCCCTTCTCACTGATAACTTCAGTCGTATGAAATTTATAAATAACTTCACGTTGATATCTCCCACAAAATTCGACCATTTATCATAGTTTTGGTTTAATTTTCTAATTGATATGGGTCAAATTCGGTTGTATGCCCAGAAAATATCTGAGGTCGGGAACATACGGATTGGAAATGTCCCTGGCCATCAGCGCGGGCTTTGACAAAAAAAAAGAAAGAAAAACACCTTCGAGATAGTACCTAAATTCAGGCTCAGGTCACGTGAACCCTCATACACAACTTGTTCTGTTGTCGCAATCAGATAAGACACCTGACCAGTTGTGCAACGTCCTTTCGTTATCTTTAAAAGTTGTAAAATTTGTTCTTAGTAGTCGTTAACAATGCAGAACAACGTACTAATTTGTTTAACGGACAAAAAGAGTATAGAAAAAAGTTAGTTTTTTTATTCTATTGGGTTACTCTTTTTTAATGGGTAATTTTATGAGATGAAAATTTATCCTTAGATGACATTCTTTCCTTAAAAATATACAGGGCGATATTGGAAGTTAAGTAAGAGCTACATATCGCTAAACGCATTTCTCGAAATATTTTGCATTGCCCTGGTGAGTCAAAAGACCACATTAGACCAGATGAGATCGAAATTCTCCAAATTTGAACTGTGTTAGTAAAGGAGGTTTGAGCCGTAAAACTTCGTAATAGTCAATGACAGCGACCGTGTAGACTTAAGGATGTAGATTAATTTTAATATCGTATCTTTTATTAAATTTATAGCTCGTATTGGTTTGTTGAAAAATTCGTGAACGATGGAAACAACATTATTGGTCGATAACATCGTTTCACTGAGTTTGACGTAACGTTAAAATGATCGTTTAAAATATGTTGCCAGTCGGGTTAATTGAGCGCGTGCCCAGTGTGTACAACGATAGCCGGGCAAGTAACGTCGTAGAGACGGTCGAGAGAGAAGGAGTACGGACAGGTGGACAGATGTCCGTCCATTCATGCGGCAGCTTCCTAACATAGGCCGTCTGTGTTGTACCGGTACGTGTGTGACCCCCACATGGTACGTCTGGTCTAGTATCGTCGTATGGTGGTTTCATTGATGATGTCGCTACAGTGGTTGTTAGCAGATCCACTCATCAGGTCATCTGACCCTAGCATCTAAAAAACGTTTTTATTGATGGAAACCTGATGGAAAGCCTGTCCCTTCCAGTTTGTTTCCAACTTCCATGTGAATCATTTTGGATGAGTTCATTTGCCGACGACATTTGACCGAAGAAAAGTGTTTTGTACTCGTTTTTATTGATCAAAAACGCCCGTTGTAACATGTGTTTCTTTTTCTGGTGTGTGAGATAATTACTATAAGTCGAGGCCTTTCTGCCACATGCTTAAATATCTATGGAATTAGACTCCATGTTGTGCAACATTGTTAAGGAAATACTGTCAAGGGGTAAAGGATTGATTGAATTGGATTTCAATAGGCTGATAAAGTTAGATCCTCCACAGAAGAATAAAACTTGCAGCAAAAATAGGTCCTACTCCTACGTACGATTGGTAAATCGGTTTATTTATATCGGCCAATCACTCTTCTGACTTCTGACCTTGTGGTGAATGAAGATCATACAATAAGATCAATATAAAGTGGTGAAAAAACCGTCGCCTCAAATACTGGCGTATCCAAAGGGTTTAAATTTGATGAGGCTAAATTGTCAACGACCCTCTTCCCCTTCTTTGTTATAGCCTCATTCGGAAAGGAACAATAATCTAGAATTCCAAACTATCTTAGGGTTTATAGATATTCTATGTAACGTTTCCATTTGATACATCTCAATAATTCAACAATCCTATTTTAGTATTAGACCAATTACGTCTAGTGAAAAATGTTTTAAGGTAAATTAATAAGATGAATAATTTAAGATAAAAGTAACATGACCATCCCATCTCCATTAATTATGTTTTGACCCGACAGAAATGTGGAAACCGGATTTGATTGACTTCCTCCTTCTTATGGGTTTAAATTCCTATTTGCGGTTTGCCCTTTTTCGTAAACTTGCTCACAACGCTGAACTGAGATTGTATTAGGTGCCAAATAAGAAAACTTAAGGTTTGTTTTCAAAGGGATTTCTTATACTAATTTTAAAATGCGTGGGAAAGTAGGTCTAGTTACCCATCCCATAGGTGTTGTAAATTTTATTTTTTCTATGGTTCAAAACTAGCGGGAGATGACTAACTTTCTTTTCACATTGACTAAATGTTTTTGGACGATCTCGTTTCTCCCTATCTCTGGTAATGTGATACTGCTTTCAACCCAAACCCAAACCTGGTACTTTTTCCTTTAATGTGCCGTGTGACACCATCCTGACAAGTGTAGTCTATAGCCCGAGGTGGTGGGAGGGCGCTGAGAGCGGTCATAACTCAGGCCGGTGATTAGACAGCCCTACAGTAGAGTCTGGTGACCTCCGTGAAGTGGGTTTACTGCTGGTACCTTGCCCTATCGTTGATAGATTTGTCAAGGGCTGGCCTGGAAGTGGGGTGAATAGGCTGTGAAGTGGATGGTCTCGACTACCAATACAGCAGGAATGTAACAAACGTGTTTATGAATAACTTTTCATGGAGGAATTTTCAATGGTTTCTTAAGTTACCTGTAGGCTACAATTTGAGGTTCATGAATTTGGCTTTTTAAGGTTTGTTGTTCATTTGATAGCCGTAAAAGCACTTGCATTAAATAATATTGCAGGTATTTAAAACCTCATTGTTGTCAGTGTTCACAGACTTGTGAAAAATTCTACTTTAATTCTATAAAAGCAACATTTCCTCTCTTGAGTTTTTGAATCCGACTAATGCTAGTTTAACCACGCAATTACTAAATCGTTTTTTATTGTAAATTTATAGGGAATTAAATCAAGTATCACATTTTTGTGACTAGCGTTTTCGTTCCTCTGGAATTTTTGCAATATTTGCCCATAAAACCTTTCAACAACTTGGACATGAAATTACGTGAGTTGAAATGAGTATAACAAATAGATCACAACTCCGGTAAGTATGTTAGCGCTTTTTCACCGTTTGTTAGGAAGAAATCATCTGTTGTGCAGTAAATTAAACATTAGGATCTGGTTGTGGTGTACCAGTAATCAGCAAGTAATTCCTGATTTGATAACGACTTCCTGTTGTTGTGACCCAATACAAGCGGATATAACTAATTAATTGTTTTAGCTCCGTTTATCACATTGTTATCATACTTGTATAAAGTGCGGACACAATTAGCAGGCACTCGCTGCACAGCGAATATATTTCTCCGTAAATACTGTAATTAGCTTTTCAACGATCAATCGGTGCCTATAAAGGAAGTTCGTTCAATGTTCAGCTCTGTAGTTTCATTTTTTGCTGAATAGAGGTAGTGGTTAGACCTCACAGTTGGATGAAGTGTTCCTTGTGGAACTATATGGTGGGAAGTTTTCCTTGAAGAAAGCACCCAGTGCACTGCAATGTAGCTGACACGGTTTCTGAATTGATACTCTCCTTGAGGACATAGTATTGCCGCCTTCTTTTGTGTAATGGTGAATTTCCTGTTAACCTCACTATAGTATCGGTTCACATGCTTGGGACTAAGCTATAGCTTCTGAAGCAGTAGTAAAAAACTTCTTGGGGTGTCCAATTTTATGCCAAGGAAAACAAGTGCCTCTTGCACCTATTGACTTCTTAAGGAAATTGCTCCTAAACTCAGCACATCACAACGAGTGATCCACTTGCATCTCTTCTTTTTTGTACCACAGCTTGACATCTCGGTATCAAAACAGTGGAGTCGTCAATTCGGCTGTCACCACTTAGGTTGTTGTCTCTCTTTCGGTTCCCCTTCATTTGTTCACATCCGAGTCATCAATTATGTTCGACTGAGTCGATACTCGCCCATTCGATACTTAACAGTCGGATGAGTCATTCGTATACGTAATAATCTCGCCGGTCTCTGATGTCTTGTTTACCTCACATAACCTCAAATGATAATCTTCAATATTGCTCAGTCTGCTGTTAATTTTTCTGTTTTCATTAGCCATTTCTTTAACTATTTTAACCATATTTCCAACTAGGTTATGAATGTAAGTGTACTCTTCTGCGCCAATCTTCTGTGTTCTCATTGCATCCGGTTTGGCAGAGCATACCCCACAGAACCACTTGGATATGTTCCCTAGATCTTTAAGTTTTTAATATTCTCTTGTATCCACATTTACACAGTTAATATGATGCCATTTGTCACAAAATCCATCACATTGTAGTCCTTTATCACTATCTTTCACCAATTTATTACACTTGGGACAAGCACTTACGTCTCCAACTGCCACCATCATAGAATCTATTGTAGGCGCCAGTGTATTTTCTGTCTGTTAGGTTGTCAGCATTTTCAATCCACAGTGCGAGCAATTAAGAGGTACACATAGTCCAAGAAGCGGTACAGTCTTCCTGTTGTATGCAGAGCCCCATTAGCAGACCAGCTGTTTCATCAGCAGCCCGGGCGGCCAAGGCACTGTAAGCGCAACTCTGACTTTCACCGGCGATGGCATTTCATTTTCCCACATCGGCACGGCACCTGCCGCGAACCTCGGTCACGACCCTGTGATTGTCGCCTCCCGCCCGCCCGTCCGGCCGCAGGTGGCGGCGCTAGCGGTCCTCTCCGATCCTCTCATCTTCGGCTGGACTATTCAAGTTCTTCGTGTTGTCGGTCATTCACTCAGACGGGAGCCACTTCTTCCGAACGTGTTCGAGGTGCGCTGAGAAGTATTGAAGCACAATGCGCAATACAGTGTGTGGAAAGTTGACTCCTGATACAGGCACTCCTGTCTGCTGTGTGGATGTGGCAGTGTTTATCAGTACCATCGATCTTTACTGTCTCGACACTCCCCCTTATTCTGTTTGATAAGATCCTCGCACGGGCCTGTGACACGTGAGGACGGGAGGACAGGCATCTCGTTAAAAATTAAGAAAAAAAGAAGAGTTCTGTCTTCGAAACCTTATGAACAGTAATAGGACTCGCAGTAAAAACGGGATCGAATGCAGTGCAAATAAACGTGGTAAGTTGAAATGTACGATACGATAAAGACTGATACCCACAATATCGATCGTCGTTACTTCATCCGTCGTAAACGTGGGAGGAGTTGGTGGATTACCCGACCTAGTGCACGTCTCCTGCAGCTCTCACTGTCATCTTATTCGCACACCAGATTTATGCCGCAAAGAATTCTAGTCTTCGTCCACTGCATCCGCACTCCGCAAAGAGAAGGTTACCTTATACTTTCCTCCAATAGGTATGAAATTATACGTCGGTTCCTTCCCACAAAATTAAATTCTGAATACGCAACTGAGTTGTTAGATTGGTTACAACTATGAGTACGAGATCTGCAATATCGTCTTCAGTAGATAAGTTTTCCATGAAGGACATTTGTCATTGTTCAGTGAAACAAGAATATTGTTGTTCGTGATTTCTGACTTAGACGTGCCACAACGTTTTGGTATGATTTGTTTATTTTAACCTAGTTTGTAATTATGTATTAGGTTAGTTATTTACCTGAAGAAGAGATCAGATTGCAGATCTCAAAACGTAGTGTACTGATTTTTTGTTGGTTTTTTGGTTAATTAGGGCGATTATCTATGCTGATGATATGGAGAAGCATTAAACAAAACAGTTGACATCGAGGCCAGGCCACGGCACTGTACAATGACGTGCCAAGTGAATAGGGCCCGTTAGCCAGCATCAATACGGGCACAATGGGTTGATGCGAGGCGCTACAATTATACGGGTACCGCTAGCTACCAGCTAGCTGCTAGATCAACATACGGCCGGCGGCTGGCCTCCTTGTTGGAGTGTGTTAAGGACCGGGTACGCCTGCAGCTGGCATGAGTCAGAGGTTTGGGTCTGGTAAATGGTGGTAGCGACCGTGGCAGAGTTTGGAGTATCAGGGCGACGTGGATGATTGTGAGGAATTGAAAAGGATTGTCCTTGGAGTTACACGTTTGTTCGGTTTGGGATTTCTGTGGCCTCATCCACAATCGAAATGTAGTCAAATCAAAGAATGTCTTATTTTATCAGGCGAATTAGGACTAAGAAGTCCTTTGTAACACAACCTGGGGATCAATGGCTAATGACTTCGGCACCATCACCAGTGGCTGAGCAGACGGACCGCTTACAAGAACAGGACCGCTTAGTGGACAACGATCCAAGCAGCAGCTACGCTTGACGTTTCTTTCTGTGCCCGCTACACTGCGCCATTGGCGAATATCATAAAGCAATAAAATGAAGTGCAAGCTACAAACTGGTTGGACAACTGGGACTGAGTGTGGAGTTGTCACTGTCGGAGCGATATGGGTGATGTTGGTTAACAGAGAAAAATTGTTCTTGGATTAAATGAGTTGCTGGGTTTGTTGGTGTTGTTGAGTTGGCAGCCTTCTCCTCAATGGCAAAGATGTGAGCGAGCCTCACCCTGGACAGGCATTGGAAACAGAGATGGGGCGTCTCTATCGGGACGATGCATATCTAAACTACCAAGGCAGTGAAGAGGGAAAAGCCCTTTTTTAAAATACTACATGGAACCCATTGTATTGGTGAAGTAAGAGAGGTTGTCCTTGATCTTAATTGAAACAAACACGCGGTACAGGTAGAGTGAATGAGGGGTTTGGTCCTCGGTTGAGAGTGTTGAGAGCAAACTGAAGCAAACCAACTGTGGAAGATGCTGAAAAACTAAGAGCGAGTTAAGAATAACAATTAATAGAGCATGAAAGATACTTTGTAAATACGTCATAGTTATCATTGTTGGTGTATACTGTATTTTTAAATGTGAATCGTGTGGTCAAAGTGGTGCGATGATGGATTTTCGTTTAGATTTTAAAATATTTTTCATTTTTTATTTGATAAATATTCATTCGCTGGATTTCGAAAATGGATGATAAAGCGTATAAATTGTAGAATTGTTTGTGTGGAGATAAAGATTTCATGAATTTAAACCAAGTTTGCATATTAATTTATTAAGTTTAATATCGTACAAACTTTGACAAGTGAAATTATTTACTACATCCATTGTTAATTTATACGTTTGCAACTGAACGCTTACTTTGAAATACTGTTAATAAGAGAAACAATATGTAATCTGACGTGAATTCTGGAAATCTGAATTTGTAATTTTTTAAAGACATAAGTGAGTTAGAAATACTGTATGTAATGTTAATGTTAATATCTTATTTCTTAGTGTGACATAGGTTATTATTTTGGTGACTTTTGTAGGAATGAATAAGTTACAACTCTTTAATTCTTCTTTGTAATTTCACCAACCTTAACTTTTTCTAGCCACACCATCTAAGTCTTAGAACCACATCGAGTTTGTAGGTATTCATACCTTTATAGTGCCACAAGTACAAATAAACGGCAGAATGTGGGTGATGAAAAGGGATCAGCTCATCGTTCCAGGGAACCGGGTTCGAATCCCGTTCGGGTCTGGCATTTTCCTACACTCGACAATTAAATTATTCATAAAAGCCGAGCCGGGCCTGAGGTAATGTGAACGGACCCGGTCCGGTGTCTCGGATTATCCAGTGCGCGCTGCGGTGGAAGTGCAGAGTCGGGTTAAACTCCCGCTGCCCGATGTAACAGATATTTCTGAAGTGAATCGTTCATCTCGGAGACCGCGGTAACGGGTCGTGCAGGCATGCGTCGTCCGCCGACCACTCGCCGTCGCGTCGTTCGACAACCCGCTTTTTGCCGCTCTTCTTACAGATATGGCCAAAACTTTGGGGTCCCGTTACCCGCGTTGGGTAGCCATTACCTGTCACAGGAGCCACCATTGTTACACGGCGTTTCGGCCGGCGGACGTGACTCTGTCGAGCCCAGCAGCATCTCAACAGTCCTCGGTCGTTTTTGTGGTCGATTGTTCGGTGAATTCTGTTGAAGCAGTACGACATTGAAAGTCAGTTAAGTGAATACAACTTATCGTTTACACTACATAGGCGAGACAAATTGTGTCACCTGTTTGTCCTGGCGCTCTTCGGATGGGGTCAAGCGTAAACATTGCCCACGTAACCATTGATGGTATTTGGTCAGATTCCTTCAACAGGTTTTGGCACGTTGGTTGTATTGTTGGAGAAGACTACTTGAGTGTATTCGTATTCTGTTCTCCCTTCAGCAAGAACGTAGCCAGGAAAGAAATTAGGGGTGGGGGCAGTCAAGATGACTGATATTTTCCCGTAGTAGGCAGAACGTAAGGTAGGTGCAGTGAACCGCTCATTCCCCATTTTGACCCTTAAAAGGTTCTTGATCCGTTTCATTGTTGAGAACTTTCTTTCAGCAGTACATTTCAGTAATACTAAATTATTTAAAGAATCATTGACTAAAAAAGTACTGAAAAAGTTAACAATTTGCTGGGGTCTGGACCCCTTTGATTCCCTCGCAGGATACGTCCTTGCCTTTTAGTAAATATCAATCAGTACTCCTTTATTACTAAGTTGGATTCTCTCAGGTATAGATTCGTCTCCTAAAGAAACCTGCATAGCTTCAAATGCTTGCAACTCGGTACTCATTTGAAACTCCGTAATTACTTTACTAGCGAGTTTTACACTATCGTATGTATCGGCTGTTAAGATCGAAACGAATTAAAAAATTAGTAGCCTTCTGGGCAGTTTCTAGGCAGTCCTGACCTCGTTCTGAATGGTTCTTTTGGAGATTCTCTGAATAGATTCTTACTGTTCCTCTATTTCCGACCGCTCTCTGGATGCATTGGGAAGTCTGATTACTGCATCTTATGAATCAGTGATTGGCCTGGGGAAAAACTTGAGAACACATGTTCATTTCTGACAAAACAAAAATTAGTATTCCTTTTGGTCATTTTTGTATCACGGATTAGCTGCGTTTCTAACAATTAATTCGTTCTCTAGCTTTAATTGTATGTAAACTTTTATGTAACTGTAGAGTGTTTTTACACGTCCTATTTTTGTTTTAATCTCTGATTCTTTGTGTGGTGGTTTAAAATTAGAAATTCTGATAAGTCAAAATTAAGTCAGATAAACTTAAGATAGATAAAGCATTTAATGTTATTGCCGGCACAAATCAGCTGAGCAAACTTCTTGACCACGGGAATAACAATATTAAGTTACAACAACATCTGCCCGTTCGCCATCTGGATCTGAAGCAGTCAGTATTTTCAGTTCTAATTTTATCGAATACCATCTTGTGTCTTTCGTCATTGAAATTTCTCTCGTCAAACATCTCAAAATAATAGAGTTTTTAGATACAAGAATTCAAAAATTATCAAATATGAAAATGGGAAAAACCTCTGCTCTTCATAGATTCTTTAATTGTGTTGTTCTCCCCCCCCCCTTGTTTATATGGTTTAAAGCCTACTGTCTCCTGTAATGAATTCATCGTTTTCCCCAGAAACTTCATCAAGTAAACTCTTAACTGTACCTTTATCAAGCCACTAAATTAATGTGAAGATTCTTACAGCAATATAGATGTGAAGTATGACACAAAATCGGAAGTATTTTCGTCTGAGTAACAACTTTTTTTTTTTAATTCTTCTAATGCTTTCATACACCATTTATATGTCTCACTCGTTCATTTACTTTCTTATCGAGCTTACCATCTTATTACTGTCGATCTTATTAGTCTTCTGATTTTTCATCAGTCTCCTTTTCTCTCATTGGTATTCCAATTACTCGCTCATATTCTCATTAAACATCTCCATAAACGTGTAGCATCCTCTATCAATATGTCCATATATGTTTGTTCCTGTTCCCCGTGGACTTCGTTCACACAAACTTTCCTCAAGTACAAATTTGCCTTCAAATTTATGAAAATATCTTCCCCCATTAAATTTTCATTACGAGGAGGGTTCGAAAATTCCTTCCTTCTGGCGTAATTGTCCGTAATATAGTTTGGAACCATCATTATATTCCCCGTAATAGCACAATTAGTAGAGCTGTAATACTCTAATCAGTCACCTCTTGAGTATTTACGGCGAAATTCTTTTCACGATGTCTCTTACTGGAGATGAGTATAGTATCTTACAATTCAACAAATGTACGAAGTTAACCTTTCTACGACTCAGTAGACCATTATGTTATGGACATCTTCACTGCAAAGAGGGTTTGAGAATTAGTTTCAGTGGTATAATTGTCCGTAGTGTCGGTAATCCAGTTTGGAACCATACTTCTCGAATTTGCAAGTATTTTGAAAATGTGTAGAGGTATAATGCTTTAATAAGAGACCTTTACGGCGAGATTATTTTCAAGATAAGTCTCTTAATGAAAACTAGTATAAACTCAACCAATGTATGAAGTTGTTTTCTATCACTTAGTAGACCATTATGTTATGGACATCCTCACTGCAAAGAGGGTTCGAAAATTAGTTTCAGTGGTATAATTGTCAGTAGTGTCGGTAATCCAGTTTGGAACCATTATTATACTTCCCGTTTTAGCAAGTATTTTGAAAATTTGAAGAGCTATAATGCTCTAATAAGTCATCTCTTGAATATTTACGGCGAATTTGTTCAAGATAAGTCTCTCACTGAAGATGAGTATAGTGTCTTACGATTCAAACCGCTGTATGAGGTTAAGTTTTCTATGACGCTCGGTGGACCATTATGTATGTTTTGGTCAAAAATTGTCATGTTTAAATATTCAGTCGTACCGAATCGACGGAACAAACAAAATAGTACAAGATGATCGGTGCGAGATAGGAGATGTTGTGATTGAACTGACGGTGACTGCGGGAACGCCCCCGTTTATCTGAAGGTCGCCGGGTCCCCCTCGCTCTCGCAGCCGAGTTATCAGTGACAGCCTGACTGATGTACTCGTTATCTTTACAGCTCGCCTTTATCATTATTGCCTCCCAGTATACTGATGAGTGCCACGCCACGCTGCGCACACACAGACAGATAGACCGAAGTGCGGAGAATAAGCTGGAAACGGGTTGGCGATAGCCTTATTTTCTTTGACGTCGATTGTCGACCTGTTATCGTGCAGGCGAGGTGGATGGCGCAGGTCTCTTGTTGTGGACAGAACTGCTCGATCTGCCCGTGAGAAGGAGACCCACACCTGGGTGCTGGCGCCCACGGGACGAGAGACAATGCCGCGTAGGAGACCGTAGGTGACATGAGAGACTAGGCCCTGCATGAGAGCTGTAGCCTCGCCGAGTGTCGTCTTTGTTGTTTGTACTAGTTTGTTCAACTCATAAATCTATCAGGCCTGATTGTATTTAATCCGATGTGTTTGACCATTTGGAACTTGCAGCTCAGCAGCTCATGGTATTTTATTGAAACTTCCTGAGATGGTGATATGATGATTGAGAATTTTTGAGATGAGATTATTGAGATTTCCTGAGATGGTGATATGATGATTGAGTACTCCTGAGATGGCGATTGACGATTAAGAATTTCTGAGATGATAATATTGAGATTTCCTGAAATGGTGATTGACGATTAAAAATTTCTGAGATGATATTAATGAGATTTCCTGAGATGGTGATATTATGATTGAGATTTCCAGAGATGATATTATTGAGACTTCCTGAGATGGTGATATGATGATTGAGTGCTCCTGAGATGATGATTGACGATTAAGAATTTCTGAAATGATATTATTGAGATTTCTTGAAATGGTGATTGATAATTGAGAATTTCTGAGATTGTATTAATGAGACTTCCTGAGATGGTGATATAATGATTGAGGATTTCTGAGATGGTGATATGGTGATTGAGAATTTCTGAGATTGATAGGATGATTAGAATTCCCGAGATGGTAATATGATGATTGAGAATTCCATTCCTGGCGTGATATCATTATTGAGACTTCGAAATTTGGTAGGTGAAACATGAGTACTAAATAGCCGTAAGTTCTGCGCTTGGACTAGTCAACGTACTATATTTGAACACGTAACTAACAAACCGGACTAAGTTTTCTTTATTTTCGTTTTGTTATTCAAGCTTAAGTTGAACGTTCTTGTAGGAGCCCTTAAGTCTTGGAATTCGAAACGAATTAAATGTCTTTACTATCTGGCATAATTCCTTTCCAAGGTGTTTGTAGTTTTTATGACGATCCCTCCTTCCTAAAATCGGAACTGGGAGTCACTGCAAACACCGTGGGTGGGAAGACTCATTGTGGAACATTTCATCACTAATATTGATCAAAGTCTAAAACACCAGAAAACCAAGCTTCGATTGCCCACGAAGAACCCTCTGAAGTATCAATTTTGGAAAATTATGTTACTTTGGGATTTAGTCCATTTGTAATTGAGGCCATTATTGTATTGATGTGTTAAATTAAAGATTTTTATAAGAAAATTCCAACCAGGGAAATAATATACCACCAGAACAAGAGACTTTTAATTCTCGAATGAGCTATCATTTTCTTTTTTGATGAGAAGTTAGAGAAAGCTCAATTTAGGTAAATTAGATGGAAAGAAGAGATTTATTCGTTTTATTATTTACATCTTTAATAGTTACGTGATTATAGTAAGTATTCTAATTGCAGTGATGAGTAAATTGCTCATTACCCAATTTTGTATTGGTGTGTATTGGTGGTATTGTACAGTGTGTTCCAAATTGTATGCACACTTGAAGGGATCTTGGAAACAATTAGAGATTCAGCAAAGATTAAATGAACAAAGCTGTGCGTTGGGTTTTTAATTAATTATTGTTTGTCTTTCACTGCGTTAAAAAACTGTTTGGTCAAAGTGCCACAGCTCTCTTGTTAGTTAGTACCTATTGATGGAACGTTTTTTACATGAAATCTACATGATCTTTTCTAGTTTTTTAATATTATAATGAATGATTATTTAAGACCAGCAGCAAGCAGGAGGTGTAGGGTTAAAGTGCCATACTGATTTGTTGGTCTTGTTATTAGACTACACGCAACTTTGTCACTTCAATCCTTTAAACACTTAAGTGTGCATATCACTTGTAACAATGTATACGGGATTGGTTGTTTTTTCCATTTTGTATTGAGTTTCACCCGAGTGGTACTGTTAGTAAAAGGAGGGATGATTCAGTATCCAACAAAAAAATACACTGAACCTTACTATCAGCCTCTTACAGGACATGAACACAGTTTAACACTTCAAAATGTTCAGGTGGCAGCGATTGATTTAGCTATTTTCGTAGCTAAAAATGCGTAAAAAATCAGTAGTGTAAAAGGCGTGTGAATATATTTAAATGCTATTGAACAGTTGCATAATTTATCTTACAGTTGTTGTTTCCTATTCCTGAATGAGTACACTTTTGATTAGATTTTAAGAAGAGCGAACAGTAGTAAGTAACGTACGAAAGCTATTTCTCTCTCTGTGGTACCTGTTATATCGAGGGCTGGATCATGTTACAGTGTTTTAGCTAGTAATTACTATTACAGTCTTTATGCGTACTACCAGGAAGACCGCGGCCCAAAGCGCCGTCGCATTTCTCGGTAGCGCAGAAAGTGGCCGTGACGTCGCGCGGCCCATTGAATCATCCACTATAATTCCACCATTTTCAGCGAACGCCCTGGAGCAGCTATTTCAGACTTTTTCTCTCTGACTCACCAATTTTGTTGTAGAGTGTACTGTAGGTGTGTAGGTGTAGCGACAATTAGCCATTGTCCTTGGGGCCGAGCGTTATAATTGTGGTGGCGAGCTTCAATTTGGCACCGACGTACGTTGTTTGTCCTGCGCTTTGAAGCCCCATTACATTCATTAGCCTCGGATAACCAACCATCTAGTCGTTCTAGAGATCTGCGACTAAATTATTTCAGGCTCTTTATTACTTATGGCAAGAATGGCTTATTGGTATCACAAGATTGAAAATTATTGAAATATGAAAGTTATTATTTACTTTAGTTCATTATTGACAAAAAAAATAGCTTATTTAATGCGTCATATACGGGTTCTGACATGCCGTGCAATTTAAATGCGAAATTATAAAATTTTATCTGAAATTTAAGTATTTTGTTTGGTTTTTGATTGAAGATTGGACAAATTTGAAATGTATTATTAATTTTTAGTCTAAAGTCGAGGGTCAATTCGCATTGTATAACCATACGTTTTTCATGTAATCGATAGAGAAATGTTTCCTAATAAATACATTTAACAGCGTTATTTGTTTTGGTAAGAGTCGAAAAGGGGAGACATCGAAAGTGTTAAAAAATTAAGCCATATTATTCAGCTCATATTTTTAGCTTGGAAAATCTTTAAACGGGTAAGTAAATGTCAAATGTCCATTCAGCCAACCACATGAAGAACGACAGTTTGGCTGAAAGTTCTGACTTTAACTCTCTTCATCGTGTTAGCTGACAGTGATTTCCTTGTTATTTCTGAGTTCGACTGTAAGCTTGATGTGTATCAGATGGAAAAAAATATGATCTTGCGAATAAAAACCATCGTATGATATTTCTCACTCTTTTGACACCCTTTGATTTCGACTTCCATTAAAACCAGCACGGCGAACGATCGATTTCTTTCTTGGCTAAAATGTATCTATCGATTGCATGAAAAACAATGTCTGCTTTTGAAATTCAAATTGGCTCTCTGCTGCAGGACCATTTTATCTAGCATAGATAATTTACGCTTAGTTTTTTTCTATATAATATAAGACAATGTTGTGACGGTGGTACCGATTTAGAAATGTGATCTGCAAAATATGATCACTCCGTATTCGCTGATAAATATATTGTAAATACCACCATTAGGGTTGCCGGAGGAGCCGATGTATTAACAGTGTCGCTATGAGGAAATGGGATAGCATCGCTGCTAAAGCCAGAGGGCACTAAAACATATTTTCTTGAAGGAGGTGAGTGAAAATTTCCGTTACAGCCGTTTTGTAATGAATACCTTTTGGAGGCCATATGATGGGAGTTACCATTGTAGGTAAAGTGATTAGAAAGTGTTTTTTTTTCAATACTGCTGTATGCATAATAATGCTTAGGCTGGAGAAACATTAGTAGACAATATAATACTGAAATTGTTTCATTTGTTTTGTGACATTGCATAAGTGAGGAAAAAAAACTGTGAGTAAGTTACATTTATTGAAATGGTGTAATTTTAAAATAATCTTGTATTTATTAGGTGGATATAGAGCTTAGTTATTTGGTTAAGTAGAGAATTTGTTTGAAGCAAAGCATTAAATTTTGTTTGTGCCCACTTCTGTTAAACCAACCCCTTGGTAATAGAGCTCTTAAGAGCCGGCTATTGTAAAATGAACTTTGGTTTTTTTTCATATAAGAACAATGATAAACCTGATGCTGTTGTGTGGCCTTATTTTTATCGTAGCTTTATAGGAGACGTCTCATTTTTTAAATATTTAGACGATGGATTACAACAAAGTTTCAGATATTTTTCTGAATAATTCATACAGATATCGAAAAAAAAGTATAAGTGTTTGCATGCGTATTTATATATCTTTAAAATGAGGCATCCCCATAATTCTACGTCCAAAGGTATCAAACTCCACGAGGTTTAACTGTTCTTATGGGGGAAGACTCAGTGTCGTTTCATTAAAACTGGGTTGTAAACCTCTTAAGCAAAGACTTAGACTCATTCTAGCCCACCACTTTGAGACTACTTCAGTAAAAGAGATCCTTTTTTCTCGCCAGGAAACAAGGGCTTTAAAAGAGTTGAACACATTAAGCTTCTCGCGTTTTGCAATGTACTGTAATGTAACACAATGAAAATATTTAATGTATTTTACACTTAACAATTTAATGGAATTTCTTGTAAGACCAATCTTCTGCTTCGACCAATTTGGCTACTAGATATTTTAAGATATTTTTGTGTTACTTTTCGTATCCTAATTTGGCATTTTAAATGCTCCAAACTATTCTTTATGCTGTGCTAAATTTCTTTTAGCAATCGAAATACGAGTATTTCTCTAAAAGTATTCTTAAACAAACACGTTATTGCTATTTGTTTTTGCTTAGTTTGAATTGTTTTAACTTCTTCTACTGTTTACCTTTGCTGATTTGTTGTAATATCATCATCATAGCGCTGAGTTTCCTAAGTGCTACTGATTATAATCACAAAAAATGCTACATCGAATTTACCTCTACAAACAAATCACTCTGTTATAGCCTACCTGAATCAAGGGGTTAATTGAGAAATTTGTTGGATCACCAGTATCGTGTTTCTATTGTGTCTATCCTAGGACAAACGCTATATATGGAAACAAACTATCATTATACCATTTCTTCTGATAAATTATCAGAGGTAGATAAGTCCATGCAGAAATTTGAAGTTCGATCATGAACTATACATATTAATGTTTTGTATGGGCAATGTTATGCACTTTTAATTGGATAAATAAAGCCTAGATCAACAACGTCAGTTACGGTGACCAACACTTGTAATACCAATTTGGGAACCGCAGGTATGTTTCGTTTAGTTCTTTAGCATTATCTGTAAATTACTAGAATTTGCAAACATGCAAGTCTCATTATTCACTCGGACACAGAAGTACTGTACATCCTAGGGAAAGATTTTGGTTAGGGAGTTAGTGGCCAGTGGTTATAACCTTCTCTGACTAAGTTGGTTTTTTCATTTAGATTTGAATTTCAGTTGAACGTTGTTGTTGAACTAAGGTTTGGGTCTGTACATTTTCTCCCGTTGAAGTTTATACTGTTATAATGAAATAAGTATTCAAATAATCATATATTGGTTGGAAGCACAGGTTTCGGTAGATTTGTCGGAACGTGTTTGATTGTTAACTTATACTTACAGGTCTATTTGTTCTCCCTGTGTAGATTGTGGTATTATTGTTTTTGACGGTTTTAAAGGTTAACTCTCAACACTACAAGTTGTGCGTAATCTAATGAAACCGAAATCTGTAAATTTACTCGTATTGCAAAAAAGTACTGAATGATTGAATTTGTCACAATCTAGCCAGTTGTATTGGTACAAAAGTACTGATTGATTGTAGTTGTTACAGTGTAGCCAGTTGTATTGATACAAAGGTACTGATTGATTGATTTTTGTCATAATTTAGCCAGTTCTATTGATACTAAAGTACTGATTGATTGTAGTTGTTACAGTGTAGCCAGTTGTATTGATACAGGTACTGATTGATCATAATTTAGCCAGTTGTATTGATACTAAAGTACTGATTGATTGTAGTTGTTACAGTTGCAGTGTAGCCAGTTGTATTGATACAAAGGTACTGATTGATTGATTTTTGTCATGTTAGCCAGTTCTATTGATACTAAAGTACTGATTGATTGTATTTGTCACAATCTAGCCGGTTGTATTGATACAAAATTACTGATTGATTGATTTTTGTCATAATTTAGCCAGTTCTATTGATACTAAAGTACTGATTGATTGTAGTTGTTACAGTGTAGCCAGTTGTATAGATACAAAAGTACTGATTGATTGATTTTTGTCATAATTTAGCCAGTTCTATTGATACTAAAGTACTGATTGATTGTATTTGTCACAATCTAGCCGGTTGTATTGATACAAAAGTACTGATTGATTGCAATTGTCACAATCTAGCCGGTTTTATTGATACAAAAGTACTGATTGATTGCATTTGTCACAATCTAGCCGGTTTTATTGATACAAAAGTACTGATTGATTGCTCTTGGAGTGACCGATTTCTCTGTTGGCTGCACCGGCGCGGCGGCCGGACCAGGTATTGTCGCGTCACCGCATGTGTGAGCTCCGCTACTCGACTCCTTCTGAGATGCAAATTTGCTCTCCCCTCTTCTGGGCTGTGTTCCACTAAAAAGGCGGCGTGCTGACATTTTTACCCAAGGTCCCGGGCCGGGCTGCACGCGAGCATCTCGGGTCAAGGACGCGGCTAAGTCTCCGCCACGGATCCGACTTTTACCCGACTATCGCCGGACTGGCAAAATTCAGCCTCCGCGGAGGAGCGTCGATCCTGCAGAAGTGATATTGGTCGCCAGATCGATGTAGTAGTGACCTGTACCGTTAATTGTGCAGCACCTCAGTGGTTTGGTCCTGTTTAAGAAGTTGCTGGCGGAACTGGTTTCCTGGATGCCTCATCAGTAATACACTGAGTAGGATCACCATCTGACATCAATTGTGTGATTTGATCAATCACAGGCAACGTTTAGATTACATAGTAGTTGGGTAAGGTTTGGACTGAAAACTTCCATATTACGGACTGACGTAGGATTTATTCAGCCAAGCAAGAATGTGTACTATATGGTACTTTACTACGTGTTGCAATGCTCTCTATAACACAATGAGGAGTTTCTGATCATTTTTTACTTGCGTAAAGATTAGGTTCGATTACCAACTACTGTGGAGTACATTGGGACTGAAACTGCCAAGACTCCCCCTCCCTTCCCCTATTAATTCCGAGTAGGATACGTACCGGGATATTGAGAAACACGGGCTGGTGTATTTACGGAGCAGTCCAGGTAACGTGTAATGCAAGTGTAATGCGGCGATGAATGATTCATCCTCTCACCTTGAGCACAGGACGGTCTTGAACCCATTCACTTTGCTGATCCATTGATAGCGTGGTGAAGCATGCAAACACCATCGCCAGTTGCTATTGGTCTAATGGACTCTGGCCGCTGCCAACTTACACAGAAGTGAGTTCTGGTGGCGATGATGGAATCTTCCCTGGAAACCCTAAAATTGGCATTCCATTCATAAGAAAAATGCCCATTCATGTACGACGATTGTCAACAACAATGTGCTTTTACCAGATATCTTGTTTAATAACTTCTTGATCTTGAGGTGAAAATTTGTTAGTTGTAAATTTTCAAATTGATGTTTGAACAATGATGTGGGGAAAAACTAATAATTCAAAGGTCGATAAAAAGTGCAACCTTGTCTCTCAAGTTAGTTAATATTAATTCGTTTTTAGTAGATCGAAGATCAATTGACTAATCGGTGTTATTGCATTTATCTCAAAGTATCAATCGAATCACTACGTTACCTCGAATCAGTGGATAAATTCTGTCTGAAGATATGTGATATCTCGGAAATATTGGAGAGTCAGTTGTTAATGTTTTTCTTGGAACTTAAAGTACCGTACTTGTTAATCATAAGAGGCCCTACAGATTTTCCCAAGTAGTACTCAGACCTATCTCTTTCGATGAAATCAGAACGGAAACTATTGATTGAACACGTCAGCATTGAAATAGCTGTTTATACTTCACCCATAAGTTTGATTTATTGTTGATTTTGTTTTTCAGTTTTGTTCAATTTGTTCTACAGTAAAAGCATTTTAACAAAGAAACTATTATTTGAACCAATTCTGAGGTGATATTATTCTTAAGTAAGGATATCATCAAAGTAGAAGTTAATTTGATATCACGCAAATATGACTGATCCGATCGAATTGAGATGTTTCTTTAGGGCTCTGCCTTAATAAAAATAAAATTATAAACTTGTAGGCAAAATTTGCTTTATAGAGTGATTTTTTCGAAATATACTTTTTTTGGGAAGTAGTGTTCTTATAATTGGAATTACACATATGCTCGCTTATCTTCAGCACATAACGCGTTAGCGACATTCAAAGGAAGTCCTTCCATTCAGCGTCTTTAAAATTTAACGCACACCACTAGCCTACTGAGTAATGATCATTATCAAACCACTAAGATTTCAGGAACTACTCAAATGGACTCCATGACATTTTATTTTGAAAGCTGTTTTTAAGAATCCTTACTTTCTAACTGATTATCAGTTAACTCACGAATGCTTGAAATGCAATTTAAAAAATATAGTCTAAAATAGGAATTATGTACCTGTTAGGGGTTACTACGTCAAACAGTTACAGATTCTAATAATTCTTGGACCTTCCAACGAACCTACTAATGTTAAAAAGGCTAGTTTCTTATGAACCATTCTAGACCTTTACGTCTTTATATTACAGCAAGAAATCTGCATGTTGATAATTGGAGGTATTATTTAGTGGTTAGCTTTAGAAGCTCTGTTTAGGGAGAGAGTTTTCAAGAAATTGACGATACCGTTTAAAATTCCCATTGTCCACAGAAGCATTACCACTTAACCTTTACAAAAACCGCTTAAACAGTTGGAAATATGCCAAAGTAAAAGGAGTACCGTGTTAGAAGACTAAATGAGTCCGGATTCTAGTGCAAAGACAAGCCATGAATGATTCAGTGGATTGGGTAACTCGCCTTGACAGCACGGCCGGTGCGGTGGACAGTGGACATACTTGAGCCCATTCTCTGCCCATTGATGCCCGGCGCTTGGCACTTGGCAGGCAGCGCGGTATTGCGCAACGTTCGCTATCGGGCGCCGCCGAGGGAAAATCTCCCTCGAATTTCCCAGAACGATGATGACTTATTCAAGGTGGGTCGATTTCAAGTTCCCCGCGCTTCTCAGACCTGGCGCTAATCCTTTTCGATTACTGTTTGAGACACTTCTTCAGTGCGAATAATGTGACTCAGCTCCTACGCAAGGAATTTCCCTCTCGTCTCTGGAGAGTCAGTTAACCGTTCCAGCTTGTAAAATGGTAAAACGTGCATGCCTTTTATGCCTTTTAACACTTTTTGATTGATTTGATTGTGTACAATGTACATTTCGAATTCGATGAATTTTTCAGGTACTTGTAGGTTAAGCTAAAGATTTTAAATAAATAATTGAAAATAAATTGCCATATGTTTGTAACTACCTTGGTGGCTAAAGGTTGTATTCAATTTTATATGTAATCAACTTATATTGTTTAAAAGTCTATAAATAATAAATTTTTTTAGAAAATCTTTGTCATTTAATAATACATTAGGATTAATTTTTGCGCTTTTGTAAATGTCAAAATGTTCTAAAGTTGACAATAGGTGAATTTTTTTGCATTTGTGTAAAATTTCAAGATTGCCTGTTCATAAAATTATTTGTTAATTTTGTGTAATTTTCTGATTGAATGTTTTTGATCTCTTTCTTTCTTAGTGTAGTTCTTCGATAATACATAAATCATTTACTCCTACAAGTACCTGAAGATGAATTAATCGAATTCGAAATGTACATTGTACACAATAAAATCAATCAAAAAGTGTTAATTCGTAAAGTGTATCATTGTATATTATATTATATATCAAACGCTTTCAAAGAATACATCTCTAACAATATTACCTTGTTGTGACCAACACCTCAGAGAACACCGTTTTGTCCTGCAAAATCAGAATAGACACTAAGAAATATACGTGCCTTGATGCACGAAATGGTAGTTCATTCATAAAGTTAAGCTCTCCATTCAGGGAACTCGTCAGTAAGCAGGAAATGGCATTGACTTTGCATGCACACGGTAATGAGTAGGCTTGAGTTTCTGTATTCCAAGTACAAATCAAAAATGGCCTTGATCACGAGGTTGACAGTGGGCTCGGAAGGAGACAGTTCAACCATGAGGTTTAGCAAACCTAAAATTTAGCGATCTGAGTTTAACGAGTAACAAATGTAATGAAGAATATCGAGTTTGTCTTCGATTTGTTGTAGTTTTATGTGCGGTCTTGGCTTAAGGAGCTCTCAATTTTAGTTTCCTAATAGGGTGAGCGCAAAATTAAATGCTTGACACACGGTAGGTCTCGGTGAAGATCTTCGCTTCATCGCTTTACTGATGTATCTCTCGGTTTGTTTCAACTAGTTCGCTCTGTGGGCGATAGGTGGCTCGGACATGTGCGTGCGTGTGCATGCAGGCATTGCTTGGGTTTCCGCGCCAATGCCTCGTTATTGGCTTCCTTCCCTTCATCAACACTCTATCCCATTACCCTCTCACGACTACTCCTGTGTCACCTTCCTGGAAAATTGATTACCGAGAGGAAGAGGGCTATTTGGAGGATTTTCAGTTAGTTTATAGATTGAAACTGTTCAGGTCCTTTCATGTGTGGTGTGCATGAGTTTAGATGCCCTGTGAGTCTCGGTATTCCCAAAGATAGATTCGCTCTCAGAAAAAGTAATTCACAATTCTTTTCCCCTGTAAGTCTCGGTATTCCCAAAGATAGATTCGCTCTCAGAAAAAGTAATTCACAATTCTTTTCCCCTGTAAGTCTCGGTATACCCGAAGATCGATTCGCCTTCAGAAAAAGTAATTCACAATTCTTTTCTGAACTATTTAGATATTGGTGTGGGTTATATTGACTAACCGACAACTCCAAACATCTCCCTCACGCTCACTTGGGCCTAAAAGAGGTTGTCATCGAAATTTGAGGTTGAGGTTGACGAATTGCAAAAGTACAACTAATAATGATAATGCAATTAAATAGTAATCAAGCAAGATAATTCTTAAGTAAGTTTGATTTATAATTATTGGCTTTAACATTCCCATGGAAATCTACGAGTTTGATAAACATTTGTTTGAAATGTAACACATGTTGTAGTAGAAAACCTTTCAAAATATTCATATTTTTAATGTTCGGCAATTTTATGCACAGATGATAATGAGGTTTTTATCATTAATTATAACTTTCTGTATGCTTCATTACCAACCTGTGGAATATTAGAGTGTAACGACAAAACATTCTTAGTATTTTTATACTAATTAGTTGGTAGTCTTTGGAACTTCACTTGGAAATTGTTTAGCCGTGCCATTTTGCAAGGAGCGTTCACATAGAGAACTAATACGGACAATACGGCCAAATTGCTATTTCCGTAAACAATCTCTCTGCGTTCACAGATAGTTCTGTGTCACTTCTCGCCTAGTGGCATTATTACGCACGTAACGCTCGCACTGACTGACTTTCTCCATTTCCTTTCCCGCAATTCCGCAGCAATCATCATCATCATCATCATGACTTCCTCCGTACTCTCCACTTCTGCTTTGTAATGCATAGAACATGCTAAAAACACAACATCCACGCATAGCTTAACGATGTTGGCTCATTACCCTGCAACAGTTTCTTCCTAGTGCAACTCTACGTTTCGTTGAACATCGTTGCCTTTCCGCATATTTACATTTCAAATGATGCCATCGTTGTACAAAGGAAATCTATAAGGAAGGACAATGTTTGCGTGGTGTAACATGATTACATTGTCTCAAGGAAATTTGTAACCGGGGATTTACACACTGCAATGTGTCATTACATTTCAATCAATGTGGTTTCCGTCTATGCGATAATGGCGCATTAAAGATATACTTGTAAGTGCTTTACTTCAACCGGCGTGTAGTGACCAACTTTCTTTAAAATGCCAGCAACTGAATGGGGAATATTGCAGTGGAAAAAAATGTGAGAGAATTATGGAAATGTTCAGTTAAGAAGTACAAATTCCATCAATTAATACAGTTCTCATGACTGCCTCAGAGCATTCTTTTTTGGTTCTCATTAACAAGAATGGACTTTATTTACTAGAAAGAGACATTCTGAGACTGAATATCTCGGCGCCAAGCAAAACAATTATGAATTATGAGTAATGGAACGCATCCAAGGCGTATTAGTCTTGAAGCCAAGAGCCAATTTGCTTTTAATAAGCACACAGCCTAGCTTTTCGTGAGATCTATAGAGGAATATCCCCTGAGAAAGAAATCGATGGTCAACCGCGCTAGTTTCTGTGGAGGTCGAAATAGGAGGGTATCAAAAGTTCAAAAGGGTTAAAAAGTTATTTTCAGAGTCTTTGTTTTGGTGAACAGCAACTGATTTATTCTCGGGACCTACTTATTCATTTTAAGTATATCTAGCTAAGAATTGAGAATATTGAGTTGAGCTAAACTCCATATTCCCATTGAATCAACCCTTCCCACCATAGATGGGTTATGTGTAGAAGGTAATAAAAATGAGATCCGAGAAAACAATGTTGGATATTTCTGACCCTTTTGATACCATTCTATTTCGAATCCACTAAAATTAACGCGGCTGACGTACAATTTTTAGAAGAAATTACATTATCGATTTCACGAATAATTATATTATACGATGTAAATCAGTTCTCATCTTCTGGATTTTCCTGTCACTGCAGATCTTTTTTTTGTAGATATGCTACCAACCTTTGAACTACCAACAATGCAAGAGCAAGAGCCTATCGACCTTCCACCCAACGTGTGGCTAAGGGTCTTGTGGGTCACAACAACATATTTCTCATTTTGGAGGTTATGTTACGATTGCCACTGCATTCCCTAGAAAATGCCATTGGTACTATAATTTTATAAATGTTTACGCGTACAACTTCACTGTGGAGCTCCAAATATTGAGTACTGTTGACAACCGAGTTCCCGCTTACGGCGTATTGCGTCTGAAGAAATAGTTGTACTGGACGAGATGAAATCAAATGCGGGATATCGAATGCGTGTGGCATCATGACAAGCCGTGTTGGCACTGGTCGGGAGGGTGGCTGGTGCCAGAAGTGGCGACCTCCAGCCCGTTTGTCTCCTGTGCGCGTGCCAAAATTGCATCTGTCGCGCAGGCTAATCTGTTGGGCCTTGGGTCTCTTGTTTGCATCTCTTGGCGCAGTTCTCGGTTTCATAGCAGTATATTTCATTGATTTCCCTTAAGGCACTCGCCCCCAACCCTAAAATATGTGGTAGAGTGACTTCTCTGGCATTTTGGTGACTTTGGCTAGGAACGTCTGCAACATTTTTGTTTTTTCGTTGCTTGAAGTTGTCACGAGACGAATCTTCACAGATTTTCAAGTTCCGGAATAAAATTTTTAATAAATTATAGTGATTAGTTTATTTGTTTTTGTAATCTGTTTCTAAAGTTCTTTCCTAAATTCCGGTATCTACCTTCAAACATGTTCTAGGAAGTTAGACTAGTTTGTTATTCGTGATTAGGCCATAAAAAATTTGATTAGTTTCGTGATAGAACTATTTCGATGAATGTTCGTCATCCGTCGCCGGCAATCCTAGGCAGCACCTAAGTGCTTATTGTTATTTGGTAAGATAAGAATTCTGTAGCCGAAGTACCCTATAACTGGTTCCAAACAATCTAAGGATTCTTTTTTTTATTTTTTTTTATTCCGATTTCCACGGTTAAAGTAGTAGTTTAAAAACTTATGGAGGCATATTATATTTTAAACTAAAAAGAGAAAGGGAATTGCTTTATTTTGAGCTTTAACTTTGAAAACTGGATAGCAATGAATTGCTGCAGAATCGGAATACTCATGATTTTCAGTGATTTGTTTTTCTGTATTTGCATTAGCAGGAAAACATTATTTTAATACTATACTGAATTCAACTATCGGTCAGACATTACAAGTTATTCCTCCTCATATCATCTTCTTCTGTTAGGGGAAATCTCATAAATTAAAAATCTTAAACCTATTCTACTCAAAGAACGACGTGTATAGCCCAAGGTGGGGTACATTGCAGTAGCCGATGGCCACACTGTATAGCACATGACCTTGGTCCAGGTTCTGATATTCTCTGAACGAAAATATTTTTTATTAGTGCTGTCGAACTTGTGGTGCACCGACTCTCCCCCCTTATTATTTTCGAGGGTCCTCGGGAACTGGCGGAATAAAGGGGTCAGAAGTCATTACTGTAACCAAGAGCGGGGTCTCCGACGCATACTCGTACATCCACGTCTTGTGTTCGTTAGCGTTTCAATCATAATAGAAACACCCAACCTGCCACGGTTCGAGTGCCCTTTTGCGCTCGCCACTTTTGTCAACACCGTTACGTCTGGATTTAGTGGATCTGGATTTAGCCAAGCACCAAGCTGCGTCCGCATTCCACCTCCTACACGCAATCTGAAGCACCCACTGTACAGGTCCTTCTGTAAGGTCCTGTGCTCCATTAACCATCATATACACCAACTGGATGATGTGCTTTCCTGATGTCTCCGACCCAGTAAGCTCATATCTGCAAAAGTGCCAACCAAGTATATATACTTAGCCTACTTTGTCCACTGTCGCATTATTAACTTATTTCAAGGAATTATCGTTCATCTACAAAAATGAACCGATACAATGGAGAATCGAGAGATTCTACAGAACGTATTCAGTCTTAACCACCAATCCAGATGTGGTGTTGTTACGTCAAATTGGTTCATTCTGCGATATTCTCGTTGCATTCTCATAGTCACTTAAAACCACTTTTAAAGTGATTTGTATTTTATTTGATAACACTATATATATATTTAAATGAAGTTTATTGTTATCTGTAAAAGTTGGCACCTAGAACAATAGAGGTTTTCCTTGGGCCAAGAGGAACTTGTGTAGCAAGTCTTCCGGGCTTCTATTAAGAGTAGCAACTCGTCAAACTTTCTCTACCACTTGTATTACCATTTTGGCTTTCTTAATCGCTCTCCCTACCCAAGCTTAAAATGGTCTGAGTCTAAAACCTAACACTTTAACCCGGTTTGAAGAAGATGAAAAGATTGACCACTCCTCCCCATAGGGGGGTTTAAACTCTACGGAAAGAGCTAAGTCTACTGGATACGTGTTCCGAAACATGTATAACAAAACAATAATGTAGTAAATTACTAACGCGAGGAATAGATACGTTTGTTACTAAATGATACCATTTGTGCTGACAATTTTTTTGTTAAGAAATAATATCCAGCGTTTTCGTACTGAATCGTTTACATATTCTTTAAAATGAGACATCTCCTATAATTCCACGATCAGAACTAAGGCAGTGAAAAGTGTTTTACGTTAAAACATGGTCTTA